>NC_092699.1:15974400-16604400 GCF_964275005.1 Diadema setosum | reverse complement strand
CTTATGCTTCTGTTTCAATAGTTCTCTGAAAGACGGAGAAGATTGCAAGATTACTACTTGTTATATATAAAAAAGAAAAATATGGAAATTAACGCTGACAAATGACATTTCTTTGTTTTTTTTCTATCTTTTGTTAAAAATCGCGACAGAGATGCTGACGTATGCAATTAATTAAGTTTATACCAAGCCTACGTAAGGAAAATTCCGTTTCAACATGACAACATAAGGAACAATCCACACGCCGTAATTCAAGAGCAACAAATTTGGTAGTTTCTATGGTCATAACCCGACATTTCTCAACAAGATCTAAAATTCTTTAACATAGACAAACGATCATGTACAAACACTGGCACGCAATCGCAGAAGTGCTGAAAATGTCCAATTGGTTCATCAACTAAAGACAGAAAGAAGCTCGACTATAAAAAAAAAAAAAAAAAAAAAAAAAAAAAAAAAAAAAAAAAACAGCCTATAACCCGCTGTATGTGAGCAAGGAGGTTGATGTGAGATGTGGTTACTATTCGTAGCCTGAATACATAGTTCAATTCCAGTGGCAGTGTGTGAGTTCAGGCATGGGAATGGAGTATAGGGTTATTGGTGTGGGCGTACAGAGGGTGTAACTGTCTAATCTTCTTCTTCTTTCGTATTAACCTATATGAGGTCTGCTGCCACTACGGCTGCTACACTACGTCACGAAGCTATCGTAACCATCCTACGGCGTCACGGCTTGGGTTGGTCAACTCGATGGAATGGGAGGAGGGTCCCCAGGAAGTCCAAACCTGTATAATGGTGCAATCTGACAGGACGTGGTCCACAGTCTGCTCTGGGGCCCATTTCATAAAACTTGTCATCAGTAACAAATTGTCATAGATGTGACAAGCTACTGAAATCCTTGCATCTGATTGGCTGAGATCAAATCTGTCATAGAAATGTGGCAGTTGTCACTGATGACAAGTTTTATGAAACGGGCCCCCGGAGCACCACACATGCAAGCTGTCTAATGATAGAGTTTATTATCTGGACATCTGGTTGACACTTTCAGGCTTCCACAGTCACGCTCAAAAGACACACATTCACCCTTTTATTTACAAAGGCAGCTCCGCCATATTAAATGTCAATGGTATATTAAAGGAAACCAAAACCCAAAGAGCAATGTGGATTGAGTGAAAGCAGCAACATTAGTAGAAGGCATTATAGAAAGTTTGAGGAAAATCGGACAGTCGATGCAAAAGTTATGAATTTTAAAGTGTTGGTGTCGGAATCACTGGATAAGGAGACTACTTCGGTTTATGACATGTGTGGATAATAATGTAAAGAAAATATAAAGAAAATTCAACATGCTTTCACTTTTCAAGCATAATGAAAGAGCACTTGACTAACTGCTTTCAAAAAACAGAGGGAATATCATTACTCTTAACATGTGTCAGTATCAAGTTAAAAGAATGTGTAATTTTCATGAAATATATATATATATTTCTTTTTTTTTTGGGGGGGGGGGTGAAATTATCTTTTCATTTTTTATAATTGTATTGTTGTCCAAAAAAAATTCTCTTTGGGTTTTGGTTTCCTTTAACTACTGGTTACAAGAGAGTTAAACGATCTTGGAAGTTCACTCCAGCCTAATCCCTTTCTCTTAATAGTCCAATCTTTCTGACATGGACACACATACAAGTACGTTTTTAAGTCTAGTCCAGAAATGAGAAGTGAGACACATAATGATCTGACATTTGTAAACTTTATTTATTTTCACCTCTTAAATGTACAATACCTGTGGTACCCTGATCTCAAAAGTACCAGTATCACATGTTGAATCTCCATTTTCATAAAAAGGGTGGACTGACATTATTGACCAGTAAATTCACTCCATGCTTACATAAAGGTCTCATGTATGAAGTCACATCCACTACAAATTGTAGTTTCTAGGTTGTATTTGAATTTTCATCCTCAGAGTTTTGGCCTACGTGATATTGTACAACTATGTTAAGCGCCAATCGCGAATTAGTAATGATGAAAAATTCTCTTTATAGAGAGACAAATACTAGTAGGAATTGAAGGCAATGGTGTATACAGTACATACATGCTACTAGTTACCAATTGGAGATTATTCCACATACCGTAATTTGAAACTGAACCTAGCTGGTTTTCTTTTCAGGAACTGGAATATGCCTACAGAGCTCATGGAAGTGTTAAATTCATTGTAAATGTCACTTGCAGAAGACATTTCGTAGTGCAGTGAAAGGGTAAATAGGAAGAGATAGAACACATGCTGATAACTTTATTGTGAATCATTTTTGGACAACCACATGTTGTTTTAGACTCCAGGGCTAGTTTCAAAAAGTAATTCAGGGGAAAAACAGCAAAACAAGGCTGCAAAACTTTGTTTTTCTGTCATGATCACAGTATGTATAGCTGGTATCATAACTCGTGCACTGTTTCAAGGGCAGATCCAGGAATCCCGTAAGGGGAAGACGCCTCTACAAAATTAAAGGGGAAGCGCACACCTCCCCACCCATTTTTTTCTTTTTATTTCTTTTGTTTTAACAAAAAATAAAGAGGGGGCGCTCACCTGGTGCATCCCCTCTGGATCCCCTCTGGATCCCCCACTGTGTTTACAGGCATGGGAAGTGCTTTGTTCCCCATTGAAACCACGAGCATATAACTTTTCTGTGCATGTGTGTGTTTGAGTTCACGCTCGTGTGTGCCTGTCATAAATGTGTGTGTGAGTGTGTTAATATGTGTGTGCATGTATGGGGGTGTGGTCTTACTTGGTGCTTAAATTCTATCAGGAACTGAATACATTATGCAATGGACTAGTCGATCCAAGGCAGAAAGTGGTCATTATGAAGCATAGGGTGCGCACGTGACCATTTTCTAACTACATACATGTATTCACAAGGGTTGCCCAAAACAAAAACCCATATACTATGGCTGATCTCTTTTCACAAGAAAACTCCAAGACATAGAGAGTATTGCCTATACTGTAACTACAATTGAGAACCTTCACAGAACATTTCATTACAGGGCTCCATATTATGTGCTGTAATTTTACGATTTACAAAACAGTTTTGCATAACAACATAAATGACTTCTGCTCAAGTGTGAACAGTAATACAATGTACAAGGCAACCTCATTAAAATGAGGACTTTAAAAAATAACAACAACCTTGCTGTATCAGGTTTCCCATTCTAGCAGGGTACAAGAACAAGGAATAGGTATGAAAAGTTGGGACCTGCAAAATCACCTTGTTTTAAGAGGGTTTTATCATTTCTTGACATCTTTATAATAATGTTCCTCTGTACAGCACTTAAAGTGTAGCTGGCTCATCATTGAGAGGTTTCTACAACCACTGTTCAAAAAAAAAAAAAAGGAAAGTCCTCTATAGATGTACATAAATGTGCCTACCGTGTACTATCTTGCACAAGATGTGCATTGCATTCCCCTTCCCTTAACTAACTATGCCACACAATTGACTACATTGTGTGTGATTATTCTCTTGGATCAATTTACAGTACATCTTGTAGTCAACTTTGCCAAAGTTAAAAGTTGCAAAATCATGCCAACTCTAGCTGAAGTCAAAGTAAGCTCTCAGACAAAAATATGAAGTGTGTGTGTGTTTGTTGTTTTGTGCGAGTTTTCAGTCCCAAAAGGTTCAACATGCACAGATTTGATGATAATTTAAGCCACTGTTCATTATATCTGAATGTCACGGAACAGTTTAAGACATTAGACAGGGCAGGACAATAACACTGCATAAATTTACCTACAGGAAAAGGTGATAATGCTACGTTGTAAATGCACGTTCAATGTTGAGTACAACAGTAGTAGTAACCATAACAATAACAACATTCTATTTAACTTCTAATATGATTTTCATCATTAAATCTGTTTCCTAAACTGTTCTCATGATCATTGCAATACGGAGGAATTTCGTTATACAGGGAAATCCCATTATAACGAGATCGTCGGTTCTGGGTGATTTTTCTCGTTATATCTGGATTCTTGTATCCAAACACTTGTGGAAAGTACACTTTATATAAATATGCTCTATTAAAATTGGGTTACATGCATTGAATAATAAGACAATGTGATGTTGATGAACAGAAAAACAGAAAATGCGACTCGGAAATGCGAGAGCATTCTCGTGATAATACAATCAGAACCATGGAAACACTGAAACTCCCTGGGTACACCAGAGACCTTGTTATATCAGGGATAAAAACAAAAGAACATAAAAGGAATGAGACATGCAAAGTCACCTTGTTATATCAGGTATGTTGCTATATTTGACATTCCACTGTCGTAAAATAGACACGAGTGCATGCCATCAGGGGTAATTAATGAGTTTGCAGAGCATCAATGCGATTTCAATGAGGTAACAAAATACAAACAGACAGTCCATTTCCTTTTTCTAATGTCTCAAACTTGTATTCTCTGTGATGACATCCAGCTGTGGCACTTAATCATTGGTCATGGTGACCAAAAAATGATACTCTGGACACATTCTTTGATGTGCACACAGATTCTGTATGATTTCTGATGATGACTATGTAGTATAACAAATGGAAAAGAAAATGTGCTGTAAGAAATAAATCAATCATGAAAGCTTTTGAACATCCTGTAGTTTCAGAGGCCAGTATTTAGGAGAAGATTAATGTTCAACCTTTAACCAAATTTTAAAGGAAACACATAGCTCTGTCATCTTTACTGGGTCAAAGACAATAAAAGAGGTACCACAATACTTTCATTAAAGTTTGTATCCATTTCATAGTCAATATGCATTAATACATAGATGTGCTTCATCTTCACGCATAAGAAATGAACCATACAAAGTTTCCAATTCAATGTGATGTTAATGGTGACAAATTTTGCCTTTCAATCACACAGGGAGCTACTGTTTCATACAAAAACAAGATGGATTGCAATGAAATTTATTGTAAAACAAGAATATTCGCATGCATTTTACTTTTGCGAATTTTGCAAAATTAAAATGCACACGGAAGTTCTTGTCTATACTCCATGCATTGAACGTTAGAAACAACTCACGAAAATGTCATGCCGCAAAAAAGGCCGTTGGCTCCAATTCGCGAAAATTTCATGAGCAAAATATATCTTGTTGTACAGTAGTCATGAGAGCACTGGAGCACATCACACAGAGAAACATCATTCAACACTCTCTAGCAGAAAAAGATAATTATAAGGGGTTATTTCGTTTTGTTTGTGAAGTCAACTTCTAGAAAATCACTCATGATTCACTGTGCGAAAAATCATTTCACACATGAAGGATTTCACCTTTCTGGCCTTGAACACTGCTACCAGATGAAAGAAATTTGAAATACTTTGCAGAGTACACACGCCTCCATCTACGAAGAGTTTCTTGTAGATTGTACTCCTTTTTGTATGCATGGCTCACTACACTACTGATGTTGTCAGGGAAATGTCTATAATTCCTCATCTGTGGAAAGGAGCCTCACACGCTAGGTGCCAGTCCTTTGCCAAGAATTCGATAGTGCGCGTTCCAGACAGAAAATGGAGGAACACGCAAGAGTCACACAAAGCCGAAGACCCACATCAAATATCTGTGTCAATCATCTCTGACTTCACACTGCCGATGAATATTTACATCACTCCTTGCATCTCCTAGGAGACAGATAGAAAGATAGATAGAATGATAGATAGATAGATAGATAGATAGATAGAAAAGAAGACAAAATGACAGAAAGACAGACAGAAAGAGACAGTGATAAAGATTCAAAGAGTGAAAAGCAAAATGAGAGAGTTAGACACACAAGAAGACAGAAAGAAAATGAAAAAGCTAAAGAGAAAGAGTGGCTTCAGAGAAAGAAAGAGAAAGAGATGAATATGATATTTTTCTCTTGAAGACAGAGCTCGGTTGTACTTCTGTTTTTCCCCTCTGGTTCACAGTTCCTCTCTCCTCTGATTCACATTCAAAAACTGCACGAGAGTCTGATGATAATTGCAATCAGCAAGAAAACCCAGTGGTGGCTGATGGTGACGAAAGAAGCTCATCCTCAGTTGGACTTGGTCCAGAATTTCCCACTTCCTCGTAAACTGTGTAGGGCAAAGAAGCAAAAAATCTTTATGTGAGAGCTGATAGAAACACAAACAAACACAAAAACACATCTCCCCTGGCATCCTTGAGGGTGGAGGGAGAAAACTTGTCTGCAAATGTGACATTTCCCAAGCCCTCTGAAGAATGCAGTGAACTTACTGTGATGTACATTTAGAAGGCTTACAATAAAGATTCCTGAAAGGACAGATTTAAAAAAATATTTTTTAAAGTATTCTACATTCACAAGTTTTGAAAATGTGATGAGTGATGATACTGAGCTACTTAAGAGAAAGCAAGATAGCCATTCTATTTGTACTGAACTACACAGTAGCAAATCCTCACAAAAACCGGAATGTATTAAAGTACAAACTCAGTCCATATTGACTAGATAGACCAATAACAGAGGAATTGATACAGGTTTCATTAAAATAAAAATAGGATAACAAATACATGTATACACAGAAATAAGACATGAAAGGAAACTATTCTTTTTTTTTTTAATCCTTTGAACCATATTGTGGTTGTGTTGCAAACAAATGGTTATGGTGGTGTTCAGGCGAGAAAGGGTTGCAGCTACTAAATCATCAATCAAAAACATTAAAATTCTGAAAATTAAATGCATGTGTACTTTATGTCAGCTTTTCATGCAACTTCTACCATTCTGTTCACATGATTTTAGTTCAGTTTCAAGTGTCAATTATAAAGGTGTTTGAGGTCATACTTTCATCAATTTTCTCTTGGATATTACATGTTGCCAAAGTATGTAATAGTTTTAACATTCAAAACTTTTGTACTTCTTGTCTGACCTTATGAAACATTTACCATTCAGTTAGTTGTTGTTGTCATTTATTTTCAAACATCAAGTTAAAGGGAAACTGGAATTGCACTTTCATCAATTTTCTCCAGCAAATGTGATGTTGCCAGCTCTGGGCCTAAGGCCTAGAGCACTGCCAGTCTGGATGTCTTCATACTGACCCTTTAATCTTTGATGTCTTCTTGGTTGGCTTGATGGCTTGCGCCTCCATCTCCCTGGTGTCAACACCCATGTCCGGCTCATCTCCCTCTTGCGTTGCTGATGATGCCTTGATGGCCTTCTTTATGTTGGACACCTGTCAAGATCCAGCAAAAAAGAAGGTGCAGAAGAATCTATAGCTATTACAACAAAATAGACAGTAGGTGAGCAACTTATATGCGGTGTTCTACAAGAACGAATATCAAATACACAACGAAATGAAAGTTGCTAAGATCGTAAACATGTGGTGATTTTTCTTTCTCCATCAATAAATTCCAAAATTTCAGGTTAGTGGGAGAAACAGGCATTTGGGACACAGATGGTTTTTAACAAAGACAGAAACAATATTTATGCACATAAAACTTTCACACGATAGTCAATTTGTAAAGCCAGGAGACCATTCACATTTTTTTAAAGAAAATGAAAATTGCATTGATTTCTCATCAATTATTCTGTCTAAAAAAAAAAAAAAAAAAAAAAAAAAAAAAAATGTCACAAACACGACAACTTTCTTCTAGTGCCTTGCCACTTTTCTGTAGTTGTCAAAACAAGTTGTAGTGAACACAAGTGGATTACAAACTCATTGTTATCTCGCACAGTAAATACAGTGCACTCCCATTACATAACGAACATGATAAAATGAAATCTTGTTATAGCGAAAATTCAGGTCTCATTTACATAATACCTTTATAAACATGTAATTGTACGTTATTGTTCAGTTATAAGCAAATTTTGATATACACTTGTATCAAAAGAAAACTGTCAGTTCTGTGGACTTTGTTATAATGGGACTTGTCTGTACAACATACTGACCATGTCAATATGACATGCACAGATTGTGTATTTCAACTTGGCCATCTCACCTCTGTTTCTATTTGTGTTTTGATTTTGAAGCAGTTCTCTTTGTGCTTGTTGGCCTTGTGTATCTGTTCCTCAACACCATTCAGCATTGCCTCACAGCCATCACACCTGAGAGAAGAGAAAAAAAAAGGCCTTACTGTTTGATATAACAGTTGCATTTCTTTTTCTTTTTTTGTTCCATGGTTCAGAGAATGATTGAAATTTGTTTCTCAAATGAGTATTAGGGTAGTACCTATGCACACAGTATTTCAAAGAAGTACTAGAAATAGTCACAGAAGTATCAGTAGAAAAAAGTGTGCTGGTATTAGCAGTGGTTGTGATACTAGGAGTTGTAGTGGTAGTGATAGTAGAAGTTGTAGTGTTAGTATAGAGTAGTGGTAGTTGAAATGCTAGTGGAAGTGGTAGTCATGGTAGTGACAGTAGCTGTGGGAGTGTTGGTAGTAGTAGGGACAGAAGAAGTGAGACTAGTTGCAGCAGTATGAGTGGTAGTAGGAGTGGTACAATGTAGCTGTAGGAATAGTAGAAGTGGGAGTAGTATTGGCGGTTGTGCTACAGATGGTTGTAAAATGTCATAAAAACCCCTGTTATTAGTAGAGAAATAATAATAGCTGCAGATTGTTGACCACCACTTTTATCACTTCTACTACTACTGGTACTTAAGGTAATAAAGATTGTAGTGGTACATTTGTGGTATGGTTAAAGAAATAAAAGTGAGAAAATATAATACAATATTGGTACCCATAACAGAAACAACAATCAGAACAGCATTGAAGATAATGATTTTGCAAACACAACATAGCATATTTTCTGAAAATCATGGTACAGTCCAACCTACCCTTATGCAGGGCTCGACACTAACGGTGGCCCGGTGGCCCGGGGCCACCAAAAATGAAAGTCGGGCCACCAAATTTCAAAAAAGGGCAAATTTGGTGGCCCGCCTCGGGCCACCAAAATTTTTTGAAAAGTGTCATTTGTTTATGTTAAGACGTTGCAACCCATGTGCCTATCAATGAATATTTATACTTAGTCTTACCATTCAGCAGTTAAATTTGTTTAAAGGATGGGTGAAAAGGACTGAATGAGTGCCTGAGAGTGAGTGTTGCGAGTTTGTTGAGGTTTATTTATGAGTAGATATGTCCAGTTTCCATTTCTTACTATGATAAAACTTAATATTTGACTCATAAAAAAAACACAGAAATGTTAATGGTTAAATTTTTGTTGTTTTAATTGTTAATTTTTTTTTGGGAGGGACCACCAAATTTTTCTCTCGGGCCACCAAAAATTTGAAATTGATGATTTTGGTGGCCCCATCGGGCCACCAAATAAAAAAGTTCGTGTGGAGTCCTGCCTTATGGGACATGTCGGGACCAGCGCTCATCCAGATAAGGGATTTGGCTGACTATTGGAGACTCAATGTTTAATACACGCAGCTACCTACCCAATGGTAGCCACATGTACATTTAACAATTTTGCATAAACATATCACATCCTCGTCAGCTGGTCTGCATTCTGAATTCTCTGGCACTCTGCCCAACGAACAATTGCCTGAACTGTGCCCTGATTTAATGAAAAGTTTTCTGTCCATATTCTTGCGGTGATTTGGAGGTGAATGTCTGAATGCATGTTATTTATATAAAAATTTTATGTGAATGTACATCAATTATGTTGGAAATATATGGAATTCATGTGAGTTTGTGTGGGAATTTTGTTTGAGTTTGAAATCCCCCTTTTCCCCATAATTATCAGATTGGAAAAAGAAAATAATAAAAATCACGCCGAGATTGCATCAGGATAACAGAGAGATCCATATAAAGGGAGGCCGGAAAGGAGAGGTCGTACTGTATATCATAATACATATACTATCATTATCATCACCTTATCAAAATATCAAATGGCAACAGCTTTCCTCTCCACCCCACTGCTGTTAAAGTGGAAATTTTTGAGCAGTTTTCATGACATGAAACTAGCATAGAAAAAGAAGCATGCACATGTTTGCTTGTTATAGGCAATACCACTTTAGATTTTGATTTTGCAGAATAAAAAAAAAAAATTGTTTCACAATCTGAGCGCAGAACATTATTCATGCAAAAATTTCCACTGTTATGGTATATCAAAAAAGTGTTGCTACAGGATAGCTAGTCTTGCCTTTGGGTGTGATACACTATAGGGTAAACACTAATGAATTGTCCGCAGCTCACCATTCTTGTAGGACACTGACAATATCTGAGATGGCTTCAGGCCTGATGTCACGCCCAATGGTGAACTCCACTTCCAGGAGCTGATTCTTCTGGTCCAGCTTTCCCTGGATGATTTCTGAGTATATCGTCTCTATGATGAGATCCTGCAAAGCAGAGATATCATTCAAATTTTGAAGGGTCTCTAAAATGAAACTTATATGTATGTCCTAGAATGTAGATAAGAAGAATCAGATACTTTTCTATGAGTATATAAAAATGTTTCATTTTAATTTTTAATCGTGCAGAAAACAACATGACATGATTAAAACCAAACTATTTCTTAAACAGTTGAGGCGATGAATGTCCCAGATGAGACAACTTAGAAAAATATACAGTTACATTACAACGGATGAAGGTAGCCACAGATAAATAATAGATGAAGAAATTACAATCTGCATGACTGCAACAAAATGCATTGAAATAATAACATAAAACTGAATCACACAATGATGAACCAGAGCAGAGTGTGCTACCCAAGGAACAAAATTGGATTGCATCATATATTCTTGGAATAGGTAATGCTCTACGAGAAAAATACACAACAGGATTTCTTAGATGATCTCACCTCCAGTTCTCTGAGATTCTTGATGTCCAGTTCTTGCAGTAGCACAGAGTAGGGTATCCTCTTGGACTGGGCAGCTAGTGACACGACTGAAAGGTGTCTCAATTTACTCAGCATGGGCGGCGACAATTCTGGAAACTTTGATTTATTGGCTGCAGGAGGAGCGAAAGAGGAAATTAGCTAACCAACACATTCCCTTAATAGGGACTTGGTATAAACCTGACCTGTTAGGCTTTACAGCAATGGTATCAAGTCCAAACCAACATACAACATACAAGTGGCAATGAATGCAGACATGCAGTTCAATAATGAGGCACTGGTTTCTTAAAAACTACTTCCATCAGTGGATTATGAATGTATCAGGTGGATACAGAACACATAATTACAGACAAAACTACTGAAAATTAGATCAAATGTAGTATTCTGATTATGTAACAACATAATACACTCGCTACTTTTGATTTTAATTCAAAATCTCTAAGATGTTTGCATGTGTCAAACGACATAGATATGCCATAGTAAGCTATACTTTTGCTATATTAATACAATAGTGTTCATTATCATCATGACTGTAACATCTTCATATTTCAACAATCACTGAAATTCTTGTTTTCATATTTTAAGAATCAGAGTCCATCAGTAGGATGACAAATACATGAATACTCCTTCATTAAATGCTATGCTGACACTCAGTACAGACATGGCACAACACATTCATCCACTACATGTACATGTACAATTTGTGCATAATTAATGTGAAGTATAACATACTGAACATTACTGTCTACAAACAGTATCACACTACAACTTTTTTGGTGAGACTTACCTAAATAATCACTGTATGTTCCAAATGCAAATAAATTCAGTAGATCTAGATAGCTTGAATTAGGACCATTGGCCAGCTGCATTTAGAGTGGGTTGGGAGAGAAGCAAAGAGAAGAACCAAATTAAATACAAAAAGGACATATCATATTTTCAAATCTGTTTGAGATCAATTCAAGCCAAAGAACAACCTTGCAAGTATGAAAGCACAATGGCACAAAGTATAAGAGCATAAGGTGCCAACAGTAATATCCTAGTTCTATCCAAACACGCTGCTATACATATAAACTAGTGACTAGCACAGAAAGTCAACACAAAAATGTGTTAGGAGAGAGCGAGGCATGCATATTTATACAGTGTTCTGCCTTGGAAAAACGCATGAATGCTTTTACAAAGAAGGTCTGAAATTTTAAGAAGAAATGTACTGTAAAACAGATTGAAATTATACTACTGACCACCATGATAAGATTGTCAGACAATATCTTGTTGTCATCACATGATGCAAACATCTACATTGACAGAGATATTACACATCTTTCATGGAGCAACATAAAACAACTTTCACTAGCTCCAAGTTAAACCTCTTTCTACAAGTGTACATTCCTCTTTGGCACATAACACAAATTTCGTGGGCTGTAATCTCACAATTTTCCATGTCATTAATTGTGCACTCAATATTTTTTTTTTTCAAACATTTTTGTACATTTTGAAGCTGTAAGTGGGATTATGCACTCAACATTATTTTTTTCAAACATTTTTGTATGTTTTGAAGCTGTGTCTCTAAAATATGAAATGTTTCACAAACCCACAGAAAGACAGTAATCTAAGGTCATCAAATGAAAATCAAATCATACATGCACAGAACATCTTCCTTTTCAAGTGGATGGATCACATAAATTAGGTGCATTCATCAGCTCTTTCAAACAATGAATGTAATTACTGTTGGAAAGTCCCTCATTCTTGCTCCCTTGAGACATCAAGTGTGTCATATCGATATGCATTATGGCTTCTAAACATTTCATACATAGTTGAGTTTCGCCATGGAAGGGCTTACCTCTGCGACGTTTTGCATCTCTAAGAGTTCTCCAAAGACGTAGACGCCCGGAGCCTCCACACACTGTTTGATGAGTGCCACCATCGCTGCCCCCTTTGCTGTCTTTGCCAACAACAGGTACTGCTCCAGTGAATGGGGGTTGTTCAGGGTCGACTTTGTGAGGGAATTCATCCTGCCAGAGGATCCACAGGAAGCTTGGGAGTATCAGTGGATATTATCTCCCCTATCAGTAATCCGCCAGAAGTGAACTCTGGACATGAGCATGTATAAGCTGCAGGATTGGAAAGAGAGATTTTACAGAGGCATGTTACTTTCATGATCTCATGGGAAATTGATATTGGTATGTAATTTCTCTGCTAGAATGGGATGTACAGTACATGTATGTACATGTGCAATCATTATTCAGCATCATCATCAACAATACAGTGTACCACAACTGGACCAATTTCTCATGAAATCGATTATCAAAGTAACACAGATACACTTAGTTGTACAGACAATCTGTACACTTTGAATTGTTTGGTTTGGATGGAATGGTATTTTGTTTCAAATGCTCCCCTTGGTATTAAAGCTACAATGCGAACCCAAAAGACAGACCTATAGTTTGTAGCACCAAAGGTCAGACCATAAAAACATCAATCAAGTTTGCTAGGAGACGCTTTTCATAGCTTAAGTAAAAGTAGTTGTAAAAAAAAAGAAGAAGAAAAAAGAAGAAGAAAAGAAATGGAGAAGTGAGTACGAACTTGGGTCCAGGTGCAGTGCATTTCAATTCCTCACTATGGGTGGGTAATGCCACTAACATAGTTGTAAGTACAAATTTCAATACAATAAGAGCCTAACTTCTTTATAACACAGAAGTAGACTAGTGTACTACTCACTTGAATTTCCAGCAAGGTATAGCAAGCCGCCAACAATTAGATCATAACTGCATCCAAAATTAAACCACTGACTACATGGAAAACATACAACATGCTTTTGTGCTCGATCAAATTTTGGCATGGGAGGTCAAACCTTGGTTACTGGTTTTGTACAATGTGTACAGTAGGTCTTCTGTGTTCGTCAAATCTAAGAGGGGTCCACTTCATTAGTATAGTACCTGGTAGTGTTTAGTGATATCATTTATCACTTCTTGCTTCACACACTTGCATGCACATAACTAGCACAGTTAATTGTAACTACACGTAGCCGCGACAAAACGCGGCTACACCTCTATTCCTTCGCAGACGTTGTCATTTTTCAGTGTGGTTGTGCGACTCCTCCATGAATATCTTTATTAATCGTGGAAAACTAAAATACAAGGAATTATCGTAATCTATGATAATCATTCAATAATCGGTATGCGATTTTTTCTTTAATTACGTCAAAAACTCGCCGAAATCTGTGGCTGAAATCAGGTCTGTACGTCCTTATTGCTTCACTCCTCATCTGCGTGTTATTTGAATGGCATTCACTCTCGTATACTACAACGTACAACGTAGGTCATAGGTAGTCGGAGAGCTAGAGGGCGCCTCTCCGACTACCTACGTTGTACGTTGTAGCATACGAGAGTGAATGCCATTCATAATAACACGCAGATGAGGAGTGAAGCAATAAGGACGTTTACAGACCTGATTTCAGCCACAGATTTCGGTGAGTTTTTGACGTAATTAAACAAAAAATCGCATATCGATTATTGAATGATTATCATAGATTACGATAATTCCTTGTATTTTAGTTTTCCACGATTAATAAAGATATTCATGAAGGAGTCGCACAACCACACTGAAAAATGACAACGTCTGCGAAGGAATAGAGGTGTAGCCGCGTTTTGTCGCGGCTGCGTGTAGTTAAGTTAATTGTAGCTGCATGTGTGCAGTTACAGGGCTGTATGTACAGCTAACATACAATGTAACACTAACAGGCTGTTTGTAGGCTCATTGCATTACACATCTACATGTTAACAGTGGTGTCTGATCATGCTGATTTAGATTACCACAGCTAGCTATAGTAGTTAATCGTGATTAGTTGCACATCACATCACAGTGCTGAGTTATTCTATATCCAGAGTTAAATACATCATAAAATTTCTCAAAATCCCCAAATAACATCACTTTGATAATCCCCCAGAATTCGGACGGCCTCTCCAGAATTCTGATGATGGACATGCACTATGCGCATTCAATGTCAATACGCATACAAGGTCGCTGAAAAATGAGTGCTCGCCACACCCTGTTGGCGCAAGGTTGCATTGGGGACATTGCGGCGCCATGTCCGAATTGTGACTCGGCACTTACATTTAGCCCCTGTACATTTAGTCACTGCATCGGCACATACAAATGTACGTTGCTGTACTGAGATTTTTTTTCTTTAATGTTTTTGAGGCTACCATGATCTCACAAACTCGCTACCTGTTAGCGTTTAGAGTTTTCTAGATCTAGAACCATCTAACTGTTAGGATACTTACAGTACAAACTCGACAAAACCCCCATAAAAATATAAAATGCCAATCACTGTCCCTGTCAGTGTCAGCTGACCCTGGACAATACGTTTGCAGGCACTCGGTTGTGAAGGATTTTGTGGCAAGACTACTACATGCACCACTGGCAATGTCCCATATATTCCCTGTACTGTAGATTCTCACGGCAAACTGTGGAGGGAATACGAAAGAGAAGCTTCAGCACAGACTCCTTCACCACAGTCACAGACAGACCGGAGCGGACCGACATGCGACACGACACAAGGCAAGGGTTTGTGCCTGGAAACTAACAAAACCCTACCAGCATAGATATCAGCATATGGGACTGCACAATTAATTGCCCGCTTGCCTTTCTCCGTGGGACCGTGATCCGTTTGATGGTAAATATGAGTATATTTCTATAGATTTCCTAGATCATACTTGTAAATGGCAGGAATGCACTTTTGTAAACATATAAACTAGCATCAACAGATCATAGAAGAACGAAAGTGAACTTACTGTGCAAAATAAGAACCACAGAAATGCCAAGTCAGTCCCGTAGAGGTGTAACAACATACATATGACACACGTACACGCGTACGCACAGCGATTGTGTGCGCTGCTGATGCGCTGCATGCATGCTCGTTGCTCGCGCTGGTGACGAATACGTGCACACTACACAACACAGCGTACTCGAGTATAGTGTAAAAAAGTGGATACTTTCGCGGAATCGGAACGGGAAGGGAAGGAAGGGACTGTACGGTGAGGTGGGGATTCATGTTTTTGAACATTCTTAAGTGAGATAATGAGAAACTTCTTATGAAATATGAAAGAGCATGTACTTGTAAGAAGGATTCAACGTTTATTTGATGAAAATTGGTTTTCAAATGGCTGAGATATCCCCCAAAAATGATAATAATAAAAGGCGACAGGCCACAACTTTATTAGGATCTCTTTGTTTCACTTTGTTTTTGGATATCTCAGCCATTTCAAAACCGATTTTCATCAAATAAACTTTTGATACCCCTTAGAATTGCATGCTCTTTGACATCTCATGGAGTGATTTCTGAATATCTCGCAAAACGCTAAAAGCTAAATCCTCACCTCGACCAGAACTGTACACACCCCATAACATGTATCATACTCGCGCTGATAATAGTTCAGAAAGTTACACTATGTAATGGATCTGTGAAAATAGATTGTCTTTGATATTGAGGAGACAAAATAAATAGATAGCCTGCAAGGCAATTTTGCACTACTCCCCTGAAAGCTGTTTTGTTTTTGTTTTTTATCAAAGTTTAGGTGTTTGTGTTTAAGGATAAGCTTTACGGTCATGAATGATATAGGCCTCATAATCATATTCGTACCATAATATTATTGTATTTATTCAAACTTTCCATACCGTAACTTTGACCCATCCGAAGCCCAAATATGAAAATAAAACCATAGGTTTGTAGCATGACTGTTCTTATTGTGGCATATAATATTTCTTAGCCACAGTCTATGTACTTTTAATGTATTGATTATGACGTATCATACTGATGTGCCTGTGTAGTGAGAACTGTATATACTCAAAATGCATTTGTTTATAATGGACCCATATTTAGATAACACCTTGATAGAGCGATTCCTTTACGTTTACTTCATTTAGATATAAACTGGAAAAAAGTATGTTTTCTATACTTATGTTAGATTATCGTACATACCTCGCTCGGGTGATTACGCAACACTCAATAAGTTTTGTGTCGCTGAGTTTATTTTATGTTTATGGTTTGTTTGTTTGTTGAAATGTGGAATATGGAACAATGAAGACAAAGAAGCAAACAATAATCCATTTTTTAAAAAATGTAATAGATATTGCACTTTCACCTGTCCCGGCGATGGAGTGGCGCGTTCACGGCCTCTCTTCCTTCTTCTCCGCTCCTCCTCCTCCTCCTTTCTCCTTGTTCCTGCACACTGAGCTGTATAATGTTACTTTGTTCTTGTTTCTGTAACAATGTTGCGTCCTTTCTTCATGCGAGTATTTCTTTTCTATCTGTTTTGCTTGACAACTTGTGTATACTATACATGTAAGTAGCATTCTTTTTTCGCCATAAATCCGTGGAACTCCCGTCCTTATTATACCAAGCATCTGTTATTCATTATGTTTGTATTTTTCGGGCCTCAAAACAAGTACTGCGTATGGCAATCTAATCATGCTTGATAACATAAGCATCATAATAATACAGATCAAATTGAAATGCTTTAACGGAACATAATTTTAATTTATAGATATTTGTATATTGTCGTCTTTCTCAAGTGATCTACGTTCTACAAGCTTTGCTTCTATGTATAGATTATTCCTTTTCATTGTTTTCTTTAGTCTTGGTTTCTATTCCAAAGTGCGCATTGTTTCCGGATAATACCTATATTTTGTATCATATCCGGAAAAAGTTTGTTTGTTTGTTTGTTTGTTTTTTTTCAAACTGCTTGATAACATGAATTGAGAAATTCGTATTTTGTATTTATGTAAGTTGCTTTTTTGTTGATGGAAACAAAAGTTGAACTGAATCGGATCGAACTGTATTGAACAGCATTTGCCCCCAAACTTACAAAGCGCTGCTACTGATATAGATATCTCATTGTCATGTTCTTAATTGGTCCCGTCACATCAAACCTGAAATATTACAAACTTGTGATTGATTTCAACTCGCGATTAACTGCGAATATCCGTCTTGATATAATGATTCAATTCAAATTGCTCTCAATCTGTAAATGTATTAGCAGTGGATACTGAGCAAAAATGTTTTCTTTGGTTAAAAATCTTCATATGTTATATTTTGCGATTCTAAATTCTCAGTGTCTTTAGAATGAGCACGTGAGTTATGTGGAATTGGCGCATTATAAGTACCCTGTATTATTATCATTATTATTATCATTATTTTTGTTACCATTATTATTATTGTTATTGAAATTCCTCAGATGGATAAGAGTCGTTCTCCTCTAGAATGACAAGAATGAATAATCGCAAATTCCACGGAATTCTAACATTCGTGATTTGTTTATTTCCTGCAAATGAATACGAATCAATCACAGCTTTTGACAGATTTGCTGTGATATCATTCCGAAAAGTTGTGCCTGACATCAAACGTAACATTTTTTTTTTTCTAATGAAACATAAGATCAATCACAAAGTTGCGATTGAATGGGAACTAACGATTGAATTCAGTCAATTACGACATTTTATGAGACGGGCCCTCGTTGAATCCTCGACTGAAATTAGTTTCAAATGATTTACATAATCTAAAAAATATCTGTCTTATTATAAATATCAAGGCATAGAAATTTAAGTTTTTTCTGCCTTTGTGCTCCTTGTTCCATGACTTTCATAATAACCATCATCGTCATTTATATATATATATATATATATATATATATATATATATATATATATATATAAATGTCGCAATAGAGGAATGCATTAAATGCTAATTGCCTTGATATCAATTAAAAATCCGAATTTTCTGGGGCCTCCCCCTTCGTCAGGGATGACAGTGTTAATGAATTTTCACAGTGATATTAACAGTGAGGTGTTAATGTCACTGTGAAAATTCATTAGCACTGTCATCTCTGACGAAGGGGGGATGCCCCCGAAAATTCGGATTTTGAATTAAAATCAAGGCAATTGGCATTTAATGCATTCTTCTATTGTGACATTATTATCGCTATTTCTAGAACTGCCAATACGCGGAGCAACTACAATATATATTACTATATAATACATCTGCACCTCGTCTAGTCAACTCTCAGCATTCGTTTAAAGTTCTTGGATTATTGAAGTAGCGTCACTAAATATCGTGTGACATACGGCAAATCTGTTACGGCCTAAATGAAAACTCTCAGATTTGTATATAGGCAGATAACCAATAAATTGATCAAACGTTGCGTAAATATCTTGCACATTTTCACCCTTTCAACTTATAATGCTGTCATGTGAGATCTTGTGCATGGGAGACCATCAAAACAGGTACTGTATATTAATATGTCGTTTGAATAATACTTGTCGATATGTTTTGCTTATGGAAGGATAGGTGGATAGCATAATGATTATGTATAATACCTAGTGACTTAATCATTTTGTCCGCAGTTGGTATTACAAGATGTCTGGTGAACACGATGGATGAGCTTGTATCATTCAGATTTACAATTTTAATAACGATCTAGGAGCTTAAAGGAGGGTCCAATTAATTCTAGGCACTGCCATAGGGGCCAGGGACCTTTGAACGGCGAGCCCACCATACCAGGTCTAGCAACACATCAGGAAACCTATACCAGAAATTGCGTATGTTGTCCCCCAGCTACACAACCGCTGGAAACCCTGCCTTCTCAAGTGAAATATACCAAAACTTTAAGTAATTTACGAAGCTTTTTTTTTTCTGTTGCCTATACTCTCTTGTGTTTCACTATCACCGACTATTCCAGGGTCACCATGCTCACAGTCAAACAAGCTTGCTTTTGTGTAGGTCCCGTCGTATCCTTCTTTAACCCGTACAATATATATTTTTTTATATTTACCAATTAACAGATTAACATTTTGCGTGTAAATATTTTTTCTGGCGTCTTATGATTGACAAAGTACAGGCATTGGCATCCACATCATATAGGTATCAAGAATGTAACCCATTATGAAAACTGTAAAACAGAATTGAATTGAAAATTGATTTGATTTGATCTAAAGCAAAGGGTCATTCAAAATCCATTCTCTAATAAAAGTGAGATTGAAATGGACCAAGAACTAGAAGAGATAATAGCCTTTTAACCAAATCCGTGCTTTCCTTCACAAAAACGTTCCTTGAATTTACAAACTTTTCAATACTACTCTCCACTGACCCAACGCGTTGGGTCAGTTGCAACGGTACGTTGTGTTTGTTTCGATCTGCAGCCTTTCGGTTTTTCCGGACAATCAAAGTTGCACTCTCACTTACTTTGTTTTCTTATGTATTTTTACACTGTGTTTGGGGGCAAAACATAGTTAAGTTCAACGTGACGATAAAAGCACTGTGAATAGGGGTCACCCCACTAGACTGACACCCACGAGTCATACAGCCCACGAGTTCGACATTGAAAACAGGTTCATGAGTCATACAGCCCATGAGTTCGACACTATACCTGGTATATGGGCAAATAAAGTCAACGAGTTCGACACTAGGTGAAACAACCAACGAGTTCGACATATACAACATGGTGCTTTACGTGTCGGTCTCGTGGGCTTTGTTGGCTTAGTGTCGAACTAATGGGCTGTATGACTCGTGAGCTTATAACTCATGGGCTGTATGACTCGTGGGTGTCGGTCTCGTGACGTGCACCCCTGTGAATACGATGCTTTCTAACTTTCCGTCCGCTGGGCAGTCACTCCACACATCGCCAGTCAATAAGTCAATTGCCACTCCTCTGCTCATTTCTCTCACACGAGCTTACCTTAATATTTTTTCATGCAATACCCACCGAGCCGCACGAAAAACACTAAGTTTGTACTTATCTTCTGTGCTATTTCCATATCGTTTCGAAAAGGGAATGTATTTTTCAATTGCATTCCTCCACATGCAGATTAGAGAGGGAAGGATATTCACCCAAACGCACTTCATTTTGTTGTGTATTTTCACTTTTGCTTTTATTGCGACACCTGCTACATGACAATTCTCTACCAAATACAGCAAGCTATCAACACTCTCATTTGCACTGGAGAAAGAAACCAACGTGAAAGCAAATAAAATTACATTAAAATCAGATACCATCAAATGCCTTATCAGTCGAATAAAAAGCATCATGTCTAATGACTGATCATAAACTCCTCGGGGAATATATCGACAAAATATCTTATTTACCAATTTGTTCATTTATTTTTTAATCTACTTATGTTGTGTACTAGCATTCATTCATTTATCTATTCATTTATTTGTTAAGTCTTACATCAAAAAGGTTGCCCCATCAGTAGGTAGGTACTGTTCTTCCTGGGGGCCCTGCACATACAATCCTAACAGATAACAAAACAATGACATTTACATAAAGTACTTTTTAAAGCCTTAAAATGGCAAAATCATTGTGCAGCACAGCTGCAGAAAGCAGTTGTTGCTGTACAATTTAGGCATCAAAATGCTTCTCGATAGATGACTGACAAAGAAGTTACTTTTACTGTAAGTGCGTTGCGCAAGAGACAGATAATGAAGTTCTAGATACCTAAGCAGCAAAACGTGCGCACATAAATAAAACAAAAATCGTCACTCATAATCCGTTTCAAAGTATAGCTTACGAAATCTTGAATAAGCATTTGATCTTGTATACTCTTTTTACAGTTAGTGCCATTTCCAGTATTTGGTTATCTTTTTTTTTTCTTGCAGTGAACAGCACACACACACATAAGTTGAACTTCAGTATAATACATCAATCTTTGCAGCTACTGACAATTGGTGGTGACGATATACTTGATGTAGGTGCTATTCATCTGTTGATATATCCGCGTCTGTACACCGTTTCGGGAAAGGCCCTACCATAAATTTGCACAGTTACAACGTGTATACCTCATTATTTCCCGATATGCATGGGGTGGGTGGGGGAGGGTATAGCTTGTAAAATCTAAATTCTTTCTTCTTCTTTATGTGTTTACAGGCATCAGGTGGAATTCGAAGTTGCGATATCTTGCACAAGAGTACAGAGCCCTATTAGCATTGCCGCAGTAATACATGAAAACACGATAGACAATGTCATTAATAACTTCTGCACGATGCTATATCAGTACAAACAATTTTGATAAGTATACAGCTATATATTGACATCTTTATTAAAATCGGCGCAAGATGATCTGTGCCGGATCTAGGGGGTGGTTTAAACCCCCTTGGGCTCCGTTTTTTTTGTTTTCTTTCTGTTGTTTTGGGGTTTGGGAGGAAACCATTCCTCACGCTCTTTTGCTTGTTAGTTTGTGTGTTTTGTTTGGCTTGTCAGCGGCTTTGGGCATAAGAGAAGAAACAGCAAAAACCGTGAACACTTTTTGTCTTTCTGTCTTCTTTTTTTTTGGGGGGGGGGAGGGGGGAGGGGCTTTTCATGATATATGGTCATCGGGTCACCCCCCCTCCCCTTATCCAAACGCATCCTCCCCTGATGATAATTACGTTTATACACGATCAATGTATTTACACAACTTATAGAAATCTACGTTATGACGACCATATTCGGAGTATTGAAAATTGAAATTTTTGAATCGGCTAAAAACTCACTAATAGCAGTTAACTCAGTGAAACGTACTATGACTCACAGAATCGATACCACGGCATATTTACAGCATGAACAACACTTAGGCCTATTATATCTATGAATCGGCTAAATACTCACTCATTTTTATATAGCAGCGTTAACTCATTGAAATATACTACGACTCACAGAATCGATATCACGGCATATTTACATCATGAACAACACTAACGCCTATATCGGAATTATGTCAACCCCCCCCCCTTTCAAAAAGCGAGATCCTCCCCTGATGATAATCACGTTTATACACGATCAATGTATTTACGCGACTCATAAAAATCTACTTTATGACGACTATATACGAAAATTTAAATTTATGAATCGGCTAAAAACTAACTCATAGAAATTGAAATAAACTATGCCTCACAGAATCGATATCACGACATATTTACAGCATGAACGACACTTAGGTCTATACATTGTGCCAACACATCATTATCACGTTATTAACGTTTCAGTTTGTGGATAGATCAGCTGGTAGGAAATCTATAATAATGATGATGAATCACATCATTTGTATAGCCCCATAACAAAATTCTTTAGGACTGATTGTCAAGACTCCTGAAGAAGGTGCACTGCAAAAAGTCCGGTGTTAAAAAGTGAACACCGAACTGGTGTTAAATTTTCGGTGCTCATTTATGGTGTTAGATTAACACCTCCGGGTGTCATTTCCAAATATAAAACTGTTTTTGGAAGAGTTTCTTAGTAACTGCACTTCTTGTTGATTTTTAATTTGAACAAGACGATCAAGAATTTTATATTAAAATACTAGATTTTTGAAAAAAAGGTGAAAATAAATTTACACCACAGTAACACCAGCTGGTGTGGTCTCTTATTGAAGCTGGACGGGTGTTAAACCATTGATATTAACACCAATAAATATCAAATCAACACCATGTGGTGTCATTTTTGAATTAACACCAGTACAGTGTCAAAATACCACCAGATACAGTGTCAAATTAACACCACGAAGTGTCAGGTGGTTTCAACACCATCACAGTGCATTTTCAACACCTGTGGGTGTGGTCCTCTATTGAAGTTTGATCGGTGTTAGATTTAACACCCATGGTGTTAAATCTAACACCGATATTTTTATAGTGTGTATTACCCCGAAAATCTGAGTCGAATAAACTCATGCTTTATTTGCCAAAAATGCATTACCAGTTTGTTTCTTCATTCTATCCCATATAATATACATAAGCCTAATCATTTATATAGTATACGTTTATATGACACTCTCCCTTACAAAAGTCTTCAAAATCTAGTTCTTCTCATACTATCAAACAGCCTTGAATAAAACGGGTATCGGGCATCATTTCTGACATGAAAACACATGATACATGTATGTCAAAACCGCTAGGTCAGAGGGGTCAGGTCTGATTTCTAAAATTATCCTTCAGTGATTTTTTTTTTTTTTTTGCCGCTGGTAAAAGGAATTTGAAAATAAAATCACACTTGCATGTACGATGTATTGCATTGTTTATGCATAACAATAAATTTGAAATGAGAGATCAGCACTCATAGCGAATTAGTGAAACTCATATGAATTACACATCTCTGACCAGCGGTTCCGGCAGAGAGTTCTCAATGAATAAGTTAAGCGTTATACAACTTCGATCTTCTTTAAACTTCATAATTATGTTCGTTTGATAGGATGCCAATAGGACTTTGTGCCATGGAGTAGTGTGAAATAATAACCAGGATGGTAGCTTTATACACATTACATCGACATATTTTTTCAACAGACATGTTTCGTCATAGCTTGTCCCTTCTCTCTCTCTCTCGAAAAAACCCAAACAAACAAACAAACAAACAAACAAAAAACAGAAATACATTCCAGCCGCAGTTTACATCTTGTTCGTTATTTTTTTTTCTTTGTCGCACTAAGGAAAGTAAAGCTCTACTACATTTTGAAGTTAATTCGGATACTAAAACTGACTGAAGAAGCGATTTAGGCTTAGGGCCTATCCTGCGCTGAATGTTATTCCCTTGAACCTAAGCACAGGCTGAGAAGCAACCAAAATGCGTGCACAACAGTATGGGCCTACACTTACATAACGCTGCACCAGCTATTATTGGGCGGTTGTTTCTCCTCATTCTTGATCGCAAGGTTGTAGGCATTGCGATCGCACGACTGCAAAGCCTTCCACAAAAACTCCAGCAGCTCGATGTCTTTCTCGATGTCCTCCTCGTGGTTATCCAGAGTGTAATTTTCCACCAAGAACACGTGGTCTTTGCCTTTGACGAATCTCTCTATATCACCAGCAACCGACTGTGGGCAGTTGTTCTTGTGAGTTACGACAAGTAAAGGCGGGGACACTATGGGAGGAGTTAGGGACAAGTAGAAAAGCGAGGAAAGTAATATGAACTTCATTTAGTATGTAAGCCTACGTATTTATCGATGTCTTTACTGTAAAAAGAAATCACCTAGAAAGGGAAAATGTGCAGAATAATGAATGATATATTCACGAACACAAAAGACGATAATCGCCAGTATATTAGAAGACATCACATCGTATAATGTGTCATTTGCAGAGTTTTGACTGAAAATACAATAACCTTATCATGTAACAGATGACCAACTGGAGAAGACGGGGAGGGGGCGGCAAAGTACAGCAATGGCGTGTAGACGTTCATTGACCGTTATATCGCCTGTTTGAATTGTATGATTGAGACCTATTACCACCAGTTTTGATAATCGCCAGGACCGTTCGTGAATTTCGTATTGCATGATATATCATATCCCCATGCAAGCGTGTCGCGGAATGGGTAACCATGAAAAGGAATAAGTAATTGATAAAAAAAAAAGAATCAGCGATTAAAAACAAACAACTGATGTGGTCTATACTTAGTAGATTGTGGAATACATGAAAGTTCTGTCTCGTGACATTTAGTTCTTTTGTGGTTCAATTAAAGAAGATTTACCGTTAAAAGGAGCAGTTTTTATGCATAAAGAGAGTGCTCAAAAAGGCAAGAAAAATACACGATTTTACAAAAAAAAAAAGTATTGATACCGAAAAAAGGCTAAATACGCAATTATTAATAAACATTTTCTCTTCTCATACATAAAATGATTCCTTCCCATCACGACATAGTACTATCTTTTCATAATGCGGTAAAATAAACTCACCATGGATTGTCTTAACCTCTTCGAAGAATTTGCGGATGAATCTGTACGCTTCATTATCTCCTTCCGGACTGCAAATCAATAGCAACATTGATCACAAAACTATACTCCATTCCTAGGAATACATGTAAGCACTGCGAGGAATAGATTTCAACTTCTGAGACAGTAAGACCACAAGGCGGAAATGAAGGGGAAAGGATGTTACATTTTTGGCGATATAATCGTAAAGAAAGTATGAAAAGCTGCGTAATTCGACGTCGATCAGCGTGTCGATCAATGAGCATAATTTTCATCATCAGTGATCAGAATCTTTAGAATTGAAGCGATATTTCACAGAATTTCAGTGACGTAGTTTGAACTAAAAGCAAAAACGTAAACTATGGGAATGTGCGGACGCACGACTCTATACTGAATGAGGTTGCTGATACGCAACGAATAGTTAGTACGCAGTTAATATAGATTCATCATAGCCCGACCAGACGCTGTAAGTACGCTGTGTGAATACAGCGACGTACCTACGTACAGCGATACGACTGGGCTGTGTATAGTTAGATTCATCAGAGCATTAAACGCGTCATATCGTACAAAACGATTCTGTAAAGTGTGTGTGTTTTTTTTTTCTTTACGTAATTCACGTAAGATTACTCATTTCCCAGCAAACGTTTGCCCCCCGAATTCGACAGCTGCTCATTAAAAATGTTACGAGTATGTATATATCTTTATTGCAACTGATTGACATATTGCGTAACATCGACGTATAATGTTGATGTAGGGCAATTTGTCAATCAGTGGCAATGAAAACTAAAGAATTTCATGAATTTGAATGTATACGTGTATATCTTATTCTTATTTTGCATCTACATTATTTTAACGTTGACACCCTTTCTTTTCATGAGAAGCTTTCAAGAGGAAGATGGTTCTTGTCATTGTTTAATTCTGTCTTTTCGTACTCACGAGTGGTTGTAAACCAAAATGGCGCAATGACATTCCTTAGCCTGATCTTTCTTGACTCGCTGAGCTGTATCACCGCCTCGTCCAGCAACTGAAAATGAGATTTTATATTAATTGCAAATTATTGTAATGAAATGATAATGCCTCGCCGAAATGAGGCACGTTTCAATATAATTATCGTTGTCGATGGATTACCTTCAGAATGCGATTATTATGTGTTAATTCTATCATTTCTTTTTTGTTCCTATTATTGAATGTGTGTTGACAGTGCATTCCCATCCTTTCCAATGCTAACGTCATACTGTCCTAAAATTGAGCAAAGATGGACACACGATAAAGGAAGTGTCCAAAATCGGCTCTGATTGTATAAACATAAAGCCATGCATCGTAAATAACAGCCAATGAAATGTCTCGGGTTCGTACATGTTTTGGTTTTTGATCAGATTTAATCAAGTTTCGGGCTAACTTCACACATACATGTATTTGGAAATTCCGTATTTTTCGATGGCAACCTTGAAAGCATGTTTTCTGAAGTCATTCGGGCAAAATTAATGATTTTGTCATGGACAGTCTGATGCGCACATAAATTTAGTCATACAGTATTTTCTGCGCAGAGGAATGTAAGATCAGCTGATAACACCGTTGACAGCTTACATGAATGCTACCAAGTCTGTATTTTCAATAGTACTGTACGATGTTCATGATTGATGGTAATTCTAAAATTCATTTCAATTTCTTATCAACAAAATCTAATGAAACGTAGAGTCAACCTTGTACAGGTAACATAATTGTTTATGTCGTCCTAAAAAGCTAACATCTCTGAAAATGACAAAATGGCACGATGATCTACTCTCCTTACTCCTCTCTTATCAGTGATTGGTTCATTTATTTCAACGTACGGATTTCATCTTTGACACGCGTTAGTTCTTCGTAAAACCTCATTCCCTGATTATCCTGCAGACTGATGCAGGGAGTCAGCTTGAAGTGAGCTCGAATCTTCGTATGGCTTCCTCCATACCATGCTCCTTCATCTGCCATACGGTCATATGTTCCTGTGAGAGAGACATGTTCAAGCAAGATTGAAGTTTGTTTCGTTCCAACGTCACTGATCTCGGCGAGTAGAACCATCATTAGAGCGGGTTGTGAAGCCGGGAACTGTGCAAACGCCGGGAATTGTGCAAACGTCTCGCCGGGAAATGTGCAAACGTCTTGCCAGGAAATGTGCAAACGCCGGGAAATGTGCAAAAGTTCAATTTTGCCGGGAAATGTGCAAAAATTCGCCGGGAAATGTGCAAATTGTATACTTTAGCGATATTGTGTATAAGATAGTAGATAAACTCCACATCAAAACTGCCCATGAACTTCCACCATTTATATTTTCTTAATGAAATCCTTGACAGATTTTCAACAAAAGTTGCATGCAGGTAGCACGATTATGGCAATGGGATCTCGATTTGTTTATAGTAGCCACCCCCCCCCCCCGAAAAAAAGGGGAGGGGGCCTCAAAGTCCCAGAACTACGGTTTTATCGAAATTCTTCTTATATTCTCCAACCAAATAAGAATGAGCTACGTTGGTTCTATAAAGACATTGATAACAGTACTGTAGTTCAAGTTTAATGGCAGATCCAGCGATGCAGGGCACCGGCCATAAGTAGGGAGGAGGCTTCAAATTGAAGCCTCAGAGTCCCTAAACTACGGTGCTATGAAGACATTAATGACTGAAATTGCATGTTTGATTATGACGGATTCAGGGTTGCCCGGATCGCGGGGGGGGGGGGGGGTGATGGGGAGGAGAGGGATCTTCTACATTTTCAGTATCTTCTTGAAAAGTCAATGACAGATTTTCACCAAACTTGTCAGATAGCCCCATTACGGTGATATGATCTTTATAAGTTGAAATTAGCCCCTATGAAGTAACTTCCCCCCTCCCCCGGTCGAAGGGGGGGGGGGGGGTGGGGGTTGAAGCATCAGAGTCCCTAAACTCTGGATTTTTTAATCTTCTTCTTTCGAACAAAAAATAAATAAAGTACCTTAAAGTTAGTGCCTTTAAGACACTAATGACTGAAATTTTATGTTTGATTATGGCGGATCCAGGGGTGTCCTGATTTTGAGGGGCTACTGGGGGAAGTGATGCAGAGGAGGGGGATTGTCCTCATTTACTGCATCTTCTTGATAAATCTCAAGAAGGATTTTCACCAAACTTGGCAGATAGCATCTTTACGGTGATATGATCTTTATCAAATTTTGTTAAAATGAGCCCCACCCCCTCCCACCGCCGGGGGGGGGGGGGGGGGGGTTGAAGCTTCAGGTCCGTAAACTCTGGAATTTGTAATCTTCTGTCGAACCGAAGAATATAGAACTATTATATGAAGACACTAGTTACTACAATTTTAGGTTTGATTATGACTGGTCCAGTCCTCCGGAGGATGAGTTCGCCCCTCCCACTCTTTCATTTCTTTGTCAGTGTCAGGGTAATACATTCAATATTAGAAATAATTACCATATTCTGCGACTCTAACATGTCTCAAGCAGGAAAAAAAGGCACACATGCTTGGACTTAAGAATACATACAACAAGCAGATTTCAAAATGTAACATCTCTTTTAATAAGCTTCACTGTGAAGAATAGAATGTAATCGAACTTGTCCTAAAGATCAGTCGCTAGGTAAGAAATCATTTTTGCATGAATTCAATGAGAAGTTGAATGCTGTTCTCCCCTTTTTTGTGTGACATGGTAACACATGAAATTCGTGTCGTTATGGTAACTAACAAAATGTAAGCCATTGCTTTGTATTATTTCTAGCTCTCGTGAAGTTAAGTAAATTGGGTTTTACACTCCATTATGATAACTAGTTGTATTACGTATTACCAAAAGAAACTGCAACTTTTTTGTGTGTGTAAAATCCGATTTTGGACACATATTTAGGTGTACTATTTGGATGTTCAAGTTACGGTACCCATTGTTAGATGTGAAAAAAAAAAACCGAGTTGTCAGTTTGCATGCATTTCATTTTCTTTAAACATACAATTTTTTTTTTTTTTTTGGGGGGGGGGGCGGTCACCATCTTAAAATAAAGGGAACGCATTCAAAATTAAAGGGATGGTATATATAGTATTGGCGGAGATGGGACGTCAGGTTTCCAACTTTTTTGTGAGATAACGAGGAATTCGAAGTTTATTCGATGAAAAATGGTTTTGAAGTGGCTGAGATATTCAAAACAAAGGGATCCTAATAAATCGTTGGATCCACCTTTTGTTTGGCCCGATGTTTTACTATGTTTATGGAAATCTCGGCCATTTAAACCGTTTTTAATCCAATACACTTTGAATATATTTTAGAATTGTATCCTTCTTAAATTTCACAGGTGATATCTAATTATCTTGCAAAAAGTTAAAATTTGAATCTCCCATCTCAACCAAAACTATACTATTCCTTTAGAATATCTCGCCTGTATGAAATAAATCTCTTTATAAGACACTAATACCCCAGACGATCGATAGACACCCCAAAACACATACACAAAGACACAAAATAAAAAAGGAGACTACTGCAAGCAACTTCCAAAACAAAACACGCCCCGTCATTGGATATTGGTATGATTAATTAAAAAACAAACAAACAAACAAAAAAACAAACATATACGTATAGATGTTGGTGATTATATTGGTCGTTATCATACAAAGTAAATATGATACCGAGTGCTGAAAAATAACCATTATGAAGGTGGACGATGTGAGATCATAAATATCTACTTGGAGCGGCTGCATGTTAAAGATTCCGACTACGGTATGGGGAAGGTGGGGCATAATGAAGCACTTAATTTCAAACTTGCAATATGACGTCGTTACTGTTATTATCATTAAAAATGTGAGGGTGTCTGAAAATAGGCTATAGAAAAATCACACAATTCCCTACGCTCTAAATCTAATCGCTCAGGTAAATAATTGTTCAGACTGAATTAAAATCAAGATTCTTGATCTAGACCACTTCTTCACGCAACACGACGTGCTTTACCTGAAAGTATACACGTGTATCATCCTCCCCAGAGACAAAATGAAATTTTCATTGCGTAATATTCAAGCATTTTTTTTTTTTATTACGACGTATTTTCTTATTGCAAGGAGTTTATCTCATTTTCGGAATTACGAACCTCATTTCATTTTCGGATTAACGAGCCTTATTTCTTTTTCGGATGAACGAACCTTCGGAATATCGGACCCTATTTCATTTTCGGATCAACGAACCTTCGGAATAACGAACCTTATCATATTTTCGGATTAACGGATCTAATCATATTTTCTGATTAGCGAACCTTCGGAATAACGAACCTTCGAAATAGCGAGCCTTATTTCATTTTCGGATTAACGAACCTTCGGAATAACGGATCCTATTTTATTTTCGGATCAGCGAAACTTCGGAATAACGAACCTTCGAAATAGCGAGCCTTATTTCATTTTCGGATTACGAACCTTCGGAATAACGGACCCTATTTCATTTTTGGATCAGCGAAACTTCGGAATAACGAACCTTCGAAATAGCGAGCCTTATTTCATTTTCGGATTAACGAACCTTCGGAATAACGGACCCTATTTTATTTTCGGATCAGCGAAACTTCGGAATAACGAACCTTCGAAATAGCGAGCATTATTTCATTTTCGGATTAACGAATCTTCGGAATAACGAACCATATTTCATTTTCGGATTAACGAACCTTCGGAATAACGAACCCTAGGTCATCTTCAGATAAACGAGCCTTCGGAATAGCGAACCCTATTTTATTTTCGGATCAACGAACCTGCGGAATAACGAACCTTCGGAATAGCGCCACAAATGTTCGGATTAACGAACCCTTTTTCATTTTCGGTTTAACGAACCACTAGGTATAGGGAATTTGCGTGTTTTGGATCAACGAACCTTCGGAATATTGAACCTTCGGAATAACGAACAGCACCCGATTTTTTTTTTTTGGGGGGGGGGGGGAGGGAGGCGGATATGGGGAGTTGCGGGATGGATGATGAAGAACGCATTTTAACCATCTCCTTAAACAAATTTATGACAGATTTTTAGCAAACGTGGGAGGTAGCATCACCAGTGTAATAAAATCTCACTCAACAAACCGCGGGGGGGGGGGGGGGGGGGGGCGTGGTTGGGGTGAGACGAAGGCTCAAACCTAAGGGATTGAGAGTAGGTATATAAATATCTCTCGAACCACACGTAAGAGAGATATAAAGATAGTACTGCGCTTTTTTAGTAAGTACAGTTAATGCATGGAGTAGGTTCACTAAGTGATGCCCCAAAAGGGGAGGGAGTAATAAGGAGGCTTAATTTTCACATTTTCGTCTTTTTCTTGAAAAGTCAAGACGCATCCTTCGGGTTATAAATTCCATTTCAGCTTTAAAAAAAGAAAACATTCTATACAAAAGTGATGGAGCTAATAAAGTGCTGTTATAGTAAATTCATGAAATTTGGGGAGGCGGATTTTTCACATATCCAGCTTCTTCTTGAAACCCTTATATATTAGATATTCGCCAAGCTTGGCACGTAGCGTAGCGTAGATATGACCTCAATGTGTTTAAATGAGCACTGCCCCAACCAATAAGAAGGGAGGAGATGGAGCCCCCCCCCCCCCACACACACACACACACACACCATCCCCGCCCCTTGAACAAGACGAGGGGAGTGGGGTCGTTCGCGTGGAATTCAAAATTTTCTGGGAAACCCTATAATAATGAAAATAGGAAAACATACTTGAAGAAATTTTCTTTACAACCAAGAGTAATTGAACACAATTTTATCACATTATAGAAGTTAGACCTATACTTTGATGAAATTTCACGCCTGCTTATGACGTGGGGGATACCTTGGTCTTATCCCCCGCTTTGGGGAAGGGTAGCAAATTGGACTTGTTGCCCCTTCGAACAAAGTGGGATTCTATTACCCTATATAGAGATGCTACCTCCCACGTTTGGTGAAAATCCGTCAGAGATTTCTCAAGAGGATGCAGAATATGTGAAAATCCCCCCTCCCCCGGTAGCTCACTCACCCCTACCCCCTTCTAGGAACACACCTCTATTCGCCACAATCAAACGTGAAATAACATTTCATGGCATTAATGTCTTCATAGCACTACCTAAGCTCTATCTTTTCCGTTTTGACAGAAGAAGATAAAAATTCCAGAGTTTAGGGACTCTGAGGCTTCAACCCCCCCCCCTTCCTTCGGCGGTGTGTGTGTGCGTATGTGTATGTGAGGGGGCTCATTTTAACAAATTAAGAGCATATCACTCATAAAGATGCAATTTGCCAAGTTTGGTGAAAGACCGTAGTAGATATTTCAAGAAGATGCTGAAAACGTGGAAAATTCCTCTCCTTGCTCTCATCCCCCCCCCCCCCCCCGATCTGGAGACCCCTTGATCCGCCATAACCGAACATGAAATTTCATTCATTAACGCTGTGTCTTCATAGCACTAACTTAGCTCTGTCTTTTTCGGTTTGACAGAAGAAGATTAAAGAAATATCAGAGTTTAGGGACGCTGAAGCTTCAACCCCCCCCCCCCCTTCGGCGGTGTGTGTGTGTGTGTGTGTGTGTGTGGCTCATTTGAACAAATTAAGATCATAATTATTACCATAAACATGCTATCTGTAAAGTTTGGTAAAAAATCCCTCGTGGCTATTTCAGGGAGATGCTCAAAATGTGGAATAGCCCCTCCACCCCTCCTCCCCACTCCCTCCCCCCCCCCCCCCCCCCGATCTGGGCACCCCCTGATCCGCCATAATGAAACATGAAATCTCATTCTGAAATGTATTCATTGCACTAACTTAGCTGTATCTTTTTCGGTTTGACAAAAGAAGATCAAAAAAAAAAAAAATCAGGATATTAGGCACGCTGAGGCTTTAACCCCCACCCCCACCCCCTCCGGCGATTGGGGGGAGGGGGCTCATTCTAACAAATCAAGATCATGTCATTACCATAAATGTGACTGTATCTGCCAAGTTGGGTGAAAATCCTTCCTAGATTTTTCGAGAATATGCTGAAAGTGTGGAAAATCCCCTCCCCCTCACCCCCGATCAGGGCACCCCTGGGTCTGCCACAATCAAACATGAAATTTCAGTCATTTATGTCTTCATAGCACTAACTTAACTCTATCTTTTTCGGTTCGACATATGAAGAAAAAAACATCAGGCGTTTAGGGACTCTGAGGCTTCAACTCTTCCTAAATCTGGTGAAATTTCCTTGTGGGGTTTACAAGAAAATGCCGAAAATGTATTAAAAACAAAAGATGATCGCTAAGACAAGTGGTAAAGATGTTAATGGTTCATGCGCAGCTTTGATTGAGAGTTTCTCTACCATCTACGAGTATACATAATACTATAGGTAAAATGAAGGGTTTGCACATTTCCCGGCGGCTTTTGCACATTTCCCCGCAAAACTGAACATTTGCACATTTCCCGGCGTCACGTTTGCACATTTCCCGTTGATGAAATTGACAGGTTTGCATATTTCCCGGCAAGACGTTTGCCCATTTCCCCGGCGTTTGCACATTTCCCGGCTCCACACGGGGCTCTTGTTGTGTTGTATCAGCTCTCCATGGATGGATAAAAAACACAGCACACACAGACACACATACACAAGGAAGAGACTGGAATAAAATAGTGTCTACAAATCGGGAAATCGATGTTCAGAAAATGCACCATTTTTTATTTTTTTATTTTTTGTAAAGACGGGCGAAAATTTTTACAGATGAACTGTCCTGCAAAGAAGGCCTTCATTTCATCTTTAAAGCAGAAAAGAATTATATTTCAGTGTGTCCTAGAGTCTTGGTCAAACAGAAAGCAAAGGCTGCATGATACAGTACTCAACAGTATCATTCATTCATGCTCTGTTATTTTTCTGTTTTTAATTAAGCTAAAGGGGAATATGATTGTACGTGAATTATCTAATGAGTGATTATAATGACGATAAAATTGGAGGCTGCACTTAATGAAGACTTACCAGTGAAGGCATGGAAAAGTGAGTTGACGAAAGAAGACTTTCCTGCGCTCATCAGCCCGAATAGATTGATGTTGACATGCTTTAGGTGCTCGAGATCATTTTCCATGCTTCCTGCGGCGCTACCCGGTCGGTAGTTACGTATTTTTTCTCGAAGCTTCTTTCGCAATGGGACTGCGTGACATAACATACAGAAAATATAGAGAGACATAGAAATGGTGTCAACTTGTACATTCTATTTCCCCCTTGGAAATATCAGGGGAATATGACCATGTATTTTCAAGAGGAAGATGCAAATGTGATAATTATAACCCCACTGGGTCCCAGTAGAGGCTCTGTGATTCTGTCATGAACAAACTTTAAACTGCATTCAAACTTACTTGCAGTATTTATGCTCCATCACTTCTCATTTTGTGGAATATCTTTTATAGATTATCAATAATGCTGAGGTTCTGGGTCTCTTGACCTCTACCTCCCCCATGTGGGGCATGATGCCCAAGTGCTACCCCCGTCGATGATCATCTGCCAAGTTGGTGGAAATTTCATCAGCCATGGGTTTTCAAGAAGATGAAAACTGGAAGAAATTTTTATTAGGCCTACTAATAGTACGAACTCAGCTTTATTACTTATGGCTCTGTAGAGAAATAGAGAAGATTTTCAAAGATTCTGTAATTCCAGGGCTTTGGGATTTTTGTTTTGTTTTTGTTTTTGTATTTTGTTTTGGGTGGGGGGAGGGGGCAAGGAGGGGGGGGGGCATGGTGTTCACTTGGACAAATTACACATCATGTTATTGAAGGGATTCTACCTGCCAGTATTTGTAAATACATTGTATGATGAAAATCCGCCACATGCAAGATTGGAGTTGAAAACGTAAAAAGTTTACGAATGACGAAAGATGGACGCCAGACGACGAATGAATGACTGCAATAGTTCAATTGAACCTTTGGCTCTTGTGAGCTAAAATGCTTGTAACCAAGGCTGTAAATAATCAAGGTAATGATAAAAATTGAAAAAGGCAGAGCAACTGTCATTTTGGACAAGGAACAGGGTAAGCAAAAGGCAGAACGGTTTGTTTCAGACGCTAAAGCTTATAAACGACTTAATCAAAAACCTCACCAGTAGATTCAAAAGAGCATGGCACTTTCGATATCATTGAAGGATTTGAAGATAAGGGACACATTGGCCCGAATTCACGAAGGTGGTAAAATTGAAACCATGGGTGAAACCATGGACAATTTGTATGTCGCGCCAGGTGTCGCATGGCCTATTTCGTTACAAAGTCTGTCGTTTCGTCGACGAAATGACCATGTTGTTGATGACACGTTCATGTTGTCATTTCTTTACGAAGCTATCAATTTGTTATGAAATGATCATAGAGGATGCACCACAACACTCTGATAGTCTTCTCTATCAATTCTGTGGAATAGTAAATATTAATTGGTATACCTTTCCGACACAGCATACAAATAATAAATGTTTACGCGTTCAATGGAAAAAATATATATTGAAGTGAAAGATGACATGATGCATTCAAAGAGACGCAGCCGCGTCGAATAGATAAATAATTTTATCTTTCACTGAATGAAATATTATGTCCATTGCACGAGTGAAAAAAAAAATCATTATCTTTTTTGCGCAACACCTAGAAATACAGCCTCATCACTTGATGTTTTATGAATTCAGAAACATGAGAGATGCATGGACTTATATCGCATGGACAGCGAAAAAAAAAAAACGCAAGCATTTTCAGATAATATCCCAGCTATTTATACATTACTGAGCATGCTATTGGCACTGGCCATAACGTTGTGCAGGATGATGCCCCCAAAATCGACACTGAAACTGGCTATTGGCCAAGGAAAGTCTCAGAAGCGATTTGGATCACTAAGGTGTGGATCACTAAGATATACCATTGTATTCTGGATGCACAGTAACACCTATCTATACACCACTGATCCCAAGGCATCATCAAACAGGTAGGCCAATCTAAACTCAGAAAGCAGGGTTGGTCATGTCCAACCATGCATTATCATTCATTTTGTTTTAGAAGGAATTATGGATTCACTACAGGTAACAGGCCTTTTAAGCCGACAAAATACTCAAATATGAAAGGGACATTAAAGGAGAAGACCAAGAGCAACATATAGAGCAAGCAGGCTCTTTGATATGGCACAAATACCTTACCTTTCGCCAAGATAAGTTTACGCTTGTATTTCTGCAACAGTTTTCCAGTCACCAGAATCATTACTGGTACAATCAACGTCGTCAGTCCGATTTTCCAGAAAGCTTTTTGTCATTGAAATATCAAAAAGACAAATAAATACTGCCACTTAATACAGTATTTCCATCCTGAGGAGTCCTGTATGAACGTAATAATGACGTCGACGTGTTTCATAGGGGTTAGAGAATACTCATAAAAGGAACTTCGTGAACTCTGTAAACAAATGGTAAATATGCATTTACGAATGGTATAGGAAAAAACAACACATAATAATGCATGATTATACTGCCGGCGATTTGGGTTGATACGGGAAAACATTTTGATGGCAGTATAATGAACAGCAACAGCTTTTCTACAGACTATGATATATTTTGATAGTGATATAAGGCTACAGAAAACACATGCATTATCATTATCTTTTTAATGCGGCTTGGTTTTCCTTGATTTCATAGCAACAGGACCACTGTCAGTGTAACGATTAATATAAGAACACACATAAAACGTAACTAAGGAACGTTCTTTAACGAATAAGCGTAAATCCAAATCTTTAAAGACCTCCTGCCTGCATTTTTCTATTCTCTTGATATTGATTAAAAAGCAATGGTGCGTGCAAAAGTTATGGCATAAATCTTCCCCTTTATATGATGAAGACTCTGGAAACAGGGCAGGGTGTACTTTAATCTTCATATCATGTACTTGCTGTGTCACTTGTTATTCTACAGAAGATTTTAATGATTCCTTCTTTCTTTCTTTCTTTCTTTTAATGCAGGGTTTGGGTGTCCCTTGAGACCCCCAAGGGGGAGCATCATGCCCATTTAAACAAAATCCCCTCGGGATGCTACCTGTCAATACAATCCATCATTATGAGGTTTTCAAGAAGTATCCTCTCTGGTGTTTTTTTTTTTTTTTTTTTTTTGGGGGGGGGGGTACATAATTTTCCAGTTATATATCAAAAGGCGACAAACGGGCCTAAAATTCATATGAGATTTGGAATAATTCGTTAAATTGCAATTGAAATCCTTGTCATTTGCCGACGTCTTCTCCCATTTGCAATGATGACAATTGTTTTAAATTTATGAGATAAACAGAACATAATATATCCAATCATGTGTATAAAGTGATAAAAGTGACTTACTTTGTAGATTTAGAATCACCCGTTCAATAGTAATTGAAGTCCTAGTCTTTCGCTGACGTCATGGTAATATTTTTTTTCTTCAAAATTACATACAATTTCAATACGATTTTAAAATATAACAGCAAGTACTAAATGTGTAGATTTAGAATTACTCGTTAGATCACAATTGAAATCCTAATAAGTCACTGCCATTTTCTTTACTTGTCATGAAAACATTTTTGAAAGGTTCACATTTTCCCACTCACACATAAACAATTCTAAATGTAATGAAAGTGAATGAATCTATAGATTTAGAATTACCCGTTTACTTATAATTGAATTCTTTGTCATCAATGGTCATGGAAATGCGAGATTGCCGTTGCTATTGAATACTTGAATTTCTAGATACATCCATATATTCATAATGAAACCATGTAAAAACACAATAAAAGTGTTTGATAATGTATATTTCAAGTTAAAAGTATGATTGCCATCAAAATGCTGGTCATTAATAGGCATCATGGTTGTTGCTGTAGCAAAGGCTTTGAAGAAATCGTATAAAAACACAACTGACTATAGGTATACAAAGTTGAACAATGACTACATAATATATCTATTTATTACATATTTTCAACATTCAGTCATGCTTAAAAGGATATTTTTCTTTATTTAGATAGTTTGCTCTATAGTTTGATAGTAAACGCTTTGGTGGACAAAATTTTCAGTATCTTTGCTTCGCTTGCACATAATATATAAATCGCATGTGATAATGAATTTTTAAATGCAACCCCTCGTCTCTGCCACGACTTTATTATCATTGTGTTCCTTTTACCTTTACAGTTGACGTGATATCGTGTTCTGGGTTACTAGTAGCTGGTAAATTAATCGCAGGTCAAAGTGTCACAGATGGTGGCATGGTAGCACTTTTCTCCCTTTATCAGCTGTTTATATTATGATTTTTTTTTCCCATCAAATCTTTCATAAAGATATTTTTGCCCTAGCGACTTAAAGGTTTTGTAATAGAGAACAGGACTTTGAATGGGCAGGATTATAAAGGACAAGAAACTCTTATAGCTTGTTTATCCAATATGCATACATCTTTGCTTTGTGTTATCTTATCACAAATGCATATCATTGCTAATTCATGTTATTGCTTGAAAGATATCAAATATGATGCGTAATGATATTGAAAGTCACGGTATTACTGAATGTTGTTCAATTCTGCACGAGTATCATTACTTCCCTTTTCTTTTAACAAAATGTCATTAAGTGACTGATCTGCTAACATGACATATTTTTGAAATATCTCTCAGTCGTTACCATAGCAACCACAATGTCAGAGGCTATACCATATATGACTTAAATTTCGTTTCCGTTGAAATAGACACTTCTATTGTGTTTGTATGTGTGCATTGTTTCACTATTGTAGTTTTTTTATGGATGTTTCCATTGCTACAGCCATTTGCGAGCATGACCTTTAATTAAATTCATGAATGACTAAGATTGTAACTGAAATTTCATGGGCAGGTATAAATCTATAAATCATATCATGCTTTAACATTTTATTACTGTATGATTGGACATATCATTTTTATTTCTATCTTTTATCTATAATTTATTGTTACCTTAAAAATTGGTAAAATACGTAAGCGAATGAGGAATTCAATAGCAATTGAACGAGTACTTTTAATTCTTAATGCAATGGATAACTGAATGAATAATAAAAGATTTCTGTTTCTAGGTAAGGAGTCGATGAGCAGTTCTGCAATGCCATGGTGAAGTGATTTTCGATCTAGACTTTTAAAGTAAAGACACTGGGTTCGAATAATTCTTGGCACATGCATCCGTGAACAAGCTAATCTGTTCTCTACGTCCCTCTCGGTACAGGTATAGCACTGCAGGAACTATCCTGTATAAGGCAGTATATATGAGTGGAGCGCGCATTTGCCACGTTGTAAGAATGTTCATAAATGTCATTCGGTATAGTCACTAGATTCAAAATACACACACACACACACACACACAAACAAACAAACACAAACACACAAACACACAATGGATGATCACTTACCTTTAATGTTCTCTACGGGTGGATCTGGCTTCGCTGGCTTCTTCCAGCATGGAATCCACGGCCACCCTACAAATTTATCGATTTTTTTTAAACGATATATCATATATAGACATAAAATCATGTATATCTTATTTATCTATACAGTATCAAGACATGTGCGATGTAACAGAAATACTTGCATTTCATATCTTTCCATTTGGCCATTATTCCGATCAGTTTGTGGACGGGGAGTCACTGCCATTCTTCCAAGGTTATTAGTGTACTCGCAAAGCGCTTTTCATTGACTTCCCTTCTAAATTCATGTCTAAGAGTTAATACCTCATTTATTTTAACTGTATACAAAATGAAACTTTTCAGATCAATTACTTGTAAATACATCTGTAACAAAGTGATAATAACCACGAGCTTTTGCAAGCTTTAGAGATACATCATAAAGGCTATGTCCGGCTCGGTAGTCGGTCAAAGAAATGGTCATGGGCAAAATATGCAATTTTACCATTATCGTTACAGTTACAATTGCAATTGTTGTTCTCAATACCTAGTTAATTTTTTCAATTTAGTTATTGTTTAGAAACATAATAATCATACCAAAAAAAATTGCAATATCAGCTAGGTTTCAGATACGACTTCAATGCGGGAGTGTGTCCGCATTAATACTGAAATTTGTGAATTTTCAGAAATAACGAGTTACACAACTGAGATAAAGCAACGATGAATAATGCCAATATAGCATTGAGTCTAGTCATAAAGTAATTCTTTGGGTGGACGTCACGAGACCGACACCCACGAGTCATACAGCCCACGAGTCATACAGCTCACGAGTCATAGGGTGCGTTCTGAGAGCGCTCTCCTGAAGCGAACTGTACCTTATCCGTATACCGCACCAGAGGAGCGCTCGAACGCTCCTAAAGTGTACCTTACGCGTTTTTGTTTTTTTGTTTTTTTATTTTAGACGGCACAGATTGGGGCATGGCGCTTATTAAACCTATGGGAGACACGTTGGGTTAGGGTTAGGGTTAGGGTTAGGGCTAGGGTTAGGGTACCATCAGGGGCGGATCAAGCTTTTTTCCAAGGGGGGGGGGGTTGAGGGGCTGAGCTGGGTATTGCGAGGGAGCGAAGCGACCAAGCCCGAGTGAGCGAAGCGAGCGAGGGGGGGGGGGGGGGAGGGTGTGGGAGGGGGTATTCCCCCTCCCACAGTAGGGAGATTTTTCATTTTTAGGGTTGCCAGCTTGCGATTTTAAGCATACTTGCATGTTCTATTTTTTATCTTTTTTGCCGACCCTGGCTCCGCGGTCCCTGGGTTTGTGATGTCCCAATGGCGATGCAGAGCATCGTCCACAAGGCGATGTCTGTGACTCGGGTTTGATGGTTAGGGTTAGGGCTAGGGTTAGGATTTGGGTAAGGGTTAGGGTCCCCAATCTGTGCCTTTGAAAAAAAAAAAAAAAACACGCGTACCGTAACGTACTGTACTGAGCCCAAAGTGGACCACTTCCCGATGTGCTCCAAAAGTGTATAAAAGCGCACCAAAAGTTCGCTGTAAAGCATGCGCGTATCATGCGAATGCGTCACAATGGCAAAGGCATCATTTTCTTTGTTCGGGACACCTGTTAAGTAGTTCAAGTGCCAGGTGGATGACATTCTTGCTACAAAAATGAGTGACCTTTTCTAGAAATAACTCGTGAGGTACGCTTTCTCCACAGAGCGCTCGAACGCACAGTTCGGTACGGTACGCTTTGGTTCAGTTCGCTTTGGTTCGCTTTAGAGCGCTATAGAACGCATCCATACAGTCCAATAGTTCGACACTAAGCTACGGCTACGTCACAACCCCCAAAATCAGCCTGCTCGGCGACCGGTCGGCGAGTTTTTAGCCAAAACCGGTCGGACAATGACCGGTGACCGACAAGTGACCGACCAGGCGCCACTGATTTTCAGGGCATCAGTCGGTCGCCGTTGAAGTTTTAACGCCGAGCTAAAATTTCAGCGGCGACTGCCCAAAATACGCTCAGAGTCCGAGCGGGAACCGCCCAGGCACTGAATTAACCGAGCGGTCGCTGCTAAGCGATTTAGGGAACAACAATAATAGAGACAAACATGACAACAACACAGAAGAAAACCAAGAGAATAGATCGAGCGGTCGCCGTCGAGCGATTTGAGCTAAAAATATTAAGATGAAAATATCAGAAGCACTGATGGAAACCAGGGACTAGGTGGAGAAGATAATCTAGCTCAATGTGGAAGAAGCAGGGGGAGGGGTTAGAGGCAAGGAAACCACACCAACATCTCAGCATCTCAACATCTCGGCAACCAACAAAGTCATGAGGGACATGGAGGTCAGAGGCAACCACTTTGGGGCAAAAGAGATGAAAGCTAAAAGTTAGTGTCGATATGTTGACGTAGTAAAATATGGTTTGGTTACCTTATCATTCATTAAAGGCCTATTGATTGAAGAAGAAATGAATGACAAGAGATGGGAATATTAAAATATGAAATCAAATAGGAATAGAAACATACTGTAAAACATAGAAGCAAACAAGATATTTTGGAAAATTCTCATCTATCAGGTCTATTCTAATCTTTGTTCCATGTTGGGTGTTCCTCCCTTTTTATTTTATTTCCTAATTTCTAGTTAACTGTGGTATCACATAGCTGAGGTTTGTTAGTTGATAATTTAACTCTTAGATCTTTTCCCTCGAGTTTTGTCTCATTTATTAATCAATTAACACATCACAAATCACAAAGGTACATTAATAATTACAGGTGGCTCGTGAGAAATTTCCGGCAGAGACCGCCGGGTGGCCGTCGCGACGGTACGCGTACGCGTCGGTACGGCTACGGTTCACCGGTAGATGACCTATCGATCACCCGTCGGTCGCTGAGCGATTTCATAAAAATCGGCCGGTGGCAGGTGGGAGATCGTCCAGTTGCCGATGGGACATCGCTCGGTGACTGCTCGGACTCTGCGCGTTGCAGATCCCCATATTTTACTAAAAATTTTACTGAAAATCGATCGATGACCAACTGGGAAGTCGACAGGGCACTGCTCGGTCGTCGCTAGAGTTTTACAGCCTGCTCAACTTCTCCTAAAACTGCTGAGCGGTGCCAAAATTTCAGCAGCGACCGAGCAGGCTACAAATCGGTCGGTCGCCGCTCTGAGTTGACACCGAAGCCCACGTGAGACCGACACATTAAGCCCCGTGTTGTATCTGTCGAACTCGTGGGTTGTTTTTACCTTGAGCTGTATGTCTCATGGACCTGTTTTCATTGTCGAACTCATGGGCAGTATGACTCGTGGGTGTCGGTCTAGTTGGATGACCCCAATTCTTTGTACAAAACATAACCATAGACAATTATACTCACCTTTGTATAAAGATGTAAAAAAGAACTTCTTACAAAGCAGTATTTTACATTGTCAGATTTCTCTGCCACTGCTTGTATATACCGTGCTGAATCACTTTTAATGAAAGTAAGACAGTTACAGAAATAACAACAAACCCATGCGTTTCGATGAATGCACGACGATAAAATCTCTATCTATTGATGTCTTCACAAACCCAACGAGATCAACAGAACATTGAATATGAGAGGGAGATTAAGAAGAAAGAAAAAATAACTAAACTGGGCAAGAAGACTTTCTGATATATCACAAATATCAACATTACCTTCCGGCAAGAGTTCTGGCTTGCATTTCTGCAACAGTATTCCAGCCACCAGAAGCGCTATTGTTACCAGAAGTATGCGGATCAATGTCAGTCCAATTTCGGGAACGGTTTTCTTTGAACCTTTTTGATCTCGAAGCACTACAAAGACAGACAAACACAGTCACTGTTACTGAATTTAAGATATCGATCCTGAAGATTCCAGAATGAAAGCAATATTTGAAGTCAGTGTGTATACTTTACTGCTTCACTGATCCGAAGAGTCAACAGACAGGCAAAGAAGTCTTGAGAATGTCCACTGGAGTGGACGAAGGCTAGACAGTCAAGCTAAGACATAAAGTTATTGGAAACCTGAAGCGAGCATTTGCCCTATTTTTCTGAGGTTCACGTTATAACAAGGTCAGGGTAGACCATCAGGTCAGGGTAGGGCATCGGTTGTATCAGTTATAATTTTAGTAATATTTGTGTTTGAATCCAGAGCATTTTTGTGTAGTGATGTATTATTTGATAATGATTGTATCTGTTTTACATTGATATAGCTGATTCTGGGTGCATGCACTGGTCGGGGAGGAAGGTCTCGAGCCTCGGTGATTAAGTTTGCCTTTTCCTCCCCTGACAGCCAGCAGCATGCACCTTGAACCACCACAATTTTGACATCATGTATTTACGATTTTCTGTTTGTTTTTTTATGTCAGCTTATATTGTATATTGAATTGCAGAATAAATAATAATAATAATAATAATAAAGATAATAAAAATAATAAGAAGAATACATTTCAATTTTTAAATGAAGTTCAGTTCATCATATTCTAAACCGAATTGTCTTGTATTCTGTGACAATTTGGCCCGAAGTTGGTACATTGGAACCATGGTTTAAACCATGGTTTTAATTGTACTACCTTCGTTATTTAAAGGGTTGAATTGCTTACATAGTACTTCGACATTATACTTGCCTGGATAGAAATGTACTAAAAAAAAACAACAAACCTTTCGAAGTTTAACGAAGTTTATTATTATGAATATATTATTGCTATTTTTATTATTTGTATCATTGTTATTATTATTGTTGTTATTATTATTATTGTTATTATTATCATTATCATTATCTTTACTATAATTCTTTGTTCACTATATGTATGACAAATATCTATTTTCTTTTCTTTTTCTTAAGCTAAGCACTGTTGACTTATTTCGATGTTGAAATGGTTATTTTTAACCTTAACCGTATATACATTTTATATATCTAGTTTAAAAGTATGAAAAACTCATTGAAAAAAATGTAAAAAAAAATCAAGAGAATTATCATTACTGTGGATATTTTGCTGAAAAGATGAGTTAAGTAATCAGATTCTTGATATAAGATGTTAACGGATTTTTAATACTTAAAAAGCGACAACTACAACCAAACACACAAACACACACGCACACATGCACTCACACACACGCACACACACACACACAAACAATGCATGATATTATCTTACCTCTAGTTTTCTTTATGGGCTTATCAGGCTTCTCTGGCTTTTTCCAGCATGGAATCCATGGCCATCCTATGAATTTACCAAAATTGATTAACTGTGAAGTGCAGATATTGGTTGTTCATGCTTATCAATATATACTTGCGTTCCATATCTTTCAATCTTTTATTCTGATCATTCTTGTGGGGATGGGAATCACTCTGCCATTCTTCTGAGGTTGTGGTAAAAGAGAATTCAGTGAACTCGGAAGGCGCTTCTCACTGCGTTCCCTATTTAGACAGGATCACTAAGTCAGGCTTCTGTGGCTTTATCAAGCATAAAATCCAAGCCAATACTACGAATTTGTCGAAGTTGTTTCACAATTGACTTTATGACAGGATCCCTATATTTATTACATATATCTATACATAACGCCACATTATAGAAAAATGCACTAAATGCCAATTGCCTTGATTTAAATTCAAAATCCGATTTTTTTTTTTTTTTTTTTTGGGGGGGGGGGGGGCCTCCCCGTGAGGAATGAAAGTATACATTCCTGAAAAAAAGGCGAAAAATCAAGGCAATTGACGTTTAATGCATTCCTCTATTGTGACATTATCATTTCTATTTCTAGTACGGCCAATACGCGGAGCAAATATAATGTTTATACACTGTATATATATATATATATATATATATATATATATATATATAAGGCGTTGGCGTTCCATGCCAAAGACCCGGGTTCGATCCCCGGCGGAGACCAATTTTTCAACTCTTGCGCTTTTCCAAAAAGGAGGAACAGTAAGAGGAATAATGGTGTCAAAGCTACGCACCGATTTCTCCTCATTTCTCATATCTCATATATATATATATATATATATATATATATATATATATAGTTATATATGATACTATTGCTACTTCCACAGAGAGCTTATTGTTTGCATGTATTCTTAACTACTTCCATGTTTTAAGCCTCATTTTGTTTTACAGATTATATTGTTTATTCCTATTCCAGTATTGGTTTATAACTTTGCTCAGTGAATGTGTATGTGTGTGCATTGCAGTACTTCTTCTACTCAGTCATGGCTGTGTATATCTTGTGTTTCAGAAATCCAACCATTTAATCACAGTTGTGATGACAACGAATTCAGATCTACCCTTTATCAATATTTTTAATTGTCATAAAACATAGATATATCAAAATTTAATTCACTTGTAATAAACCGTTTTGAAATAAATTCAATGAATTTGGATAATGAAGAATTGTATGATACAGATATTAAAGATGATAATCAAATAATAGCAAGGCCTAAATGTCAATATATGTTTGATGAAGATTCCCATTCCAGATTTTCTCATGAACAATCAGATTTCTCTGTTTTTCACTTAAACCTGAGAAGTCTCCCTAAAAATTTTGATCAGTTTAATACGATGCTTTCATCACTCGATTATAGTTTTAGTGTTATAGCACTCTCTGAAATTTGGTTTAATGAAAATACATATTTCAAATGTCATAATATTGAAAATTATTCTTTGTCTTTATGTTTAGAACTCAGAAGGCTGGCGGTGGAGTTGCTATGTACATCCGGAATGATTTTCGTCATAAAGTAGGCAAAGATTTATCTTGTAAATTGTATTACAACAGATTATGAAATGCTTTTTATTGAAATAGTCATCAAGAAAAAGTCTGTTATTGTAGCATGCATTTACAGACCACCAAATACAGATATATCATCGTTTTCTGATAAAATGCATAATGTAATTGAAAATTGGAATGTGAAAACAAAGATATTTACTTCACAGGAGATTTCAATATCGATTTATTGAAATCTGGCATACATAACAAAACAAAAGATTTTTTGGATATGATGTATTCATTCAGTTTATACCCTTAAAACCAACTCGTGTATCTACCAAACATGCTTCTTTGATTGATAATATTTATACAAATGTTTTATTGAATAATCAGTTCCAGACTGGTATCATTTATGACGATCTTTCTGATCATTTCCCAGTTTTTTGTATACTTAAAAGAAAATGTATGTTTGTGGTAGACAAAGGAAAGAAATATATCCGGAAAAGATACATATCAAATGAAAATATATCATTATTCAAACAGAAATTGATGTTAACTGATTGGTCAAATGTTTGCAACCAGAATGGGGTAAATGAAAGTTATGATTTTTTTTCTTTGAAATGTTTTCCTCCATATATAACAGCTGTTTTCCATTGCGATCTATTCCTTTTAACCTAAAGAGTTCACGTTATAGAAAGCCTTGGATTACAAAAGCTATATTGAAATCTATACATCATAAAAATAAGTTGTATAAACTGAGTTTGAGGAATTCAAGTGTTATATATTATGAGAATTATAAGAACGATAGAAATAGACTTACAAATATTATACGATATTCAAAATATAGATATTATACTGATAAGTTTTCTTCTTTAAAATGTGATATGAAGAAAACATGGCAATGTACATGTATAAATGATATACTTGGAAGGAAGAAAGATAACTCACTACCTCATTGTATGTATTATGATGATGTGAAGCATTCATCTAGACAAGATATTGTACAACAGTTAAATTATTTTGTTAATGTCGGGGCAAAACTCTAATCATCAGTACCGAACTCTTCATGTGATTTTACTGATTATTTTTCATATCAAAATACTAACTCTTTCTTTTGTACACCAGTATCTACTCATGAAATAGTAGATATATACTACTGAATCTTCATCTATTCAAAGTTCAAAGGCAAGCGGTCCTGATGATATCTCGCCAAGAATTATAACAGAATGCATTCATGTTTTGTTGGACCTCTTTGCTACATTTATGATTTATCCTTGCAGTCTGGTGTTGTACCTGATAATCTCAAAATAGCCAAAATTGTTCCGTTATCCAAGAAGGATAGTCCAGAATGTATTGAAAATTATAGACCGGTTGCAATTCTTTCTATTTTTGCTAAAGTTTTGGAAAGACTTATGTACAATCGTCTCTCTAAGTTTTTAACCAAAAATAATATATTGATACCGGAACAATTCGGAGTTCGAAAATATTTCTCTACATGTTCTAGCGTAATGTCCTTCACAGATTATATTTTGCAGAAAATTGATGATGGAAATTATTGTTGTGGAGTATTTATGGATTTGACAAAAGCATTTGACACCATCGACCAATATTTTGCTACAGAAACTGTATTTATATGGAGTGAGAGGTATACAATTACAATGTTTTGAAAATTATTTGTCAAATAAAAAAACAATATGTGATGGTAGATGGTGTCAGATCCTCTTATCCCTCTGTAAATATTGGTGTACCAAAACGTTCTGTTTTGGGTCCTTTGCTCTTTCTTATTTATGTTAATGATATAGTAAATTGTTCTTGTGTTTTTAAGTTTTCACTCTTTGCTGATGACACAGTGGTTATGTTTTCACACAAGAATACTGTACTGCTTTATTGATAAGGACAGTGAATACACAACTTCAATTATTAAATGAATGGTTAAAGAGTAACACATTATTTTTGAATTATCAAAAAAAGAAGTATGTTATTTTTCCTTCTATAAATAAGAGTATTGTTGAATAGCGATATACTTTAATGATAAATAATAATGTTATTGACAGAACTGAATCAATTTCTTTTCTAGGTATACTTATCAATGAATCCCTTAGTTGGAAACTTCATATATCAAATATTTCTTCAAAGATCTCACGGACTGTTGGGATTTTATCAAAACTCAAACATTTTTTACCAAGAAAATATTATTATTTATAACTCTTTAGTATAGCCACATTTGAATTACTGCAATGAAATTTGGGGCAAAACATATAAATGATTCATGAGATGATGCTGATTTACATCTTATATGAAAGGCCATTTCATTAATAAACTTGTTCTTCTTCAAAAACGAACAATACGTTTAATAAGTAATGCCCCATATTGTAGCCCCAGTATACCGTTGTTTATTAGATTACAGATTATGCCATTGCATGAACTTGTCAGATTGAATTGAGTCCGACAGATTACATGGAAGAGACAGATGGAAATAGTTTTGACTCTGCGCAGGACCCACATTCATGTCTTTTTTCATTTATTGTATACTTCATGCTTTGGCTCAGGTTATCAACCTCACTTACCTGATTTCGTTACGTAAGAAGATTTCTGTACAACGCAATTGTACATAGTCAACCCGCAGGAAAAAAACACCTATCGATTACGTAAGAGCAGTGACTCACTGCGCTCGTGCGTTCAATAGCATTAGCGTATCGTTATCATTTTATAGACATAATTTTCATAAGAATGTGAGTAGTTGTACGCATTCCAAATGCCACGAAAACTGGCTGCGGCATTGTCCACTTTAAATACAGAATACGTAATGCAGAAGTCTGTAGGCGAGGGTTCATGACTTACCCTAGATGTCATCTTTGTAGCGTCCATCATGATGGAAATTGGGCGAGGAACGCCAGTCACTATGGCCACATGTGTTGCTCCGTTTGTTCTTATTTTTGTTTCATCACGAGTTTGCACCATTGGTTTGGCAGTCTTGGGCTGCTCGAAGTTTACTAAATTGGGTTCTCAAGATGTCGAGTTGTTGGCAAGTCTCGCTAGTCACTCAATCTCTGGACTTTAATTTTGTTGTGATTTCTACTTTATAATTGAGATTCAATGAAATACTCTAATGTTAACTATACAAGCTAGGAACCTTGATAGGTGGTAATACTCTTGACAATTCAAGACGATTTGTGTTAAATTTGGCTCAAACAGAATAATTGACTCAATTTTGATCGAGGCTCTAGGGACTCTTCAATTTAGCTGTTTTGATATTATAATTATGAAACAAGATCCCTTATTTTGATTAGGAAGTGCTGTTGTATGATTGTAATTTGGTCTGGTTCGATTTCTTAAAGCATGATAAAAAGTTGTTGCAAAATCATATTCATTCCAGTCAAAAGCTTGTTGAAACAAGTTGTTCTATTCAAATATCCGTATTGCCAAACAGACTCATTTATGTGATGCGCTTATGCCACAGCGTGATTTCTTTAGATAATTTCAATGGGCTTAATGTCCAAAGGTACCACTTCATTTTTATTTTCGATGAGATCTAACAGTAATCCTCATATGCCGCAATGATACAGCTCATATAGTATGTATAATCTCAGCCCTGAATTCTTTGACCGCAGAATGCAATAACTTTCTGAGTTTGAAGCACATGAAGATTTTGCTGTTCTTTTCGTTGTTGTTTTCTCACAGATGCGAATATTGTACTCATTTTATACACCTTGCACCTATAGTTTCATACTAACTTGTCCAAACCCTGATTTTGATTTTGTCTGTCACGGTGCAAACTTGATTCGCATCATAGCTCTGTCCATAATGATCATAGGATGATTTTGTAGATAGACCAACTCTATAGAGCCTATCATAGATATTATGTCATCGATAGACATTTCGAATATATTTGTGTGTTATATTTGAAAAAACTGAGAGAAACTGGTATTACAATCATTATGAAACAATTGCCCTATTGCTGTTGTTGCTTTTGCTAGCTGTGAGCTGGTATACTTTTGTTATACAATGTTCTATAGGATGAGGATGGGGGGGGGGGGTAGCCTGACATAGTTTCTGTGGTGGAAACAGACGGAAATGACTTTCGCTCTACGCGGGAACCATGTTCATGCCTTCTTCTGTTATTTTTCCATTCATTGTATAATTCCTAAATTATACAAGTAATAAGAAGTATAATTAGAATTCTATTAGTAATAATGAAGTATAAGTCGAAGAGGTTAGCATTTCCCAGGTGTTTAAGGCAGTGAAGTCACATAATGAAATTCAAAGTAGGTAAAAATTCCAGGCAGTCCCAGTTGGCTATAAATACCCGTGTCAGTGAGCAGCAAGCATCTTTTCAAAGAGAATACGGCTTCAGACCGACCAGCAGCACCAGTATTGGGTGCAATGCAGACAATTAGCTCACTGGTCCTTCTCATCATACAGACAAGCAATAAATAAAGCACAATCATTGCTGTTCCAGAGGTACGGAGCATTCTTATACGTATGGACATCTCATGTCAAGCAATAATTGATAAGCAGAACATCAGTATACAGTAGGGCCCAGCAGTTTTGACTTCTGTACAGTGTTGGAAAGGGAGGGTTCAGAACTGAAGAGTATCGATTAAATGAGATGCTGGGTGGGAACCTCTTCGACTTATACTTCATTATTACTAATAGAATTCTAATTATACTTCTTATTACTTGTATAATTTAGGAATTCTATTACGTAATACTCGTATAAGTCTTCAGAGGTTAGCATGTTCAAAGTTCCGTACAGAAGTCAGTCCAGTGGCATTCTTGTGAGTGAGGGCAAGAGGACAAGAAGGATGATGGACAGTTTTCACAAGGTTGAAACTTTAGTCATGACACCTCATGCATAGAGAGTGTCTATCGATGGTGACACACATTGTCGCAAACAGGAGAAGAACTCGAGCAAAGTTTGCTTGAGAACCTACTAGTATAAGGTGCAAGGCATAGGTTTTGAATATGATATCATTTTGATACCTTGCGTGCTTTAACTGGAGCAGGATTAAGCATGACAGCGCACAGACAAATCCAATACAATGGACCTCTTGTACCGATTTTCCAATCAAGACATAATCATAATCATGTTCCTTAATTCAAGTACATTTGAAGGAAGAATTAGACATTAACCAGTTCATACTCGGCATAGTAATATTGCAGCAATAATTAGAGGCAACTCCTTTGCCATTTTGGGTTGATATTAGAGTTTTAATTCATCAGTTTGGTGGACCGAATCTCCTAAACGAGTGGCCGAGTAATGTGTCGCCATTTTCCAATGCACAACGTAACGTGATTTATGGTCTTGTGTCTTATCTGACTCGTATCAGGACATTGTTCTTAATTGAGATACTGATATACAGGTATACACATACTGTCACAATTTACATGTATCTTTCTAACTCAGCAGAACTGAGAATTGTTGAACTAATGTGGAATCAATTGTTAGAAGGGCGACGGTTCAAACTGTACCAGCGTTCGTCCAGTCAGTCGTGGACAAGATTTCGTTATTAAAGACCTTTATACTCCATGCACTTCTGTAGCTATGAGCTGAGAATGTGATACCCCTTTTATATTGGCATCCTTGGATGTCTTGCCAGACCAGAGTCTGGGATGAAAGCGGGATGACTGTGCTCCCAAATCCTTATGTATGTGAACACGAGGTACGTCCTGTGGTACCCTTTCATACTGATCTCGAAGACAGTACAAACTCGGTACATGTTCCCATAGCAGCAATACATTCATACCTAATTGTATGCAGCAGTCAGTACAGTGTACAGGGATGTATACGTACAGCCATTGACAGTATATATAAATATATAATAAGTGTTTATCCAAGCAGCTGTGAGGGACTGGCTTTCAGCCTCCGCTCCAAGATGCTTGTCGTCACCGATTTGTTGGGATGTTTCAAAGAAATTATGAGTTTGCTTTCTGAAGTTGCTCGTTGGAGGTGTTCTGTGCATTTAATATACTCGTGAAGAGTTGATCGGAACACAGAGTTTAGGGTTGGAGGTAAAAGAAGGCACTTTAATTACCTGGTTAGAGATGTACCTTTCATATCTCTAATGTGCAAACGTGGCCTCATCTTCCGGTAATGTCATAAGAACTAGATGTCTCAGCATTTGTGTACGTTTTGCCGAAACGAGTGCAAGCAAGGAAAATTGTTTTTGGCTCAATTAAGGCACTGAAGGAATCTATAGTTCATAGGTATATTGAAACGATAAAAAGTGATTCAAAACAATTGAAACATCCCAAGTCTTGTTGTATTTAGGCTTGCGAGGGTCGGAGTCAGACGCCCTTCATAGTCAGACGCCCTTCATAAGTCTGACTATAGGGGCTGTTGGCCTATGTCATAGCTCTCGGTTTCAGGTATAATATGGAAGACCGAGCAGGTCTATGAGTTAATCGTGGAGTGGGCTTGTTGAAAAGCTATAATGCTATAGGCTTAGAAAGTTGACAACGTGTTCTGTAGATGGGTTAAAAAGGATCACAAGATTGTTCAGAATACAGACATTGCTACTGTCTTCAAGCACCCTCATATGTTTTGTTTATTGGTATTATCTCGCCGTGATGATGAAAGGAGCTTTGCAGCGTGCTGCGATGTGTCTGTCACTAATCATCGCTAGCAGAGAGCACCCATGCAGGCGGCTAGCTGGAGGCTCGTCGGTGGATGAGGGTGTGGGGCAAGAATTTTCTCGCGGAGTAATAGAGGTGGGGCTATTCGCATTTCGAGCAATAATGAGACCCATGGCTGCCGCCACCATTGGGGCAGTGAGGATTGCTCAGGTCACCTTGTTCAGTTGAAGCTTGTGGAGGACTGAAAACGTGTTAGGGTAAGGAAAAAGGCATCAAAATTCAGGGCAATAAAACTTGGCTTCCATTAAACATGAGGAGCAAACTGGTGGTCAGGGGAACCGAGATGCAAATTAAGGCCAACGTCAGGGTCACTGCTAATCTATATGTGGAGTTTGTGGATTATGTGGTGAAAAACATGTAAAATAGTAATCAGGTGTTCATGTCTCCTGCGAGACAAGCAGAAAACTTCAGAATTATCTACATCTGTTGAATGTGAAGCTGATATCCAATTGCTAGACACCAATTCCAATGTTGGCTGTGAGTTCGTTCGGGTCACGTATGCTACTAGCTGTAGAAGTGTCTGACCGAATTATGAATAAGCACATTTTTTGTTTTGTTTTGTTTTTTTTTTTTTGTACACGAGCCACACAGGGCTTCAAGACCGTTCTGAATTGCGAGAGGTTCACACACATTGCTATGCGGGGAATTCTGTTTGGCACTCCAGACTCTCCGAGCAAAGGAATTGCATTGTTCAGAATTAACTACTCTCCATACCGAGATGCTAGCATCGCTTGAAATTATCATGCTAATGAAAGTGGAAATAATTCTTTGTCTTGCGAGACAGCCACCGACATGTCTTGCGAGACAGCCACCACCAAAGAATGTTTTGTGTCGCATGACTAGATAACGAAACCAAACTTTGTGTCGAAGTCATCTTCTGCTTTACGCAGAGCATTAGTTGATTTATTTTTTCTAGACAAGTGACGAGAAATCCCGAAATTTGGTTTCGTTGCCATACAAGAGTGAATTTCCAAGGGCAGTAACCTTGTCAATCTTGTTCTGAGGGGAAACTGAAAATCATTTGCTGTGAATTAATATGAGAACCAAGGAAGGTCTCGACGTGCTTTGAGTTGAAACTGGATTTGTCGAAGATCCTTACTGAAACTCTTTAAGGGTGACAACAAGTTGATCATAAAATTTGGTTTGTCAAGACACTCTTCTCTGCAATGGAGTGAGAAAGAATATGGATATCATCGAAATAGGTGATTGTTCTAATGCCACTACTCCTCACCGAGGCAAAGACAGGTTTCATAACTTTAACGAAAATCTGTGGGGTCGAATTAGGGCCAGATGGAAGGCACTGAAGGAATGCAGTAAAAATACTATTTACATTCGAAAGACTATGCTTGATGAACAAGGTGAACGGATACCAGTAAATATGCACCCTTTGGAGGGGCAAAATTAAAGCCGTAATCAAGCGAAACTGTTCCACTCTGAAGTGTTCGTATCTTACAAATTTGTTCATGTTTTTCAAATTTATGATTGGACTTAGACCGCCAGTCTTTGGTAGCACTAGAATAGAGTTGATACTCCATGTGAGGAATCTCTCTAATGGCTTGATTTACGAGAATCTTCGGAGACAATTCTTCATGGGTTGCCTTTTCCTCCTCGGTAGAATGTACACTTTGTAGAGGAAAATTTATTGGTATGGGGTTGAAATGAAATTATTGGTTTCATAGCCAAATATTGTGGCCAATATCCAAGGATCGGGAATTATTTTGACCAGTCATCTTTGGAAAGCTTGAGATTTCCAGCACTGAACGGTTTTGGACAGTACTCATCCTTTTTCTCTCTTTTTTTTTTTTTTTTTTTTTTGGCTGGCTTGCGTAGGGACATTTATGACCCACGATGTATGCTTATGTGACACTTGACAATTTTTCTCAGATGTCTTTCTGAACAACTTTCTATCAAGTGGAATCGACTTGCTGCGCAAGTGTTGTTGAGAAGGGTAGAGAAGGGGTTTCAAGATACCTCGATGGTGCATGCTCAGATCATACGATAAGCAAAGCCCGGGAGTGTCAGGCCATCGATGGTGACTTGAGTTGTTTAATTCTCGTTGTGTCAATTGCATGGATGATTATCCGTGCATGATCTGTGAATTTCAGAAAGGATTTATCTATGTGGTAGAAGTCCCTTCACTACATTTTGTTGTAGAAGTTGGGAGCTCACAAGACCCAAGGCCTCGTGGAGGAGGATCGCCCAAATTTTGCTCTCGATTTTTGGTGTGAGAACTGCTTGGGCATTCGATAGCAATTGAGCATTTGCTTCGCGATTTTATAGAGACTTACCTTCTGATGTGGCAGTGTGACTGCCTTCATTAGCAACTCAGCCAGTTTTTAGATTTGGCCCAAATGAGATCAGAATTTAAGTTAAAATCAAATTTGGTACCAAGCTTTGAAAAAGTTTGGCTGTAAGGGCATGGCATCCGGATCAATTCGATTGTCAAAATGACCATAACCACAAGGGCAGAGTCAAGGCCACCCATACAGGGTAATGCAATCAGTTTTGCCGGGAAGGCAGCTGACATGAGAATATCGTCGTCTGATGAGCTGCCGATGGGGTTGGCTAGCTCGCTGAAGTCTTCGATGGGCGGGGCAGCGCCCCTGTCCCTGCGGACATGGCTCGCATGTCCGGACTAATCGCCGGGAGGAGGAGCTCTCCTGCACCAGCTGGCATGGCTCGCATGCCGTTTGTCATTACAACGGTGTGCCGCCGCCATATCCATGAAGCGGGAGAGTATACTCTCTAGTTGGGCTTCAAGGCGGCCTTCCATGCCCAGCCTGATCTCCCCGCGGGGATGGGGGCTGAGAGGTAGCGTCGTCTTCCTGATCACTAGACATTGGAGTTTGAGATGTATAATCAGGGAGGTGTCTCACCTCCCTGGTATAATTCACTGCCGTCACACTTGAAAAAGATGCTTGCTGCTCACTGACACGGGTATTTATAGCCAACTGGGACTGCCTGGAATTTTTACCTACTTTGAATTTCATTATGTGACTTCACTGCCTTAAACACCTGGGAAATGCTAACCTCTGAAGACTTATACGAGTATTACGTAATAGAATATATTGTTTGCTCAGGGTATCAACCCTGATTGCTTTATGTAAAAAGATTTCGGTTTAACCCAATTTATATAGGCAACTGGGAGAAACTGTTTTGATTACGTAAGAGCAATGACACACTGTACGTGTACGTGCAGTGACAATAGCGTACCATTATCATTATCCTGTAGTCGTGATTTTTATAAGAATGTCAATAGTTGACCGCATTTAAAACGTTATCCAACCAGACTGCATTTTCCCCATTATACATTTAACGCATAATAATGCATGCCGAAGTCTGTATAGACAAGGGTTTGACTTACCCCAGCATCCCAGTATAAAGTCCTTCATGATAGAAATTTTGGCGAGGATCTCAAGTCACCGTAGTCACATACAATGTTCCTTTTAGTTTTGGTTTTGGTTTCACCATGATTTCGTGCCATTGTGTTGACGGTCTCATGCTGCCCGAAGCTCACTAAAACTGGTTTTTACCACGTTGTCAAGTCTCGCCATGGTGTCACTCAACGTCACTCTGAATTTTATTTTGTTCTGTTTTGTTTTGATAGATAAACCTTTGTGGTAGTTTGATGCCCTCAATCTCAGTATAAAGATCCGCAATATTTGTTTTGCAAAGAATTTTTTCCCTTCAATATTGCATCAAACTTTGTCAGTTTTCACAGGAATAATATAGCATCCCTTTTATAATCTAATACTGTGTAATAATGTATATCTCATTCATATCGTTAATAAGGCATGATTAATCTTACGCTTCCTATCGATTGCAGCATGATTAATGTCTGCATTATTTAGTGCTGCTATATCTTCATCGTTCACTTCCGTCATTCTTGATTATCCTATATTTCCTCACATACTTTTTGCCAAGACAAAACGTAGGGAGCTTCAACTTTTTTTTTCTCTGCTCATATGCCCTGTACTTATTCTGCCGAATTCCGTTTGCAGACCTTGTTATTTAGTGTACGCTTTTACTTGTGTACTATGTTTATGTCTTCTGTGTTCTTTTATTGTGTCGCTTGAACTCTATGTTAATATGTTTTTGCCTACACGCTGTACTATCCCCGAACTCGAAATTGTTTGTGCTTCATTTACGTCCACATATATCATTCTTTTGCAACCTTGCCAGTTGACATGCCTTCATATACTTTATGTTCTGCGTTATGGCTAATCGACTTAACGCAGCATTTGACTCCCTTGATGACGATGAACTCTTTGATTTGTTTAGACGCTCGCCTTCAGAGTCAAGAAGTCAGATCAATTCACGTTCTTCTGCACTTTTGAAAACCCCGTTGCCAATAATGTTAATTTTTCTTCTAAAGATTTGTTTTATGATTTTGACTTTGAACATGATTCCACTTTAATCTTCTCCAAATATGTTACGGTTGATCAGTTTAAAGATTTTGTGAAAGATTTTTCAGAAAGTATATTTTCTATAGTACATTTGAATATTAGGAGTATGAATAAGCATTTTGATGAATTACAGGTATTGTTAGATAATCAAAATAAACAACAAATATCTGTAATAGGTTTAACAGAAACATGGTTATCATCTGATATTAATTTACCATATGCATTGAATGGTTATGATTTGATTGTAAATAATAGAGTGAATAGGACCGGCGGCGGGGTTGCGATTTATTTATCTAATGAACTTGAGTTTGATACTTGTGATGATTTAAATATAAGGAATGATATAATAGAGTCTTTGCTTGTTGAAATTTCCATCCCTCAAAGTAAAAATATTATAGTTGGTGTTGTTTATAGACCCCCAAACTTCAGTTCTAAATATTTTTTTTTAGATAGTATCACAAATTTATTAAAAAGAACTCGTTTGGTTAATAAATGCATTTATATAATGGGTGACTTAGATATTTATTTGATTAGGAGTGATGATAATACGTCACAAGAATTTCTTGAATTATTTTTGTCATCCTCTTTTTTCCATTAATTTCCAAACCTACACGTGTTACAAATCATTCTGCCACCCTCCTTGATAATATTTTTACTAATTCTTTACAAGTTTTGAATTCTTCTTTAATTTTATCCGATATGACCGATCACTTTCCAATTATAACATGCTGTGATCTGAAACATTCGGTTAATAAGTCTTATTTTCCTTCATTTAGACGTAGAGCCACACCAGAAAATTTAGCTAGTCTTGACGCTTGTTTAGATAGGGTTGATTGGTCAAGTGTTTGTGATACTGATGATGTTAATGTATCATTTGATAATTTTATGGAGATAATCAATAAGCATTTAGATGATTATATTCCTAAACTAAAAGATAAGTCACTAAATTATAAAACAACACCTAAACTTCCATGGATTTCGAAATCTCTCCTCCGTTCAATTAACAGGAAAAATAGGTTGTATTATAAATTCAAATGAAAAAAAAACTGAGGAGTCAAAAAATAAATATACATCATATAAAAATATTTTGATTAAGGTCATTCGATCTGAAAAGCGGAAATATTATACCATTCAGATAGAAAAATATAAACATGACGTGAAGAATACATGGAAGATATTGAAGCAGGCCATGAATATATCAAAAAAGAAATTGAATATTACAAAAATAAGATTTGATAATAACATTGTTGAAGATCCTGGTGATATAGCAAATATTTTTAATTCTTATTTTTCAATGATTGGAGAGAATCTGGCAAAAAGAAGTACCGCAGTCCAATACGCATTTTGCAAGATTTTTAGGTCAATCCAATCCCAGTTCTATTTTCTTAGCTCCAACTACGAAATATGAAATAATAGACATTGTTACTGCAGTGAATAATAAACGAAGTGCCGGTTATGATGATATAAGTAATTTTATTATAAAGGGAATTATATTTTCTATAGCTGATCCACTTTCTCATATTTTTAAAAAATCCATATTACATAGTGTTTTTCCTGATTGTATGAAAATTGCTAAGGTGTGTCCTTTATTCAAAAAAAGGAGACTGTTTTGATATAAGTAATTATAGACCTATTTCTCTACTTTCATCCCTATCTAAGGTTTTGGAAAAATTGATATTTACAAGAACGATTAAATTTCTTAATTATAATGTTTTTACGAATTCTCAATTTGGGTTTGATAACGCCGCACATACTATAGATGACCATTCCCATTTTGTTGGTATTTTCCTGGACTTCTCCAAGGCCTTCGATACAATTAATCACGAAATTTTACTTCATCAATTGTCTCATTATAGTATACGAGGGAAGGCCTTGGAGTGGTTCAGGAGTTACCTGCAAAACCGAAAACAATATGTATCTTTGAACGAGCACAGCTCTAGTCTTGAAGTCATTAAATGTGGCGTCCCTCAGGGTAGTATATTAGGACCTTTACTTTTCATCATTTACATATATAGTAATGATTTTTGTAGATCATCCGATATACTTTTTTTTATACTTTTTGCCGATGATTCAAATATTTTCTTCTCCCACCAAAATCCAATCACTCTTGTCGATACTCTTAATTCTGAATTAAAAAAAGTGACTCAATGGATAAGAGCCAATAAATTGTCACTGAATCTTCAGAAAACTAACTATATGTTATTCAGTAAGTCTATAGAAGTTTTACGCACAGATATCATCTCTGATGACGTTCACTTAGAGCGTGTATCTCATACAAAGTTTCTTGGTATTACAGTGGACGATAAACTTTCATGGAAGCCTCATATTATTAATGTTAGTGAAATAATTTCGCGTAATATTGGTATCATTAATAGACTTAAATCTCATATCCCGTTGTTTTCTTTGCTGACGTATTTTTCATTGGTATTACCATATCTAAATTATGTAATCTTAGCATGGGGCAGTGCCCATCAAACTTTATTAGATAGATTATTGTTATTACAAAAAAAAGGCACTTTGTATTATTTGTGGCGTTTCTCCATGTTCCCATGCAGATCCATTATTTGTTAGATATAAGATTTTAAAAATCAAAGATTTGTTTTTCTTTCAGCTGGGTCAGTTTATGTTTAATTATAACACAAATGCACTTCCTAGCATTTTTGATTCATTGTTTCCACGAAGTCAATCTTTTCATAATTATCCCACCAGGCGATTAAATGAGATTCATTTACCCCTTCTGAGAACGTTATTGGCTCAAAATACATTTATATACACTGGCCCTAGATTTTGGAATTCTTTAAGTTGTGCTATAAAAATTCTTTATTTTTGAATTCATTTAAGCGTAATATAATTTTTTTTTGAACTCGTATTAAGATATGTACGATTCATTACTTAGCTGGTCTTTACAGCCTAAGGGTTCATCGTCAATCAATGATTTCATCATTGTGTATTTTTTTACATTATCTTATTTGTATAAACGTTGCTCGGCTGATCGAGCTGAAACACCTCAATTCCCTCTTCTGATCCCGATGTTCAGCGTGTTGGCTTTTCCTTTCATTTCCTTTTTCTTTCTCTCCTTTCTTTCCATTATTCTTTTGTGTTTTAGTACTGTTAAGGTATACCCTACTGTAAAGTCATGTAAAGTCGTTGTGTTTCTACTGTCTTGTTCTGTCCTGTCTTGTTCTCTCCTGTCTTTGTAAAAAAAGTTTAATGTATTCATAAGAATCCTTTGAGAGTTTCACAATTTACAAGCATGCTTTTCAGTGAACCTCTCAGTTCTTTCTTTTTTGCCTCCAAACATTTTGTATTTTGCCGATATGCATGTATAATTTCGTATTTGTTAACCATTATCTACCATGTAAGGTCGAATACATACCTATGTTATATCTTCTGATTCATTTCGTGATATGTTTGACGAAAAAGAAAGAAGGAATGAAATAAATGAAATGAAATGAAATGAATATCCTTATCTTTATGTTTAAATATCATAGAGGTATGCTCCCTTCTGTATTTGATAATATGCTCCAAACTAACTCTCATTTTCACATGTATTCCACTCGTACTCGAAGCAATTTACGGTACCCTCTTACTCGTCTGACTGTGCGATCTCATTCTATTAGGTTCACCCGTGTAAGTGAATGGGATTCAATAAGTACTGCTTTGAAATGCAGCACAACTCTTTCTAGATTCAAGTGCTTACTGAAGCGGGTTTTTTTTTTTTTCAACAGTTAGCTATGACTGAGTAGACAATGTTCTTTTATCTTTCCTGTCTTCTATCCCTATGTATAGTGCATGTTTTCCTGTCTTCTATCCCTATGTATACTGCATGTGTATATGTGTGTGTGTGTGTGTGTGTGTGTGTGAGTGTATATGATATGTACGTATTAGTGTGATGGTGTTTTGCTTATGTTTATTTACTTGATTTCACACAGAATCAGTTGTAATATATGTTGCTATTGTAAAGTATATAGTATTTTCATGTGTAGGCAACCTAACACAAGCACAAGAAGCTTTCAAGGCTACCTGGCTCTCATTGTGAACGCCACTATTATATGTTTTTGTGTTTTATATTGCCGAATAAATGGCCTAAATAGGCCTCAATCAATATATATATATATATATATATATATATATATATATATATTGAAACCAGAAAGGGAAAACTGACCAGAAACAAATAATAATAAATAGATATTATAAATATATATTTATATATTTATACATAGATAAATATTTATCATTAGGTGATCCGAGTATCCTCTCGGATCACCTTCTGTTTCTGCACGGATTCTTTCTTCTTCTTCTTTTTCTTCTTATTTCTCCCCAAAAGTTGTGCAGCGGTTAGCTCAGAAAGTCCTCTTCCTATCAATTTCAAACTTACACCATATATGTATCATGTCCCAAAGACGACAGATCTAATAAAATCATAGTGATCAGTCGACCGTGACGTCACTATGACGTCATTATATGAAAACACATTCTCAATCATATCTCATTAATGGAATATAATTTTTCAATGAAATTTACGTCACATATATTTCAATTTATGCGCATTCTACTCATATTCTCAAAATTCATATTTTCTCTTAAAACGTGCGCGTACGCGCGCGTTAACATATTTGTATGCTCAAGTCGATCTCAATTTTTTTTGTACACGTTTCAGACCATTTGAAGCATTTTTTGAAAAATTGAAAAAAATTGGACGGACGCGTACGCGCGCGCACATATACGCACGCACAGTTCATATGCAATGGAAATTTCCCTTTTTTCACTCTTGTCGGATGCCTGAAATATCAAGGAATATTTTTACCAAGTTTCAAGTCAATCCGACTCAATATGACGTCATGCGCGCCCGTCAAAATTGAAATTCCGCGCGCGCGTCAATGGCGATATACAGTGCAACAATGCCAAAAAACCGCCGATTTTAAATCCGGTTTTACTCGTCAGGATGGACGGTGACCCCCCCCCCCCCCATTTTCTTTACATATTCTGAAAGCTGATGAGTTGTACATGTCATTTCATGGGTTGGCGATGCTGAAAAATGATTAAAATATATCAAATTTCTTAATAAAATAAAAAAAAGTACATTTTCAAAATGACGTCATCAAATTTCAAGTTCACTCGAGCGTATCTCACTTATCCTTTGCCGATTTTCATCCAGATATCAGTATGTTGTAGCTTATTAAATGGTCTTTCATTAATGTGTTAACAACATTTTGATTAGATGACGGCATCACCTCGTAAAATGGATTGAATGTAATCTTGTCAAATTTGACCAGTTTACGTGTTATCTCTATGGGAGTGCAGTTTTTCTGGAAATGAAAATTGATATGACTGTCTTTTTCGAGCACTAGCTCACTTATGCTTCGGTTAATTTCTCCCAGATTTTGATATGTTGTAGCTGAGACTTTGGGCTATCGCAATTTAGCCCTTCATTTTTTCATACAGTGTCGGAATCACGTTCAAAAACTTGGTTGAAATTAAAGCTTATCTTCGATGTATTGAGATATTCCTTTCTTTTTGCAACTTTCTTTGCAATAACTCAAGAAAAACTAAATCTATCAGCCCAATATTTCGCACATGTTTAGTTCATGTCACGTACATTATTTCATAAAATAACAACTACTTGATCGGACACCATCTTGGGTATGTAAATTAGGGTCAAAGGTCATAAATGTTTCATCCTGTATCTTGGTGAATACATGTCCTATCTTTCCCATATTTTGCACACGTAAAGACCATGTTACAAGAATCATTTCACAAAATAATCACTTTTTGCTCAGATGCCATCTTGTCTGTGCAAAGTGGGGTCAAAGGTCATATGTACTTTTTTCTCTATCTTCGTTATGACGTGTTATCTCTATGGGAGGGAATTTTTCTAGATGTGAAAATTGACATGGTTGTCTTTATGGAGCACTAGCTCACTTACCCTTCAGTGAATTTCTCCCAGATTTTAATGTGTTGTAGCTGAGACTTTGGGCTATTGCAAAAATTCCTTTGTTTTTTCATACGATGTCGGGATCACGTCAAAACACTTGGTTGAAATTAAAGCTTATCTTCGATGTATTGAAATATTTCTTTCTTTCTGCAACTTACTTTGCAATAACTCAGGAAAAACAACCCCTATCACCACCATATTTTGCACATATTTAGTTCATGTCACGTACATTATTTCATGAATAACAACTACTTGATCAGACGCCATCTTGGGTATGTAAACTAGGGTCAAAGGTCATAAATGTTTCATCCTGTATCTTGGTGAATACATGTCCTATCTTTCCCATATTTTGCACACGTAAAGACCATGTTACAAGGATAATTTCACAAAATAATCACTTTTTGCTCAGATGCCATCTTGTCTGTGCAAAGTGAGGTCAAAGGTCATATGTACTTCTTTGTGTATCTTCGTTATGACGTGTTATCTCTATGGGAGGGAATTTTTCTAGATGTGAAAATTGACATGATTGTCTTTATTGAGCACTAGCTCACTTACCCTTCGGTAAATTTCTCCCAGATTTTAATATGTTGTAGCTGAGACTGCGCGCTATCAAAATTGTCACCTTCATTTTTTCATACGATGTCGGCATTACGTTGAAAAACTTGGTTGAAATTAAAGGTTATCTTCGATGTATTATAAGATATTTCTTACTTTCTCCAACTTTCTTTGCAATAACTCAAGAAAAACGGCCCATATCACCCCCATATTTTGCACATGTTTAGGTCATGTCACGTACATTATTTCATAAAATAAATGATTGATCGGACACCATTTTGGGTATGTAAATTAGGGTCAAAGGTCATATATGTTTCATCCTGTATCTTGGTGAATACATGTCCTATCTTTCCCATATTTTGCACACGCAAAGACCATGTTACAAGAATCATTTCACAAAATAACCACTTTTTACTAAGATGCTATTTGGATGAGCAAAGTGGGGTCAAAGGTCAAATATACTAAATATACTATATATTAAACCAGTATGGGCATGCCTATTGGGGTCAGGACTCAAATCATTGATTTCCGAATAGATCGGATCACCTTATTTGTCAGTGTTGACAAATTCCAAGTCTAGTTATTATTTGTTTCTGGTCAGTTTTCCCTTTCTGGTTTCAAAATATATTTCAAAAAGCTGCATCGCTTCGGCGATCCCTCGCATTTATTCCAAAGTTGATTTACATCCTTTGGGTTTATGTCAGGTTAATGTGTGTGTGTGTGGCACACATACACACACTATAGCTTCTGACCACACGAGCAAAGAGAATTAAGGGTTTGGGACGAACACCGATCTAGGGCTTTCAATAGCTCAGTCGGTATATAGAGCACCGGTCTAGTAATCCGGAGGTCTCGGGTTCGAATCCCGATGAAAACCCATTTTCTTTTCTCAAAGTATCTATCTATATATATAATCTATATGTGGTGGCTGACTGTCAGGAAGCTAACAGGAAGGATCTCTATTGTATGGACTAATTTCGTCTTGATTGGAAGACTGTCAGTACCATGATTTGATGACAAGACATCTGTTGGTGCCTGGAGAACCCACTGTGGTGTTTTTATAGAATATATTTTATCCTGCAACTGCTAATTTCTTGCCAAGACCTGCTCGCTGATATCGCCAGTTTCACTCAGCAATCTTGTGTAGTCCCACATACTGAAGTTCAAGCTGCAATAGTCTCCGTCTTGCCAAGGTAGGCCTACACTACATTATACTACCGACTACTGCATACAATACTCAAGTCATTCCACCAAATTCCCGAGCGAACAATCCAGCTGTGCAGGACATTATTGTTCTCTGAATAGCTCAACCCTGAACAGCATGTCAACTACCAGATCAACAAAGAACCTTATTAAAGATGCGCTGAAGGATGAAGACGTGTTGACAGCTATCGAGGAGGCAGTTGCACAGGTGATGGAAACCAAATTCCAGCACCTCTTTGAAAGAGTGGAGAAACAAGATGGACTGATCCTTGATCTTGAGCAAAAGGTCAAAGCTGTTCAGCAGGAAACTGTCACGCTGAAATCTGATGCAGAGAACGACCAACAGCTGATCAGGAATCTCCAATCCCAGCTCAACCAACAGGAGCAGTATTCCCGTAGAAACTGTGTGAGATTCTTTGGAGTCCCCGAAACCAGCGACGAGAGCACAGACACTGTTGTATGCCGCATTGCCAAGCAACAACTCGACGTCGACCTGAAACCTGAAGATATTGACCGCAGTCACCGTATCTATCGCGATCGAGACGCCCAACCAACACGCCATGGAACAGCTAGACCAAGGGCAATCATCGTGAAGCTGACATCATACATGGACCTTCCGTAGGTCCATGCATCATACAAGCATCGTCAACAGTTGCTGAGGAATCGCAGAAAACTCAAGGGTACCGGTGTGAGCATCTGTGAGGACCTCACAGACATCAACAGGAAGCTCCTTCAAGATGCCTTTCTTGCCAGCCAAAAAAAGAGACATCCACATTCTCGCTGCGTGGTCAGTAGACGGAAGAATCCTGGTCTCTATCAAAACATCTGGAGGAAAGACGATGCGAAGGCAAATCCACAACAAGAGCGATCTGGACAGAATGTAACTCAGTTGAGCTTTTACAGGTAGAATTCTTTTAATTGTAAATTTACATATGACTATATACTGTCACCACACCGGATTTTATAGTATTACAGCTGCAATATGATATGTACTACTTCTCCAGGCATCACCTTTTGTATCACCCTTTGTTTAAACCCTGTGCTTTTTTATATTCTTTTAGCTCTTTTATATTAACATATTAGATTTGTTATTGTTTTAATGTCTTTTAAGTCTGTACATGAATGTGTTATTTGTAATCTGCAAATTGATTTTAATCTGGATAATAGCAATGTGCAATGCCTAAACTGTTATGGTAACCTCAACCAGCATATTCAAAGTGGATATTTTGAACATGATTCTAGTTATTATCTTCCAGTGGACTTTGATAATCTTGTGGATGATTTAGATACGACTAATTATTTATCGATATTGCATTTTAATTGTAGAAGTATAAAAAAGAATTTTAATTATATGGACACTTTTTTACAAACTTTCAGACATAGGTTTTCACTCATTGCTGTATCAGAAACTTGGCTTAAGCCACAAGAATACTAATCTTGCCTACTACCAAATTATATATTTATAGATAATAGACGTAATGATAAACGTGGTGGAAGAGTGGATTTTTACATATGTAGTGAATTAAAATTTAAACGAGGACAAGATTTGGAATTATTTGATGAAAACATTGAAACAGTTTGTATTGAGATATGCTGTCATAATGAAAATATTATTGTAATGGTTGTATATAGGCCACCTGCTGCATCTATTTCCCAGTTTCTGAATGCCCTAGAATTGCCCGTTCATAAGATTATGAGGGAAAAGAAAAACTGCTGTGTGGCTGGTGATTTTAACATTAATTTATTTTCATCTATGTCGTTTTCTGATTCCTTTATTGATATGTTTTTGTCATATTCACTTTCTCCGGTAATCTCAAAACCCACTACAATAACAACACAGTCATTAACACTCCTCGATAATATTTTTATTAATAAGTTAGAGAATATTGTTGTCTCAGCGATATTCACATGTGACATAAGTGACCATTTACCGATATTTGCTGTTATAAGATGCAATCGTAAGAGTAATATAGAACACAACAGATTTCAACGTGTCTTTGATGACTCCTCCATACAGTATTTTTGTAATATGCTTCGAACTTGTAACTGGGAACACGTTGTAAACAGAAATGGTGTGGATGAACAATTTGAAGCCTTTTTTGCCAAGTATCTCTGGTTTTGTAATGAGTGTTTTCCATTGCAGAAGTATGTACACAGATTGAAAAAGAAGGATAAACCATGGTTTAATAGTATACTACGGAAAATGTGTAAAAAGAAGTATTTATTGTATCATAAGTATCTTAAGAATCATCGAGTTATTAATAAACAGAAATTTAAACAATATCGGAATATGGTAAATAAGGAAATACGTAAGAGAAAACGTGCATATTATCGGAAGAAAACTTGCTCTATCATAAATGACGTCATGAATAAACAAAAACAGAGTAATTGTATAGATTCATTACAAATCAATGGTCATCTTATTGATGATAAAGAGTCTGTCGCACAACATTTTAATGAATGTTTTTGCACTATAGGTAGCAATATTATTTCTGATGTATATGTTTCATCTGAATCTATTCATACTTACCTGCACAAACCTGCACAAACCTGCACAAAGCCAATCCGTGTTTTTTAAACCTATCACAACTGCTGAAATATTAACCATTGTTAGTGATCTGAATATAAACAAAAATCCTGGTGACGATGATATCCATGTCAATGTATTTAAGAAATCTATTTGTTTTGTAATGGAACCTTTATGTACAATATTTAACTCATCTTTGGAAAATGGTATATTCCCTCGGAAGCTTAAAGTTGCGAAGGTAATTCCAGTTTTTAAAAAGGGGGATAAGCACCAATTACAAAACTATAGACCTATATCACTGTTGTCAATTTTCACCAAATTGTTTGAAAAATTAGTCTATGCTAGATTGATATCTTTCATTGATAACAATGATATTTTATATCATCAGCAGTTTGGATTTCGACATGGTTATTCCACTTACATGGTATTACTCAAATCAATGGAAAAAATATCAAATACATTTGAAAATCATGAGTTTGTGGTTGGAATGTTTTTAGATTTAACAAAGGCATTTGATTGTATAGATCATAGTATACTTATTACTAAATTGGAATATTATGGAATAAGAGGGAGTGCCCTGAATTGGTTTAAGAGTTATTTATCAGATCGTTCACAATATACAATTGTAAATGATATAAAATCAGATTTGTGTTATGTAAAAACAGGCGTTCCACAAGGCTCTGTACTGGGTCCCCTCCTTTTTTTTGTTATTTGTCAATGATTTGCAATTTGTAAGTCCTACTTTGTTTTCTATATTATTTGCAGATGACACAAACTTATTTTTCTCTGGTCGGGATGTTCATGAAGTCAACCATATGGTTAACACAGAAATGAAGAAACTATATTCTTGATTTGTTGCAAATCGCCTGGTATTAAACATAGAAAAAACATGTTATATGATTTTTAAAACAAAGAATAAGGTAATAGATGAAAATGTTTTACAAATATATATAGGTAATGCTAAAATTAAACAAGTGAATAATATCAAATTTCTTGATGTGATAATTGATGATGGTTTGACATGGAAAGACCATATAAATGATGTTTGTATTAAGATAAGCAGAATTGTAGGTGTTATGAGTTATTTGAAATATGCACTTCCTTCAAAGATTCTTTTAACCATATATCACACAATGATTTCCCCCCATTTAACTTATTGTGCAATAGTATGGGGTCACACTTCATTGCACTTATTAAACCGTGTGTTATTATTACAAAAGCGTGCAATAAGAATAGTCTGTGATGTAAGCCCTTTTAAGCACACTGCAACATTATTCAAGAAAATGAAAGTTTTAAAAATTGATCAAATAGTGCAATTACAAGTGGCCATATTTATGTTTTCATATTTTAAAGGCATTTTACCTGTAACTTTCCATAAGTTATTCGTTCAAAATAGTGCAGTTCATAGTTATAACACAAGATGTGGTAATAACATATGTTTACTTTTTTTCCAATATAAGTTTTCAAGGACTACAATTAGATATATTGGAGCTAAGTCCTGGAATGAGTTACCTGCTATTATCAAAGAATGTCCTACATTATCATCTTTTTAAACGTAGATATAGAATGTTTTTAATCCAAAGTGCAGCTGAATAATTATTGGGATATTTGCCTTTTTGTTTTGTCCTGTTTTGTCTTTTGTATGTACTTTGTCCTTTTTTGCAATTTTGTGTATAATTTCTAATGGTATAGATTCATTCTAAAAATGTATATCTTTGATTGCAATTTGCAGCCTCATTTGTAAGGGAATTGGCCTTGATAAGTCCTATATGGTCTTTTTCTGATTCCCACACATGCTAATTATAGCTGTTTGCATCATTCCTTTTGTTTCTTATGTAAACCTAATGTGCAATATATGTTATGTCCGTGTACATGTATTTGTGGGTTTTTTTTTATACTTTTTAGCATGTGGAATAAAATTGAATTGAATTGAATTGAATATGTCCATGCATGTGCGCACGTGTTTGTGTACGCAACACAAACACACATACTCACACCTACTGAAGATATTCTCATTTGCATTTCATATCTTTTCATCTTTTAGGCCTTTATTCTGATCTCTGATTCGGGTTTTCACTTTGCCATTCCTCAGAGGTTATAGCAAAGAGGAATTTTATGTGTTATTCTTAATAGAGTTCCTATTCAGGCGCGAATCCAAAATTAATGTTCACATTTCTTAATGTTCTTAAATAGTTTCTTATCATGGTATTGTAAGTATCGGGAGAATATTCATTGCCAAATATGTGTGATTTTAGTAGTATTATATTGTTTTTCAAGTTAAAGTTCAAGGTCAAATTTATATTCGTTTTTCCACACAGTAACATAATTTACATCTCTCTTTCCTTAGTGTCAGAAATAATGCGTATGAATTGAACAGAGTTTAAACAACAAAAAATGAAACCTTACAGTTACTATGCATTATGATGGGTATAAGTAATCAAATTGAAATACAAAGTTATACAATAGACACAACTATCTTAAGGTTTGACAAGGATATAGAAAAAAAAAAGTTCAGTTCTTTCTGTAATACATCCAAAGTAGCTAGTACGTCTCGCTAACAACCCTTCTACGGGCGAACTAGTTTAACCCATATCTGCCGATGTACGGGATATCCCGTAGTTCACGCAAACACTGCAAACGCCGATCTACGGGATAATCCGTAACAGAAATGGTTGGACAATGACGTCATTTATATGGCTTTATATTAAATTTTAGCCTGTGAACTATGACCTGATATCCCTCCAGTCCTTTGCATCACTTCCTGTTACTGATGACAGAAATTACATCTACGTGAGATCGAACACTGCTGTACGTGTACGTATCTAGGCCTACTTTACTGTAGTCCCACCCGTAGAGTCTATGAGTTTATAGACCACGCTAGTCTGCAGGAGCAGCTCTTTGAGTTATTATTCGATATTTCTTCATATTTGTTATAGTATGAGTTATATACCATCGGAAAGCTTGCGTCATGAAGATTTCAAAATTTATAGTTGTTTTTCTGTATAAAAGCTATATGGATATTTTTCATTAGTGGTTTCCTTTGAATATACGATGTGATTATTCATAAATATGGAAATCATATGAAAATATTACAATATTATGACATCATATAATTCATGAGATGATGCTGATTTACATCTTATATGAAAGGCCATTTCTTTCTCTTTCAATTGATATATAGCTTTCCATAGACTTTTTCTTTTCATAAGTGCCGGTGATATTACCTTGAATTTGAGACGGCAAAGTTAAGTGAACTTATGTGAAATAGTCTCCGGCAGCAACAGCCTGTAAGACTGCATTACACCACCGGCGGATATAGGTTAAAGAAACTCTATTAATCATAACGATACCTGTAATCAGGCAATAGCAGCGATGAAGAAAGGCGGCATTGCAAATCTTTCAAGCAAGTAAAAAAATAAACCTATTACTAATCCGATTCTGGTTAGGCGTCATTATAGGATGGTAAAAGAAAAAAAAAACCACAAATCAATTTCCTTTTATACGAGTATATTACAATAGAAAGAACCGATTTTGTGTCATGATTCAAGGAATTACCGTAAATTGGACCAGTGTTGATACGTGTGTTCTGTGCTTAAAAGTCGTTCGAAAAAGTGGTAAGTGAAACTCAGTCGAACGTCGAGTCGGAAAATTGCAGAATAATTGTTTTTTTAAGGAAAATATAATAAAAAAAAATAGAAGAAGTAAGCTGTCATTACATGTGTAAGTGTAATGTATACCAGTTAAGAACAACTCCCTGAATTCTAATAACTTATAAGGGGCAAACAGTACATATGAGCGTATGGGATAATAGCAAATTATATACGATTGGATTTCTTTTGCAGGAATAATATTCTTTTTATGAGCGTTTGATGAATATTTCCCAAAGCTAAAATTCAATACCACTATTAAGGAAGGACAATATCAAAGAGTGTAACTAATATAACTTTAGGGTAACTTTTGAGGAATATGGAATTTCAGTTTGTTAATGACCTATTATACTCATTATGATATTGTGGGAAATGATTTTTTCCAAGAGAGTTTGTTATCTAAAACAACACCATGAAATAAATAAATTGAAATAATCCAGAACTATTTCTGAACTCCAAAAATCAACATACTATTGCCGTTCCAGTTACTATGTTGTGTTTTTGGCAAAACTTATTATTCAAACATATTTCTTGACTACTGTAGATTTTAGAAACCTAATCACAAATTCATTTAAGTATTATTCCTTTGTTCCGTTGCAGAATTAATCGACAATGTTTATATTCACTCGAGCCAAAACATCAAAGATTGAGAGGAACGGTAAGAAGGAAAAAGATGAGAAAACTGAGACTTTCTGATATGGCACATCCACATTACCTTTTGACAAGAGTTCTGGTTTGTATTTCAGCAGCAGTATTCCAATCAGCAGAAATATCCCTGCTACTACAAGCATAAGGACCAACACAAGCCACATCCCACGAACGACTTCATGGGGACCTTCTTGTTCTGTAAACAAAAACAAAATAAAAGAAGGCAACAACGCAGAACCGCATCTACTGAAATTTCATTCATTCATTCACCCACTCATTCATTTCCATTTCCAGCAGAAACGTACGAATATTTTGGTAAAGTTTACTGCGTAAATGACTTTACCATGCACGGTGAAAGAATTGTGGAATTTAGCAAAACATTAAAAGTATAAGTGTGGGGGTGAATGCTACAAAGCAATGCATGTAGGGGCATCCTCGCCTACATGAAATAAAACAAATAATTATTTATGATAATAGCGGAATTACGAAACAACCCCAGCAGAGAGTCCCACCGAGATCACTGTCCGTACACATAGAAGTGTCGTACAAGACAGTGTATATAGCATCATATTTTGGATAAAAAAAATTATCTTCTCGTGATTGGCTGAACGAGCTTCAAGTGATTCTAAGGTATATTAAGCTATGTAAGAATGGTGACTTTTTCACACCAAAATTAATGGCATACGACTTTTTTCATATTATTATTATTGATCAATTGAGCTCAACTGGGACTATCGGCTGGTAATAGCCTTGTTGTCGTCTTCTATTGGTCTGATTTCCGCGTTGCTATTCTCCTATTAGTCTGTTACCAGTATGCCATCTTCGGTTGGTCCAGTATGCCATCTTCGGTTGGTCTACCAGAGCCGAGATATTGGTTGCGCACACTGCTTCAGGTGCAGCGCTAGACAGAAAGATCCGTCTGTCCGGAGGACTCTTTCATGTTTTGCCATTAACGCTGTCCTCCGTAGACAGACGGAAGGTACCAGTACCCATTGCTGTGTTGATATTCTTAACCACTGTCTCTATGGAAAATTGGGTGAGGTAACTCACCCTTCTCGATTGCGTCTAATTCACGGCCCAAGTCGGCAAATTTAAGCTTGTATAGTGAAATCAACTATTCAAGAATACATTACTCTCACCAGATTAATGAATAATCCAACATTTTGGTAGAATTTTCAACTCAAAACACACATCAACCAGCCCGTCGCGTCGTTACGTTCAAACTGCAGAAACATACAGTATGAATCTATTAGCCAATCACATGCGAGGTAGTTTCTACGTGTTTTTTTTTTTTTTTTTTTTACTAAAACACGTACCTCGCCAATCACATGCGAGGTAGTTTCTACGTGTGTGTGTGTTTTTTTTTTCTTACTAAAACACGTACCTCGCATGTGATTAATATTGGTTTACACTAATTACAGGTTCAAAATGGCGACTTATGGCTAGCGAACGGCGAGTTTGCGATATGGATAAAATTTCTGCATTTTTGAGTATTTCGATTGCACAATGTGAGAAATTAACCCCCAATATTGCTGCATACTCTCTAAAAAAATTGAGTGAAAATTTTCACTCTTAAAGGAGTGAATACAAAAAAAGAGTGAATTTAGAGTGAAATATGAGTGAATTTCGTGTGAAAATGTTCATATTCACTCATTTTGGAGTGACCTCAGGGATCACTCGAAGATTTTGGAGTGATCCCTGACGTCACTCTAAAACGAGTGAAAATGAACATTTTCACTCAAAATTCACTCCAATTTCACTCTAAATTCACTCTTTTTTTGTATTCACTCCTTTAAGAGTGAAAATTTTCACTCGATTTTTTTTAGAGAGTAATGTGTCATGTCATGTCAAACTTGTTTGAATGTAAAAAAAGCTGTCTGAAATTTGGTTTATCGTAACGTTTGATCTGTGCGCGATGCTCCACACAGGAGCCGGGATCATTGACTTCGGTCTGTATACGAAGGGGATCCGTGAAGCCAGACGCAGTCTCCGCGGAACTCTGGGTTACGCCATTTCCTGACCCACTTTATTTTACACACTCTTTCTGACACACTTTTTTTTTGCCATTCACTTTGTACACGGGGCAGTTTTCATGAGACGGCCTCTGTTATTGGCTACTGTGCTAATGAATATTCAATACTATGGTATGGCTTGTCGAACGTCGCGCTCAAGGCCGGCCAATAAGAGGCGGCCAGGAGCTGGTGAGCTGGAGGCGCGCGCCCTCATCCACGTGTAGGCCTTGCTACTACGTGCGCTTCCAGTACCCTTTTTTTTTTCAGCTGCTTAAATTGCGCGCTACATACACTGCACGTGTGATGGGTGCAGGGAGGTACTAGGTGAGACCAAAGTAGAAGCGCACGCACGCAGTGCAAGACGTCCCTGGATGATGGCAGTACGGTAGTCGGTGAGTGAAATGGCAAACAAATTGACAACATACGCACACAAAAACTAAGGAAATTTCAAAATGTCATATCTTCCTCATTTGTTATCCCATTTTTTCATTTTTGCTTTGTTCTGCACAGAAATGTTTTTCTTTCTTATGAAATGTATTTATTTCTAGGGTGGAATTCCTCTTTAAGTGGCGATCAACGTGTTAACTAATCTATTATTTGGAAGTACAAGCTTTTTACAGATAATGAACTGCAATTGCGAATCGCACGTCCATAGACTACCGGTACTCGACAGGGCATGTACATTACACATATAGATCAGCATACTGTTACAAAGCACTGAAAAAACAACGATCCGAGTGTAAAGAAGTGAGGGGGAACACTCGACGGCTGCACGGGGTAAACGCGTCACAGCAACTGCAGCTTGCAGGACTTTCGAACCCGTACAGACCGATTATGACGTGAGGCACTCCACGAGAAGGTATGTAGTAAATTTTGCAAGTTTTTAGTCCGGATGGGTCTGATATATCAAATAAATATCATCAGTTTATCAATGTTTCCTTCAATCTAACAATAGATAGGGACCTTGAAACTTGCGACATAAAGCTTTGACCAACGTCAGTTGTTCAAATGTATGTGCGTGATATAAATACTCTATCGACTGGGAACGTGCACACTGTCTTTCTATCATTGATCCCTTGGAGCTGGCCCACGGCCGTCGGCCGGTTGGCCGTGCGTTGCTCGACACTTTCGCTAACATGTTAGTCGTACGTGATTTGCTGAGTATTTACAGCTACGTGTTTATCACTCTAGGTAGCTGGCCGATAACTACTAGATATTCAATAGCTAAAAGCCAATCACAGACACAGAATCGGACCGAGTGACTCATTATGAAAAAAAAAAATCGTAAGGCTGTTGAATATTCATTAGCACAGTAGCCAATAACAGAGGCCGTCTCATGAAAACTGCCCGTGTACAAAATGAATGGCAAAACAAAAAGTGTGTCAGAAAGAGTGTGTCAGATGAAGTAGGTCAGGAAATGGCGTAACCCGAACATTCCCCGACGGACAGATACAGACCGATCTTTCGGTCAAGTGCAACGCCTGCCTGCGTCCATGAATTTAGCTTTTACGCCAGAGACCAATCAATAAGTGGGGCAGATATGTAACAAAAATTGGTCTAAATGCTCACATCCGGCGGAAAGTATGAAACTTTGCATATAGGGGTATTTTTGGGCGCTGATTTCAAAAATTGCCGGACATAAGAGATCTGACCACTGGGACGGCCACCATTTTGAATTCCAATATGGCAGCCATGACGAAACGACGAAAAATCCCTGTATCTTTGGTTCCACATGACCTGTAGCACTGGTGTTTGCTACAAAAGGGCATTTCGACATTCTCAGTACAAAAATGGATTGATACAATGTATTTGATGTCTAACATACCACACGGCCGCCATTTTCAATTCCAAGATGGCCGCCGAGAAGAAACGTTGAAAAGCCCTATCTTGAGTTCTAAGTGAACATAAAAAATTAGATACTGTGGTTTCTTTCGCGTACAGAAACTTTCGCGGTTTCCATCGGTGCCGACTTTTTCGCGTGTGTTTAAATTCGCGGTCGGTAATGATAGCGTTGTAAAAACCGACGAGTTCAAAACATTTTCGCGTGATGTTAAATCCGCGGTTCAACCTCAAAGCGCGAAAAGCGCGAAAATAAAACCACCGCGAAAGAAACCAAATTTTCAGGAAAGAAAAATTTGTCATGCCAGACAAGCTACATGGCCGCCATTTTGAATTCAAATATTGCCGCCCAGACAAAGTGTTGAAAATCCCTATGTTGATCGAGTTGTAAATGAAAAGGCATTGGCATTTAACACACGAAAGTATGTTACCATGTTAGATTCAATGATGGATAGATTCAAAATGTCCGGCAAGCTGCATGGCCGCCATCTTGAATTTCAATATGGCTGCCCAGACGAAAATCTTGATATCCCCTATCTTGAGTTCCAAATGGCAAATAGAGGGAATTTTTGTTACAGCATTGCTGCACATATTTCTTATGCATTGTGTAGGCCATATATCTTACAGCAATAATCAACAGTTGTGCAGCCATACGTTTCAGTATCAGTATCAGTTTCAGTTTATTTGATTTTAATTACGGCAATTTGCTTCAGCAAAGCTGTTCTTCTGTAAATCCGTGAACATAAAAATAGCAGAAATAGATACAAACTACATAAATGATAATAAAGAAATTAACAAGTGTCATGTAACAACAAAAACAACGAAACATTTTAAAAAGTAGAGCAATGAAAAACAGGATAACAGACCGAAAAGCTACAGTAACATAATATTTCGGCAATATCAAATACAGACAGAAAGAGAAAAAAAAGAGAAAAAAAAATCCTGAGCAGTTGCTTAGGCGACAGAAGAGACATGTCAAGAGCTCGTTTGAAACTGGACAGAGAGAGCCTACATTTCAAATCATAAGTTAACCTATTACAACTATGGCCTCCTCGAAAAGAAAGAGTTCTTTTCCCAACTTCTACTCTTGTCTTACATAATATAAATTCTTCACAAAGTTTCGAATGCTTTTATGAGGTCAATGGAGACCATTCCAACCATGATTTCACCCTAATCTAAGTTATGGAGCATTTCTTCTTTGACACAATAAGGAAAGTAGTCATAGTGGAATGGGCAGGTCTGAAGCTTGACTGATTTGGGTTTATGATAGAATTTATATTCAAATAATCATACTACTGGTTAAAGTTAAGTTTTTCAATTACCTTTGAAATAACAGAGTAAATAGATATGGGTTATTAAATACCCATCTCACTTTGACTGCCACTTTTATACACTGGCATAACTTTTGAGACCTCACATTGTTCTCGAATGCAACCGCAATTCGATGAAAGATTACATATATTCTGAAGTGGTTTTGGAATTATGCGCATATCAGGTTTTACCAATGTTATTGGTATAGTGTCCATTCAATATGATTTTTTCATTGGCATACTTTTAACAGCTGTCACAATGTCTTCTTCAGTCAAATCTTTAAATGAGAACAAGGAACTCCTTTTCGATCTCATCTTCTACTGCTCATCACGAAAGCATTGTCCTAAAAGAGAGTAAAACATCCTGAGCAGTTGCTTAGGCTACAGAAGAGATATGTCAGGAGCTCGTTTGAAACTGGACAGAGAGAGCCTATATTTCAAATCATAAGCTAACCGATTCCAACTATAACCTCCTCGAAAAGAAAGAGTTCTTTTCCCAACTTCTGTTCTTGTCTTACATAATATAAATTCTTCACAAAGTTTCGAATGCCTTGATGTGGTCAATGGAGACCATTCCAACCATTTCACTCTTATCTAAGTTATGGAGCATTTTTTCTTTGACACAATAAGGAAATTAGTCATAGTGGAATGGGCAGGTCTGAAGCCTGATTGATTTGGGTTTATGACAGAATTTCTATTCAAATAATCACACAACTGGTTAAAGTTGAATTTTTCAATAACCTTTGGAATAACATAGTAAATAGTTATGGGTTTTTAATCACCCATCTCACTTTGACTGCCGCTTTTATACACTGGCATAATTTTTGAGATCTCACATTGTTCTCGAATGCAACCACAATTCGATGAAAGATTACATAATTTATATTTCGAAGTGGTTTTGGAATTATACGCATATCAGGTTTTACCAATGTTATTGGTATAGTGTCCATTCCATATGAGTTTTTCATTGGCACACTTTTAACAGCTGTCACAATGTCTTCTTCAGTCACATCTTCACATGAGAACAAGGAACTCCTTTTCGATTTCATCTTCTACTGCTCATCACGAAAATATTGTCCTGAGCAGACACATAGTTTTGTGCATGGTAGATTGGCTGGGTGTAAAGTAATCGGACCTGTGCCAATACTAATGCACTGTCCATGCAAAGTTAGCCGCGGCCCTGCCGGGCGACCCGTGCTGCGGCACACCTCTCCAGCTCTCGGCTCCTGAGTAGACAACATACATGTACATTTATACATAATGTATGCGTGTGGTGTAACTGTTGTTAAGTCGATTTTTTTTTCGACTTACGCACAAGTCGAAAATCGCCTAAGTCGATGTGTTTTGCTCAGTCCCGAGAAGATCGACTTATGCGAGTTTAACTGTAGTGTCTTTCCGTCTGGAACCATCATCATTTGCAGAGCAGCTGCAAGGAAACTGAACAGTGTCTTTTTGTTCGAATCTAGACGAAGAAAGTTGCTGAAGTTTTGTGGCACGGATGTCTGTTGAGTTAGATGGAGAGGTGTGCCAGTTCCACGACCAAGCCTGATACCACCTTTGAGACTGTCCGTTCTATAGGTGTCCCACTCCACGTTGACACGCGTCACTGTCTTCTCGTTTAATTTTCGAGCAATGTATGGAAGGAACTGCTTTCGTGCGTAGTAACCAAATATCCTCACCACTCTGTTGGCCTTCTTGGGATCTAACTGATGTACTATTAAAAAGGCAGCCCCGTCGACAATGAAAACTTCTGTCTTGGGTGTATCATGAGGTCGTGGTGCGAAGGCTTCCAGACATGGTACAAGATAAGCTTTTCTGGTTGTTGGGCGCATTGTGTTGATATTTTCAGCCAGTGCCGGGGGCCAACCATGACACTCGTGTTCAAAGAAAGCATCAAGATCACCATCCCTAGCTTGGCATGAAATGTCCATGCGAGAGAACAGCTCAACATTACTTTTCACGTTTGTGATGTTTGTCTTTCTATGTGATTTCTTGGGCTTTGATTTAAACAGTGCAAGATTACTCTTTGTGATGTTGTCACAGAAATCGACAGATGGGTCTTGGATTCTCTTCTCAACAAATTCCGCAAATTGTGCTTTGCCAGTTTCCTCAACGGATCGCATCGCGGCAATCACCTCATCAGACATGATGACCTTGGTGTCAAGCCAATACAGGTTCTTACTCTCTTCTTTGAAAGGGTTTCCTAGTTTTTCGAACGAATCGATTGCATTACTGAGGTCTGATGCAAACGATTTCTATAAACTAGGCAATTGTTCGTGGTGGCGGACATCAGTTTCCCTCTGAGTCTGAAGCTGGTCCTCACATTCACTGACTATTCTTGCTATTTCTGATCCAGCCACCATCCATATAGGCAAAGAGCTGCTTCATTTTCGGTGATGCCAATGACTCCACCATCACATTTCACTATGGAGCTCTGTTGTTCGTGTATCTGATCATGTGCCAGACAGGAGAATTTGTGTGATGACTTCTGAGTTACGAAGTTCTCCTCGACGAATGCATGGTAGATGTCCTCGGCATTGTTGGAAGTTCCCGAAGGCCCGTTACATGAACTGTTAACCATCTGGCGTAATGGTAGTGGTCCACGGCAAACATCCATGGGATAATTGCCGTAAGGGTCTCCACATAGAGCAAGTAGTTTACTTCCCGTTGTGATCTAAGGAATGCCAAAAGAAGACGCTCCAACTGCAGGACTTTGTTCCAGTAACAAAACTGGGGATACTCTCTAGCCATCTTCTGGCTCCAAAGATCTAATGTTCGCAAATTCTCAGTTGCACATGTCATTTGGTAGTCATTGTATGCTGCGGTGACTTGGTATGCCCATTGTGACCGCGACGTTCGCGAACCTTTCTGAAGGCTCTCAGCTCTTCCTTCTGTTGATACACCTGCACTGGTCATTACACTAGTCCAACCACTCCCATCTAGGAAGTCGCCGATCACCTTTAGCAAAGCCATCTCCACACGAAGTCCTCCAAGAATCACCACAAATTTGTCTTCACCATACATGCTTGGCCATGTCCACTGGATCTTCTTTGCAGTAGCATAGATGGGTTGAGCAACTGTTAGAACCGGAACTTGTCCTGGGTTAACTAGCTCGGTTGCCTGCTTGATTAGGTTCATGCCATGTTTCACCATTGTTAGTGTGTGAGCACTCTCACGAAAAAGAGGTAACAACCCTGTAATTACAGGTGACCGAGGAGCTTCATCCTGTAGATGTGCCATGTACACTCACCAGGAAATATTTTCTTCACTCTCATGAGCTTTCATCTCCAGCAGACTTTGTACAAACAAAAGGCACTCTTTGTCCTGTATTCCAATGGGCACACTTGGAGTTGGTGGACTCTTGGTTTTCCTTGGAATAGGAAGGTGAGATGGAAATGCTGCGGGAGGCGCATCACAATAAGATTCAGGCAAGGCGGTTATGGATTTGGGGCACGTTTTTTTGTCTCACTCTCGGCAACATTCTCATGATTTCGAATGGTATCTCGATTGTCCTGTGACACATGTTGCGTCAGTGATATCGCAGTTGAAATGAAATGAACTTCGTACTGATTCTGATGATGGGTTGTGATCTATGTTGTCTAGGTTTCCTGTTGTGAACAACCCGGATCGCAATGCAGTTGGACACATCACCCCGTCCTGTCGGTATTTCTCGATAACTCTGTTGGCCTCATCTGTGGATACTTGCAGTATGCGATCGTAGGAAACAAACCACGTTGAAAAAGAACGTCAACAAGATCCCGTTTCCTTGTTTTGCTATGAATGAGGAGACCCAGGTAAAGGGGCAGTGATGTTTCACGTTCCACGTTGTGACGTAAGCCTCCTGATGCAGTCTCCGCCCTCCCTCTTTTTACGGTGTTGAACGTTACAAGCTGGGTCAAGGATTGTACAGGGACGCTCAAGCTTCTGTTCATAGCCGTCTGTTTCTGTATACTTGTTCCAGCAAGGATCATTTGCATCAACGCTGTTAAATGATGGCGGGACGTTGTTGTATGATTCCTAAACTAGGGATCCATTGAAATGATATTGCCTTTGCAAAATATCTTTGCGCACAATCTGTGCAGCTCTCATGAGAATGACTGCGTCGTCATCTGAGCGTTGTCTACAAGCATTCAGTAGAGCCTCACCAATATCCTCTTTGAATGTCAGCACCACGAGTGATTTCAAGATTGCTTTAATGTGCCTCAAGTTGTGGAAGCTGTCTGAGAAGCTTGTTCATAAGGTGAGTTGAATTGATCTTCTTTGAAATATTGCCTCCTAGTTGTATCAGACGTTCGGTGTAAAGCCTGGTAAGATCGGATAACTTGAACACAGTGTAACTATCATCTTTACACTTCATTTCTTCCAAGTAGGATATCAGTTCGGCCAATGCTACTGATTCTGGTTGCATGGGGTCACTTGAACTGGCTCCCTCTTTCTTTCTTACAATCGATCTGTGTCTGGTGTGGAGAACAGTCAGGCACTTGTTGTGATATACAGCGCCTGATGCCGTCATATCACGTACTGACAATTTAGCCAGGAGTTTTGTATCTCTCAGTTCTGCGATGTCGCCGTCATTCGAACATTGGAATCTAGATTGAATGTTGCTGCATTGCAAACTATTTGGTCATGGCTGATAATTCTATCAAAAGAAACACGTGCTGGCGTTACTCTGTTCAATGGATGGAGATGCGAAACTTGTTCTAAGTCTTTTCTTGACAGGCAAGTAAGTTTCCTCAAGTTTGAGGTGTGCACTTCGCTTCTTTGCCCTTGATTTCGCCCTGCCCACACGTGAACTGCTACACCGCACATAACAGGTTTTGTGCCATTTGCCAGCATGCGCAGCTGGGGTTTCTGCAATACCACAACCGTCATTTAGTCTGTAGATGTTTATCCCGCAAGGCAAGGCATCTAAATGATTCAGTGTCTTGAGGTTTCGAGCAAGAGTCTCATAGAGACATCTCTACTTGACTGATTGCTCGCTCTACTTGCATCTCTTAGTGGTTCAGTCTCGGAACGTTCCTGACAAAGAGCGCAAATGTTCCAGTCTACAGGAATTGCCATTGTTGACGATGTCTTCTTCGAGTCCAGTAATTGATAATGAAGAGAAATAATGTGAAATAAAGAAATTATTGGAATGACAACAGTGATGCAAGATTCTGTTTCTGTTACGGTCTATATTGTCTCAGTGCCTTTTACAGAATAACAAGTCTTGCGGAATATTTCAACGTGCTTAGTGGTACATCAAACATACGCCACGTCTAGTAGACGTGCTGAAACACATGTGTTTGTATATAATAAAAAGAGATGGACAAGAACATACATGTAGAATATGTAACAGCGTCAAGAAAAATATATGTCGCAATTAAGACTGTTTTGATGATAAGAAACTCAAAACATTTCATAGTTATACATAAAATATTACAAACTTCATGAAGTAGCTAACGAATACAAATATAAAATAGCTTGGGCGGAGCGTTGAGCTTGCGCATTATGTTTACCTCGATGACGTTATCAGGGTAACCATTCTCATGCACGGGTGGTATTCTGAGACTGCTGTATCTCTGTTGTGCGGTCAATTTCAGCAGAAAGATGACAAGGCGAGCAGATTCGCTGCGCACGGTCAACAAGCACGTTAATTAGACCAATCTTATATCGGGTGGGACTGAATGAATCCCAGCGCGTGTATTGACCAGTGAACAATGGTTTACGATAGATGGTAGTGGTAAAACAACTAGAAGACTTCTCCACCAGAACATCAAGAAACGGAAGCGCGCCTTCCTGCTCCTTCTCAAGAGTAAACTTGAGCGCCGGATGAAGGGAATTGAGGTGTGTGAAGAAAGCCTCACACGCTGCGCTACTACGGAAAATAACGAAAGTATCATCAACGTATCGATAAGAGCGGTGTGAGGTCGGCGTCTAAGTCACGAAGCGCGCGGGTTTCGTGGTACCCCACGAAGATGTTTGCGAGGATGGGCCCTAATGGAGAACCCATTGCAACACCATCGACCTGTGCATACATGACATCGTTGAAACTAAATATAAAATACAAATGCAGCTAGCATATTGAAATTCAAGATGGCGGCCAAGCAGCTTGCCGAACATTTTGAATTCATCCATTATTGAATCCAACATGTTGATATACTTTTGTGTGCTAATGCCAACGCCTCGTCATTTAACAACTCAAGATAGGGATTATCAACTGTACTTTGTCTGGACGGCCATATTTGAATTCAAAATGGCGGCCATGCAGCTTGTCTGGCATGACAAATTTATCGTTTATTTACTTTTATATGTTCACATACCTTGGTGCACCACAATTGAGCTCCGTTTGTCATTTAAAACTCAAGATAGGGCTTTTTTCAACGTTTCGTCTTGGTGGCCATCTTGGAACTCAAAATGGCGGCCATGAGGTTTGACAGACTTCTGATATCAATCCATTATTGAATTGAGAATGTCGAAATACCCTTGTGTAGTAAATTATCAGTGCTACAGGTCACGTGGAACCAAAGATTTGGATTTTCGTCGTTTCGTCATGGCGGCCATATTGGAATTAAAAATGGCGGCCGACCCAGTGGTCAGATCTCTTGGATCCGGCAATTTTTGAAATCAGCGCTTCAAAATACCCCTACATGCAAAATTTCACATTTTTCGCCGGATGTGAGCAAATTTTTCACATATCTGCCCCACGGACACCACATCCACCTATTTAGCTGGAAGCTTGCATTAAAGGAAGATGACTTATAGAAATGGCTGGCGCTGGCCGATAATCATGGAATTCTGCATAACGTACTGAAAGTAACCACTGAAAATAACCACATGCCATACACTTGTATTACACTGCACGTTGTATTCAGTATTCGTTTTGAAACTTTACTCCATATTTACTATAAACTAGCCCAGTTTCATTTTGCGGATTAACAAACGCTTCTGCTTTTTCTTCTTTTTTTTTGGGGGGGGGGATTGAAGGTTCTGTTAACCATTGAGATCAATGATTGAAGAACGTTTGAGTTGTCGCATTTGATGCATAATTGTGTAGGTCAGTTGCATCACAAAACATCCTATCATATAAAAATTTCGCAATAAAGCCTAAAATATAAGGAGATAATATCATTTCTCTCAATAAACCGTAGCTGTCGATAGTTTATTCTAGAAACAATTTCATTATAACTACTGTTCACATCTTGCATATTCAACAATACTTAACATTGATTGTAGGCCTATTGAGCATATATTCGCATTTATTGTTTCTATCCCCAACTCACATTTTAGGATTATTTTGAAGCAATAAATAAAATTGATTATGGGTTTTTGTAAATAATGCCTTTAACAGACTATCAGATGAACAAACGGTTACCGGGTCTCATGTTGCAAATTGCCTAGTTTAAGGGCATTGTATTAAATGTATAGATATAGATGTACAAATAGATAATTGATCAAAAATACATAGATTTTATATAAACAGACGCATTGATTAGGAAATTGAGTTCAGTATGTAACACACAAAAAAAAAAACTAGAAGACTACGCACTGCAAAATATGTATGAATATGCATAACAGAAATGAAAATAAACCAAGAAACGTAATGATTTATAGTAGAACTTCGTCATTAAAACGATCATTATTTGGTCAATACAAATGAATAAATCGTCGCTTGCCCGGAAGAAGGGAACGAGCGCGCGAATACGCGTAAAAATAGATTTCGAGAAAATCGCAATTTAAAGTTTCAATTGACTATATCTTTGATATTTGAATATCAATACTGCTGAAAATTCACAAGTGAACAGATAATATTCCAATTTGGTACTAGCTAAAGTGGCTATAATGAATAATCTACAAATTTTATGATATTGCTTATGATCTTACCTCATGCAGGTCTTTTCTCGAAATCTATTTTTACGCGTATTCGCGCGCTCGTTCCCTTCTTCCGGGCAAGCGACGAAATTAACTTTTATCAACGCACAAATAGTCCAATAAGTTAAACACAAAATAGCGCTGATTCGTTGATTAATGATAATTGTTGATATTGTACATTACAGTAAAAATGAAAATAACGAAGAACATTAAGAATGCACTTAACAATTGCTTTATACGGCTTTTCTTAGCCAATTGACTCAGAATAGAAAAGTGGAATTACGTACAATTTAATATAAACATGCTGAACATTGTGATAGATGTGACAACAAAAAAGAAACGATATTACAACTGACTGAAATAGGAAGATTAATGGATTAAACTTTCCTCACTTTGAGCCTTTTGAATGAAATTTTTCACAGACTTATTTATCCAGAATTCTGTAATTCCAGAAATAATAATAATGATAATGATAATGATAATGATAATATGCACTTCCATCAGAATGAAAACTTGATCTTGCTGCCCCGTTCCTATAGCTTTATACAAGGGCTTACTAATGATTTCTCCTGTGAGATGGGAAAATCTTAATAAACAAGAGACCCGGGGGTCACGCGCTCACCTGAGTATCGCAATTTCACCTTCCATGCATTCTTGCTCACTCTTACCTGAGAAAATTAGACACTTAGGTCTGCATATGGATCCCCTCAACTCCAGGGGGGGGGGGCAGGCAGCCCTTGATCTACATGTACAATGAACAAACATGGAATTTAAGTCATCAATGTACAAACTCATGGCATTAACTTTGCTTTATTATTTCTGGTTCTAGAGTAGAAGATTTTGAATATTCCTTAATGTGGGGGGGGGGGGCCTAGGGGCCCCCAAGAGGGACATGGTGCCCATTTGAAGGAATTGAGACGCTATACCCATAGGGATGCTACCTGCTAAGTTTGGTTAAAATTCATCATGAGGTTTTCAAGAAGAAGATGAACATGTACAATTCAGGCTCCATTACAGCTGTAGGACTTCTCCCCATCCCCTCTCCTGGGTTCGGGGGGGGGGGGGGAGGGGGAGGGGCAATACTCCTGATTCCGCCAACCCCATGAACAAACTTGAAACTACAGTCATCAATGTACTAACTCATAATATTATCTAAGCCCTATATCACTTCTGGTTCTAGAGAGGATCTTTAAAGATTCCTTAATTTTAGGGGGTTTGGGCCCCCTGGGGGCCCCCAGGTGGGCCATGGTGCCCATTTGGACAAATTGAGATCCTATCCCCTGGCTAGGGATGCTACCTACCAAGTTTGGTGAAAATCAGACATGGCGATCTCAAAGTGAAGATGAAAATGTACAATTTAAGCCCCACTAGGACCCCTCCCAACCCCCTCCCCTGGGTCCCAAGGGGGGCACCCCTGAAACCCCCATGAACAAACTTGAAACTACAGTCATCAATGTACTTACTCATAGTATCAACTAAGCCCTATCACTTCTGGTTCTAGAGAAGAAGATTTTTAAAGATTCCTTAATTTTAGTGTGTTCAGCCCCCCCCCCCCCCCCCCTGGGGCCCCCAGGTGGGTCATGGTGCCCATTTGAAGAAATTAAGATCCTATCCCCCTAGGGGTGCTACCTGCCAAGTTTGGTGAAAATCGGTCACGGGGTTCTCAAGAAGAAGATGAAAATGTAAAAAGTTTACGCACGACGGACGACGCACGACGGACGACGGACGAAGAGCGATCGCAATAGCTCACTTGAGCCTTCGGCTCAGGTGAGCTAATAAATGGATAAATAGATAAATAAATAATAAATGAATAAATCCATGCAGTCTCCAGAGTGATAAATTCATGTATTTCATGAAATAAATGACTCTTTCAACAACAAACAAGCTTGGATCATTTTTCACAATTCTCTGTATGCTTTATGAACTCTGCCAGCATTTTGACAATTAATGTCCCCAAAGTGTTCCACAGTATATAAGATGAAACACAATATTAACTATCAACGCTAAGGAAATTTTTACACGGTGCGCTTCCTTAGCTTTTCACCATCACATTTTCCGCATCACATTTCCCTTTTAATCTGCTATGAACGGTGGCGTATTTGACTGAATTTGTTTACACATTTTCATGAGGTAAAAATACTATTGTATAGTTACTAGCAGTCCTTTTCTTTAACGTGAATCTTTCTTGTACTTTTCGATTATCGTGGATTCTTTCTTCATTGTTATACATGTGCTTTTTTATATTATGAAGAATACTCAATTCATTCAAAATTCCGCCATCAGGTAAAATGTAAACAAAATAAAATTGAGATTAAAAATAAGAACAAACAATGAAATAACTGCGTTTACATTACATATGTATAAGTACATAGTGAATAAATTATCACAAAGGGCTATGTAATATATATATATATATATATATATATATATATCAATATATACAAAAAAAATAAAGGCGGCGCCTGGTGCGCTACTCCCCCCCCCCCCCCCTTCATTCAACACCGTGGAGGTATACAAGAAAGTGGATGGGGATAACAATTTTAAGCAAAGTCGAGGCTATTTGACTATATACAAAACAAGTCGTGCATAATGAATCCCTGCGATCAATTATCATAAAGGTTGTGTATGTACAGAATATTGTATGTAAAGGGACTAAATAAGTTCATTAATAAAAAGTCAAACAGGCAATCAAGAACACACGCACCCAGTCATGCACAGTCGGGTACAAACAAAGTGTGTCTTCTATAACACGTGTAGATCTTTATACATACTAAATTTGAAATAAATTGCTTAAACACTGTGGAAGTAGTTCACTTGGCAAGGTTTTGGGGAAATTGTGGTTACCATGGTAACGCTTTCTCCAACAAACATATAAAACATATCTTGCACATCATGTACATTTCTTTGTCATTATGTACACCAAATTTGAGTTCAATAGCTTCAAAATTGTGGCAGCAGCTCACTCCACAAAATGTTCAAGAAAATATGCTGTTACCATGGCAACGACTTGTCGAGTGCAAACACAAAGTGTGTCTTGCACAACTACACCTATAGATCATTATATATCCCAAATTTGAGAACAGAGAACAACCATTTTGAGTCATTGTACAGTGTGTTGTACTAAGCTTGGCTTAGAAAATAAAGACATTTCGTTTGATATCTAATCTGTAACGACCAAAAATCAGCAGCAGATTATAATTATTTTCTACTTGATTCAAGGATTGTTGTCTTCCTAAACGTTATGATGTCAAACAACATTTTCAGCTTTGATGAAAAACGTTTGCTGCAAATGAACATTCCCTGCTCAAACAAAGGAAATACAAATTCATTATGATATCAATAACGCTCTGTTCTGCTATGGTATACGATTTAATGTTTTCAAAGGACACTCTCGCTCAAATCGAATTAGTTTTACTTACCGACAGGACCGCAGGATACGACCAGATAAGTCGCAAATGCTAGCAATGCAGCAATTACGAAAAATTGGAGCTTTCCATCCATTATTGGGCCGCAAAATAATAACTGTACCAGAATCAGTTGGGTTCATGTAATTAACGAGTCTTTGCCATGTCTTGAGCTGAAGCAGAAATGTCATGTTATCATGTGTTGACTAGTGCGAACAAAATGTCTGCCACGGGCAAAAGAAGTCAGTAAGAGTAAGAGTATGAAGCTCAGTCGCCAACCCAGCTGGGGATTCCCCGTTTTCTATACAGCGTGTCCCAGAAAAACGAAACAGAGATTGCTTGCAACCAAGCGCACCGGAAATAAGGGGGGCAGGAGGGGCACTCCCCCCCCCCCCCAAAAAAAAAAAAAAAAATAATGATAATAATAAAAAGTTATACTCTGTTTTACAAAAAAAACTCACTACCGTAGGTCGTTTTAAATCGGGTGCTGCCCGTTATTCCGAAGGTTCTTTATTCCGAAGGGTCGTTAATCCGAAACACACGAATTCCCTATACCTATAGGTTCGTTATTGTTAAATCCGGAAACGAAAAGGGTTGCGATAATCCGAACATTTGTGGAGTTATTCCGAAGGTTCGTTATTCCGAAGACTCGTTAATCCGAAAATGAGATTCGGAACAATAAACCTTCGGAATAACGAATCTTCGGATTAAAGAGCCTTCGGAATAACGAGCCTGCGGAATTACGAGATGTAGCCGTTTAATCTCCCCTCCCACACCCTGCCAGCTCGGTCGCTTCGCTCCGTCGCCGAAGATCGCACACCGTCACAAAAATAAATGTACCCCCGTATGTTATGATCAAAGTCCTTCCAGCTATTTTTTTTTTTTTTTGCCTCCGCCACGAAGTGGTGCCGGAGGCATTATGTTTTCGGGTTGTCCGTCCGTCCGTCCGTCCGCTTTCGTTTACGCGATAACTTTAGTAATATTTACTGGAATTTTACCAAACTTGGTCCAAGTATGAAGTATGATGGGGCAATTATTTGATTAAATTTTGGGTGAAATCGGCTGAAGGTCAAAGGTCAAAGCTCAAGGTCAAATCATGAAATTGTATCCTTTTACGCGATAACTCAAGACTGGATGGAGCAAATTTCACCAAACTTTATTGGAGGATGATGTATGGTGAGACAATTACTTGATTAGTTTTTCAGTGAAATCAGACAGAGGTCAAAGGTCAAAGATCAAGGTCAAATCCTAAAATTTATCTGTTTACATGATAGCTCAAAACTGGATGAAGCAGCTTTCACCAAACTTGGTCCAAGGATGATGTATGATGGGACAATTAGTTGAGTAGATTTTAGTGACATTGGCAAGAGGTCAAAGGTCAAAAGGTCAAGGTCAAATGCTACAAATGTTGCAATTTCCCCCATATCTATGCAATACCCAAAGGTATTTTCTTGAAACTTGGTGTGGACATGTACTACTGCATAAAGATTCTCCAGAGAGAGTTTCATGTCATAAGGTCAAAGGTCAAAAGGTCAAAGGTTAGGTGAAAATGTTGCAATATCACTTTTCTCGCAAATGGTTCAATGTATCTTCGTGGAACTTGGTACATACGCATGTACTGACGGGGAGGGATTATCTAGGGAATTTAGGGGTCGTGGGTCAATAGTCAGGGGGTCAAAGGTCAAGGTCAACTCCTCAAAATGTTACTATTTCCCTCGTATACTAGTATATGCAATGTTTGCATTATTAGTTTCAAAACTTAATACATGCATTACCTAATGGAGATTCTCCGGGAAATTTCCAGCCAGAAGGTCAAAGGTCAAAGGTTAAGGGTCAAAGGCCAGGTTTCAATCCCCCCCCCAAAAAAAAAAAATTATTTTGTACCGTCATTACATTCTTTCTTCATACTTTGGAAATTACTCAATGCTGCATAAACTTATAAAAAGGTCCATCAGAATTCAAGTAAAAATTCTCAATTCCCCAAATATGTGTACCTACACTCTTAGAAAATTATAGCAAACCCAGATCAAGACATTTCTGACAGACCTGCCATTTCAATATTTTGCCAGTTACAATGTATGTGAAACTGTCATGGATCACACATTGTGAAGATATTGTACCATACGCCTATTGGGAGAATCATGCATTATGGCGGAGGCATGTACACATAAAAATGTCCAGTGTCCAGTTTTACTTTATTGACGAGTTTAATTCCGAATGGTTGTTCCAAATTCATCACTTACCAGCATTCTCTCAAATATTTCAATGCTCGCAGTCTTTTGAGAAATTACGAAAGCATGCAGTTACTGTTATCTACGATAAAATTGAAGTTTTCAGTATTTGGTCTCACAAGCACATGGCTTTACGACACTGATGGATATTCTGCTGTCCGTTCTGGTAGAAAATACAAGGTGGGAAGTTGACCTGTTCCTATATCACACTCGCTATTGAGGCCTAATTTGATACACAATGGAAACAATTGCACATATGTTGAAATTGATATGTATAATACGAAAAAAAAAAGAAAGGAAATGATACTCTGTAATATAGCATAAAGGCCCCCTTAATACAGATAGTAATTCATTTTTGGATAAATTTGATATTTTATTACACATGATCAATCAAGAAAACAAAGGTGTATAATTTTGTTATAGCACAACTGATAATTTTTCACAAAATTAATCACAGTAAACACATCAATGTTGGTTGATATGAAGTAGATTATTCGAGGTCTCATCTTTTGTATAGTGATGTTTCTGATTGCCTAGGGTCTACCTATATGTTTTATCTGGCTATTTTTCTCTCTCTTTTTTTTGTGGTCATTCTGTGGGGAATATTTCTCTTTTTCTTTATTCTGGGATGGATTTCCTTGTTAACTATTGTGCCTTTTGAGTGCTGTTTGACACAGAAAACTGCATAGCGCTGTTTATTTGCACTCAACTCAGGGACGCTCCCAAGTTTAACCCTTTGTTTGCTTTGAATTCCAATTGGTGTAGAAAATACCATATTGCTGTACTTGCTGCTCAAGTATCTGGCATAGAAAAGGTTAGTGACAAATGACCAGAGGTTGTGGAGTGTAAAGTAAATTGTGCAAGACTTCGCAGTTATGAGTTATTAAGAGTTATGGCAGTGGCCAGAGTCGGTAAACTTATAAATCATTTTAGTCAATCATTTGTGTTTTTTTTTTTCATCATCTGTGCATTTTGTGGACCTGATTGATTTGCCATGATTGATCCTTATTTTGTCAACCAGGGAAAGAGTGAACATTTAAAAGTATATGATCTGTAAGATTTCACAAGACAAAAAAAAAAATGATACAAGATATAAAATGCGTTCTTCTCTTGTCAATCATGACATCCATTGTATGGTAATGTGTCTTGCTTAATTGTGTTTGTGCGTAATGTTATGTAACGGAATATAATTATGGAAATACACTCACATTTTCCTGACTGTCTAAAATTTAGGATTTGATCAGATTGAAATCTTACTACTGTACTGAGTGCACTGATTGATTAACTGATTGATATATAAACGTGTAGTAGCTCAACATTTGTCTACTAGTATCTATTATGATAATGCATGAAGAGGATATGCATGCAGTGCATATTTTTGTTGCAGTTGTAATATACAGTGTGTTATGCAGTGTGCATACTGCTGTAGGTTTTTTTCTAACACACACATACACAGTTACAAGTGTACATAGCTTTTCAACATCTACCGTAGATGGTTGCTTACAGGCATTGCAGGCTAGACGTACCCTGGATGCCCAGGTCACTTCCTGTCTGCAATGTCATGTGATGTCTGGTTTTTATGCAAATGAGGTAATAATGAATAATTATTTTTTATGACAGCCAATCATTTTAAGTTACGTAATATATTCAGTATTCTTTAGCCAATCAAAATAGTTTTGACTTTGTGGCAATTCAGAGCTTGCAGGGTAAGTTTGCAGGCCCAAAAATTTAGTCAGTCCTGCTGCAACTTTCATAGAGTGATCACCAGTGTGTCTCTATTCTGCTTAGATCTGGCACGTGCTTGTGATTCGGGCACACGATACTGTCAGTGATGAGTTTTTATTGACTTTGAGATTAGCTACTTCACTGTAGGCCCTAGGTCACCTACTCGATCGGTCTATGTAGACCTCAGTTGTGTTCTGCACAGTTGCCTATTCTGATGGTGGATTCATATTTTGGACTGAGCATTATTTTTGGATAATTCCAACCCCGGAATAGCAGGCACTCCTGTGACGCTAGATTACTGCTAGTTTTAGAATCTACCAAGGTTTTTCTTCAGTCATACATCGCCCTAGCCTACGCGCTGCATAGACATCTGATTGGACATTGACAGCAGTATGCAGTATCACATCAGGCTAGGCTATCTCCGTGGCGTGGGGAGCTAACCTCGCATTGGTCCCTACACTGACGTCTGAACCTGCCATCATTGCAGTACTCGTGCACAGCAGGGTCCCTTCTTGGTTTCAAGCTGTTTCTTTCGACGACGCCGGCGCCCAGCACGGCAGTGAACATCAGTGAACAGTGAATACCACCCTCCTAGTTTCATCGTCAGCGGCCAGAGTTTTCTTCCAAGATTCTACGGATGATTTCTAGCGCCTGTGGCTGTGTTACTGCAGTCAGATCTAACTGTCGACGGGTCCTCCGACATATCGACTACCGTGCTAGTGCTGGACTATCCTAGCAGGTATCTTAGGTCTTAGATTATACTTGGTACAACCATGTATGTACTACAATCCATGTTTGTAAACAGCGGCGGCCTCCCGCTATATAAACAGTGCCTGTAGTTAAGCTGTAGGCCTACTAGAAAAGCACCAGTCTCTGCTGGTTAACGTACGTACTGTAGTGTAGGGCCTACAGTCTGTATCCTGGCATAGGATAGGCTATCTAACGTTAGTCTACAGTATACTGTTTTAGCCTCAGTTTTGTCGGCCATTGTGATTAGAACATGTACGTTAATGTTACAGTTTAAGCGGCGGCCTTCCGCTATATAAACAGTGCCACAGCTGTATACTTGTCAACCAGTTTTAAGGTTAAGCGGCGGCCTTCCGCCATATAAACAGAGCCACAGCTTACTTGTCAACCACAATTTAAGAACTCTGTAGACACGCTGTGTTTTCTCTGGATTTATTTTTGATGGCTGGTGCCTCATAAATAAAAAATGGTTTAAGCCAGATATCTTGAACAGTATACCGACCAGTTCCAAAGCCTTCATTTGCATGGTGTAACATTTAGTGTAAATCCTAAAAATCTACCTGTGAATCCCGTGATCAAAAGTGTGGGGTGAATGGGCATGTGGAGTCCTTGGATTTTAGTTGTTTTTTTTTTTTGTTTTTTTTTTTGAGCTGCACTGAGAAAAGATTCATGTGAATGGTGTGTGTGTGTGTGTGTGTGAATTTATTGAAGTCAGTGATCAATACTTTTGGTTACGTTTCATCTGACATCACACACTCATTTAATACTCTAGGTATCTCATAGTACATCGAAATACAACAGCACCAATCCCACTAAATCATATTACAACATCATATTGATCCCCACAAACGAAAGTCTTCCTTAGCCTGGCATTCCCTTTAAACACTGCTCAATAATGTAGTTCCAGTCTATACATGTGAACTTACGTCTCATACAATACAATTTCCCTGAACTGTGAAAAACAGCTGAAATTGCACAAATTCATCAATCCAACAGTAAAAAGGATTGTCATTTCTCTCTCAGCCTCAATACGATAATAATTCCCACTCTCGACCCATTCACTAAATATCACACAGGATGAACACAAATAAGATATTAGACCACCCAGAGCTTAAGGCAGTTGCCAGTTTAGTCATGCAAGCAGAATATACACATATGCATATAGAATGATTTAATAGTGTTAAAAATACCAAGGCAAGAACAGTTTGACATAGACACAATGAATATTCAAATGTATCTTTATGGATTTTACAATGAGAAAGCAAGATTATAAATACACAATGGCAGCAATAATGAATATCTGCAACATTTCTGCACTTAAAATCACCCAAATTAAGAAAATCTTTGTACTTTGCAAAGTAACAAACTCACTGTACTCTCATAGATCAAGTTCATATATCATACTACAATAACATAGACTTTGATGTGCATTAATAATGTGTCACAAAAAAAGTGATAACATGAAATAGGCCAGTTCTTATATTATTCAATTTAATGGATATATTTGTCAAAAGAGTTCATATAAATTCTATACCTGTTCCTAAAAGTTTAATTCAATTGAAGGAATGCAGTATAGATAGATTAGTCACCTGTGATGGTTTGTAAAGATATTGCAAACAGACAGTAAAATATATTTTCATTCTTGAAGGGATTGGTATGTGTAAAAAAAGTACTGTAACTTGTTTCATATGTATTGATCTGACTTATCCAGATAGTCTGAATCAATACTGATTAGGTATCCTACTAGTGCACTTGGTTGTAGCTGCAATTGTAGTAGTAGTGGTGGTAGTAGTAGTAGTAGTAGTAATAGTTTGAATAGAAGCAGTTTTAGTACTGATAGTAAACGTTGATAGTATACTAATGATGCACAGGATAGAGTGTGTTAGTGAAGGTGCGGCGCGCTCGAGAGTATTGACAATGGTGCGACATGCACGAGGCGCAGCCGAGTGCATGTTTGCAACCGTTGTCAATACTCGAGAGTGAGCCGCACCTTCACTAACGCCACGAAATAATCCTGTGCATCATTAGTTTTATAAAATGGGTCGAAAACTAACAGCATTATTCACGTACCTTTGTGGGTCAATACCAGTCAGCTACATGTAGCACTCGCTCAAAAGTCAAGATGTCCGAAGATGTTCGTCCCAAACATTTACGCACGTCGCACTCGGAAATCCCGCACACTCACCTAGTACTGTACGTACGTATACGTACGCCATGTACTGTTATGCACAAGAAAGGCCGCCGGCTGTTGTGGCTAGAAGTTGTTTACAGGATTGACAGCTCGTATAGTAGCGCGTGACGCACTTGTAACAACTGATTGAGTGCGCACTGCTAGTGTAAAACATTGTGACGTACGTCAGGCCAGGGAGGTGGAAGAGAGACTCTTCTTAGTGCTTACCTGAAGAAAATAATGCACGCACACGTGACTCATTTCAGCGCTTCCAATTGGATACATTCTTGAACCCATTTTATAATACGTTGTAGTAGTAGTAGTTGTTGTAGCAGTAGTAGAAGTAGTAGTGGTGGTGTTGGTCAAAGCAGTGGTTTTAGGAGGACAAGTACCTAAAGTAATATATATGTATTAGTAGTAGAAGTAGAAGTAGCAGCAGCAACAGTACTTGTAGGTTTGATAACATTAATAACAATTTTGTGGTAACAACTTTAAAATAAAGAAAAGGCCAAATTTCTAGTGTTGAGCATGCTCCAGTTTCTACTAAGGAATCAACAATGAAATCTCAATCATTTTATCTGCCAATAAATCAGATTTGAACACTATGATTTATACTCAGTTAAAGAAAGTGCACTGGAGAACTAAATTACACTTAATGGTGCAACATTCTCTATATGACTAAATACTGCTAAGATCACTTCTGGTGCGTGACAAATTAAAACATATTAGAAAAATATTTAGTGTATTTGCAGCTAGGGTTTCAGTGTGACATCCACAAAGTATACATCTTTGATACCACATAAACACATTTGTTATACAAGGTATACATTCTATTTACTACATGCCATACGTAAATGGATGTACTGTGGAATGATACCAGAAGTATGTACAAATTAATACACAACCATCGAAATCTTTTCGATGGGTGATTCAACACAGGAAAAGTAGTCCTCACATTACACTGTTGCCACCTTTTGTGTATTTCGCCAGTCCAACACGCCCATTCAGTTTCCAACACTTTTTCATTTTTTTTTTTTTTTGCAAAAGCATAACAAAAATAGAAGTATGAATAAAACAAAGAAAAAAAATCACAATTGGCATGCAGCTGGTATGCTATCACAATCCAGTCATGCCCTTGGTCTAGTCTAGCAGTAAGCTTGGTGTAGACTTTAACACTAAGAATTTTTAGTATTGTGATGAAGTTGAAAAATATTGCGATATAAGTGTCACTCAAGAGATGTTTTTTTTTTTTTTTTTTTTTATGCCTGTTCAGTGTCCTGCTGTTAAACTAAAGTTCATGGTTTGTTTGTTTTTTGAGTTGTAATACCCACATTCAAAACACACTTTACCTGATCATCTGTTAGAGACAAGTTAGTGACCATAGACGATTTCCCCCCCCCCCCCTCCTTCCCCTTCACCCAGCTTTGCTTGCTTTAATATCACCTTACAATGTACTGGCTAGTTCTATTGATTGTTGTGATATTATGTCTGAACCAAATTAAAGGGATTGTATAGTTTTGGTTGAGACCTAATTTCAGGTTTCTAACATTTTTTTGGTGAGATAATGAGAAACCACTTATGAAATATTAAAGAGTGTGTAATTCCATGAGGAATTCAATGTTTATTTGATGAAAATTAGTTTTGAAATGGCTGAGATATCCAAAACAGAGCAATTCTATTAAGTGTGGGACCCACACTTTATTACAATCACTTTGTTTTACTTTGTTTTGGATGTTTCAGTCATCCCAAACTCGATCAAATAAACTTTGAATTCTTCTTAAAATGATATGCTCTGTGCTATTTCATAAGTGTTTTCTTGGTATCTCGCAAAAAGTTAAAAGCCCAATTCTCATCTCCACCAATACTGTACCATCCTTTAATCTATTACCCCTTTTGTTGGGTCAGTGTCTTTCTTTTCTTTTGTTCAAACTGGATAATGCCCAAAGGTAAAAGTAAAATATACTGACTGTTCATCATTTCATAATATTTAGCCAAGAATAAAATAACACTTTACACTTAAACAGTAGAAGAATTTGTCCTTTTCTTTTCACATGATCAACAGATCACGTGTGGGATGATGACAGCATTAGCTCACTCAAATGCATATTCCTATAAAGTGTTTGAAAACTGTTTTGCAAAAATTAGCTACCGGTACTCTATGATACGTCATAATTTCCTCTTGATCCCATTTTGATCAAATTTTCACTTCTGTGCTGCTGGTAAAATTGTACCCTTTTGCCTTGGACTAACTTTAAGTGGTCCAGAATTACCCTTTAAATCCTGACAGGAGAGAGTCTGAACAGAGAGACTAACTGTACTCCAGCATGTCCAGTGTACCCTACACGATTTGTCAGCACTGACAGATAAAGAGCTCCTCTTGAGAATTTGTGATTGAAGTTTTGGTTTTTTAGTTACCACAAAGAATACAGACAAAGAAATTATAGCATTCCTTGGACAAAGAAGGCACTCCCTGGGCAGGAAAGGTATGAATAGGTATAGACACATTACCTTTCCAGGCCTTTTAATATCTCGGGGATATTTTACTTGATTGGTTTAAATGTAATTGCTCAAAACAAAATCATGGAAGCTTTCATTGATCCCAGCTCTAACAAATGTTAGATGTATGCAACATGAGTGTACATCTAATTAATAAAGTCTCCAAGTGTAAAGGATTTTTTTTTCTTTTTAATACACTCTGCATAATCCTTTTCTGTTTTAGTTTTCTATACCATGATTGCAAAAAAAAAAAAAAAAATCTTGTTGCATAAAAAAAAAATCATCGGGAAGCAGTTAGTTCTAAAATTTGAATAACGGATAGACACAACCAATGTAAAAACAAAAGTTGATTAGTATTATCAACGTTAAGTATCGTACCCAAAATATAAACAATAGTTATAATAAAATTGATTCTAGACTATTTATATCGTCTACAGTTATTGTTTAGTGAAAATAGTGATTTCTCTTGATATTTTAGGATTTATTGCAAAATTGTTATAAATGGTAGCTTGTTTTCTGATACAACTGACCTACACATATGCATAAAATGTGATAACTCAAACATCTTTTCAATCACTGCTCCCAATGTAGACCAGGTACTGGCCGTTTTTTATCGTATTATATCCCTCCGATCGTGCGCCAGCGTAAATCACATATCTACCACACTGATAGCAAGATCCCCACCGATCGCGTATCCCCTCTGATTTGTCCGCCCGAATGTGTGTCCGTGCGTGCGTGCCGTACGCTTAGTGCTTTATAGTATTGTGTCAATCTATCTGTGTGTGAGCCGAGAAGCGCGCACGGGTAGCTCGTAGAGAACAGTCCAGGCAGTGGACTCCTCCCAATGGTAAACTGTTTTACCTTTAAAACGAAATTATAAGCACCATTCACCGTGTGTATACAGTGTAACTTACGAAACCAAGGAATGTCGCTAAATTACATTACACATTGTACATAAAAACGGGGAATCCCCAGTTGGTGTAAATGAGCTTCATTGAATGACATAAATGACACTATAGATTGTACAGATAACTTGTAAAAGACAAATTCTGGAAATATATGGTTTTCATAATTCGCGGGGTCTTTAAAATAAGAAATAAATAAATAAAGAAACAAAACCAGGAACCATTTCTATTGTTTGTTTTTTTTTTTCTTCTAATTTACCTTCAATGAGGCTTGGTCTTTAATACAAGTAGGCCTGAGTCCATGCTTGCCATGCCGTGCCAAGTCCATTCCTATCACCTGCTCATCTTCTTCAGCCTCTTGTTCAACAAGGAGAAACTGAGGCGGGCGGTGGCCGTCCACCAGACCATAGCGGGCACCACCATGGACGAGTAGTCACTGTCAAAGGTCATCTAAGTTCAAGTGGATCAAAGCTCAGAGGAAGTTTCATGGTACTCTCTCTTTAAAAAAAAAGAAAAAAAATTAATAATAAATAAAAACTCGAGTGAAAGTATTCACCCAGAAGGAGTGAATACAAAAAAGAGTGATTTTAAAGTGAAATTGGAGTGAATTTTGAGTCACTCGTTTTGGAGTGACCTCAGGGATCACTCGAAGATTTTGGAGTGATCCCTGAGGTCACTCTAAAAGAGTGAAAAAAAACAACATTTTCACTCAAAATTCACTCCAATTTCACTCTAAATTCACTCTTATTTTGTATTCACTCCTTAAAGAGTGAATATTTTCACTCGATTCTTTTAGAGAGTATATTCCTTTTTTTCCTTTCTTTCTCTAACAGATTTTGAATCGTAATGTGTAAGTGTTACATGTAAAGCAGCCTTGCTGAATATAACTTTTGACTATATCAGGATACATTTGGCTGCCTGCATTGTTATCTATTTTTTTTTAACAATCTACCATTAGTCTTCAATTTGTAAAACGTCTTCATTGTCTATTTTTGGGGTATCTGAAACTTGTGTATTTCAGCAATGACATTGTTTGCTCGTCAACAGTCACAGTGAAGGTGATGACTTTTTCTCCACTTCACAGCCACCTTTAGAAATATCTGTTCAAAGTGAATGAAGATTTACACAATTGTATATTATTTGCTCATTACTATTTCTAATTTATTGATATATGTATATATATATATATATATATATATATATATATATTTATATTTATATATGTGTGTGTGTGTGTGTGTGTGTGTGTGTGTATGTATTTATATAATCTTGAAAAAAAAAATCATGAATGTTTTACACTTGGAATAAATTCAGCTTGGAGTGTTATGTCTATGTCCTTGCCTTCCCCTACATTTTTTTTTTTTTTTTGGTACTACTTCCTTGTGGGGCAATACAGTCTATTAATGGAGGTGTGTTTAGACCATTCCCACATGTCAGCTCTGAGGTAACCAAGGCTATAGAGAGACAGAAACTACAATATTAAAGGTTAGCTTTCCATTTCCTTATATTATATTAACCGGTCATATGATCAGTCACTTGCCATTGTTTTCTCCTTTCTTAACTGTAGTATGTAAAACAGTAGGCCCTACATAACATAACAAACTATTTATTTCAATCTACATGTAATATGATCTCATTAAAAAACAAGTTTGCATACTTGGAGGCCCTTACTCTTCTCAGTGTACAGAGTAAGGAACACCACAACTGTTGTGAGCTTTAATTGCTGTTTGACATAAAAAACTCCATAGTGTTGTTTATGCTGCCTGAACTACAAAGTCCCTGGCACAGAAAGGTACAGTCTGGAGTATATATTTGCACTGTATGAGCCATGTGTTCAATTCAGAGACTGTTCCAGGTTTAACCCTTTGTGTGCTTAAAGTCTAATTGGTCAGTGGAGAAAATACCATAGTGCTGTAGATGCTACCTAAGTGTCTGGCATAGAGAAGCTTAAAGTCCAAAAACGACCAGAAATTGTGGAGTATTTTTTTTTTTTTTTGTAAATTGTGCAAGACTTTGTACAATATTTCAAAAGAGTGATTGTAGTTGCCAGAGTGGATGAACTTATAAATCACTTTAGTCTACTTTTTGTTTTCATTATCTGTGTATGCTTTTGCACATGTGCACTTTGCCATAATTGATCCTTTTTATGTCAACCAGCATCCTTATCTTGTGAATCCTGACATTCATCATTTTTATTGTAATGTGTTGGGTTTGCTTAACTCAGGTCATGTATAATGTTACATAATGGTGTGTAAGAACAGAGGCAGCTTCTTTCCCTTACTGTCTTTAATTAAAGGTCCAGTTTACCTTTGGGAGCAGTGATTTTGAAAAAATCAAGATATCACATTTGATGCATATGTGTAGGTCTGTTGTATCACAAAACATCCTACCATATGAAATTTTTGCAATAAAGCCTAAAATATTAGGAGATATCAGTATTTTTCTTAATAAACCGTAACTGTAGATGGTTTAGTCTGGAAACATTTTTTATTATAACTATTGTTCACATTTTTTGTATTCAACAATACTTAACATCGATTATACGGATTCAAATTTTTACAGTGCTTGTTTCTATCCCTAACTCACATTTTAAAACTATTTTAAAGCATTAATGCTGGGTTTTTGTTTCATCTGCAAATGGTAAATTATGCCTTTAAGGATCTGTTCAGATTGATATCTTACTACTGAATGCACTGATTACTTGACTGAGGGGCAAAACATATCAACAAAAGTCTTCCTTAGTCTGGCATTCCCTTTAAATACTGATCAACAATGTTACAGTCTATACATGTGAACTTACGTCTCATACAATACAATTTCCCTCAACTGTGAAAAACAGCTGAAATTGCACAAATTCATCAATCCAACAGTAAAAAGGATTGTCATTTCTCTCTCAGCCTCAATACGATAATAATTCCCACTCTCGACCCATTCACTAAATATCACACAGGATGAACACAAATAAGATATTACGCCACCCAGAGTTTAAGGCAGTTGCCAGTTTAGTCATGCAAGCAGAATATACACATATGCATATAGAATGATTTAATAGTGTTAAAAATACCAAGGCAAGAACCGTTTGACATAGACACAATGAATATTCAAATGTATCTTTATGGATTTTACAATGAGAAAGCAAGAATATAAATACACCATGGCAGCAATAATGAATATCTGCAACATTTCTGCACTTAAAATCACTCAAATTAAGCAAATCTTTGTACTTTACAAAATAACGAACTCACTGTACTCTCATAGATCAAGTTCATATATTATACTACAATAACATAGACTTTAATGTGCATTAATAATGTGTGTTACAAAAAAGTGATAACATGAAATAGGCCAGTTCATTATATTATTCAATTTCATGGATATATTTTTCAAAAGAGTTCTTATAAATTCTATTCCATATACCTGTTCCTAAAAGTTTAATTCCATGTAAGGAATGCAGTATAGATAAATTAGTCACCTGTGATGGTTTGCAAAGATATTGCAAACATAAAGTGAAATGTCTTTCCATTCTTGAAGGGACCTATCACTTGTTTCTTATGTATTGATCTAACTTATCAAGATAGGTCTGAATCAATACTGATTACTAGTGCATCTGGTTGTAGCTGTAGTTGTAGTAGTAGTAGTAGTAGTAGTAGTAGTAGTAGTAGTGTAGTAGTAGTAGTAGTAGTAGTAGCAACATCCCAGTAATAATAGTAGTAGTAGTAGTAGTGGTAGGTAGTAGTAGGTAATGGTAAGAATAGAAGCAGTTTAAGTACTGATAGTAAAAGTTTATAGTACATACTAGGAAGTATGTACTATTAGTAGTAGTTGTAGCAGTAGTAGAAGTAGTAGTGATGGTGCTGGTCAAAGCAGTGGTTGTAGGATGACAAGTACCTAAAGTAAAATATATTTATGTATAGAAGTAAAAGTAGCAGCAGCAACAGTACTTGTAGGTTTGATAATGACATTAATAACAATTTCTTGGTAACAACATTAGAATAAAGAAAAGGACTAATGTAGTGTTGAGCATGCTCCGGTTTCTTCTAAGGAATGAATGATGTAATCTCAACCATTTTATTTGCCAACAAATCAGATTTCAATACTATGACTTACACTCAGTTAAAGTAAGTGCACAGGAGAACTAAATTACACTTAATATTGAAACACTCTCTATACGACTACATTCTGCTAAGATCACTTCTGGTGCATGACAAATTAAAACATATCAGAAAAATATTAAGTGTATTTGCAGCTAGGGTTTCAGTGTGACAACCACAAAGTGTGCATACTTGATACCACATAAACACATTCGTTATACAAGGTTTACATTCTATTTACTACATGCCATACGTAAATGGATGTACTGTGGAATGATACCAGAAGTATGTACAAATTAATACACAACCATCGTAATCTTCTCGATGGGTGATTCAACACAGGAAAAATAGTCCTCGCTGTACACTGTAGCCACTTTCCACATAATTTGCCAGTCCAACATTCCCATTTCAGTTTCCAACACTTTCTCATTTTTAGTGCAAAAGCATAATACAAATAGAAGTATAAACAAACAAAAAAATCACAATTTGTATGCAGCTGGTATGCTGTCACATGCACACAATGCATTCACGTTTCCCCTTGGTCTAGTCTAGCAGTACGCCTGGTATGGACTTTAACACTAAGAATTTTCAGGATTGATATGAAATTGAAAAGTATTCCCATTACTTTGTAAGTGTCCGTCAAGAAACGTTTTCTTTTATGCCTGGCTTGTGTCCTGCTGTTCAACTAAAGTTATTATTATTTTTTTTTTTAGTTGTAACACCCATATCCAGAATACACTTCCACCTGATCACCTGCTATGAGAAAAGTTAGTGACCATAGACGATATTTCCCCCTTCCCCTTCACCCAGCTTTTCTTGCGTGAATATCACCTTACAATGTACTGGCTAGTTCTATTGATTGTTGTGATATCATGTCTGAGCCTTAATCTATTACCCATTTTGTTGGGTCCATGTCTTTCTTTTCTTTTGTTCAAACACTTTACACTTAAATAGTAGAAGAATTTGTCTTTTTCTTTTTACTTGATCAATTGATCACTTCTGAGATGATGACAGCATTAGTCCACACTATTGCATATTCCTACAAGTAAACTGTTCGAAAACTGTTCTGCAAAAATTAGCTACCGGTACTCTATGATACTTCATAATTTCCTCTTGAACCCATTTTGATCAAATTTTCACTTCTGTGCTGGTGGTAAAATTATACTTTTTTGCCTTAGACTAACTTATAAGTGGTCTAGAATTATCCTTTAAATCCTGACATGATAGAGTCTGAACAGGGGGACTCACTGGACTCCAGTGTATCCTATGCAATTTGTCAGCACTGACAGGTAAAAAGCTCCTCTTGTGAATTTGTGATTGAGCAAATTTTGATTAAATGTTTTGGTTTTTAGTTACCACAAACAATACAGACAAAGAAATTAAAGCATTCCTTGAACAAAGAAGGCACTCCCTGGGCAGGTAAGGTATGCATAGGATGACAAATTACCTTTCCAGGCCTTATAATTCCTTGGGGATGTTTTACTTGATTGCTTTAAATGTAAAGGCCCAAAACAAAATCATGGAAGCTTTCATTGAGTCCAACAACCTAATGAATGCTAGATATGTGAAACATGAATGTACACCTTATTTTCAGAGCCTCAAAGTGCAAAGGATTGTATATTCTTGAAATACACTCTGCATAATCCCTTTCTGTTTAATGTTTCTATACCACTATTGCAAAAAAAAAAAATGTTCTTGTTGCATGAGAAAAAATAGGAAGCATTCAGACAACTCACCTAAAAGATTTTGCTCTATTTTCACTGCCATTAAAAGAAAGAAGACTTACAAAATAATGGTGCAAAGCAAGATTTTGACACAGAATATTGTTTGAAGATCTTAAACGGACAACTCAACAGGCTACCAGGATTGTAACTCTTTATGTGCCATGGTGTAAACCACCTTTGTGCCACATTATTCTAAGACAGCAACATAGTCATGCTTTGGGAAAACATTCTGTTTCTCAAATCTGTGAAACTTTTATAGATTTTTGTTTCCCTGGAAATTTAATGTGCAAAGTTAGAGAGAAAATGTGAAGTTTTGCTTTGATGTAAATTGTATGACAAATCTAGAACTTGTTTTATTTCAAATGACTAGTAGCTACATTATTGTAGAGGCATGAATTTTGCACACAAAACAGCAACAGAAACTTAGAATTTACTTGCAAATCCAGAAGGAAACACAGCAAGATAGTCAATTGCCACGTAAAATACAAACTACATAAAATACAAACTACATGTGGCAGGAATGGAACTGCGTGAAAACACTTTTATTGTAATGTGGCATTTGGTGATTTATTGATCGGTTTGGGCGGGTTCGTGGGTTTGAGTAGAATATGCAAATTTGGCATGCCATCGATTGAGACGGGCATGCAAACATGGCATATAAAGAGTTAAACAACAAAGTAGCCGCTGCTTTAATCTCTTTTCAGTGACAACTGCTGCTTCAATCACAGGTGTTCAACTTGAAAAGATATCATCAGAAAGCACCAAGCTACCCTCTCTATGGCTCTCTGCCTAACTGCTGCTAGGCTGCTTTGCATGTTTGACTTCTAGCTCCACATCCCTTAAAGATTGCATAATAAAGTGCACCTTGCATCTCTCCTTTTACAATTCACAATTCTTCACAGAGGCAATGACATTCTTCATAACAAGCCTTGTATCACTTATGTACATTTTGGTCCATTGCTCCATACAGATAAATCAAAAATGACATCGAAGCAAACAAGAGAATAATGTCAATGAAATACTGATCACAGATAAAAACAATTCAAGTCTTTGATGATATCACTTGTGAAGAAGAACAAACACGAGTTTCAAGATATGGTATGATTCTACTACTGGGGTACATGAACATAAACTCTGCAGCCCCGCAGACATCACGCACAATAATTTGCATGAGACTGATATGAATATTCATAAATGGCTTTTTACATATTGCACACAGACTGTTTATCATGCTTTCTTTTATTTACATGAGTAATATACTATCAAGAATATTTACAGTCTTCCTCATTACATTCGTTGACCTCAGGCGAAAGTGCATATATCTTTATTTCGCATCATAATATGCAAATCAGAAGGCATAGGTGTATAAACAAGGCAAGTGTTGCCGCACTTTTGACACATGATAAGTTTGTCCCCAAGAAGACCTTCATTATACTGAACTTCAGAAAAATACATTATGTCAGTACATCACATTTGAATGGGACTGGTATATCAAGTTGAAGTGGCTACCATTGTAGATTTATAATCTTCCAAAAGTTTTACCTTTTTTCCACTTCATTCAAGAAGCTATGTTTGTTAAAAAAAAAAAAAAAAATCATTTTTCTGTTCAGTAAGCAGGATTAGAACTAAAATGATGATGATGATGATGATGATAATAATAATAAAAATAATAATAATAATAATAATAATAATAATAATAATAATAAAACGATCTGGAGTGTACCTTCAAGATTGTCACTCAATGTCATTATCTTCATGGATAATCTCATCAACATATAACATAAACACGTACAAAAATTCAACAGGTGCATGCAAAACTCCTAATATACTATCAAGAAACTGAGCACAGCAAGGCAGCTTTCATCACTGTTTTCCACTTTCAAAATGACAACTTAAATTGAAAACATGTGACTCGTGATTAAATCTAAATTTTAACAAAGCAACCATGTTCCACAGAATTTACAAATCCTAAACAATTTTCTCAATGAAGAAGAGTATACCTTAATTTCTTTTTTCTGGAGCTTTTAATCAACTAGATTGATTCCATGATGATAACATGAATAGTCATCAAATTTCTGCACTGAATGCTACAGTTTTCAAATGGGTGCACAGAATGAGGCTGCAACACAGTGAAGGAGAATAATGGTGCCTGTGATGTATGGTGGAGAAAAAAATACCCAATGAGACTTTGGTTTCCCCTATTCAGTATTTGATCATTCAACCCATCATAGTCTTTGGGAACTTTAGGTGCAGAAATTATCTGTTTGCCATCATTAGCAATTTTTAATTTCAGTGCATATTGGAGGCAGACTAAACGAATCTGTAGGTGAACTCATAAATCTGAACAGAATAAGAATGAAATTTACAAAAGTTTGCTAATTCAACAGAGAAATAGGAAATCTAATTCTTAAATTGTGCTGCAAATTAAGGAACATTATAAATATTGGATCGGAGGATTTTGAAAGTTCTGCAACAGAAACAATTACTTCTATATCAATTGCATTCAATTCATATGAAAGATAGGTTTTTTACTCTACCTTATGATACATGAACAGTGAACAGTAAAATTATGATAAAGAGACACAGCACCAGTATGGTTTGTTGGACTTGATGGCTAAACTTGCTCAAAAACACTTTAGTACCATTTCCCATGAATTTGACAATGAATTATCACAAGAAACAAGAGATTAAAAACTTATAAACTTGCATGTCACCTTACCAAAATTGTGCTTCAAAAACTGTAATGTTTGATGTTTCACTCAAGAAAATCCACAGAAGCCACTTTGTACATAAACTTGTAGGAGACATGTTCTTGCTGCAGTTTAGTTTGTCACCCATCAGAGTGCTTTGCTACTCTTGGACAGAGCTGGCATGAATAGGTGATTTTGAAGCATTTTTACTTGTATTCATGCCTTTGTATTATCTTGGCAGCAAATCATTGTATGCAAAAACACACTGCATTGAGCTTAAAACAGAACATCAGCCAAGGTGAAATAACTTGTTTTGTGATATTTTGTTGGTTGTTTTTCTTCATGTTCATTGCAAACGGATTTCAATCTGGGTTGTTTGTTTGTTTGTTTTTCTTAGTTGGGGTAAAGAGGTTACCTAAGACGCTAAGGATTAATTCACTGGGCTGACCAAAAAACAAATGGCCAATCCTAGCTACACATACCTACTGATCCAGCAGTGAAATAATGTCCACTGCTGCAGTGAAGTCATTGTTAGTACTTTCTGGACAAGACAATAAGCTGCCTAGCTGAAGCCTTAAGTTCAGCTAGGTCTATGCCACTAGCACTAGGAATGGGTTGCTCCCCGAGCCAGTGGTCAGCCTTGGCGGCCAGTAACTCCCATTCGTTGAAAAAGGAGGCACAGTTGTGCTCCAGCCAGACCAGGGCCAGGGCCGTGGCCCACAGCCTCTGCTGCTGGGATTCGTCCGGAGACAGGTGACGAATCTCTTTCCGCAGCTGCTGCACGGCCGCGAATCGTTCCCGGCGTCGGCGGCTGGGGCTGAAATTGGCGGCCGTCTCGAGCTTCTTGGGCAGCGGTATGCCCCGCCCCGCAGCCCCCAAGGTGGGGGATGGTGCCCGCATGCTGGCAAGGGAGTCTGGCCTGTGATTGGCCACTGCTAGGCTGTTTGAGTCGGTATGGCTGCTCCCATTAGTCGGTCGTGCCGTCTGCTGCAGGTCTTCCGGAGACGACGACTTGACGGTGACATAACCACTTTCTGACTGAGACAGCGACTTGTCGGACACAACACTTGCTGTGTCAGGTGGGCTGAGGGCAGAAGACGTCTCGTTTCCAGGCCCCACTGGGCTCCATCTAGTGCTGTCTATACTAGAATCTTTGTCTGAAGCCTGAAGACTGCTCCCCTGCGAGCTGCTGGCATAGAGAGTCCTAAAGCGAGGCCCAGCCAGTGGGCTCCGCACGCTCGGCATCATGGCCTCATAATTGACAGGGACATCACAGAAGAGACAAGCACGACGCAACTTCTCCAGCGGGATGTCGATGGCATCGGCCAGTTCATAGTCCAGCTCCCAGGCTCCTGACGCCAGCTGGAGGTTGACCAAGGCATGCAGCTCCACACACTCCATACTCAACGTGCGACCCACGCAACACTCCGTCACGTCCACGGCACGGAAGAGGGGACGCTTCGAGGGGGCATTACCGAGGCGAGAGCGCAACCTGTTCAGTCGCGACCCAAGCTGCCAGGAACGTGGCTTGGATGATGAATTTATCCCATAGGATTTCTCAAATGACCCTGGAAAGACAAGAGAATATCATACAATGACAAGGATTTGTTTTGAGATGAATAAAAAACTCCTCAAAATTCAAAGATATCAGTGAGGTATGTCTTGAGTCAAATCTTATTCTTACTGATGCAGAAAACCAATCAAGTGACTTCAAAAAATTTTTGCTTCTTCTGTAATTCAAGTAAAACACATTACCACTCTTAACTTGCCCTGATATCCTGCTATGCTAAGTACTGAATTACAAAATCAAAGAAGCTGACATAATTTTTGATATGCTATGATGAAGATCTTGTGATTGTGATAATTTCTTGTTGGAAATGCAAAATAAATGAAATGAAATAAGTCTCCTCCTGATCATGGTGTCGCCATGACAAAAAGGAATAATTATTCTCTTCAAACCTATTTGTTTCATAAGAGGGAAATGTAGCATGAACAGATCAAGACAAAAGTAGAATTCTAGGCTATTTTTGACTTGTAAAGGGGAAAAGACCTAAACTTTCTCAGATGTCGACTGACAGATAGATGACCCAATTTTGCATTGTATAGAGAGAGAAATGAAACTGATGAAGAAAAGTGGTTTGCGGAATGGAACATCATTATGAATAGAACATGACAGGATGTTAAACATGACCTATGACCTGGAAGATGACTTACATGCATAGTAGTCACCACTACACTGAGATGACCAGGGTGAGTGGGGGCCCATAGGGAGGCCCAGGGGTGGTCCGGGGGGATCCAGGGGCTGGGCACCTGTACCTGCAGGCATTGGAACCGGTTGAGATGGGAGTGAACTGGGGGATTCAGACCGCCCTGGTGTTGGGAATGGGGGCAAGGGTAAACAGTGAAGGAGAGGAGGGGAAGGGGCAGAGATTAAAGGTGAATGGGGAATGTTGGTTGGAAATGGAGTGAAGTTACGTATTTCAGGCAGAAGTCATCAAAGATGAACAGAAAGTAGAGAAATTAAGAAGATAGGAAGTTGTAGATGAGTGTTATCAATTTGATGTTTGAAATGAGAGGTATCGGTTGTTTTCAGAATGATTCAATGTTATTATGAATTAATGAATACATATTTCATTGGTGGGGAAAGTGAAAAATGCAAAGATAGCATCGAGCAATTTCATATTTGGTGAGACAAAAGTTTATGTGAGAGCAGAGTCGCAAAACATGAAGTAAAGGAACATTGTGGAATCAAGTATTTCGTGAGGCAGTTAGGATATAAAACAAGTGACAGAGGGACAGTTGTTTTTGGGGGGTGTTTTGATGTAGAAGCATAATAAAATCATGAGACAATGAGGCATAATCAATTTGGTTGTGTCAACCAGTTTACATATCAGTAAGTTGAGGTATACAAAAATAGAGGTGAAATTTTGAAAACAGTGAATATTTGGAAGTTATGCAGTCATACAATTAGGAATTTTCATGAGAATCAAGAGGGGGAGGGGAGTGTGCAACAAGGTTGTGAGAAAATACAAGGGATAGAGAGGTATACACAATATTGAATGGTGGGGTGATTTAATAGGAGGAAGGGATGGGTTGTGATGATGAGGATTTGGAAGGTGTGGGACAGGGTTGATGGGGAAATGAGGGAGCGAAAGAAAATAAAATGAGAAACAGCGATTGAGTAATATTGTGTGAATGCACATCTTTCCAAACAGCCATGCTACAACCAAAATGAATTGCAATGCAATATCAGTTCTAGGTCTGTCTTGTCCCGCAACCATACTGGAATATGCAGTGATGATTTATTCAGCAAAACAATTATCGCTGATTATGTAGTAAAGTAGGCAGGTATGGGAAAGAAATGTGCACCTGTGTAGTTGTGACAAGATGACACTTGGTCTTTGTGCCATAACTGGGCAACTTACATTAAGGACAGACTGCTGAAGCTTCAAATTAGCAAGCCGGACTCAGAGAAAACAAGAGCAAAACAACAACAAAAAACTCCATCAAAGGTGACTTTATTAAACACCATTCTTGACTTGTAGATAGTTTTAACTTTGATCCTACTTCTCTCATTACACTCCTATTTTTCACTCATCTTTTTGCTTCATTTTTTGTTTAAATTACAGCCTGTAATCTAATTCTCTGTATAGTGAAAGATATTCTCCTTTACGAAATCACAAACCAGAAACCATTTCTGCATTCTGGTGCTCTATCAACTATCATGCTTTAATATAATGTTTGCATCATTCATTTTTAGTGTTTCAGAATGTGGAGTAAATGCTCTCTTTCATGTCAGCCCTAGTTTGGTCATAGTATCATGCCATTGCTAATTTTGCTTATCTAATCATCAAAAGCCTCTAAATCACTATTTTTAGTTTAATCCATAAATTGGCACCATACTCCAGAAGGTTAAAGTTTATGTTGTTGCTTAAAAAGGATAAGCAATTATTTCTTTATTTCTTAATGATTATGCATAGATAATTACAGAGTGAAATTGCATCTTATTTTTGCCATTCAAAATGGACAGATAAAACAACTTAACTTGAAACACAAGAAATAACAATATTGATACAATATGCCGGGCACATCTATGAGATTAAGCATGGGGAAAATACACATAAATTATGATTTTGCGAAACAAACTTATTGGCAGCAAGAGTTGCCACGCTACATCTGGTGGCCACTATACTGAAATTATATTCATTATGACAATGTGACAATGAACCAAAGAAAAATTATATTTTGGATCTGGAGCAAGCGTCTGTTAAAGGTAGGGAATCCCATTTGCATGCCTTAAATGAAGAGTTGTATAAACACAGTGGTATGTTGAAGAGAGTATCATTTTAGAAACTCCCATAAAGTATTAAAAGTGGAAGGTAACATTTAGTACATTTTTATTGACCGTAGATTTTGAATTGAATTCTTTTCGGGGCTCACCGTAAATTCCAGTACATTACTAAGACTACCTTTGCAGACCCATGCACTGCATGTGTGTCCATGATGTATATTTTGTGAATAAAGTTCATCAAAACTTACAAACATTTCTATATACATTCTTGCCACACACTCTATATGTTATTACACCAGCTCTTATACATAACCGTACTTTTAGATTTGTGTTTATAGATAAAAAATACAGAAGACTGCAACAAAAAGGCTTAAGTGTGGCTGACACACAGAACTACTGAGTAGTTGAGTTTTGTGCATTATTCAAATTGTAGATAACTGTTGACTTCCAAATTTCTAAGCAGTGGCCTAAACAAGTCCCCTGAGGTTCATATTTAATGTTTTGCTGCATTTTGGGAGTTCTGTAAAAGGTATCCCCTGCCTTTAAAAGGTGTATGAATCAAAACATACACACAGTGTATCTTCCAACAAGAAACACGTTTGAAACAGAAAATATGTGAACAAAACAAATTTTTTTTTTTCATATCAACACGAGATCTATGATATTAATCTTAAAAGTGGAAATTCTGCCACTCTAATCAAGTACCCTACCACCTTTCGATGATTGTTTATAAGTTGAATCATAGCACCTAAAAAAAATGACATTAAAACCACTGCTGCAAAAACTTAAATGAAGACATGTTAGACCCTTTGGCCAAATACCAACTTTTCACAGAAGTTGCATTTAAGTGATGTTTAATCTCCTTGCATACAGTCACAGACAAATACTCTCCAAATAAAAAAAAACACACAATAAATATATTTAAACTTCTATATTGTTCGAATTTCTCAGCCATTAAACACTAAGACTTGATGTTAATTTTCAGGTCCGCTAAATGACCATGTCCTACCGTATCCAGATGAGAATGCTTCATCTTCGGAGTCTGTGAATGAGGAAGAGTACTGCTTGCCCATGATGGAGTTGTATCCCCAGAAACGTGCCGCTCTACGCTGGAAAGGATGGGGCGCCCTCGGCTGGCTCGGCATAATCTGGCCACCAAGAAAGCACATACAACCTTTGAGCAATAGATCACTCAATATCTCTCCGTATACAAACTTGTATGTCACTTTAGATGCAAAAGGGCATTCTGACTGCATGGGAGTTTTGTTGTTGTTGTTGTTGTCTTCTTCTCTATTGTATTTTGCACAATGTATAATATAACCAAGAAAGTATGCATACATATGACTTAATATGCACATATGACAGATATATCCCCCAAAATTACTGTGTGTCACTTCTGTATCAGATATAGTGATATATATGACACATACGTGTACGCATATATCACACAAAATTACTGTGTGTCACTTCCTTAACATAATTGTGCTCATGATTGCAGGTTTCTAGTACACAACCATATTAAATCCAAGAAAGTTTTATCCCTATATGAAGGGGAAAAATAAAGTTCATCTTCACTCCTTTGAGAAGCAGGAAGGCCAAGTTACTTCAAACGTCTGTTTTGATTGCAAATTAAAGCCATAATTGCGCTCATGATTGCAGGTTTCTAGTACACAACCATATTAAGTCCAAGAGAGTTTTATCCCTATATGAAGGGGAAAAATAAAGTTCATCTTCACTCCTTTGAGAAGCAGGAAGGTCAAGTTACTTTAAATGTCTGTTTCAGTTGCCAATCAAAACCACAACAATGACAAACACATTAACTTCAAAGAAGAGACCTCTCATTATCATAGCTTACTGTACATGCCATATATTCAGCGAGTCTCAATTTTCGCGAATTGGGAATTCCCGGCTATTTCGCAAGTGGTTGAATTTGCCATCAATAGAGTATTTGACTAAACGCAGAAATGTATACGTGTGCATCACAATTTATATCAGGATCAGAGTCATTGAGCGTGTTTATACAGAGAAGCAAAATAGGCGCTCATGCCGGCTCATGCCGGCTCATGCCGGCTCATTTTGCTCTGTATAAACACGGCGTATGCCGGCATACGCCGCCAAATGCAGGCTCATGCGAGAGGTTCCGTCCGCCACCTTTTGAGGTGGCCGATGCGAGAGGAGCCTCGCGTATTTTTCTGTGTGTTTATACAGACGACCGAAATTCGAGAGGTAACCGGAAAGCGTGTATTTTAATATCTGTCATGATCGAACCACGTCTTCTCCTTCTTACTGAAAAACTGGATTTCAATCGATCATTTGGCCGGGTGGTTGTCAAGAGGAACGTTACAAGAATGACCTTCAAGCTTGGTGGTCCTGATGACCTGGCCGGCGCCATCTTGATTTTGATTTTTTCTTTTTTCCCATCATGCAATAAACTGCACTGCGAACGTGACCTATGCTTGACCCCAAAATTCGAGAGGTCCGGTTCAGCTGAGGTCCGCTTGCATCGGCTCGCATGAGCCGGTATTTTGACTTCTGTATAAACACGAGAAACAAGCGCTCATGCGGGAGGTAAAATACCGGCTCATGCGCACCGATGCGAGAGGCTCCTGTATAAACACACACATTATTTTCATGTGTTTTTAATTTCACAAATAGCACCTGACTCACGAAATTTGTGAAAGTAAAAACCTCAAAATATTTGGCGTATAACCTATGTATCAAGTGAACAGAAAAAGGACCAATCAACTCTATTAAGTTTTCAGGACACAACCACCTCAAGATCAAGAAAGCACTTGTGGCTTTTGTAAAAGAAAAAAAAAAAACGTCACTTGAGTTCACTGCATGTGCGTCACGTGAGTGGCACATGGGAATTGATGGATTTGTACACTAGTGCATTAATTCCCCTCTGGTTTTCAATTTCTTCTATAATGACATGTATGAAAGAAAAGGGGCACTGCAGAACAACAAACTTGAGTTATATAGGGTCAAAATATGATACTTTTTCTGCTTAACAGTGTGTGAATGAAACAAAATGTCACCGAGAATACTATTAATGTTCTCACCTTTTCAAAAGAGAAATAACATGACGTAAATATGAATGAAAATGTTTGGAATTTGAGTGCCCATTCGTAAAATTGAATGACTCAAACACCCTTTCCGGCGAGTGATGGTGAATTTAAATGAACATAGAGTACCAGCCAATTTGAATGCCCTTTTTACAATTCGACAGCCACACGTGCAAATTTCATTAATCGAAATGCTAAATTGAATGCACAAGTTGCAATTTTGAAAGACAAACTGCGCAATAACAAGAGTTTTTGCTAAATTGAATGAACCTTCTATCAAATGGACTGACAAAAGTGCGAAATTGGCCAGGAAAACCTGTATCATACTCACCACCACAGGAGAGGGCAGGGGCTCCAAGGTCTCCAGGTCGAGGGAGACAAAGGCGGTGTGACGACAAATCACATGACTCGCCTGGCTCAGGTCCACCATCTTGGCTCGAATTTTGAAGATGTCTTCAGATGAAGGCTGATGTTCTGCACATTTCACAGAGTCAGAAAAACAGAAGCACAACGTTTAATAAGCTGACAGATTATTGGAAGCTATAGAGAAACAGTTCACAAAATCTTCATTCTTCTTTGTTTTTCATGAAAAATGAACATTTTCTATACCTCAATGATGACATTTATTTTAAGACAAATATTAAGAAGGAAAAGTAGAAATTACGCGGTGCGTAAAATATGTCCCCGCCGGAAGTAGCATTTAGTAGCAAAATGTACAATATCGGTAAAAAATCAAGGTCAAAGGTCAAAATTCTGTGTAGAAGTTTTGAAGCCCTCACCTAGTGCCATCACAAAAAGCAAACGGAATCAAAATCGGGTTAAAAATGGCGAAGGAGTAGCATTTTGTAGCCAATGTACAATATAGGTCAAAAATCAAGGTCAAAGGTCAAAGAAGTCAAAGGTCAAAATTCTGTGTAGAAGTTTTGAAGCCCTCACCTAGTGCCATCACATAAAGCAAACGGAATCGAAATCGGGTTAGAAATGGCGAAGGAGTAGCATTTTGTAGCAAAATGTACAATATAGGTCAAAAAATCAAGGTCAAAGGTCAAAGAAGTCAAAGGTCAAAATTCTGTGTAGAAGTTTTGAAGCCCTCACCTAGTACCATCACATAAAGCAAACGGAATCGAAATCGGGTTAGAAATGGCGAAGGAGTAGCATTTTGTAGCAAAATGTACAATACAGGTCAAAAATCAAGGTCAAAGGTCAAAGAAGTCAAAGGTCAAAATTCTGTGTAGAAGTTTTGAAGGCCCTCACCTAGTGCCATCATATAAAGCAAACGGAATCGAAATCGGGTTAGAAATGGCGAAGGAGTAGCATTTTGTAGCAAAATGTACAATATAGGTCAAAGGTCAAGGTCAAAGGTCACGACTGAAATTCTGTGTAGAAGTTTCAAAGCTCCCATGTAGTGCTATCATATAAAGCAAACAGAATCAAAATTGGCTCATAAATGACAGAGAAGTAGCAAATTGAAGATTATGATCACACACGGACGCACACACGGACGGACACACGGACGGACGGACACACGGACGGACACACACACGTACGGAGCCCGTTTCATAGTCCCCTGCTCGAACTCGTTCGGCGGGGACAAAAATGCCTTCTGGAGGTGATTTGACAAGTGTACTTTTGACGTCAGGAAACAACAACAAAAGAGATTGTTGTAGAATTCCTCTTACATGATCCCAAAATACTGCTCCGTAACATATATTGCAGAGTTACCATGTGGAAAGAGCAATTTCTCAAAAACTTATACTGAGTGTTTCACTATACCCTTTCTGCATTGACTAAATCCACACATTTTAAAGGAAAATTCCCTTCAAGCTAACATGTTTTTCACTTTCACAGTTTTTTTTTTCAATGTTAAGTGGGCTAACCCCAGTAACAGTTCCATCATCCACTATCTTACCATCATCCACCATCTTATATCATTATCAACTATCTTATGATACATGTTTAATATCATCCACCATCTGATATCATGATTCACTTTCTTTCTATCATCCACCATCCTATACCATCATCCACCATCTTACCATCATCCACCATCTTATACCATCATCCACCATCTTACCATCATCCACCATCCTATACCATCATCCACCATCTTACCATCATCCACCATCTTATACCATCATCCACTATCTTACAATCATCTACCAACTTATACCATCATCCACTGTCTTACCATCATCTACCATGTTATACCATCTTCCACCATCGTATACCATAATCCACCATCTAATTATACCATCATCCACTATCTTACCATCATCCGCCATCTTATACCATCATCCACTATCTTACAATCATCCACCAACTTATAGCATCATCCACTATCTCACAATCATTCACCATCTTGTACATCGTAGCATCATCCACCATCTACCATTTATGATTATGCACAATCTTATATCATCATCCACCATCTCATCATCTTACCATCATCGATCATCATCTACCATCTTCAAATATAATCCACCATGTCATCACCATCCATCATGTTATACCATCAGCCACCATCTTACCATCATAATCCACCACATACCATCATCATGCATCATCATCACCATCCACCATCTTATACCATCATCCACCATCTCAAACTATCATCCTCCATTACCTTTATTAATCATCTTATACCATCATCCACCACCTCACCATCACCAACCATCTCAACATCACCCACCATGTCACTTTCAATCACCATCTTATCATTATCCACCATCTCACCATCATCCATGATTTGTCCCATTGTCTGTATGTCGTAGTCCATCAAGAGACTCCCCGATGCCAGCTGATGAATGGTCTCCTCCCACGCGTCATCCTCCTCTGTCGGCCCCCGCCACTCCCCGGCGACCAGCGTCGTTATGTCAAAGGGGACCTCACACCTGATTGGGCGGCCACAGAATAGGCCCGTTACAATGACGCAACCCTGGCCCGAGCGGTTAGCGATGTTGATGAGTTCTCCGTCGTCCATGAGCACGGCGTTGCTTAGCGACATATGGACATCGGCGTCGAAGAGCTCTTCCCCCTCTGCGTCGATGTAGTCATCCCAGGCTGGACTGGTAGGCTCAAAGTCAAAGCTGTTGAGATGTGACCGGTCATGCCTTTGACCGCTGATGTGACGACGGCGTCCATTCAGCTGGCTCTCTGATTGCCTTGTGAAAGCAATGTGTTAATTTGAATACATTAAAGGGATCATATAGTTTTGGTTGAGACCTAATTTCAGGATTTAAATTTTTTTGGTGAGATAATGAGAAACCTCTAATGAAATATGAAAGAGCATGTTATTCCTTGAGGAATTCTATGTTTATTTGAAGAAAATCCCAATTTTGAAATGGCTGAGATATCCAAAACAGATTGATTCTAACAAAGTGTTGGACCCACCCTTTATTAATATCGCTTTGTTTTGATTTTTGTTTTTGGATGTTTCAGTCATTTTAAAACCCGGTTTTCATCAAATAAGCTTTGAATTCCTCTTAAAATGGTATGCTCTATATTATTTTATAAGTATTTTCTTGGTATCTCGCAAAAAAGTTAAAAGCCCAGTTCTCATCCGCACCAACATGCCGTCAATCCCTCGTTTGAGGCGAGTCCCCAACCCCAGTTACCCAAAGTGGGGTGCGTATATTTGTCGTTTGGGAGTTGGGAGTCAAAGTACTTGTCCATTGCAAATAAACTTTCTGCTCAGGCGTGACAAACCTGGAGGCCAAGCCAGGGTTTGATGACTCCAGCAGCTGTCGTATTACGTAAGAGCATGATAAGGATATCTGCCTGTGGCAGACCATTCAAAGTGATCTCAATTTTCTCTATCCTTTCTAAAGTTTTCAATTTTATATTCTATTGAGAAATTCTATGGTCATCCATTTTACATTTAGAACGAAAAAAATTGACCCGTAAATAACGAAAATACAGGAATAAGAAGGAGAGCATTGCCAGTTTGCCGGTGCTGACAATGTGCTATTTGGCAGTGAGTTACAACGGGGAGGTGAGACTACCTCCCTGGTTACAATCAGCCTGCTGACTGGATCATTGAGAAAGCAGCTGTCGTATTACGTAAGAGCATGATAAGGATATCTGCCTGTGGCAGACCATTCAATGTGAACTCAATTTTCTCTATCCTTTCTAAAGTTTTCAATTTTATATTCTATTGAGAAATTCTATGGTCATCCATTTTACATTTCGAACGAAAAAAATCGACCCGTAAATAACGAAAATACAGGAATAAGAAGGAGAGCATTGCCAGTTTGCCGGTGCTGACAATGTGTTATTTGGCAGTGAGTTACAACGGGGAGGTGAGACTACCTCCCTGGTTACAATCAGCCTGCTGACTGGATCATTGAGAAAGAGAGAGAGAGGGAGAGAGAGAGAGAGAGAGAGAGAGAGGGGGAGAGCGAGGGGAGAGAGGGAGGGAGAGGGGGGAAGAGATGGGGGAGGGAGAAGGTGAGAGCAAAATGGAATGACAATAGTTCCAGTCACTACAGTACAGGCATGCTCTGTCTGCATACGCTGAATGTCTACACTCACACACACGTACACACACACACGCACCATGGAGCTACATGGCCCATGCCAAAACCAAAACAATCTCCTCCTCTCGCGGTGCCCCCCCCCCCCCCCCCCCCCTCCTGTGGCGCTGTGGCGATGACTGATGCTTAGATTTAATAGGCCAGGGTCAAGAAACAGGTGTTTTATATCTTTGACTTTAAGTCATTGATTGCCAAGATATGCACTGGCATTATTTACTGGGGTGTAGCCTCTTCAAACGAGAGATTTGCGTCATATGATCCCTTTAACACCAATCACATATCTTACTGATAATTACCCTATCTGTCACAATTGAGTATATCATTATTAACTCATCTTTTTTGCACCTTGCACCACTAAATATAGCTATTAGAATTCTACACATGATGCAATTAATGTATTGTTTTATTTCATTAACTTTGACATGCTCTACATTTGTCTGCTTGCTATTTTTGAGTCAGTTCACAACAAAGGTGTATTATGTATAATAAAAAAAAGAGAAACAAGTATTCAAACATTCATGAAAATTTACAAGGCACAAGTATATCAAATGACTTCTAAAATAGCATCAGCGAGAGCTTATCAAAGCAAGTTAAAACAGACAAAAGAAGTGCATCAAGCTTTATTTTGTAGAAACAGATGCCTCCCTCTCATTGCTCCCCCCTCCCCCCACAAGACTTTGTCCCCTGCATGCTACAGCATTGTAACCTCCGATCTGCAGCATCCAGCGTATCCAGGAGCCTCTGCAGTGATGTTGGGTCTGCTGCCAGGGAGTTGTCTGGCATAGACACTGCCCTTGTGCGCCTTGATGTGAATTCTTGTACTCTCTGCTGAACCTAGGCAGTACATGGTAGAACAAGGATTACATTGCATCAATACTTTTTGCCAGATACAAACTTATCTACAATGTATGGCTATATGCACAGCGAACTCCATCTGTGCTGCATTGATTAAAATATGCGATTTTCAAGATAAGATCTACCGTGCCAGTAAGCACACATAGCAAGCTCTCAAGTACTATAAAAGTGCCAATTTCATGGTGTGGAGTTTAGTTTTATGAATATTGTGCAATATGACACTAGTACAAAATAGATGAACATAAATATTTTGCTTTTCATGAGTAATGCAATGTATTGTTTTATATTTTGATGATTCCCTGTAATCACAAACATGCAAAACTCATCTTAACTTGCCAAGCATGAAAAATGGCGCAAGCGAAAATTGCCATATTTACAATATGCCATTTTGGCAAAATGAAAGCAAAACAAACATGACACGAAGATACTCCAAAGAATGATTATGATATCAAGTGTCTCAATTAAAAGATGAATAGTTCCATCTGTGCTGCTATCATTCCTTACAAGGGGAGTCCCATTATATGGAGGTCGAATACAAGAAATGCCTGTCAAGAAAGTAAATTGTCAAGTTTCAGCTTACTTTTACATGCTTAGGGTGGGATTTCACGGAGCACGCGAACGATTTGCGAAGGACGCGAATGACAAAATCCCACATTCGGAAAAGTTTTTCTCCGAATGTTTTCCGACAATGAAGCCGAAAACTATTCTTGCGCAATTTGTGCGAAGTTTTCACGACGTATGTGCGAATGTCGTGTGTATCATTGCTAAAGTACAGCATGTTACGTACACGAAGAACACGCGACGGAAATGCGAACAACGAAAAATGTTTAATAATCATGGGAGAAAATGTACCCAAGGAGAGGTGGAAGCTGTCTTGAGTTGAATTTTTTTCTTTCCTCTATTTCTCCTTTCTTTTTCTCTCATTTTTCTATTGTGTCCTTCCTACATTTTTTTTTTCCTGGGATGTATCTCCACTAGTAAAGCATATGATCTTCTTTTTTTCTTTTTTTTTTTCAGTTCCTCCAACACATAATCTTTATACTTCAAATGAAATTTTACATATACTTTAGATTAATCTTAACTGTATTCTGCGATTTTTTTGTGTATTTCAAACATTTCTTTCTCTTTGCTAGTCTTTAATTTCTTTTGTTACTATAGTTGTTAATAATTGTTTGATGTTTAGGTGTATGCTACGATTTTTATTTGTAGAAAACGTATAGGTCATACATCCCCAAACGTGCGCTAAACGTTCGCGAGAATGTCTCAAAAGGTACGCGAACAGTTTGCGATTACGTCGTAAAATTATCGCAAAAACTTCGCAGATTTCGCGTAACATACGCGAGACATTCTCCAAAGTTTCGGAGTCTGTTTGGGGTTTCACGAACATTTTGCGAACATCACGCGTGTCTTGCGAAGGTCTTACGCATATGACGAGGCTTTAAAGACACTTTCGAGAACGATTCACGAGCAAATCACGACCAAGTGTGCGGAAAAGGTTCGCAGAAAATTTCAAACTTTTTTGAAATTCTCGCCGAAGTAAAAACGACATTCGCGAACAATTGACGACGCTTCCGAACCCTCACGTTCGTTTGGCGATCTTTTGCAGACCAAAATGCGAATGCTGGATTTTGCCATTCGCGTCCTTCGCAAATCGTTCGCGTGCTCCGTGAAATCCCACCCTAACCTACAGAAATGTTAAGTTTGTTACATCGCAATATGAATTCTGCCCCCTCCCCCCCCCAAAAAAAAGAAAAAAAAAAGCAAAGAACATTTGGTGCAGATATAACAAGAAAATGTTTTCTTCCAAAACAAGAGAGTGGGCCATATCTTGTGCTATGTCACAACCAGCAAAGTTCTATTGAAAATAAGCAATCTCTACACTTGTATGCCATATTAAGACTGCATGCTTGCAATGGCTACAATTCAGGTATAATTAATTGCACAGACTTTGCAAATTTCACCAGTTTATCCATTATGATATATGCAATGAAATACAGAGTTTCCAATTTAGTGATTGCAAAGAAAATGATTTCTGCAGTACAATGATCCCCAAGGACTTGATGGGTTAAACTGTCCACTGCAACTGTTGCACACTTCCCTTGTTCTGAGCTCCTCAAAATGAGATGTGACTTACTGCCTCAGTGAGGGAGCTATTACACTCCGGGTGAGACTGGACCTCGCAGGCATCCTGGGCGTCGCCGCACGAGCAGATGAGGCCATTGGAGTGACACTTCCTGGGTGGGGTCAGCAACTTCAAGGGGAGAGGCGGGTCTGGAGCTGATGGATTTTAGATAAGACAGATGAAATTTATTCATATTGTTTTCATTCCACAGAAAAGATCACAAAAGGACAAGGACACTTTACAAGAGATAAGGAAAAATAAAAGGAGTAAAATAAAAGAAACAACCACACTTATGGTAACTATGGTTACCAAAATGTCATGAGCTCCGCTACAAGGTTTTCTTAGGTCACTTGCCCTTTAGAAATAAAACATACATGGACGTTGTGAATAAAATGTGACTGCAGATGTGAATTTGAAGCAACAAATACACAGACTCATTCCAAACACTTTTGTTACTAAAAAAAATGGAAATTTATTTCTATATATCATTTCATTGTGACAAAAACCAAAATTAATTTGAACTGAACTGATGTTAGAGGAAAAAAGGACATAGAGTCATTAACAGACAAAGAGAAATACTAAAGAAGTTAGTAAAAGGTCTAAAAAAGAATCAGTGTAATCTGCAGAAACTCTATCCCCAAATCATAGAATACAACTTCAAAGCTCTCTTTACTTTTTCCATCTTTTTAACTGCACGTGTAAACACTGGTCACTGTAATAAGGTCTGAATAGACAGGACGAAGGCGCGTGGGATATCAACCTGTTGAAGACGAGTCCCGTGAATAGTCTGACAGGTTACTATGTGAAATGCATGCTATAGCAAAATTAGTCCATCCTCAACAGGTCAAAAGTGAATTGATTCAAAACCAAACAAAGTGTAACTATCACTACAGGGAATGCTAAAATTTGTGGGATCTTTTCTCATCATACGATAAATTTTGGGCTGAGCTAGATTCAGGTTATGTGTTACTGTGCTTCACTGTTTTCCTGTTGGGTCAAAGTTGCAGGGTTTTTTTTTGTGTGTGTTTTTGGTTGTTGGTTTTTTTTTTTTTGCAAGCCACTTACTCCTTGTTTTCCAAAGCCACACACTTATTGCAGCATATGCATTACAGCCATTTGGGAAAAAATGAATATATCAGTGAATTCAAATGAAACAATCCTGGTCCTAGATACTAGTAGCTGTTCTTTCCTTTTTCAAATCACTTTATCTATCTATAAAAAAAAATAAGATTGCATAAAGGAAAGGACACTTTGAGAGCAGAAGATATTAGAATAAAAAGAAGAACTGTCCATTTCACATAGTTTTCTGCAAAAGACAAAAGTTATACATGCAATTGAGACACCAAAGTTGTATGCAGAAGGGGTAAAAACAGTACCTCTATCCTTGTTCTGCCGAGCTGTCTTCAGCGGTGACCCAGAGTTCGGGTGAGAGCTGGTGTTGGTCCCCGCCGAACTCTCTTCCGTCCTCTCGCTGCTGGATCCACGCGAGAGGCAGTGGTCAAGGAACGGGTTGGTCCGTTTGATGGAGTCACCACGCAGGAGGACTGAGGCCAGCGTGCTCTGGAGGCGGGCGGTGTCGCACAGCAGGGCGTAGATGACGATGGGTTCCCCCCGACTGATGGGTGGGTGGTGGGGTGGGGTCTGGAGGAGCTCCATGCCAGCAGGCAGAATCCACTCCGCTGTGATGTCGCTAATGGTCGGTTGAAGAGCTTGTCGTACCACTGTCATCACCTTTATATTGATACATTTCACAGAGACAATATTATGATGTCATAATCAGTTAAACCTTGAATGCAAAATGTTTTATATATACGTACATGTATATGTATCCATGCATGTTTCCATGTATACAAAATACATGCAAATGTCTGAATATACATACTTATATACAAGGACATAGCTTAATATTGCATATTTCTCCATTTGAGTCATTCAATTATGATGAGCAATATTGAACACGGGCTATATATTTGGATATTAATGCTAGTTGCATTTCTCTTTGATGATATAACTCACAAAAAAAAAAAAGTTTGTTCACGATTGGTTGATGTCCTAATCATACAACCTGTCATATTATGTGTTGACTCCTAAAACTGTAAATATCAACGCATGCATAAAAAAGGAAAATATTTATCTATTTTCAAAGTCTGCATTAGACCAGGAATACAACACATGATATCAATAACATCATCCAATCCAAGACTGCAGCGACAAAATAAGGCCAGGAATTTTGCTATAATTGAGGATGTCAAGGTCTGCATGATTAGAAAATTCCAGGGTATCTACATGTATGTCAATGCCTGCATCCAAGGAAAACAAGTAAGATACATGTCTTGCATATATATACAGAGAGAGGGGGGGGGGGAACAATTCATACAAATTTACACGCACACTTGTATACACCTATTTACTCTAATCTTTGCTTTCACATTGATCTGTAGTATAATATATTCATATCTACCAGTGATAACAAAATGTCAAAAACAATGCACTGGAGCTACACATATATTGTAGTTATGTCTGTGGCTTTTTTTTTTTTTTTTACATAATTTGTTCTTGCATTTCTTCTTTTTAATTTAGGCTGCCTATTTTTTTTTTCTTTCAAGGAGGATAATGTCACAGCATATGCCATTTAACCTATTGAGGATGAACTGGTTTTGCTATAACATGCATTTCCCATAGAAATTTGCCTGAGTACATACTCATGACAAGACTTCAGTTGGGTAACCAAGCAGTGTAACACCTATGATATCAATTCTAATAGAGAATTCAGGATGGCCTATGAGGTTAGAGGAAAACTTCAGCTTCATTTACTTTTGTAATTTAACAAGACTCCCCTTTCTATCGCTATGATACTATAATCTTGTTAAGAGGACCCTAGTATAGTTTGATTTTTTTTTTTGAAGGAGACACATGTTTCTTCATATCAAGAAAAGAAATGTTGCGCATTTAAACTTACCAGTCAATGCAATACGAAAAAAACCCCTCCAGGATGAATAAGTCTGAACACACGCTATCCTATCTCTCAAAATCTCAAGTTACAAAGGGGAGAGGGGAGGGGTGTGGATTACCTTGCTTTGCATACGCTCTCCTGTAGCGATAAACTCAGCTCTACCTCTTCCTGCTGATGCAATACCGCGGATCAATCGGCGTGATGCATTCTCGCCAACCCCAAATGCATGCACCCTATTGAGTAGAACAATGGCAAAAAAAAAAAGGTAGAATGTGAAAGTGCTGTCTCATGGAGAAAGATGGGAAAATAGTACCTTAACCTGTTAAGGATGAGCTAATTCTGCTCTAACATGCATTTGCCATAGACACCTGCTGGAGTATTCTTGGGACTAGTCTTCAACAAGTTAAAGTCCAAGCATGGTGAAGAAGGTACCAGAGGTAAATATTGAGTGACATAAGGTCGCTGTTGGTGTGCTTTGCTGATATGGAACTAAATCTATACTTTTGCAGGTTGGTGCTATATCAAACTCAGCTTTGTCATTCTTTGTACATGACTGATCACTCAGAGGACTTCAAACAGTACCATCATGTAATCAAAGTGTTCTTTAACCCATTGAGGACAGGATGATTAATGTACAACAACATGCATTTCCCATAGACACCTGCCCGAGTTTACTCAGGACTCGTCCTTAACCCATTGAGGACGGTTTGATTTTGCTACAACACGCTTTCCCATAGACACCTGCCCAAATATTCTCGGAACTCATCCTCAACGTGTTAATGGGGTCAATAATTCACTTGTCCCAATAGACACGGAAAAAAATAACAAAAAGATCACATGACTTCTACTACTGATACATCCACTTAACAAATGTTGATGCACACACACAAACACACACATAAATATGAATGGTTTGTTTGCAAAAACCGATAAGTCCATTTTTGAAGATTTTGAAGTACGATCTCTGTCAAAAAGTACAAAATAATACCTTTTAAATGATACATTGGTCACTACATATAAAGGTATATTTTTGAAGTTATGGTCAAAAGAAACAAAAAATTTCTTATTATTCTCTTTATTTTTCTTGAACTTTAATCGGAAATATCTCCATTTGGCAAATATGGACTTATCGGTTTTTGCAAGCAAACTCTTCATATATTGCCTCAATACAGAGCTGATCATCATTTTGCATTGGTATGAAAAAAAAAAATGAGTGCTTCAGACCTGAAAGCTTCACAGGCTGTGAAACAGAATGAAAAGGAATTCAAAACAAATTGCCTTCTCCGAAGCTGTCTGGTTAACCTTACGAGGCAAATACACACTTCTGAAGTATTTTGGCAGAGCAAAGAAAAAAAGAAATGAACTGTCTGATATATTTCAGGTCTAATCAGTTTGAGATTCTAGGACAAACTGCGACAATACAAGGGTACTTTGAACAGACAGAAAAACAGAGATATATTAAGGAGTAACAGCCATTTCAAGGAAAATAAAGTATCGCTTGATAGGACACTCTTATGAATAATAATAGGAAAAACTCAAAATATCCAGCATGCTGCATTAACACCCATTGGCCATATCACCTAACAAAAGAATGCTAGTACTAGAGAAATAAAAAAACAAAAACAAAAAACAATGAGAGCAACCAAAGAACAATTTTAGCTTGCTTGGGCAAATATAATTCTAAATGGGATCAAAAGTAATAGCTTCCTCTTGGGGAAGAGTCGGCATCTATTTTTGTCCATTTGGCAATCGGAAAAGATGGCATCTAAATTTCTTTGATAAAACACTGTGCTCCAGAGGCCTGAAAAGAGATGGCATTAATTGAAGTGAAACCAAAACATGGAGGTTAGTGTCCATCCCTGATCAAGCAAAGAACATCAACAGGTCCATGAGCAAATCAGTTCAGCAAGGCACGGAGAATAGAGAAAATTACACCACCCAAAAATAGATTGGAGCAAACCTACTTCTCATCATCCACAACTCTGCCTGCATGCTTCTCTCAAGTTAAGTGAGAGATGAAAATGATTGAGATTCAAGAAGAGAGATAGAGAGATAGAGATAGAGATAGAGATAGAGATAGAGATAGAGATAGAGATAGAGATAGAGATAGAGATAGAGATAGAGATAGAGATGAGATAGAGATAGAGATAGAGATAGAGGTAGAGGTAGAGGTAGAGGTAGAGATAGAGATAGAGACAGACACAGAGATAGAGATAGAGATAGAGACAGAGATAGAGAATAGAAATTGAAATAGAGACAGAGATAGAGAGAGAGATGGAGATAGAGAATAGAGATAGCAATAGAGAATAGAGAGATAGAAATAGACATAGAGACAGAGATAGCAATAGAACTATCTATCTGATAGAGAGAGATAGAGAGATAGATATAGAGATAGAGATAGAGATAGAGAGATAGAATTAGAAATAGAAATAGAGATAGAGGTAGATAGATAGATAGATAGATAGAAATAGAAAGATAGATAGAGATAGATAGACAATCAATAGAGAGAGAGAGTATAAGCAAATAAAAGGATGCAAACACACCGACAAAGAAAAATACAATGAGATGGGGGGATAGATAATCCTGACAGGAGAATGAGTAGCAAAAGGACATAAAGACACCAAGAGAGACACATAGAATAACAGAAAGATATAAAAATTGCAAGACAGAAAGGATAGAGAGAGATAGAAAAAAAAAGACAAAAAGACAGTGGGGAGAGAGAAAAACAAAGACAGGGAGTTAAAAAAAAACAAAGAGAATGAGCAGCAAAAAGACACAAACATACAGACAAAGAGAGACTCAGAGTAAAAGAAAGATATTGGCAGACAAAAGGGCAGAAAGAAAGAGAGAGAGATAAAAAAAAAGTCAAAGAGAGAGAGCAAGACTAACAGAAAGCAGGAAAGAAATACAAAGACACAAACAAATAAACAAACAAACAGGGATACAGTGAAACAGAGAGAGATTAACAAATGGAAAGAATGAGCACTGAAAGGATTAAAATGCATTAAAAGCGAAAGATAAACAGATAAAAAAAGCGACAGAGGGGAGGAATGGAGAGAAGAACAAACAGACAGAAAAGCAGAGAAAAAAGGAGACTGGGAAATAGAGATTATTTGAAAGGGAGATAATAATAATAATAATAATAATAATAATACATTTATATAGCGCATTTTCCATAGACATACATGTTCAAATGCGCTTTACCAGTGGATTATTGATATTAACGGAACAAGTGGGTTTTTAGATGTTTTTTGAAGATAGACAGAACAACAGAGTAGGAGAGATACAGAACAAAAGTGACAAAGTGGAAGAAAGACAGAGGCAAATAGGCTGAAAGACTGAGAAACAAGTCAATACAGAGAATCTGAAAAGAAGAGAGAGAGAGAAAATGAGTGAAGGAAAGGGAGAGGGAGGGAGAGAAGGAGGGAATTAAAAATCATCACACAGGAGTTGGGATTTTATATCTCAAGGGTATTGACTGGTGTTCCTGTTCAGGATGAGCGTGTCCATGTGAGTCCGTGACGTCATTCTGTGATGCCGTTTCCCCGTCTCCCTACCGGTCTGCACCTCCAGCAGCGACACTCCTAATTCCCACCTGCTGATCAATATGTATGCTTGACAGGTCCTGTTTCTACAAGGCATTGATTTTCCATTGCTTTCTTCTTCCGCCTCTATTCTCATTTTCTCACCCCCACCCCCCCCCCCGCTACCTCAAAACACTCATACAACTACATGTCTCTTCTCTCTGTTATGTCCATTTCTTCTGCACCTTCTATTATCCTTGCACATCTTTGATTTACTTCACCACTGCTCTTTTCCATTCCTCGCTAAGCTTTCTTTCTCTCCAGCGGGTTTCAATCCACAATTCCCATTGTTATAGCCATCTTAAATTATATTTTCAACCTTTCAGCCATCTCTTCTGTTTCTCGCAATATATATCATTCCCCTCTGCTAGCCTCAAACATCTTATTTGTACCATCTTTAATCGTTTGACTGTAAGCAATCTCTCCCTATTCTTTACTTTAGTTTAATATATCATCTCCATTACCTGCAATTCCACTACAAACAAAGAAATGTGTACCTGTTTCAGCCATGGCTCAGTTTCCTTATATTCATGTCTTCTGTATGTCTGTCTTTATGTCTCTAGATATTGTAGATGATTACGATATCAGTATGATCATACTGTGTGTTTAGTACTCTAGTTTAAGGATATATCAGAAACTTGGCAAACTCATTAAGCACATTCTATTTTTGAGTATTTTTCAAGCATGATTGCCACTGTCACTAAGTGTTTTAGTAGGTTTTGTTTGCTAGGGTTCACATTATCTACTACAAAAAATCAATCATTGGTTCCCTCATGATGTCATCAGGCCTGATCCTGTATGGTCCTGTAATCCTATTTGTTTAAGTACCGTTTATTCAAAGGGTTCACAGTATCTGCTACACAAGCAACTCATTGGTTTCCTCATTATGATGTCATCAGACCTGATCCTGTTTGAACATGATCCTGATCCTGTCATCCTAGTTTTAGTAGGTTTTGTTGGAAGGGTTCACAATATCTACTACATGAGACCCTCATTGGTTCCTCGCAATGATGTCATCAGGCCCGATCCTGATCCTGATCCAGTGATCCCATTTGTTTAAGTAAATTTAATTGAAGGGTTCACAATATCTACTACACGAGCCCCTCATTGGTTTCCTCATGATGATGTTATCAGATCTGATCCTGTTTGATCCTGATCCTGATCCAGTGATCCTATTTAAGTAAATTTTATTTGAAGGGTTCACAATATCTACAACACGAGCCCCTCACTGGTTCCCTCGTGATGATGTCATCAAGCCTGATCCTGTTTGATCCTGATCCTGTAATCCTAGTTGTTTTAGTAGGTTTTGTTTAAAGGGTTCACAATATCGACTACACAAGCCCTGTATTGGTTCCGTCACAATGATGTCATCAAGGCTGATCCTGTAAATACCTCAGTCATCATGCCTCTATCACCCCTACATTGACCTATGGCAGCTGCACCAGGCAATAAAAAACCACGAGAAGAGAGATTGTGAGAGAAGATTGGACAGAAGTGATAGAAAGGGGCAGAGAAGGATACCTGCTTCTATTTTTACAGCCAGATGGCAACTAGCAGTAGACACTTGTTTTCTTCAAATCCTCAATTACCGAGGTGATCAGAGGTGTGAATCAATCCAGCTCTGACCGGCTCAGGTGCCTCCATCTTGTTCTTGTTCTTTTTTATTTCTCTTTCTGCTTCAATAATGGTTCGCATGTAGCGACACACATTTCAGCTTCTAACACACAGCAAACATTTGTAGTGCATTATCACTTTGCCTTTATACAGTCGGAGATCATTAACCGGACTGTATAGTTTTGGTTGAGACTTAGCTTCAAGTTTATAAAATTTTTTAGGTGAGATAATGAGAAACCTCTTATGAAATATGAAAGAGCATGTAATTCCAAGAAGGAGTCAACATTTATTTGATAAAAATTGGTCTTGAAATGGCTGAGATACCCAAAAAAAGGGCGATCCTAATAAAATTGACAGGCCACGGCTTTTATTAGGATCTCTTAGTTTTACCTTGTTTTTGGATACCTCAGTCATTTCAAAACTGATGATTCCCTTTAGAATTGTATGCTCTTTACATTTCATAGAGTGGTTTCTAAATATCTTGCAAAACATTACAAGCTGAATCCTCACCTAAACCAGTACTGTACAATCCCTTTAAAGGAAGACAAAAGTGCTTTAAGCCAACTTTGGCAATATAAGCTTTACAGTTTTCTAACTTTTGTTTCTTTTAATAAATATTTTCCTTCTAATGAAGTCAGGCAAATCATATATTCCTGAATTTAAAGCTTAGCATCTGACAAATTTATACATGCCAAAACCCATTTTCCTGACATTATATGTGACCCGCTACAACAAAATGATCCTAAAGTCGGGCGAGGTCGATTAGTCGAAAATTGCATGATAAAATCCCCTAATCTTTCTGCTTTAAATTGATATATAACACATTTTATAAAAACAATCGGCTGCGGAGATATCGATGTTTAAAAGAGAGCATGTCGAGACGTCTGGAAAATCACTGTTTCGAGAAAAGCGCCCTATAAGTCATCCTCTCGACGCAATCGCGATCAAGGGACACGCAAGTCAGTTTTCACCTTCGGACATTAGAAGGTAAGCCCTAACAACCCCCGAAGAGTTCATTCAAGCACATCAGCGTCGGCGGTCTCCTCACCAACCAATCAGTGACCAGGATGTGAGAGGCGGCTGAGCATTGCGCACCCCGCCCGCACGCACCAGTCGACTGGGCAGTGTGCGAGCTTCACGCTTCGGTTAGCAGCAAGCAGCAAACTGACCAATGAGATCACTTTGGTCGTTGTTAGGGGCGGAACCTATCTGTGGCGCTCAATCCAAATTTTCGAACCAGTTTCTGCTTCGTTGAAACGCCAAAAAACATGGCTCAGAAAAACGCTATTTTTTGGTCTTTTCTTTGATCATTTTGCTTCAAAATTTCGGCAGATGATAGAAGACATGTTAGACTTCAATGATATATCAAAATCAGAAAATAGCAAGTTTTGACCAATTTTAATGCTCTGACTTCAAACACGATTTTCACGGCTTCGACCGTGCGCGACTGTAGGACCTTTTTGTTGTAGCGGGTCACATATGTCTTTCCTGAGGATGCATCACATTTACACACATAAGCACTAATGTGGCAGAATCAGGCAAATCATATATTCCTGAATTTAAATCTTAGCATCTGACAAATTTATATGTGCCAAAACCCATTTTCCTGACATTACATGTCTTTCCTGAGGATACATCACATTTGCACACATAAGTACTAACGTGGCAAACATATTTATGAAATCGTTATATATATCATGTGTGGGTAGGTGTCTTCATGTGAGTGCTAGACTACATATGGGACATTCTGAAGTTATATCTTCCTTACTTTGACTTCACTAACCCTTCAACATACATGCCAACCCTAGAACTCGGTTAATAGGAATAACAGATATGGTAGAAAAAAAAAATAGGCATTTTCATCTTATATGGGAACACAGGTTGAATGAAGTTTCTTCTTTCATTCATCACAAAAAAAAAAGAATAATGCTCTCATAAAATGGTGATATATGAGGAGAAATGTGGGATGGGGTGATGTAGAACAGGATATATGTGGAAGGAGTGATATGGGAGGGGTGATATAGGCCCAAAATTGAGGATGACGGGAGGGAAATGAGTGGATGTGAGGGCGGTACCTACGTATTCCTGGTTCATGAAGACACGGGAACTGACTCATCCACATCAGCGCAGCTCCTCAACCTATCCATGCCCACTCAGGCAAAACAAGTGAATTTAAAATGATGAAGAGATGCTCTACTTAGGGGGGTTGCTGGGGGGGGGGGGGCTTGCAGTTGGGGGTGGGGAAGGAATCACTGTCAGTGAGTAATGAGTAATGAGAATGAATAATTTATAGCCCTTGGAGGGAAGGCAGAGCAGAAAGTCATTGGATCACTTCCACCGCATTAATTTTCATTTTGGGATGCTTAATAGTTTTCTGGCATTCCCAACAAGAGAGAAAGAAAAAAAAACCAACCCAAGAATGGTGGTTTTTAAAGTAGATACCATTATATAGCACTTTTTTCTGATTCCCTGAATCCTACGGGATTTAGAGATACATTAACTAACCACACTACTACATTACTCCTCTTCTTCTTCTTTTTTCTTTTGCATTAAAGATGAAGCCCATCTGCTTTCTAGTTTGATGCAGTGCACTGATATGACTGTTTTATAACACACTGGTTCTGTAAACTTTTGAATGACATAATGCACATCAGATGATTCTACATGTAAAGGCCAGACAAAGGACCTCAATATTATGAGGAGAGAAAGCTTGCTGTTTGAATTTTTTGTTTGTTTGTGTTTGTTCTTTAACTTATCACCTTCTGTCCTGATTGCCTTCCCAAGGGTTCATTACACTATCACATTTCCAGGCACCACTGAAAGCATGGCGTACCTTGACTATCAACCTCCCCCCCCCCCCCCCACCATTATGTCCTGACAAAAATAACTCCCCATTTGACTGCGTAAAGCCTGAAGATAAAAGGGAAAATTCAGACCCCATCTCAAGGCCGCTCTGCAAATCACCCTTCTTCAAGCACCGGCGAAGATATAATGTCATTTCCGATGAAATTGATGATACCGCTGATGGTTTAATGTCATTTGAAGCAATACAAGGGACATTCACTTCAGGCCCTCTACCAGCTTCCAGACCAAACTCCACTACTCAGCAGTGAATAAGAGTAGCCAGAGCACCATGGAAGGTTGCATATCCCTTCAATTTGGGCTGCTCTCTGTTTTCTTTTTGTTGTTGTCGTCGCTGTTTTTTGCGGCTTCCTGGCATATTTCCTGTGCCAAGACTGAGAGCTCAAGCGCATTAGCTGCAAGCTGGCTGCTTCATTACTATGGTAATGACATACATCTCTTCCGATCCTATGAGCAAATTGGAATTGAGACAGTTATGTAAAAGAAGAAAATAGTTTATGTACACAAACATATATATGTAAATATATATATATATATATATATATATATATATATATATATATATATATATATAAATGACATATTTCTTTTCCCACTGTCAATCTGTCCGTCTCCCCCTCTCTCCATCTCTTTCTCTTTTTCTCACTTTTTCTTCTCTTATCTTATCATCTTATAGGCATTTCTGGTCATCAACATCCCCATCAAATATGAATCCACCCATTCCTTTCTAATACCCCCGCACACTGCACATCAATTTGTGCCTTTTTGTCTGCTGTGTTGTCTCCCTGTCATGTTAGACTTGTCTCATTCTGTCTTGTCTCTTAGTCTACCTATATTAGTTCCATTGTTGTCCCAGTCTCATTTCATGTTCATTTGCGTGTGTGTACGTGCATGTGTCTGTTTGCTACTCTGCCTTTTCAGTGGGCTTCCAGACCGTCATTTTTCTTTGTGCATCAGTCTCTTTTTCTATTTATGTTCCTTACCTGAAAAGCCCACATTCAACATGCTTTTTTTTTTAGTAGATCCCTCTGTATTTTGCAGTTTGCTTTAGTTATGTCATTTTCATCATTTCAGTTTTCAAGACAATACATAATTACTATAAAAGGTTCCACAATAATTGTATACTCTTCTCAGTTTGCTTTGTGTTGCTTATAAAACCTTATTCTGTTACTAAAGAAAGTGAAATGTCTATGTTCTTGTTGAAAAATGAAATAAAATATGAATTGAATTGAACGTTATGCATCTACAGCAGAGCCTCACGATTGTGGTTGTGAGTACACATTAGGGTGCAATGTGCATTCAGTAAAGGTTTGCTACCTTTTAATTCGGGCAGATTATTTGCCACGCATGATTGATTTCATTGCTCAGTTAATCCCTCACCATCCAAGTTTTATTTGTTTTTTACCCGCTTGCACTAGATCTTTTTTTTTTTTTAAATAGCAGTAGTAATAACAACAATAAGATCACGTCTAATGTGCCGGCATCCATTACAAAAAGTCTACACGCGAACGGTGACAAACAGATAATGAGCTATGACGTAGATCCGTCATTTGCATACCACCTATCACAGTGCGTTGAGCGTTAAAGAATAATACATATTCATGATGCAATCACACGCCACAAATGCTACATTGAGCTAACGTATTAATGAAATCTAAATAGTAATACAGACATGCGCACCTATACGATAATTGTCACATCACAAATTTGCATACGCGCTAAGTCACGATCACGCGTTGACCCGATGCGACCTCGTAAGGCCAATGACATTTAGCCAATCAGCGTAGCGTATTCAAGTGAGAAGCACGCAAGTACTTTAGTGTATGAACATATTGGTGGGTTAATCACTCAGGGCTAAACTGACCTGGTTTATGAATATTGAAAAGGTACCTATGGCGAGTTTTCACAAAATTCCTCCAAACTCAGTATGAATACACGTGAGTATTCGCTGCAACTTACTAGACAGGTGCATTGTACAAATACAACAGGTATGGCAGTAAAATAACCCTCCCAAAATGGCCTTCAGGCTCACAGTTGGCACACTGCGCCGTCAATGTAAAATTGCGTGTTGTCGTAGAGCTGATCGCGTTTGAGTGAGAAATGACACCTAATTTTCAACTCGAAAGGTACCAATGTAAAATTTTCACAAAACTCTACAAATGAGGTATGTAAAGCAAGCTCGAAATCTAGATTTTCATAAAAACCAGGTGCATTGAAGCAAAAAGACATATTCTGGGAGGTATGAGTTCGTAAATTTGAGAGTCCATGTAAATGTCCTATACCTGATTGCGCGCTCTGCGCGGTGCATTTAAAAACGCTCATTTCCTATGGAGGATGTCACCGCACTTTTTGTAATGCCATCATAAATTAGATACTCATTGTGTAGAGAAGGCAGAAGAAAATATGAACAGAGATATGAGATATGGATGAAGAGACATTTACATTTATCATTCTTATCTTTTGGGGAGTCATATTTTTATTTCCTGATGATGAATTCAACTTATTTCATTTTATCTTATTTCACTTTATTTCATGGTAAGAAGATACCTTAATCATCTCAACAAAACGCATAATTTTGTCACATCTTTCCACCTCCTCATCAATTCTTTATGTGCCATGTTCGCACGCCTGTCGATGGCATGCCAACTTCGCATATTCTACTCAAACCCGCCCAAACTGAACGATAGATAGCCAAATGCCGCAGTAAAATGAACACGTTTCTGGCGATTCCATTCCAGTCCCATGTAGCTTGTATTTAATGCAATGAGTGACTATCAAGGGGTATAACCCCTACTGGATTTGCGAGTAGATTCTAAGTTTCTATCACTATTTTGTGTGCAAAAGTCATGCCTCTTTAATTATGTATGAGCTACAGGGCAAAGCAATCACACATTTTGGTCATACAATTTACATCAAAAACAAACCGTGGCCTTTCCTCTCCAACTTTGCTCCTTACATGTCCATGGCAACAAAGTTAAATCTATAAAGGCTACACGGATTTGAAAAACAAAATGTTTTTTCCAAAGCATAACTACATTGAAGCCTCAGAATAATGTGGCACTCAGGGGGTTTACACCATGGCATATAAAGAGTTAAAAGGAAAGTCATCCTTTCATCTTTGGCCCATCGTGGCGGGACAAGCTGGGACCTTACTCACTTATGGATGCATCGTTGCTATGAAATGTGCACTGTCACAGCTGCGCAGTAACCATGTACAGTGGCAGCGACTACACTCGACTAGATGCACTCCATCAAAGGCAGGTTATTCTTGAAATCAGTCTGACTGGGAGCAGATGTATTACCTTGTGTGTATGTCTGCTTTAGAAACGGATCTTAAAGTCACAGCTGTGCGGTTACCATGCACATCATAACACATTCCGGTCGCCGTGATAAAGAATGCTATTATTAACCTGTTTTGGTGCCTTGTTTCTTAAGACATGTGCTTCCGCAGTAGGATGGAGCATTTAATAGCTAACATATGGAAAACTTGCGCGCATTTGCTCCGGAGCGAGAGCACCGGTGCTTATAACACGTGAAAAGACGCGTCATATCCCCCTCCTTTGGGACAAAAATAGCTCTGCACAAAAAACATGGCTATGAATTCAAAACCCTCGCACTCCAAATGAAACTAGAATGTACCCTCTTTCTACTCCGTGTATTTCCCCAAAAAATAGGTTTGGGGAAATTAGGGCACTTTTCCTCTGAAATTCTGCTTCAAATCACCAAATCTTGAGTTTGTCTATGGCGGAGTACCCAAAATAAGCCATAATTTTCGGACATGCCCATATAAATCACAGGCTGTACCACGGAAGCTTGGTGGAATTGTTTACCCTCGCACTTCAAAATGAAGTAGAATGTTTGGGCTCTTCAGTGATGTATAACTTGCTTTGATTGGTCAGAGAGAAATTAGGGCACTTTTCTTGTCAAATCAAAGAATGTTTTACAAAACTGCTTGTGACTTTGCTAAAGCGTGCGAGCTCTTGTGCTGTCCATTGTACACAATTCCCCTAATGCTTACGGAAACGGACGAGTGTGCGTAAACAAACGATTGTGTTTGTGCTGTGAAACGAAGGCGGGAGAGTTCAAGTTATTTACAATTTTCGCTGGATATCATGCCTTTTGAATCGTCTTTCGTCCACATTATAATAGATTAGTCTTTATTAATATTCTGACAATCCGGCAGAGTGTATTACCACTTCTTTCAGAGCTAAATATTGCCAAATTCAAGGATCATCATGCGTATTTTGCTCTGCAGAGATGACTTGAGGTTGCAACAAGCCGTGCTTGAACAGACCATGGTTCAGTCCCATTAAATCAACAGGGGTGTGTGAACCCATTATGTAGATACTGTACGCGTTGGTGTGTGTGCTCGTGAATGATCAACTTGTGTGGTGAAATGGAAATGCCGTTATTTTTACATTGTTCGTAATGCATACATGTTCAACTATTAAACTAGTCCGAAAAAACAAATGGTAGTACAGATCTGCTATTGTCTTGAAAGACGTATTCTGTCCCTCCAATAAGCACACGCACGGTTCTCCCGATTCCCGTACAATGGACGAGTCCGCTCCTTCCCATATTATGCTCGAGTGCACTCGGCAGTTGGCTCTCGGCGACTACGTGCACTCTGGTCTGTCAACCCTAAATGCGCGAAATCGTGCGAAAGTTTTCCATATGTTTTAGGTTTTATCAAGTTGTCTCCTTTCCCTCATCATTTTGTTCCTTCTCCCCTCCCCGCCCCCCCCCCCTCTTTCTCTTCCTATACCTCACTTCCGCACTGTGTCAGTTCCATGGAAGTTGCAGATATCTGATGTATTCATACCGAAATGCTTTAATCTGGACCATCAAACTTTGAAAAGTCCCTGTAAAAAATAGCTGTCTTTATAAACCCATTGAGGATGGTCTGATTTTGCTATGACACGCATTTCCCAAAGACACCTGCCCAAGTATACTTGGGACTCGTCTTTAACAGGTTAATGAGGAGTCGTTCTCTTGCAGGATATGCTTGATCAATATCATTTTTATGTTCTGCACATTTGTAAAAAAAAAAAAAAAAAAATAAGGAAATTATTGTGTCTATATCACTGCTGATGTTAGCTCACTCTGTATTTTATGTTTTGTGTCTTTTATAGAAACGTATTCAACAATCAAAGTGCAATACCAGGAATTGTTTCGAATATTGTAGATAACTCAATAATGTATTCACCTACAACAATGTACTGTAAAACCAGAAATACTGGCTGCACGAAATTTGAAATTTGACCGAATTGGAGCTGACAGCCTCTTTTATGCATTATCTTTTCTTGAATTGCCACTGATATTCAATGTCAGTAGAGAAGTCAAAACTTTTGTGTGCATTTGATTTCACAAATCTTGGCTTCTTGCAAAATTTGCACAAATTTCATGCACACGAAAGTTTGGGGTTTTAAAGTATAGTTATGAGGATACATATTCTCATATCATATGTGTCTTTTGATATCCTTCTTAAAGTCTTCATAAGTTCATATGGAATGATTGGGTAGCTATCCTTGAAGCATGAACGGCAAACTTTGGAAAAGGGAAAGTGATATTAAAACGGGATGGCATCTCAATCACGCCATAGTGAATAATCACAAAGACAGCATGCTGCCATTGGTTCACCAACAGGTCAAAACACTGAGTTAGCATTTCAAGCCTTGATAGCTTGAAATTCTCCCTCACTACTTCCCTCCATCTCCCTCTCCTTCTCTCTCTTTCTTTGCACGACCTCAAAGAATATTTTTTTTCTCTCCTTCAACATCACTTCCTGGAGGTAATTGCATCATGGTTGGGCAGTTGACACTAAAACACGCTTTCTTCAAGAATTTTTACAAGCCCGAGAGATGGAGACGATCCGCATTCTGCCACTCGGCGAATTTGCAGATTGCATCTCTGGAGTGGACAGGAGCCCCAATCAGAAATCAGGCGATTGCCGATCTTCTGTCCGGTTGCCACGGGCAACTGCCATCTGGAGTGACAGTGGCCTCGGCGAATCAAACAATCCGTGGAGTGCTGGGAAATCAGAAATGTCAACCGTGATGTTGGCGAGCTGTGTATTGCACCGATGCCAACAGGAAGCAACTTACTCATTTGTATCATCCACATCAGCTTACAACACTGCAACACTGCAACACCTTGATTTATATACTTGTTTAGGTTTCCCTAATTCAAACTTCGCTTCAGCAAGACTAACAGGCGTCACATAAAATTTAAAAGCCATTTGGTTTGGGTGTATCAACGTGGCATTTACACATTGCTGCTGCATTTGTCTTGTATCCCATCTTCCATTACTTGTTATACTCTATCAGTAATTACTGTTGGCAAACAGACACAACATCTTCACCAAGACTTCCGTTAGGCATTTAAGCTTCTGTCACTGGTGTCTTCCGTCACAGTGTAAACATCCTGTTCAGTTTTCAAACAAAGTTGATATTTTTGAAGGTGCCCTTTCCATGAGTCAATTTGTCATCATCTAATTGCCCCCGACACCATTGCTTCAGCCACCAGGACTTTGTGGCTGATGAGATCCATACACTGTTAAAGCAAAGTAGAACTCTGGGGAAAGATATTGGTATATGTTGGGAAAGATCGGTTTTGCTCAACAATAGCAAGTTACAGTCTACAAACTTCTTTGAGTTCTTTACAAATATCTTAGATAATTCCTCTTAAACACACACATACAATTAATTTGAACATGCAATAGAATGCAGGTCACATACATGTGTAGGCAAAGAATCGGGAGTAAAAATAAGAAAGAATAAAGAGCAGCAGCATATGCTAGTGTTCTATCAAGTCTTTTGTATATAATTTTCAAAATCTCCTAATGATATTTCAAGGGAGGGTGCCTACTTCTACATCTTTGCAAGCACAGAAGATTGAAATCATATTTTAAAAAAAATGTCAGAGTGAAATTTCCTAACCTGTATAAAAATGATATCGATGTTCTTGTTCAACAAGGTAATGCAGAATTGAAAAAAAGTTATCATTGAATGTTCAAAAAACAAAATTATGCTTTTCAGCAATACTGTTGATTCTTTGAATTCAGAAACAGTTCTGGATGATTGTAATTTAGAAAGTGTGTCATGTTTTAAAATTTCTTGGTATTTTTCTTTTACAATCCTATAATGACAACCCCCCAGAAATGGATTAGTTTATAGCCTTATTTTGTTACCCATCCACAAAATCTGCATTTCTTCTTATTATTGCTACCATTGCCTAAGCTATGACTATGATTAGATTTTCTTTAACCTATAGTTCGCAGTTGAAGGGTTTGTCGTATATTCTTTTTTTCTTTTTTTCTTCTTCTTTTTTCTTCCTCAAACCTCCGAGGATCGTTGTCCCTGTTGCATATTCCTGTCTATTTTGTTACCTCTTCGTCGCGCTATAGTCTTGTTTCCTGTATTGTCGTCAAGTCAGTTTTCTTTCCTATAAGTAGTCTTGTTGCTGTCCCAGTTTTGCCTCATGCTTATTATTTTGTTTGTTGTTGTTTTGTGTGTGACTGTTTGTCCGTCTGTCTCTCAGTGGGCTGCCAAACTTTTTGTGCCAAACTTTTTGTGCCGCTTTGTTGCTGTTTTCAATCAATTTTTGCATCGAGCTTTTAGTCCAAGAGGGGCCCACACTCTACAAGCATTGTCTTTTTAGTGGATCCCTTCGTTTTTTTTCACGCAGTGCATATTTACAATTATTTCACTTTCGTTACCTCAGCAACTACTGCAATGTAACGCTACTGTAAGTCTTTCAATTATTGTTGTTTTTTCTGTACAACTTTATAGGCATTGTTTCTGTCACTCAAGAAAGTGAGATTTATGTTTATATATCATTTCATTGTGTAAAAACGAAATAAATTTGAACTTGAACTTGAACTTGAAAAAAAGAACTAGGATTAAATAGTCACCAGCACACAGACTTTATTTATTCTTTCGGCACATAGACTTTAGTCAATATTTCACTGTGATTGTTTGACATCTTGAAATAAGATTCTGTACAATGTGTGTAGTTCTTTGATTTATCCCCCCCCCCCCACAAAAAAGAAAGAATGGAAAGTCTCAAAACATAAGTGTTGAAATCATGAGAAAGGAATGGAATTGAGCAAGAAAAAAATAGAAAATTAACATGCAATGTCTGTAGATTCTATTCAGCCTACAGGATGTGACTTCAAAAATTGATTTTCCAGTACAATATCAAACCACTAATCACCAAACTTAAAACTTGGTTTGCCGTCTAAGATTTAAAAAAAAAAAAAATGGTTAAGTCAGACCACTGGACCTCTCCCACACTCTGAAATTGTGACTAGGAGATACTAAGACAGAGATTAAGTATTTCTCGCTAGGTGCATTAATGGGCTGTGGTCTTCTCTCTCACGGGAAATGCTCTTTGGTGGTAAACTGAAGAGCTAGACAGACCGCTGCGGGGTACAAAGAGGTTATTGAGTAGGCACGAACCCCCACTTCCTCCGGAATAATCAGCGCAGCTCCTGCCCATTTACTCCGGCACAGTAGATCAGTCAATGCTGACATTGTAAATTTCTTTAACATGATGCCTTAGGAGGTGATGGTGGGGGGGGGGGGTGGGTTGGAAGTAGGCAGCTTATGTGTTCGCAAACACACACACACACACACACACATGTGCTTACAAGTGTTCATTTCCTAGTAAAATATAGCTCTGTGTAGAGATTGATTAAAGCCACAGTGGAAAATGAGAATGTAAAAAAACATTCATCTACAGTAGATGTGGAAATTTTAGCAGTGTGCATGAAACTAGCAAAACAGTATGCACACTCAAGAATGCATTTGCATACAAACACACACACACACACACACGCACATGGGTGCACCTGAACATACATAAGTAAACTAATGCTCCACACAGAGATTCACTATAGCCATCCTTGAAACTGAGGACATGAGAAAGAGTAATCTCCAGTAGATGTGGAAGTTTTATAAGTATGATTTTTTGCAAATTTTGTGCAACATGAAATTAGCAGAAAAACAAAAAATATACAAATTCACAAATACATTTCTATGCAAACACACACACAGGCATACATATACACGCATTTAAATATACACGAGTAAATTATTGCTCCAAATAGGGATTGAATATAGTCCTGATACAATACAAGAATGTAAGAAAACAGTCATCTGCAATTAATGAGGAAATGAGCTCAAGACACTTACCTTGTGTGGGGAACATTACTGCGCACCAAGTCCAGAATCTCTGCAGTGTTGTTGGCTCCTCCATCTGTGAAGATGAAGATCTGGCGGGGGCAACCCCGCACCACGGGATGTCGATACACCCACTGCAATGGCACCAGGAGGTTCGCCACATTACCGAGGTCGGCGCGCATGCACCGCAGGTAGGCACTGGCTTCACTCACATTGTCCTGGGTGTAGGGGCGACTCGACTCGAACAGGGGTTTGTAAGCCGAGCCAAATCCAATGATGTTAAAGCGGCAGTTCATCGGGAGGCTCTTTAGCACCATCATCAAGGTCTCGCGGGCGTTGGCGATGTACTCCCCGCTCATGCTACCGCTCCTGTCAACGAGCAGCACGTACTCGCCGGGGACATCAAACCGATAGGTTAGCATTTGCTGTGTCAACTTCTCAAAGTCCGGGCAGTAATTGAGCATCAGCACCGGGTTGTGCATCACATCCTTCAGTAGACGCTTTTGTAGGAAAGTCCTCGTTTTGTCTTCCGTGTCGTCTCCTGAATTCTTGTACTCGTTCTCCGTCTTCACAAACTGCTCGTATGCCGTTGGGCTGATGTCACCGTGTTCCAGAATGACTACTGGCACATGTGGTTTTGGGTAGTGGATGGTTATGGCGAGATCGCGGTCCATGGGGTGGGGCTCGGCAAGGGTGACAAAGACATTGGAAGCATTGGAGGCAAACGGCTCTGCGTCAACACGAATGGCGTGAGAAGAGCTTGAGACTCCAGAAAGGAGTGAGGGGGCTCTAATCTGAAAAGAGGAATTTTAAAAAATAAGACAAATCAAATTTCTATGTTTCTTTTTTTTTTTTTTTTGGGGGGGGGGGGTCTCATTACACCAAACAAAAATCCAACTAAATTATCACAACAGCCCCATCATGATCACATCATGCTTCAGAGATTCGAGATTTAAGTTTTAGTTTGAAAGAGATTTGACAGAAAACTAGACAGCCAGCCATTACACTCTATTTGCTTTCAATAGAGTGAAAACAACATTGAAGTAATTCTATATAAAATAAGTCCCTCTCTAAAGACACAAAATCAGCTTATAATGTCTACATTAATCTGAGTTAGCAATTATTCCACCAAAATTGCATTTCCCTTCTTAGATCCAAAACTAAAGTATACTACTTTAAGACAATTCTCCGCTCACCTCTAACTGAAATTCAAACTCGTATTCCTGCAAATTCTCTCCAACCTCCTCTGTGATGTCAAGTAGCGAGCGGTGCATGTGGTCAGAGGCACTCCCGGATGCTGACGATGATGACTGTGACATCTGAGTAGTATTTGCAGGCAGCTGCTGGGGCTGGGGAGCATTTTCCCGGACTGTATGCTTCTTGTACCGAGGCGTAAAGACGCTGGGTACATGGAGCTTGGCCTCGCCCCGTGTGCCCGTTCCCAGGAGCGAGGAAATACTGAGGAGGATAGTGACTGTGCCGTGGGGCCGGATCGTGCCCAGGTTGGCGCAGAAGACGCGGGCGTTGTGGAACTCAGACAGGGCGAACTTTCCGGGCGGCAGGACGTTGGGCTGGTTGGGCGTCATGGTAACGCGGCCGGTCAGGATCTCATTGAAGTGCTCCACCTGTGTCCGGTCCTTGAGATGCACCGTGATGGTGCGACCCTGCAGCATGCGGGCCTCGAAGGCGGCGACCGTCGTGTTCTCATTCATCTTGAAGGCGAAGACACCCTCGACTACGTGGTCCTCCTGGTTGAAATAGGTCAGTGAGGCCGCCAGCCCCACGGAGAGGCCATTGACGCATGCCGACACACGGGCTGCCTGCAGGGTCAAGGGAGCCCTTGTGTGGCGATTGATCAACCCTGGCATGATGGGTAAGTGAGTCAGGGAAGGTCAGCTCATTTATGACACTCCTGCGCAGGGTTACAACTTGCCGTCTGGAAGGTGTTTAATCCACAATAGCACATGGTTTTGACTTGATCGTCAGTTGATTCTACCTGTGAAGGACAATGATAGACAAAATTATTGAGAACTGTTATTCCAAAAATTATAGGCAATATATATAGTTCATATGGATGTAGATGTATATGAGTTGTGATTTGATTTCAAATCTAATCTACCATGTATTCAAGCACTATGCCACACAATGGATACTGCTACACCCATAAACTTCCCAATCTCAAGGTCTGCGAACATGAAATGTAAAGCAATCCTGTTACTGTAAAAGCTGTTATTTTCACAAATGAGGAAGTCACAGACATTTTTGCAAGATGTTTTCACAATTTTACACGGAGGCTTATCGCATAAAGTGCACTAATGGTTGTCCCTTTTGCAATTTTTTTGCGTGCTGTTAAACTGGCGGTCCAACAGTCATTCACAAAATTCGCTAAAATCACAGCTTTTATAGTAGCATGCCTAGCATCATTCAGGGGGTGCCACCTTGATCCTTCCCTGAAAACTCTTTAACTTAGAAGCTACACAGCAGAGAATGCACTTGCACCACAGCACGATGCACACGTAAAAGAGTGCAGCAGCACTTCACACGTCACCTGGCACCGCACGAGCCTCTCCTAAATATAGCCAACCACAAGGATTTTATGAGGAGATACTATCATCAAAAACAGGTATTAAGAAGTATCAAAACCCATTTTTTTCCTAATTAATGAGATTAGAAATTGGCCAGAGAAATAGTTTAGCAACAATTATACACATGCATCAACAGTAACCTATATGCAAACACTCAAGTCTATGAGAGGAACTCCTGCAAAACACTCGAAGATCTATATTAGTGAACAATCTTGTGAAGTAGATGGGGGGGGGGGGGAAGATTACCAGTATATTCCCTGAGGGAGAGAAAAAAAAATCCTCACACATGTGACAGCATATGTTATCCTAGTATTGAAAATGAGCCAAATAGGAAACATCTTGACTACACCACAGACAACTAGAGGGAGAATAATCAGAACTTGGAATTCCTCCCTGAAATGTGACAGCAATGCTGCTATAGTGATCACTTGAAAGCGTTAAGCTGTAAATAACACCTCCCATTGGTCACGCTTCAAAGAGATACAAAGTGTATTACCTCTTAAAGGATTCAAAATGTTGAGGCCCAATATCTGTGAATTTGATATGAAACAGCACTAAGTCCCGCCCACACGCACTTAATTACGTACAGTATCTAGTTTACATCTGTGACAGGTTCCCACAAACAAGGTTAGACAGAGAACCAAACATTTGCAGCGACACCATCACAGAGAAAAAGAGACAACAGATAAAACATGTTAACTGTTTTTTTTTTTTTTAAATCTGTCATATTTTTCCAGTTTAATAAAGGAACTTGCAAAAGTCTGGCAAACTCTAGAAGACTCAAAAAAGGTCAAATCAGACAGAGAACAGCATAGACTAATGAAGAATATTAGGCAATTCAGTCACAAAGATAAAGGCTGGGTTCTCAGTTCTCCTGTATAAGGTTTCTATTACAGATACCATAAGTATAGTTTACTTTAATAGCACTGCATGTTCTTGCATCACACAGAGAAAAAATATATAGATGAATGTTCACACTACACGTGGAAAGCAGAAATTAGAATAACAAATTTACTATTAAAGTCTAGCTTTTAGTGGTTCCAAGAACTGGTTTTGACACCTAATCAATCAATTAACTCTTTCTTTTAAGAGAGCTGTGAATAAGAATAATGAATCTCCTAAGCTCAACTTAATGGTTCCAAGAACCGATTCTGACATTCAATCAATCAATTAGCTCTTGTCTCTTTTAAGAGAGCTGTGCGGTGAGGGGCCCACAATCTACCCACCGATGGTTATTATCACTTTTCATAACGCTGCCAAAGAGAAACCTGTAGAGTCAAAGACAAAGGATAGACACTGTTGGCATGACAACAGAGTGCCTGTTTGCGAGGTATCACAACGCTTTTAGGCCTAAAGGCGATGAAATAATGCGAGCAATGCATGGCTTGCAAAACTGGCACAATAGCCACCAGTTTTTAGTCTGAGCACTCATTGTCAATTGACCGACATATGTTACTAAGGACAAAAAAAAAATGGAATTGTTTATAAGCTTTACAGGCTATGAATTAGATAGATTTGCTTTCCTTTGTCACTCTCATTCTTGATGGTCAAATAAAAGACCCATGAGTGCCAACATAATTGTATCTTGAAATGTTGCAAAGATACTTAACAGATGTACAGAGGTGTATCTAATCAAGTCCATGTACAAGTCTGTCTTTTGGTCATCACTGTCATGTGAATTATATTTTTTCTGATATTTATCTTTATGGTGTACTGGACAGCTTTCACAATAATATGAAAAAAGAAAGCGTTCATATCTGCGATACCTACTAATGATTAGCTAAAATAAGAAAGGACTCACAGTACTTTCTTGTTTTTCAATTCAATGTAATTTTACTCTGAAAGAAGTATGATAGATAAACCTTAAACTATTTGCAAAGTAACAGTTACAATATTGACAGATATTACCTGAAAATCATCGCCTTTATTGATAAAATCCTATTAAGTTGAAAATTACAGATCTTAGACTAATCTTCAGACTCATTTTCTTTGAATCTTTAGACCTTTTGGATACAATGTTGCTGTCCTTTAGCAGAAATCATCTAGGCAAATGCAGTTAATAATGGAAAATGAAAAATATGTTTTATGCACTATAAAGGCACCAAAATAGGGTTAAAATCTACTGAGCTCAGAATCATATGCTTTATATGCCTTCTTATGGGTTCTGCAGCAAAAATAAGCACACTACTAAAGTAGATAAGGTAAATTACACAAAAATGCATGCAAAGACAGAAATGGAACAGATATTGATAGAGGAAATACACAATATTTCAATAAAAGTAATTTTTCTGCTTAGTAAATAAATATGAATTTTGCCTACGAATGCAGACACTCTTGTGTACATTTTAGGAAACTGGGTTTCCTCAGTTTCAGTCTATGAGTGGGCACCATGGGAATTTGGTATACCCAAATTTCAGTAAGGAATGAGTTAATTTAATGCATGATATTTGTAAATTACCAAACACTAACCTTGCATGGCATCAGTTTGGGATAATGATCAGGTGGCTACTGGTCATATTAGACAGATGTAGGCATAACGATTCATTATGTGTCATCATTTACAACATGAAATATTGAAGATTACTGTCATCTATTCCATGTCTGAGCATATCTGTGCCATATCCATTTATTGCTTGACACTTAACTACGCCAGATCCAGGCTAGACTTGTATAAATTATGCATTGCTAACACCTGATCATATATGCTAAGCATGAGGCGGCTGGATGCATGAGACATATTGAACTGCATGCATAAAATATTGAATGAGATTACTGCAGAACTGCTGAGAGGTATGAAGGCTTTAAGACACAGATGAAGAGTTTAAATGAAAAAAAAAATACATCCCTTTTTATCACATTCTTATATTTGAGATTGAGTCTGCCGCAAAACAATGATAATGATTAAGTATATAAGGATAGATACTTCTTGTGGTGTAGTTCTTGTGAACAAGTATGATATCATTAAAAACTACAGAAGCACTCTGAGAGCTTAGGCCTCCGCCAAGCAGCTCATTCCACCGATTTTGTTCTCCAAAATGGGATAAGTGATTTCCACTCTTATGTGAGTATGCATGCTAAAAAAATCACCCGGTTTCTTATTATAGAAGCCTTTTGTTATGTCATCAGCTTCCAGCTGCGCAGCGTCTCACCCTAGCAAAGCATGCACTTTAGTGCACATGTGCAAACATCAAAAATGTGCAGCTTGAATTCCCAAGTTCATTGACCCTACCTGCCAAAATATTGAAAATCCTTCATAAAATCCACAAAAATACCCATGTCACCACCAAAATTTAATTATCTGTTTCTTGCATCATTATCAACATTCTCAGTAAGTTTCATCCAAATCTGTTTACTACTTTTTGAGTTATATCAACATTGATGAAAACATACCCTCTTTCCTTGGCGGAGGTAAGAATTTCATTTTTCTTTATTTGATGATGAACCTAGTTTTGTTTTGTTTTTAAAGGGAAGATAAACCCCAAGAGCAATGTGGATTGAGTGAAAGCAGCAACATTAGTAGAACACATCAGTGAAAGTTTGAAGAAAAATCGGACAATCGATGCAAAAGTTATGAATTTTTAAAGTTTTGGTGTTGGAACCGCTGGATGAGGAGACTACTAGAGGTTATGACGTATGAGTGGACAACAATACCAAGAAAATATAAAGAAAATTCTACAAAAATCCATTTTTCATGAAAATTACAAATTCCATCAACTTGATATTGACATATGTTAGGGGTAGCAATTATTCCCCCTGCTTTCTGAAAGAGGTTGGTCCATTGCTCTTTCATAATTCTAGAAAAGTGAAGTTTTGTTGAATTTCCTTTATATTTTCTTTGTATTGTTGTCCACTCATACGTCATATCCTCTAGTAGTCTCCTCATCCAGCGGTTTCAACACCAAAACTTTAAAAATTCATAACTTTTGCATCGATTGTCCGATTTTCCTCAAACTTTCACTGATGTGTTCTACTAATGTTGCTGCTTTCACTCAATCCACATTGCTTTTTGGGTTTACCTTCCCTTTAAAGCTGAGTATGGTGTATATTGGTTTTTTAATTCACTCTCTTGAACTTAGGTATATACCACAATGAGAAAAACATCAAAACAAGGAAATAAATGAGTTTGGTGTTGTGGTGTTAGTGTCAAAGACAAGTCTTTGTGAGGGCAAGGCAAACCCTCAGTGTAAACAGAGAGGAGCAAGTTTATAAGAGAATGGAGAGTTCAGAGGAATAAATGAGTTTGGTGTTGTGGTGTTAGTGTCAAAGACAACTCTTTGCGAGGGCAAAGCAAAATTTCAGTGCAAACAGAGAGAAGCAAGGTCAAAGGACAAGTTTACCTTCATAGACATGTGGGTTGAGTGAATGGAGCAATATTAGTAGAACACATCAATGAGAGTTTGAGGAAAATCGGACAATCCGTTCAAAAGTTATGAATTTTTGAAGTTTCTGCTCAGTCACGGCTGGATGAGAAGACTACTATAGCTTATGATGTCATATGACTACAACTATATAAAGAAAGTATAAAGAAAATTCAAGATATTCCACTTTTCTCACATAATAAAAGAACACTTGACTTCTCTCTTTCAGAAGTCAAGGGGAATAATATTACCCCTAACATAAGTCAGTAACAAGTCGAGGAAATGTGCACTTTATTCAAAAAGTCAAGTTTTGTGAAATTCTCTTTTTATTTTCCTGATATCGTTGTACACATGTGACATCATACACTGTAGTAGTCTTCTCCTCCAGCAGTGATTGCACAGATATTTTAAAAATTCATAACTTTTGAATGGATTGTTGGATTTTCCCCAAACTTTCACTGATGTGTTCTACTAACATTGTTGCCCTCACTCAATCCACGTGTATATGAGGGTGAATTTGTCCTCTAAGAAAGCCTGGGGATTTAGGAGAAATAAAAGAGTGTTAGTCATCCTGCCTTCCTTCCTCTCCCCCATCAAATTGCTACCCTTGGTCTGGAGCTAAGGGAGTTCGCCAGTTTCCATTAAGGTCCTTGGAATCAATGACTCAGAGATGGCACAATTAATGGAATAATAAATTCCTTCTCCCAAGAAAATACTGACAAATTCTACAGCCAAGCTCAACATCTAAACAAAGCACTGCAAGAGGCAAGACAAGATGATGGAAAGTCCTAAATTCTAAAAAAAAAAAAATGGTTCAAAAGTTTTACTAGGATAATGTGAAATTTTAGAATTTGACCAGGACCTGTAACATTTGAGCTTGAGTGTTTACACCTACAAGTTGACAGGCACTGTTTCGTCAACTCATACATACATATGCCAAGTTTCAATTGGATTGCTCAAATACTTTTTAAATCACGCTGTCTGCAAAATCGATTATTGATAGACAGACAAACACAAGGACAGAAGGATGGACCAACAACCTGTAAACAATATGCCTCCAGTGACACTTTGTGGTGGAGGCATGAAAAGTAACTCTGAACAAGGACACAGCGCCGGGCAAAGAGAGAATAATTCATTGCGTCTTCAACTGCACTACCTCATAACCACAACTCTGCGGTTCAATCTCGTTCTGTGCTGTCTGTGTAATTCACTACCCTAGCAGTGCTTTTATGCATTCTGTTCAGGCATAATACACTCCTACAAACGAGTAAGAGAGTGAGAGAGATAGGGACAGATAAAAAAAAAAAAAAAAAAAAAAAGGTAACCACGACATGTATAAGATATGCTGGTAAACTCTGTACATATGCTCTTCACCTATACAGCCTTGCTTTGGCATGCCAATCAAAAACTAAACAAAACCAAACAGACAAACTACAAAATGTTTGACCTTTGACCTTTCCAACAGCACTCCCTTATCATATCCATGGTACCTGAAACTCATTGGAGTCTGTCCTTCATTCTGTATTTACTGAATGTCATCACATGTTCTCGACTTTCTGGCAGAAACATATTTCGACCCAGTAAAATCTTAAAGTTTTGATTTCACAAACATTTTGTGATGTTACATGTGGAAAATGAAACAAGGAAAACAAATTGCCATTGTTGTTACATACACATTTGCTACACTTACACTTTTTTATGATATACAGTATGTGTATTGTAATTGGTCTATTGATGTTTTCTGTGATATTTTAAAAAGAAATGTGATGTATGTATGAAATTGTGTTGAAAAAATAAAATGGAACAATTAATATAGTAATATTATTTTTCCCCTACTTTCTGAAAGAGATACTAAAATCAAGTGCTCTTTCTTTGTTATCGAAAAGTGAAATATGTTGAATTTTCTTTATATTGTCTACATATCGTCCTCCTTAGCAGACATTACATTTATAGTCATAAATGTGTCAACATCAACATACAGTGTACCTGTTACGACCAAAAAAAGCCTGCATATATAGCATATGTGTTTACACATTTATACAAATGAAATTGAACATTACAGTTTTGATGTATAAAAGTTTATCTGACAAAAAAAGTAAAGACAAATAAAGTTGCATGCTACATAGGAAATCATTCTTATGAAAAATCTTGTGATGAGAACATTTTTCAAGTAAAACAGTAGACTTAATGAAAGAAAAATCAGCTAGAATTTGGATTGGTTTTGGTTTTCCTGTGCATGCTAAGGCAATCTTGCTGCCGCTATTACAAACTTGAAGCTTTGGAAATTCCCTCAAATATTACTATTGTTATCGAAGTATGACAATTAATTCTAAATGCTGAAACCACATATCACGGCAGCACTAGAATTATACCCAGAAGGCTTAGTTGGCTGAAACACTGTAGGAGAGTACGAGTACAAATCATTATTTCAAAGCAATTTTCTTTGGGCATTGTCTGCTTGAAATTAATCATTACTTGGAAATGTTATTTCTTTCTGTTGTCTCCTTTTATTTTTTTTTTATTTCTCATTAGAAGTTCATATTTCTTAGCTAGCAAATACAATCGTATGAGAAAAGATCACAGATTTGCACAAACAAAGCCATACACTGCATATTGTGCAATCTTAGTATGACGTCACACTGAATGACATCAAAGTCCTCATGGACTGCGAAGTATCCGCAGGAAAAAGATGGCAGTTTTAGATTTCCTCGCGACTAGTGCTGCGGACGGCGGCAAAAACAGGAACCTTTGCGTCATCCTCTCGGTGTCGGAGACATTTGGAGGAAGATCGAGCCTCGTAGCGTGGCCAGGGGGAGCCCTCCTGCGGGAAGATTCTGAATGAGAAGCAGCCCACGCAAGGCTCACAGGCAGACCAATGACGTGACTGATCACTTTAATGCTGATGGTATGGTAATGAAGCCAGCAGCATAGTTTTGTTTTTTGTTTTTTTTTTCTGAGTGATTTTATATTAACACCAACAGGGCCCGCAAAGGAGAGATTATATTTCTCTGGGCGTATATGAAAAAAAATTGTGAGGGCATAATCATCTTCATCACTTCTCTTTCTCTCTTTCCCTATTTCTCTCCCCCCCCCCCCCCTCCTGCCTCTATTGCATATCTATAGAATCTGATTCTCCTTTATTCCTTTACTTTGTTATCTTCTAGCTTAAAGCCAATTGTAACATTTAAAGATGAAAAAAAAAGAACACAGCGTCAGTGCTTCAAAACAGTTCTTTAATGTGAATTAGGGAAGAGAATAACCAACATGAAAATGTTGATCAGCATATTCAATGTTAAAGGACAAGTCCACCTTCATATACATAGGGATTGAGAGAATGCAGCAATATTAGTAGAACACATCAGTGAAAGTTTGAGGAAAATTGGACAATCCGTTCAAAAGTTACAAATATTTTAAGTATCTGCACAGTCACTGCTGGAAGAGAAGACTACTACAGTGTATGATGTCACATGCGTACAACTATATAAGGAAAATAAAGAGAATTTCACAAAACTTTACTTTTTGAATAAAGTGCACATTTCTTTGACTTGCTACTGACGTATGTTAAGGGTAATATTATTCCCCCTGCCTTCTAAAAGAGAGAAGTCCAGTGTTCTTTAGTTATGCAAGAAAACTGGAATGTGTTGAATTTTCTTTATTCTTTCCTTATGTTGTTGTACTCATGTGACATCACAAGCTATAGTAGTCTTTTCATCCAGTCGTGACTGAGCAGAAACTTCAAAAATTCATAACTTTTGAACAGATTGTCCGATTTTGCTCAAGCTCTCACTGATGTGTTCTACTAATATTGCTGCATTCACTCAACCCACATGTCTATGAAGGTGAACTTGTCCTTTAAGCACTGATGGATATACAAAATGTGAACAATTTGAATTTAATACCAAAAAGAGATTTCTAGAATAAGCCATCACCATGAAGTTTTATTGTGGAAATTATGGATATCTCCTTATATTTGCCGCTTTATTGCAAAATTTTAGTACAGGTGTCCAGTGATACAACTGAACTATAATGCATCAAATGAAATAATTCAAACATTTATTTTTAATCACAGCTAACAATGTTAAATAGGACGGACGGACGGACGGACAGACAGCCAAACAGACAGACAGACAGACAGGCATCTACATTGAAATTTTCTCTCTCGGTGCAGACAGACAGGGAAAAGAAGTAAATAAATGGTATCTGTAACCCTTTACACAACCAAGCAGTTAGTTTTCACATAAAATATCATTTCGTGAGCACTGTCTTGATGAACTGAATTCCACCATCCACCACAGAAATTGTCAACCCTTTGTGTGCTTCAAGTGGCAATTGGTAGAGGTAACCCCATTGTGTTGTACACACTCTCCAAATTACCTGGCAGAGAAAGGGTTAAGTCAGTCAATCCTCTCTGGATTGCGCCCCTTCTTCTCCTCCTCTGCAATAGCAATGTGCCCAATCGATACCTTTTGCTGCTACTACTGCAGGTCACTTGAGGCAATCCACGAGGGGATGGCCTCTTTCGCCTAGTTTTTGGTGCGAGTACGTGGGGTGGAACAATTTGACCACGTTTGCACCCACTCAAGTGTAACAGTGCCACAGGCTGTCGAGAAGGTAATTGTGATGTAGAAGAGATCAGGAGGATTACATAACCCATATGCACCTGACATTCTGCAGCAAATCAGCAAAGTAAGCGCATCAGCAAATGTGATGATATCCTACCGAGCATACTTGGGTTCACCAACGAATCACACCCCAAAAAAGTGACAATGGATTATCTGGATGCACAGTATTGATCACATGTACGTGTGGCTTGTGTGCGGCTTTGGATATGCCACAAGAGTTTAATCATAATTTCAGGTGGCTTTGCCAGTGGCAAGTCATTCATGAGATGTCATGGGCCGGCTCCACACCCACACTGCCATCAAGAAACATCCAAGTTTGACAGATGAAGCAAGTATTACTCCTCCAGATATTCTCATTTAAAAGCGACACCTACAGATCACTCTGGCAAAGCACACGTATGTGGTGACCTATTCATGCAAATCTTACTAGTAAAAATGTATTTACAGATAAAATCTTGATAGAAGAAGCAAAATGTCAGTTGATACATCTCCTCCAATTTCTCTCCTGTTAACATCCAAAGATACAATCCCCATGAATGATTACCGAGTCATATTTCATTTATGCAAATGTAAAAATACATTGAACACCTGAAATACCGTCATTAGTATCTTACTACATATTTAAACCATCCTGCATTGATACACAAACACACAGGAAATAATTTTGCTCTCTCATATGCACAGGATTTCATGAAATAATCTTTTTTGATAAACAAAATTGAAAAAAAAAATCATTGTTTCAAAATACCAAGAGATAATAAAGACAGAAAAGTTACAATAAGAACCCATATAAAAAGAAACCCTAACAAGCCCATCATACCGCCCATTGAAAGTTAACCCTGCATTCCCCTGCCCCCATCCCCCCCCCCCCCCACACACACACACACATAAAGGTAGCCTTTGATCCAGAATACTAAATAGATTACACACCCTATTCCTTTTTTCTTATCAGCACCTGACTGGTCTTAACAATATGATTATGTCACATACCTTTTTCCTCAAAAATGCTGCAAACACAAATCTTACAATTCGGCAATCTGGAATAGTAACTATGATACCAATTTAGGTCAATAAAATCAAAGCTTCATCAAGTACGCATATTATATGTGAGCTGATTTCAGCACTTAGATATCTCCATTCATGAAGCGGTTCCTTGCTTGTCCTGAATACATCACTTGCGTATATGTTACCAGGTATCTTTGCGAGGATTGGCCATGGTGTGAACCCCGCCATGGAGTGATATTGTGTGAAGAGGGGGCAGATATCGATGGGAATTGAATTTGATTAGGCGTAATGAGGCGGAGCAAATGCGATTTGCATGAGTTCCCAAGCAAGGGCAGACAAACACACACATAAAAACACACATACAAACTCTTGTGTGAACATGCACACAGACATATGCAAACACACACACACACACACACACACACACACACACAAACACACACACCACACAGAAGTATGTTCCAGGAAAAGGGAGTGAGGCTTTTAACTCTGTCTACACCATCAGTAATCTACTGGTAGACACTATGACTGGCGATAGACGTGATTATCCCAATAGGGTTAAACCACGCTGGCACGAATGGAGTCTTGCTGTAATGAGGTATAAAGGTCAGCAAAGCTAACAAAATTGGATCACACACACACACACCCTTCACATGCACATGAAAAAGTGATGCAATTTAAACTCCATCACCTCTACACCTTTCTCCTCCCTCTCCACCTCCCCCCGCAACTCTGCACATACGAAATTGCTCTGGGATTCAAGGTAAATTATCAAGGCCTGCCATCCCCCACATAAAACACACACACACACACACACACCCATGCAAGCACACATCCATCCTTGGATGAAAGCTACGTTACTGAAATTGCATAAGGAAAGGAAAAGCAGAAAATACACTGTACTTTGATCAACGGTAGATATGAAAACACTTACATTCCACATTTTATAGAATGTAACAAGTTAAATAGCAAATGCTTCATTTCTTATGCCAATTTCTCTTCTTTAACTTTAAAAGTTTGACTTGAAGTATAAAAAAAAAAATGATGTTGTATATTCTATCACCTCCTGATAGTCCGCTGAATTCCCGATCTAAAAATGGGTGTGCTGATGTCAGCATTACGTTAACCCGCTGAGGACGAGTCACGAGTATACCCGGGTAGGTGTCTATGGGTTGTGCTTTAAACAATTATTGAAAAATAGACTTTCACCATATGCTTTTCCAATCATTTGGAAGTCATCCCTACTTATGTAGCCCATACTTTTTATGGTAATACTAGATGAAAAAAAATATATATAATTCTATCGGTTGTTAGTCTGTGTCAATTAAAAACAAAAAATCATTTTATTTCACTTCATTTTATTCCTTCACCTTTGCAAAGTACATGCTTCAGTCTGGGGATTGTTCTTCCACAGGTTAATGCAGATAAATTGAGAAGAAAACCTTGAGAGACAAACACATTTGTTAGTTTTTAAATGCCTTGAAATTCAGTTTCACTCTCAATATTTGTTTAAGTTTGTAAAGATTGCCAATCACCAACTTTTTGCCCTGTTTTGACTGCTATGCAAAAAAAAAAATAATGGGATATATATATATATATATGATTATTTATATATATATATATATATATATATATATATATATATATATATATATATATATATATATACATATATATATATATATATGATTATATATATATATATATGATTATTTATATATATATATATACATATATATATATATATATATATGATTATATATATATATATATATATATATATATATATATATATATATATATATATATATATATATATATATATATATATATCATATATACATGTATATATAAGAGTAACTTCACAAAGCATTCTGGATTTTGCTTCTTTTATGTTTCTGTTTTTGTTTTTTTGCCAGATGATCTTTGATGATTAAGCTCTCTCTCCATCTCTAAGAAGTCATCAGTGGACTTTGGCATTTGAGCTGCACTATAATTCTCATTCCCCTTCCTGCCTCTGCAAAGAGCACAGACCCCTTCCCTGTCCATTATTCCACTTTTTCCCCAGCTAACCATTTCAAGTACTTTATGCCAGAAAAGGAATTCTGCAGAACTAGGTTACCAAGCAGGTGTTCTGTTTTGTGTTTTTTGTTTTTTGCTGAGGCATAAAATACAAAATGCATTGTTCATATCAACCCTACCTGCTCTCAACTCAACAGGTGCATGTATGCCTTTATGTGTTCATATGTATATGCCTGTGTTTACCTATTGTACAGCATCCAAAGTAAGGATCTATAGCTGATCAAAATGATGTTGTTGTTTTTTTTTAAACTTATTATTCCATATTTCTATTAGATAATCCTTTTTATTCCTGCAATTTTGCAAGTGCTCTGAGTCGCACGGGAGAGCCTAAAACATTCATTGTATTGTATTGTATGGTACTGTATTGTATTGTATTGCATTGTATTTTATTGTATTACGTGCATGTGATACTTTGTACATTTGAATGCAAAGAGAGCTCTTGATTTATTAATGGCATTGTGCATTTGCTTGATTACTAGCATGCAATATACATTTTATGTGACCGCTAGTGCACTGCAGGGATTATCACATTATTGCAGCCATGAAGTGTATCTGTGCCTTTCTTTCTTTCTTTCTCTCTCTCTCTCTCTCTCTGTGTCTCTCTATGTTCTATGTGTGTGTGTGTGTGTGTGTGTGTGTGTATGCACTTATCTATGATGTAAAAACGAGGACACACATACAAACTTTTTACATTTAAACCTAGGACACATGGAGAACTGAGGACGTCCTCAGTACGCAGACCATTCGAACGGTCTGCTTTTGCATGCTTTTGCATGCAGGGGTACATGTTTGTATAGGTCCTCGATTAGCATTATTGTAACAAGTCCTCGGTTGGATGGTAAATATACAAATGAGTCATCGGTTGACAAGAGTCCTACTGACACACAGGTCCTCGGTTTTGTGGTAAAATTCTTATGGGTAAAACAGGTCCTCGGTTTCCACCATAGACGCATATGTGTGTGTGCGTACACCTATACACGTGTACATGTAAAGTTAAGCACAACAACTTTTGGTTACTATGTCTACCTTTGCTTTGGCATACTGATGCCAAACTCCTACTGGCAGAATGAGGTTGAAACAACTGTTGATGACAAGTGGGTCTTCTTGAACCATTTCTTCTGATCAACAAATGAAGAGCTTGTTTGCAAAAACAGATAAGTCCATATTTGCCAAATGGAGATAATTGCGATTAATGGTCAAGAAAAATAAAGAGAATAATAAGAAAAATTTTGCTTCTTTGACCATAACTTTAAAAATGTACCTTTATATGTAGTGACCGATATATCATTTAAAAGGTATTATTTTGTACTTTATGACAGAGACTTTACTTCAAAATCTTCAAAAATGGACTTATCGGTTTTTGCGAACAAACTCTTCAAATTTTACATCAAGAATGGAATCACCGTACAACAAAAATCTATTAGAAAAAAAAGACAATGACATTTCCCTTGATACTTTGAAATATTTTATGTATGATCGCAATGGTCTCTTGAAAAACATGCATACCTGAGGGTGATAGAAAAGCATGGACATGAATGCATGGGGCTGGATTTTCCCACTGCCAAAATAAGTGTGCAAAGTCAGTTAAGCAATTATCTTAGTTTTGCGATGTAAGCAAGTCAATTTTCTTGTCAAAATCTTGCTCAAAAGAATTAATCACATGGAAGTGTGCTGTGAGATGATGTGAAAACAAGTGAATTTTTACTGCATTCGTTTCTGGTGTCTACCTCAATACACATTGGAAGAATATACAACAATGCAAACTAGCAAACACAATATTCCAATTCAAGCTGAAGTATGCTGCAAAATCTGTTAATTCCACTGCTGTCCTAGTATAGTCATATATCATGTACTGTAAAAGTGGATTTTTCGTGGTCTGGAAATTGGTTGCATATTTTACATGCCGTATGTTATAGTAATTATTAAAAGGTCTCGATTCCACAGAAAAACATGTGATATTCATCTGGCCCGAGTGAGCACTAAAAAGAAAAAATACTCACGATGAAATATCCACATTTACAATAATCAAAGAAGAAAAGTTGATACAACCATTGATTTGAATTACATTTTCAGAAATTGAAAGCTGTAATACACTTCTGTTCCATTTTACAATGATTTCCCTTTTCCTTTTCATTTTGAATGCCAACAACTTGCCATCACCACCACATATCTTTATTGTAGCATTGTATAGCATAGATTTGACTCTATTCTTTAGTATAATGGTCTTCCATTGAGGTTTACTGTTTAACTAAATGGTAAAGATTTGAAATACAATTTATGTCTAATTGTTAGTTTTGAAAATGGATCTGTAGCATCTCTTGCTGCACATCTCTGTCTCCAAAGGCGTTTAAACCTTTTTGCTGCGTTTAAACCTTTTTGCTACGTACATCAGGGAATACCATCTGCCAGTAAGCACCAATATTCAATATTAGAGCCACCTGCTGAGCGGTGCATGCATGAAAGTTAAAAAACAACCTGTCATCCACCTGCTGTAGGATAATAAAATCTGTATCTAGGGAGGCAGGATGAGAAACATAATCTTTCGCAAGCCTTTCGCTATCCGACAAAATCTGGCCTCGTCAGTCCCATCAAGCCCTGGGTCAGCTGGTCCACTATTAACCCATTGAGGATGGACTGATTTTGCTACAACACACACTTCCCATAGACACTTGCCACAGTATACTTGGGACTCGTCCTCAATTGGTTAAGCTGTTCTCATGAATATTCAGAACCTCTCTTACACCACTAACTTTGCTGTTCAGGGTGCTTGCATCATGAATATTCATTATGTGTTATTGCAGAACCCATCCCCCCCCCCAAAAAAAAAAAAAAAAAAATCAAGAGAGATAGAGATGCAATTGAAATTTTATATGCTTAGAATATTCTTGTCAAAGTAACATTGTGGAAATTCAATATGGAATATCCTATCATTAATGTCCTCATGATATTTTCATATAAATGCTGTCCATTTCTGTATTTCTTTTGTGCATCTTATGGAGAGGGTCTCTCATTTGAATAATGGCTTTTTGTTCTCATGATACCTTTATATAAATGCAATCCATTTATATACTTCTACTATGGATCTTATAGAGGAGTTTCTCTCATTTGAATAATGGCTTTTTTATAAATGGCTATCAAGAGACAAGCCTCTCAACAGGCAATATGGCAAATAAATCCAACCCTAAGCACCTACCATCAAAAATGAAAAGATCTGACAGATAAATAAAATCTCTGATTGAAAAGTACTCCTTTATAAAAGAACAAATGATGCAGAAAACTAACATTTTGGATTGCTGCATTATCCTAAGCAAAAGATACTCTTTTAGATTTATACACAAATGACAAAAGCTGGAACTTTATCCACTTAATAAAGATGACCTGTGGAACAAAAGATATAATTTTAGATTTACACACAAATGACAAAAGTTGGAACTCTATCCACTTAATAAAGACAACCTGTGGAACAAAAGATAGAATTTTAGATTTTCTACACAAATGACAAAAGCTGGAACTCTATCCACTTAATAAAGATAACCTGTGAATCAAAAGATACAATTTTAGATATGTACAAAAATGACAAAAGCTGGAACTATATCCACTTCATAAAGATAACCTGGAAAAGAAGTTATCTGACCAGCAATGGGTAGGCCTACAAAGGGACATTGCAAGTTTGGGGTCATCCACAAAATAAAATGACACTTTATTCATAAATGCATGAACAACAAGAAATGAAACAAAACAAAAGAGATAAATTCCCCCTTTATTGCAATACAAAAGAGGAACTATTATTTGTTTTGTTGTTACTATTAGTGCTTATTGTTGGTTTTTAAACAAAGAAACCCATGTATGCAGACCAAAATCAGTTTTCAAATTCAGAAGAAACACACGTCATAGATTCTTGTCACCATTTTTGTACAGTGTGCAGATGAATAGGGTTATTTCAGATATTTCTCAAGAATAATAAAGCTGCATGTAAATGGCAATTATATAAGACTATGCTCAAGGCTTCCTAGAAAAGGATAGAACTTTTCTTTTGGTGCAGTATCTGCTTTCTCCCCTCAAACTATGCCAAATATTCAACAAACTGAGGTGTTGGTTAAACGACCCTCGATTTGGATGGACATTTTTACCCCAATTTTTACCCCAAATACATGTACATTGCGTATTTGGGGGCCATTTTAAAGCTGTTTCTGGCATTGTGTTGAATTCTGGTTCCATCAAATTGATGGATTCCATTAAATACCACCAGGGTAAAGTAAAAGATATTCCATGCGGTATTGCTCAACATCATTACAATCCTAAAATAGTTCAGTTTTTTGTTGACACGCATCTAAAAAAAAAGGTTGTTTTTAATGCATACGTCTCCCCAAGTGCTCTTAGCTCATCAGTTTTTAAAGCAGGTCCATAAAGCACCCTTTTTCACTCTCCAAAATGTCAGCAATTCCAAGGAACTGGGACTTGAGCAGAATCGAAAGTCCGAATGCACCATCTTTTAGGGGTGGGAAGGGGTTGCGAGTGAAGCTAAGAGAATTGATGTACAAGTGATCTATTTCAACAATACAGCACCGAGAAGCACATCACGTAACTTTTAAGGGGGAGATCAACCAATGTACTTTATAAAAGCCAACAGCCAGCATATAACCTACAGATAATATGAGATACTAATCACTTAAGTGAATCATCACAAAATTTTAATTTTCCGAGTTTTGTATCTGCTCCTTTTTCTCTATTTCTTTAATTACCCAGACTTAATGGTTTGAAACGGCAACACCCACCCACAGAATTAGCATAGATGCTGATCACCAGATGAACACACAATTTTCATAATTGTTTCCACAAGATCGGCATATTCAACATTCTTCTACAAAACTGGGTGTGTAACCCTATATGAGTAAAATATTATGATTCACAGACTTTTGACGCACCCCGTTTTCAGATTCAGCCTAGCTCCCACGTCATGGGGAAAATTCGATGACACAGGAATTTCCATTCCGAAATTGAAGTGCGGACGCTCAAGGGGACTCCCCCTGCTGTCTCAGCAAAACCTGTTAGGTTTGGGGAAAAAAAAGCTTAGGTGGGAGGGCAAACCCTTGGCACATAATTGATAGGGCCAAGCTGCATTCATGAAATATGCGCATGTGCCAACTTATCAAATGCTGATTGTCAAATGGCTGGATGCAACTCTACAGCACCACACACTGCCTAAACCGCGATTACCCCCACAACACTGGGAGAGCCAATCACAGTTTGGACAGTTAGTGCATCTCATGTGAATTTTACAAATTTACTATTAAATTCGTGCTGCTAAACAAACCTTCCTTTCAGAGTGACCAATTTGACTGCCCATATCCACTATTTGCAATAAAAAATCCAAGAAAAAAAAAACAACTGTTAAATCTGCAAGGAATACCACTGAATATGTTACTGACAATGCATATAAACATGCAACAGGCAGCCAGGACTGAATGAGTGAAAGAGAAAGTCCAGCCTAGAAATACAGTTTGGGTGAATAGAAAAAGAAAATTGAGATGAACAGGATAATGAAAGTCAGACCAGATTTTGTTGAAAAATTAGAAAGGATGAAACTTTGAAGGTGTCACCAATTTAACAAATTGTCAACTTTGTGATGTGGCGTGTAAGATCACATGTTCATAAAATTCCAGAAAATTTCTCTTTTTTACTCATTATTAATGATAGAATATGAATTTTTGCAAACATTGTTTTTGTAGAAATTTATGTGCAATAATTGTGTTAAGAGTGAAAATATGAGTGGAAATTTACTTGATGGAAACACAATAGAAGGGGGGAGTTCACCTGTGACACCATAGAATTGTTGAATTGTCAATTTGTATTTGGTAGATCACATCTTCAAGAAATCATAATTTTTTTAGCATTGATCTGAAGTTGCTCAATTTTTCATTGTCTTATGCTCATAATTTTTCTACTTCTATTCTGAAAAAAAGGTACCCTTTAAGTTTCCCTGTAATCATGACTGTCCTAATTAATCCTTGTTTGATTGAGACAATGCAAATTTGGTCTAGTTTCTTTGGAGAAAAAAAAATGAGCCAGTAAAGCAAATTGGGGCCTCTTAAAAGGGCACGATGTCAATACATCTTAGACGAAAGCCCCACACACTTCCGTCTGATATTTGCCCGAGTGTCAGTACTAATTGGGTAAGGGAAAGGGGTTGTTTCAATCACAAGGGAGAAAACAAATGGCATTATTAGACCATAGACAAATGGACTGGCTCTTTTTCTTTTTTTTTGTATGTGTGTGGGAAATGAAATTTGAAATTTAAAAATAACCTACAGGAATATATGTTTGTTTTTTTCAATGCTTTTATTTCTTCTTATAACTGTGTCCCCAGTGAGAGCACCACTCTTTTATTGAAAGTGTTATGTAATAATATACTATCTACTATCTGGTACAACACTCACATATATTCATGAAATATAACTCTTTCATATTCAAATAATATTTTTCAAAGAAGGAACTGAGGAAGACACAGATGCTCTGATTGCAATGATCATTTAGAATTGACACTCAAAAGAAAAATCTTGTTCTCTTAAAAATGAAATATATAGACCCTACTTAGTCTCTAAAAAATATGTAAATAATAGTCGTGTGTTACCTATTTGCTCACATATTGATGCACTTGGTTTTGTAGTTATTGTAGTTTGTATATTTCAAATCATATTCTGATGCTGTTTTTGATGTCGTTTTGTCCAGTATTCTTGACATCTGTTCAATTTTGTTGTTGTTGTTTTAAAATACATGTATATGAAATTAATTTCTGAATAAAAACAAAGCAAAATATGAGTCTTACTTTGCATTTAATAGATCAAAAAGCATGAAGGTAAAGTTTAATCAAGATTTCTTTCAACACAATGCACCAATTCCTCACTTTTTTCCTCCTCCATGCTGAAACTCAAATTTTTCTGTACCAAACAGCCTATGCAAGGCATGTCAACATATTAATAGCAGTAACTGTCACTTTCTATTTGGTCATGTCCATCAACTATGTTACCATAACATGGACATCTTGAGTGGATCCAGTTCGAAGTGCTGACTTTCTAAATCTCACATGTTCTCCGAGCAGAAATCTGTGTCTATTTCTCTTTCCTTCCTCCCCCCCCCCCCCCATCTACTGCCCCATTCTGTATCTTTGATAAACTGGGTTGCCATGGAAGGAGAAAGGGGGAAAAAGGCTCTCACAAGAATCTTATCTGGCAAAATGAGATCCCTGCCTCTCCTTCATCCCATGCATGTGAAAGCAATCTGACCACTAAATCATTGGAGAGCTCGCTCTTACAAAAAGAAAGGGGGGAAAAAAGACCTGTTGAACCATCCTGCTTAACAAGATTGCCTTTCCTCCTGAATGTGTGGGGTTTTTTTTTTCTTTCCCTCTCTCTTTCTAACTGCACTTCAATATACGCCTACCCACAATTCCCCAATTCGTCAACTTCAGAGAGGCAGCAGAATAGGTTGAAATGGCACTTGAATTATCACGACCCCCTCGTAACATCAATGTTTGTCGCCATGGCCAACGTGCTTCCGTTTCTCTCTCTTCTCCGTTATCAGTGTATCCCTGACTACGCACTCTGAGTCAATCTGAATGCAACTCCAATAATTTCATTGACTGATTGCATTAACTGATACAACAATCAATCATTTTCTTTCCATTTTTTTTTCCAGCCAACATGATTTTCACAAAGTTCAACAATTTTTCTTTCCCATCTCTGACGACTCCTCCTCCTCATCAGAAGGAAAGTAGCTTCACTTTCTCTGGCGCCAACACTAAAGGTCTACCGAAAATGTCACAAGTGCTTATTTCTGCTTTGAGTAGACCCTGAAGTAACCCACTAAGCCCAATTATAATAGAGTGATTTCAAACTGCTCACTTGTCTGCAGTGTCAATTACTTTCCATTCACTCCTTTTTCACAAGGACAGGAATTGTATTTCAAAAGAAATATATCATCTTTACCACCTTTTACATCTTTAAACGCATTCTAATAATTCACCACTTTTGGAGCAAATCTTGATCCCAATAGCATGCATGATTCCACTACAACCATAAGGTCTGTTTCTTTACCTCTCTGTCTGTCTATTTCTTTACCTCTCTTGATTTCTCTCCCCCCCCCCCTTCACGCACTGCCCCTTCTCTTCCCGCACTGCCCCATTCTCCTTCTGTCTCATTCCCCTTCTATCACTCTATCTCTCTTTTTTCTTTCTTTCCATCTACTTCTTTCTCGCCCGCGGTGACGTCATTAGCCGGTGATTATACTGGGCTAATGGAGTTTTGGTTGATGAGATTTCGCCGGCTTTTAAGTAACCATGACCTTATCCCACAAAGCTATAAGCTGCACAGGACTTAAAAGAAACCGAGTGCGACAGGAGCGTGGGAGATATTTCCGTTTTATGCATATTTTCCAAACAAAGACGCTCCCCGGCAACAGGTACTGTAGAAAGTCTCTCTCTCACATGCCAGTCAGAATGAATGAAATCTTCATTTTGCGGCCCATGCAAGGTTGGTAGTTAAAGCATTCAGACAGCCTTAGTATGGGGATAGAGAACATTTCCAGGTCTTTTACTCTATGCATACAAGTTGATCTGAATATGCTCGCACAAGATGATTTGCTATATGGAGGCTAACAACCTCCTACCAGATAAAAGGATATATGTGACCCTGCATCACAAAACCAACAAAAAGTCACCAGATATGGATTTTCAGTTTATGGGCAGATTCTGAAAGAGCAGACTCTAAGCTTTAAAATGATGTATAACTCAATTCAAATGGACTCCCCTAACCTACCTAAATACTGGAAAGAAAGCACACACTCTGGAAAAGTGTGAACTGAGAAAAGAGGCTCTGAAGTGCAGGGTCTATTCAAGCGCTTAATCTTGCACCAAGCCACACTAGCTGAGCGATGAAGGGGACAAAACACAGGATGACAACCACGGGAGCAACAACAATGAAGGGATTATAAGATTAAGCTGAAATTGAGTATATTTTATCAACACATTATGTTCATGATTGATGCCAACTTACAAGGCAGTAGCATTATCTTTTCAAAAGTTATTGGACTTGAAAGTGGAGAGTGTACAAAGGATTTCAAGAAATGAAAAGGGGCCTCTAATACATACCTGATCATTCTACTCTCCCCCCAAAAGGGGTTGTAGAAAAACTGCTGAAAACACACTTTCCCATTCGTGTTATGATTCCATAATAAAGTATAATGTAGGAGAAAGATAGCTATTTCAGAAATAATGAAAAACTCAAGATTGACTTAGTTGACCCATTTCACCTGTTTTGAGTCCTTACGTAAAATCAAGGGGTGCGACTTTTTGTTTGTTTTGTGGTGCACGGTCACATATGTTGACATTTAAAAAAAAAAGTACAGTTTCTGATACTTTGCTGATTTCTATGTCTCCCATAAAAATAAAGTCAAATTTACTAGGCTGCTGTTTTAAAAGGAGATCAGTTTCACTTATAAAAGTCTTCAAGTGTGAGACATTTCACTGCTGTTTCCTATCAATTTATCCATTTAGTAATAGCGGTATTTTGCTGCAGATTTTTTTTTTTTTTTTTGTGATCAATTTGGCACCCCTAAACTTCTCTGAATGTCTTCTACTGGACAATGATTAGATGGAAATGGTCACATTTATTAAATCTGCAGGAACTCACAGAGAGATAGTTACAAAGAATTGCCAATTTGGCAGACAAACATGACTTTTATTCTTCTGAAATGTGTTACCAATAAAAGAATCAGTTATTAATCTTGCAATTCAGCAATCTTTTTTTTGCAAACACTAACAGTGAATAACACAAATTATAACGCAGCAGGAATGCCACCAGCTTTGCAATATTCTGAGGGCTGAAAAAGCATAATTTGGTGGAAAAACAGCATTTCATTTTTCTTGCTAATAGACATATGCAGTAATACAATTTGAAAAGACAGTATTTTCCACAAAACCTGCAGTATTTCTGGCAAAATAAAAACAAAAGCAAAACAAAACACTACAAAATGTTGCGAATAAGTAACAGTCAGCATTTATGATGGATGCAATGTCAAGTCACATAAATATGGTCTCTGGGACTTGGCGGGGAAAGAAATGCAAGGCTTTCTGTTTTCTATTAATCTACACTTCAAAACGTTCTTCCCATTTCTGCAAGGTTTCCTCTGCCATTGGCAACAAAATTGCATGTTCCATCATACAAACTAGGATGATGGAAAACAATAGTTATCAAACTCAAAGTACCCCACAATCATCAATCAAAAGATTGTATGAGCTTTCAATGTTTTTCTTTCCAGTGACCCGATATTGCATATTTCATTCACAAAATACACCCCACATCGGAATCCTTGAAGATTATAGTGTGGGCAGTTGAAAACCAAGATCTCTTCATTAGATCATATCCAAAGAAAATAAGATCAGTGTAGGAGGCAATTTAAAGTGTGGGAAGCTTAGCTTTAATGCCCCAGTAAAGCCCTGACTATTACACTTTTTCCTTCTTTGTTTTTGTGTTTGTTTGTTTTTTCTTCAACTAACTAAAACCTTATCTTTCATTGTAGTTACTGTGAGATTACCATGTATTTCTTTTTTTATTTCATATAATCATGGTTTTGTACCATTCTTATCAATACATCAGCCTTGGGGGCTACTACTCTCACAAACAAGGCAGATATTTCTCAGAAGCTCTTCTGGAATGAAATTCAGTTTTTCCACGCTGGCAAAGAGCAGTTTTGTGCCCCGGCACTCGTGGGTGGCACTTCTGCGATGATGAAAAACTTCCTTGGTGAGGCATTTACAAAAGAGCAGCATGCTGAAATGTGGCAGCTCTCTCAGGTTCCTTTCTTTCTACCCACAACACTCAGACAACCCATGACAGTGCAATCATGCCATGACATCATATTCTTAAGGTCAATTCCTGAAATTTTCCACTCTTGACAAATCATCAGGATGATAACTTGAGATGGTATCAAAATCAATACTTTGTACAGAGTTCTTGGGGTATACTTTCTGTCTGTATCTTCCAAGCACTCATCTTTTAAATAAAAACAATGGCATAGAGAAAATATTAACAGAAAAACATTTTAATTAAGTCTGATTGTATCTACATTCCATGGCATACAAAGATTTCATTTTTTTCAATTTCAATTTCAATTTTATTTTTGTATTTCACGATCGAAAATACATAAAATATAACAAAATATAATAATACAGGATGTCCAGCTTGGATACAAAAAGAAATAGAAATACAAGCATAGTACATAGCAGTCGATGTGTCATTTTCAATCAAAGTAAAAGAATGCAAAGAGAAATACAATGGAACCTACTAAAAAGCAAAGCTTGTTGAGTGTAGGTCCCAAAAAAAGCCTAGTGTGGGGAACAGGATGAGGAGCACGAGTACGTCTACAGACCAAACTAAAGGATAAACAACAGAGAATGACTATTAATACTCGGGGGTACAGAAGATTCTTCTCACATAATTCTATGTGTATGATAAAATGAGAACAAGTAACCACATGCTGCACACTAGCAGTTGCTCTAATAGCAATTTTGACATGGGAGTGATAATGTGAATGCGACATAATTTTAGGGTTTAAACATTCCGGCTTCCATTGACACGGGGAAAGAGTTGGAAGATTTAAGGTCGTGCACCGCTTTATGATGAATAGTTGAATTTGGACGATAATTTGAGATCTTTTCAAATGATTTAAACAAATTAATTACTTGTTTGATGTTTGTATACATGACAATTAGCAGACATATGTACAGATTTAAGCTAACTCACACATTTTCTATGTTTCTTTCTCAAATTTGATCGGTAAAATGCTGTACATATAAACACTCTGCACTTTAATAGCACACTTTATCTCTCGTGATGCTGTATCTATATCATGTGTGATGTATATAAATACCTGTATGAATAAGTGTGTGTATGAATGCCCACATTTATATATCTATTGTTAATAATTAGAAATGCATGGGATAACGTCTGCTGAAAAAAAAAGAAAATAATGAAAATATAAGTGATAATTTCAATGATATCTCTAAACATAATCTTTTTTAATGTTAAACTGCAAGTGAAGTGTCATTTTTAATCCATTGAGGACGGGCTGATTTGGCTAAAACATGCATTTCCCATAGACACCTGCTCGAGTATACTCGGGACTCGTCCTCAATGGGTTAAGATTGCATTTTTCTCTATTACTGATGATGACCCTACTTTAAACATTTGAAAATTTGATTTGGCTTATGTATTCTGTGTATCCTTTCTTTAAAAAAAAAAAAAAATATTTCTACATCTTTGCACATTTGACACAATACCTACTAATGCTTTCCTCCACTGAAAAATAAACTTGCCATTATAACATATGGAAAACATAAGTTACAGTGTTTGAGGCCATTGATCTTTTCAATCAGAATTACTGTGGTACAGTTCACTGGAGATTCAAAAAAAAAAAAAAAAATGCAAGCACAAAACGGGTCTGGTTAAAGGTATAGTTTACCTTCGGTAGCAGTGTTTAAAAAAATAATGTTCAAGTTATCACACTTGATGCAGACTTGTACAGCTGTATGTGAACTTGTAGGTCAGTTGTATCACAAAACATCCCACCATATAAAAATTTCAAAATTAAAGCCTAAAACATCACAATTTTTCTCACTACACCGTAATTGTAGCCAGTTTATTCTAGGAACAATTTTATCATAACTTTTGTTCACATTTTGCGTATCTAACAATACTTAACACTGATTATACTGAGAAAATTTTTACATTGGTCATTTCTATCGCTAACTCACATTTTTAAAATGATTTTGAAGCACTGAAGCTGGGTTTTTGTTTATCTGCAAAAGGTAAATAATGCCTTTAATTTCTGACTCTGAATCATTGCTTCCTGCAGAATATTCAATAGAGCTCTCTCCCTCACTGAATAAACAGCCAATATATTGTTTCTCTCTCCCCTTGCATCTAAATATTGCATGGTCAGCGCACAGTGAAAACTTGATTGAAAGGGACGGAATTATTGATCATCTGATTACGGCAGTCAAGCATTTCACGATTACGCACCGACAAAGAGCAACCAATCATGCAAAAGGAGACAATTGTGGAGGAGAAGAAAAGAGGAGACAGGCAAAATTGAAACAAAAAAAGGCAAAAACTGGTCATGTATAAAACGACTGTCAGACTGCAGCAGCTTTTAACAATGTACCTACCTGTGGGAGTCTAAATGATGGCTGGTCTTGCATGAAATTAACCAAGACGTTTGTTAGATCAGTTATTGTGGAGGTGGTTTCAGAGAAAATTCCTCATCAAGTAGTATGCAGGGCTCCTCTTCACACTGACATGTAAATTGCCAATTAAAATAAGCTTCTTCATTTTTTTACCCCATTTCCCAAGGGCAGACTAATGACATTTTTCACTTCCCAGAAAAAAATTTCAGAAATTTGAGATCCTCAAAGAGGTTGAACTTATCTAATCTAAATATAAATTTCTAGATGAAATTACTTTGAGTATACACATACACACACACACACACACACACACACACACACACACAAATGAATCATTAATCATATTTTAGGGTGTGGGAGTACGCAGGGGAAGAAGATTGGAGGGTATTATATGTAATAAATGCCACTAAAAAGTCCATCCTCAACGGGTTACATAGCTCATGATGGAATATATCCTACGAGAACAATAGCAAAGCAGCATTACTTCATACGTCAGCAAAATTCTTGCGATCACACTGTGCTGATACCCCTAGGCAATTCACGTCTTTATGAGATAACAAAAGCCATTGGGCTCCATAAATAAGACACGACAAGAATAATTGTATTGGCCTGATTGAAGGACTATATGGGGAAACTTGTTACAAAGGCAATTTATTATGGCAACACATACACCGCTGGCGCCACGTCTTCAAAGTTGAGGGGGGGGGGGGCCACTTCCGGGTTTCATAAGCTAACAAGCAAAATGAAAAGGCCTTCAGCGCAACTTCCGGTGCCACTTCCGGGTTTCTTCAGCTGACAAGAAAAAAAAAATGAGAGGTCTTCACCTCATCTTTCTCATTCCACTTCCGGGTTTATTCAGTTGACAAGCAAAAAAAAAAAAAAAAAAGGTCTTCACTGCAAAAACAAAGCCTTACCGTGCTCACACTTCAACAAGGTCTCTATCTATTTCTTTCTAGTGCCCTTCTGGGGTAAAAAAAAAAGTGGGGGGGGGGCCCAAAGTGGTGACACCTTATGTATTCCTTTGTACGCTCCTGACATACTACTGACAGTATGTGCTAAATGGGGAAGGATTAACGTTACTCAAACAAGACAATAGACCTTGGTGTCCAAACTGTGTGCAGTTGACAATTTATTGCTCATTGGACTTGCATATGATACTAAAACTCACAAAAGAAACTCATTAAAATATCCATATAGTCGTGAAAATATCTGAATGATAACTATACAAAGTCATGTAAAGAAGGATGAAGAAAGAGGATTACAGATAACATTTCTAACAAAAAATATTTTGTCTAAACTGCCCAGCATGTTATCTACCCACCAATGATTGTACAAAAGAACAAGAAAAAAATTAGGTATTAAAGGCATAATTTACCATTTGCAAATGAAACAAAAACCCAACATCAGTGCTTTAAAATGGTTCTAAAATGAAATTGAGGGATAGCAACAACCACTGTAAAAATTTGAATCCATATGACCAATGTTAAGTGTTGTTAGATACACAAAATGTGAACAATAGTTATAATAAGAATGTTTCCAGACTAAACCATCTATACTTACGGTATATTGAGAAAAAATACTGATATCTCCTAATATTTTAGGCTTTATTGCAAAAATGTTATATGGTTAGATGTTTTGTGACACAACAAACCTACACATATGCATCAAATATATCTTGAACATTTTTGAAATCATTGCTCCCAAAGGTAGACTGGACCTTTAAGAATCGCCACTCAGTAAGTGGTGACTTATTATGTTATATTCTTACAATGTTGTATTGTTTAGACAATCATTTCTGAGGCCATTGTCCTCGTCAAGTGCTTGCTTATGATGGTGGTCTCCTGAATTTCTGTACATCAAGAATTGCCTAATTTGTCTTTGAGTGAGAGATATACTATAACTTATGTTTGCATGAATTATGCACAAAATAGTTTATTTTCATTTTGAATTGTATCAGGGGGAAAAAGTTGAATATTTGAATTAATCATTTATTTGCTTTAATTGTCAGATTCAATTTATACTGTACTCAATTTGTTTGTTCAATTGACTTTGTACTTCATTTATGTATGAAAAACAAATTCAGAAATAAAAATCAGAATCAGAATCAGAAGGCTAAAGAAGTAAGAAACAAAGACAAATGATAAGGTTTAACAGGAGAAAAAGATAATAGTTGACAGAGACGAGCAGAGAGACATACTAGAAGAATAAAGTAACAGAAAAAGATATGTGCAAGGTATTGGAACAGAAGGGAACAATGTGGAATATGAGAAAAAGAGAGTACAGCGAAACATACAAACATATACAGACATATATACACAGACACAGACTAAAGGTATAGAACGGAGAATGACAAAGGGAGAGAGAATGAATGGATGAAAAGACGGTAACAGTAGAGGCAGAAATATTAGCAGACATATCTAATCAATGCAACAGAAGAGCTCATAAAGGAAACAGATAGAGGTAGAAATATAAGCAGACATATCTACTCAATATAACAGAAGAGTTGAAAGAGGAAACAGAGAAAAAAAATATTAGCAGACATATCTAATCAGTATAACAGAAGAGTTTAAAAAGGGAACAGATAGAGGCAGAAATATTAACAGACATATCTAATCAATATAACACAAGAGATAGAACAGGGAAAGATATATGGTAAGAATTTGATGATAAAAAATTATGAAAATAAAACATGAGGGTAAATGGTAAAGACAAATGGACAAACATGGTAAACACAATGCACGAGTGGTATCGGGAGCTTCAGACAGGAAAGATTGAGAGTTCAAGCGTAAAGCACTGATACTTGAGTAGATTGGATATCAACTGTGACAGGATCTCAATCTGTATGGCGTCTTGAAAACTGGGGTCTGTTTGGAAAAACAATTGCACTCTTCAAGGGCAATTACTCTGAGATGAAACAAGGCCAATCATGTACTCTGGTTTTTGTTTGTTACATTAGTAAGTTCACACATGCATTTCTGCTTTGGCACGCAAAGAAATGAAATGTCAATGAAAGGAGTTGGAAATATTCATGTTGATAGACAATCCCAAAGAGTATAGGTTTCTTCTGAGAATAGACAAATCTAAATGAAAAAAAAAAAAGTTATGATAAAAAAGCAAAGAACAAAGATAAGAAAAAAAAGCAAGATTCATATGCAAAGTACTAGACTCCAATGTTGTCATCTGCCCAATTAATTCCTTAGAGGAAACACACAAAAAAAGAGGAACATATTCAGTAAGATGAGGGAGAAACAGATATACAGGGACGAAATGGACTGATCCTACATATCAACAATGTAAAGGTATAGATGCCTTTAGGCGAGTTACATCTTGGAAAAGAGCTCTTTTTTTTTTTCTAGAAACAGACATCAGTTGAACCCTTCAAGAAAAAGAAGTATGTCAGGTTTAAACAAAAAAAAGAAAAGAAAATACAGACATGAATGCGGACAAGCAGGACATGTGAACTTTTTCCAATTAACTCTCTCTAGTCAAATGTCATCATAATTATGTCATGCTCCGAATATTGGATCCTCCTGATCCCTCTCCCTCTCTCAACCCCCTCCCTTTCCAGCCTTTTATTTGTCTTCTTTAATTTATGAAGCTGGAATAATCTCAAAATCAATATATGGCAGAGAGGCAGACACAAGACGCATGGAGCTTGTCTGGTGCAGTAAAGTGCAAGTTGAAGCTACCACCACACCGCACATGCTGTATATTTGTGAGTTGCTAGTCTCGGCTACCAGACAAACAGGTACCATGTTGTCAGAAGGCTCTAAAACATTTTGAAGATTAGCACATTTGTATCTCTTATTTTTTGTCTCCAAAATATATAGTGATTTATAACCAATATTTACAGAATTATACAGATATTTGATGTAGACAGCCATGGAGAGTGATTCGATAGTGCATATAGCTGTGATGTCAATCAACCATGATGCACAAGAATGAGGTCTGCTTGGGACAGACTACAGGAAGTCTATATTATAGTTACAATAGGAGACTAAAATTGACTTAATCAACCATGTCATGACTGACATTTAGCTGTAATAGGTCAGGCATATACGCCTATGAAATATTTCCTCTGCTTCTCCTTTCAAGGATACAGCAAAATTATTTAAACATTGCCCATTACTATGACTCACCTATTTACGATGAGCCGTACCACAGAATACTGTAAACCAGAAATTTTTGCGGGCATGAAACGAAACTTTCACAAACTCAGGAGGAGCCAACCATCCTGAAAAAGAAATGCACTGGAAATTTTTTGCCTTCACACCACACTACATTTAGTTTATTTTTTTTTTCATTTTCATTTTTTCTTTCACAATTTGCATTATTTTCAATCACCCCCCCCCCTCAAAAAAAAAATGATCAAATAAACAAATCAGAGAAACTGTCCGCCAGTGAAAATGTTTATACTCAATTGAAATGACATTAACACCTTTTCAACATATTTTTCCCAAGAATACCACTTCATGCATGGTATTTGCACACCTGGTAACATCTTGAAAGCTCATCTTTATGTGTACTCTTCTGTAATACAAAAAATTTGCAGCGTAAAATTTTTGCAAATTGGAGTCGACAGCCTTTTTTGCATCATGAAATTTTTACAAACTGGCATTCAATGCATATACTGTAGACAAGAACTTTTGTATCCGATTTAATTTTGCGAATCTCGGCTCTCACAAAAATCAAAGTACATGCAGATAAAAATGTCTGGTGTTACAGTTACCCAATGGTCCCAACTAACTTAGAGAAAAAAAAAATGCACTTGGGCTCATTCGAGCTGGGGTAATTCAATTCAATTCAATTCAAACTTTATTTCATTTTTCGAAAAAAACATAAACATTTCACTTTCATTGGTAGCAGAGAATAAGGTTACATAATCAAAACAAAGTAAAATTGAAAAGAGAACATAATTGTGGAACCTTGAAGTAACAAATAATGTTGTAATGAAAATTGACTGAAGTGATATAGACGATATAACATTACACAAAATATCGAAAAATGGAGGGACCCACTAAAAAGGCAATGCTTGTAGAATGTGGGCCCCTCAGGTACAGAATGTCAGTAGAAAACGAACAGATGCAAAAAGGGGAAAAAAGATCGGGAATAAAGTCAGATTAAAAAAAAGGTCTGGAAGCCCAATAAGAAGACAGAGTAACGGACAGACACACATACACAGGCGAATGAACATTAAACGAGACTGAGACGACAAAACTTATGAAAGGGGACTTCAATGCAAGACAGAACGAGACAAGGTTGACATATAGGAAGACAATACAGCGGACAGAAAGGATAAAAAGATCCAGCGATCCTCGACAGAACTATGTCGAAAAAATATTGGGATGTGAGGAAGGGATACATAAATATGGAAAAATAGAGAGAAATAGATGCGGAGGTACTACAAGTAGAATTGAATCTACTCAGTAAGAGTCTCAGGACAACAGGGACGAGAGAATATGTGAGAGTATATTATTGGTAATCATAATTCTTCGGAAAAAATTAAAATGAGCCAACAGGCTGATTCACTTCTGTAGGAACATAACATTGCAATAGAAACAACTTTAATCTCCTTTTAAATGAAAATATAGAAGGTGAATTTCTTATGTCATTATTCAGAAAATTCCAATATGTTGGGCCAGTATAAATAAGTGTGTTCTTAGCAAGAATCGTTCGTAAGAGAGGTAAGTGAAATTCATTGGAACGTCGAGTGGGATAGTCATGGAATGATTGATTTCTTTGAAACATAGAATCGAAAATGGAGGGGAGTGAGTTGTTGCTGTACGTATACATAAATTGCCCCAAATTAAATAAATACAAATCTTTAATTTTTAGCAGCTTGTTTGCGGCAAATAACATATTTGAGTGGGAGGGTATGAAAGGATAACTGATGACACGGAGAGCTTTCTTTTGTAGAAGGAACACTCTATCCAGTAGGTTCTGGTGAGTGTTGCCCCAAACTAAAACACCATAATTAAGATATGGCAATATCAGTGACGAATATAACATAAGTAATGATTTTTGTGGGATATACAATTTCATTCTATTTATAACACCTATATTACGTGAGATTATGTTGGATATATAATCAATATGTAACTTCCAGGAAAGTTTGTCGTCAACAATAATTCCAAGGAATTTAAAATGTGAAACTTGTTCTAAATGAAAATCATTCAAAACTATAGCTGTACTCAAAATGTCAACAGTATTACTAAAAATCATATATTTCGTTTTTTGGGTATTCAATGATAATTTATTGGCTCTTACCCAATTATTCACTTTTTGTAATTCAGTATTGACTTTTTGAACAAGAAAATTGATATCATTGTGGGCAAAAAATACACTGGTATCGTCAGCAAAATGGATAAAGGATAGTACATCGGATGCCTGGCAAAAATCATTGATATAAATAATAAATAATAGTGGCCCTAATAAACTTCCTTGTGGAACGCCAAAATTCACTTCTCTTATTACTGAAAAATTGTCTTTAATTGTAACAAATTGTCTTCTATTTCCTAAATAACTCCTGAACCACTCCAAGGCCTTCCCACGTATTCCGTAATGTGATAACTTGTGGAGTAGAATATCATGATCAACTGTGTCGAAGGCCTTGGAGAAGTCCAAGAAAATAGTAATTAAATGAGAGTGATTATCAATTGCATGAGCCACTTGATCAACAAAGTATAAAAGAGCATGAGTGGTATTATGCATCTCTCGAAAACCAAATTGAGAATTAGTCAAAATATTATGCAACTTTAAAAAATTAATAGTTCTCTTATAAATGAGTTTCTCTAAAACTTTGGACAACGATGATAATAATGAAATTGGACGATAATTACTGACTTCATATTTGTCACCCTTCTTAAATAATGGAATTACTTTGGCCAGTTTCATCTTATCAGGAAACACACCATTAGAAATTGATAAATTGAAAATATGAACAAGTGGATCAGCAACTGAAGATATAACACCTTTAAGAATACAATTATCTATGTCATCATAACCAGAACTCCTCTTGTTCTTAAAGGAAGATACAATATCCATAATCTCATGCCTATTGGTTGGAGTAAAATAAACAGAATTGGGATTGCACTGATCTAGGTATTCAGTAAAGTGATGCTCTGACGCAGGGATATTTTGGGCGTAATTTTCACCTATCTTTGAAAAATAAGAATTGAAAACATTTGCAATGTGAACAGGGTCACTGATGATTTCATCATTCAACTTAATATTATCAATAGCTGAATGTTTACTCGAAACATTCATAGCTTGCTTTAAAACATTCCAAGTATTTTTCATGTCAAACTTATATCTTTGCAATTGCTTAAAATAATATTTTTTCTTTTCGGAACGTAAAATCATAGTTAGGGTATTTTTATATGAAGTGTATTTATGTTTTGATCGCTCAGTTTTTTCCAATTTGTATCTATAATATAATCGATTTTTCCTGTTAATCGACCGAAGAATTGATTTTGAAATCCACGGTAATCTAGGAGTCTTTTTATAGTCTGGTTTCTTTTTTTGCTTTGGAATTACATTATCCAAATGAAAATTGAATATTTCCATGAAATAATCAAAAGACAAATTGATGTCATCACTTTCAAATACTCTAGACCAGTCAGCAGTTTCGAGAACCGCATCAAGACTAGCTAATTTTTCAGACGAAACTCTACGACTTAATAAAGGAGATCTAAAAAAATTAACATTATTAACAGAGGTTTTAAGAGCAAAATGAGTCATAATTGGATAATGATCAGTCATGTCTGAAAGAATTATATAAGAATCAGTAAGGGGTAGGGTGTTACTAAACAAATTATCAATAAGGGTAGCAGAGTGATCTGTGACACGCGTGGGTTTCGAAATAAGCGGGAGAAAAGAGGAGGACAAAAATGTCTGAAGAAACTCGTTTGCGACAGTATCATTTCCCGACTTAAGTAAGTCAATGTTAAAGTCGCCGAGGAAGAAACAATCTTTGTTTTTAAAAACAGGGGATTTTACCAAATCAGAAAGGTAAGTTAAAAAATCCTTGATATTGGAGTTGGGAGGTCTGTACATAATGCCTACCACAATATTTCTAATTCCTGGTATGCAAATTTCTAAAAAAAGGGATTCAACAATATTATCCATTCTCGAAATATCATCATGAACAATACATTCAAAAGTATGCGATATATAAAGTGCAACACCTCCACCACTCTTATCGGGTCTATTATTGACAAACATTTTATAGCCGTCAATCGAAAAAAAACTTACAGAGTTAGAATTTAACCAGGTTTCACTTAAACCAATAACAGAGAAAGACTGATCAGCATCAGTCTCTAAAAATAATTTGAACTCATCAAAATGTTTGTTCAAACTCCGAATATTTAAATGCAACAAAGAAAACATATCATTAGAAAAACTATTACACATATCTTTACATTGATTCACCGTAATATAATTACACGACATATTTTCATTTAACTCTTCACTGAAGTCAGAGGGCAATTCATTTACGGAAGAGTTTAAATTGTCAGCGACAGAATTGTCATAAAACATTGATCGCGAAGTAGATGCTCCACCAACTGAATCTGATTCTAACCTTATTTGCCTGAAAAGCTCAAAAAAGTCATCATTTGATAGAGAACTAAACGGAGCATTTAGGAAATTAGCCATTGTAAATGTGGGACATATCTATGAGAGTTTGTGTTGTCAGACAATCCGCAATTACAGGAACGAGTGAGCATTGCAAGAAAATAATCAACCAACAGAGTGAGGTAGGATACTGGAGAAGCCAAAGAACATGAAATTTGTCAAAATCATGATGGACAGAGGATCGCTGCGAAGAAGACGAACAGGGAGGAAAAGAGAGCAGTACAAGGTAGACGAGAAAGTTCAGTGACAACGAAGAGAAACATGGAACACACATAACATGTAAATGAGGACAAATTGGTTGTCTCCGAGGGCTTCCGAGACGATGACAATAGAGAATGTATAACACAGAAATCCGAGCGGACATTGGGAACGACGTGCATAGTTTTTGACTGGCTCCCGTTATGTAAAGCTAGTGCGCTTTGAGCGCGCGAAAAGGTCCACTAGTGATGTAGTGAATGGATAAAAAAGAGAAAAGAATTACTATGTTGAAAAGAAAGACAGGATAGAAAAAAAAAATTAAAAAAATACCTGTTTGAAAGACAAAACTATCTAGTTCAGCGTCCTGCTATTAGAAATAAGATTTGTGAGACACACTTTACGCCTCTCAAACAAGGGCATTCACCCATATAACCTATTCTATGCAATTAAGATGTGACATTGCGGGTACACACGCATGGGAGTTCCTAACATGTCACGCCAACTCATTGACAGTATCACAAACCAAGGCCGAGTAAAAATTACCATTAAACGCATATAGAAAGCTGTGAGTGGTGCGAGGTATTAACCAATCGGGTTTAAAAGACTCCCATTATGCTGTAAGCGGTGCGATGTTTTAGCCAATCGGGTTGTAGAGACTCATCGTTATGCGTAATCAATATACAAGGGAAACATGGGGAAGGATTTATAAACATAATAGGTTTCGGTGACTGAATAATCCAACTTTAAGTCATTGATGTCATTCGACGTGGGCTCACTAGAATAAAACAACAGGTGGCAGGACAAAAACAAACAAAACACGGGCGGGTTCGAGAAGGCTAAAAGAAGGCTAATGCACCTGAGGTATTCAATAGTTTGTTAGACTGAAGAACACATGAATTTACATAGTGATAACACGGAATTATCGACAACGGAACTGTAATCAGTTGTGGGTGCTAAGTACCCAGGTCGAAATTCCCATAGAAACCAGTAGAGCTAAAACCAGTAGAATTCTACTGGTTTGTACGGGTTCAGTGGAGACCGATTTTCTACTGGTTTCAATATGGAAAGTGAAATAAAACCAGTAGAAAACCAGTAGGAAATTTGTACTGGAACCAGTAGCAGACCAGTAAGAATTCTTATTGGAACCAGTAGAAACCAGTAGAAGTGCTTGATTTAAACCAATAGAATCCAGTGGAGACCAATGAAAACTCTCATTGAAACCAGTAGAAATCTCAACAAAACCAGTAGAAATCTTAACAAAACCAGTAGAAAACCAGTAGAAACCAGCAGGATTTTTTTACTGGAACCAGTAAAAATCTCAACAAAACCAGTAGAAATCTCAACAAAACCAGTAGAAATCTCAACAAAACCAGTAGAAATCTTAACAAAACCAGTAGAAAACCAGTAGAAACCAGCAGGATTTCTTACTGGAACCAGTAGAAATCTCAACAAAACCAGTAGAAATCTTAACAAAACCAGTAGAAACCAGCAGGATTTCTTACTGGAACCAGTAGAAACCAGCAGGATTTCTTTCTGGAACCAGTAGAAACCAGCTGAATTTCTTACTGGAACCAGTAGAAACCAGCATGATTTCCTACTGGAACCAGTAGAAACCAGCAGGATTTCTTTCTGGAACCAGTAGAAACCAGCAGGATTTCTTCTGGAACCAGTAGAAACCAGCAGGATTTCTTACTGGAACCAGTAAAAACCAGCAGGATTTCTTACTGGAACCAGTAGAAACCAGCAGGATTTCTTACTGGAACCAGTAGAAACCAGTAGGAATTTCTACTGGAACCAGAAGAATACCAGTAGATGCCTTACTGAAACCAGAAGAAACCAACAGAATACCAGTAGATGTTGTACTGGCCCCAGTAGAAACCAGAAGAAATTCCTACTGAACCAGTAACAGCATGTACCAATGCATTTGGAAGAAGAACTTGCACTTCAAGTGACTCCCATTATAACGACATCTTCAGGACCGACAGTTTTCTTTTTGTTACATTAAAATGTTGTTACCGCTCAACAATGCAAGAAAGAACATTGTAAATGTACACTAGTAGTACAGTTGTAAATACAGATAATAATTTAAGGACGTGATTTTCTACTTTTTTGATACATTGCAAAAAAGTTTCCATAGAACCATGTCCATTATAATGGATGTGCGCTAGTAGTACAAATTCTTCTTCAAATCAGCAAAAAAAAAACCAAACAAACAAACAAACAGACAAAAAACCTATTTGTAATGGTGCCACCAGATGATCAACTAATGTACAGTACTAACCAATTTTCGACTGAACGAGACATACCTGAATGTTCAAAATTAAGAATGCACACATGTACACAACACATGCCACACAAATTCACACTGCATTTGTATGCATACATTGATCAAAACATGAGACTTCTATCACACACTGTAAGTCTGGAGTAAATACAGTCTTAAGTTGAGGAAATTTTATTACAGGTCAACGGATGATAATCATATTACATGAGTACATTACATTTGTATTCATTATTCAGATTACTTTTTTTTTTCACCATGTTGTTTTGCCAAGCCAAAGAATTTTTATTTCAGTTAACAATTTCGTTCAACTGATTATGTGACAGGAATTTATTTTTTTGAAAGACAAATAAGGCCTCGACAGGTATTTGAAAAAAAAGCCAAAAACATGTAAATTTGTATTACATCAAAAATACAAGGTTTACATTCCCGTCATTGAGCACTTTCCATATGCCCCATTTGTTTGTTAAAGCGATAACATAAAGATGATTACCCTAATCATAGAAAATGTTCATCTGAAAGGATGCAAAACTCATACGTACACAAACAAACTTAATAATAAAGATATTAAACTGATGGCATGACAAACAAACCTTCACTTGACAAAACAAAATACAGCATTGGTGGTTGGCAAAGAATAGATGTTCATAATTGAAGGGGTCAGTGCAATATAGTGCTAACCCACACAACAGTCATTTTGAGATAATCGCTGTTGAATGTTTGGAAAGTCCATACATTGTACATTAATAAAACATGAATGCATGCATTTTTTACCATTTTATAGGTTGAATTCAAATATATTTTCACGGAGGTTATAGAGTGAAGCCTAAGGATTATGAAAATGCATGTAACTCAATTTTGACAAAAGTGTGGGTTAGCACTATATTGCACCGACCCTTTCAATTATGTATGTAAAATAAACCATGCTGTCTTGCTGGCATCATCCAAGTACATACATCTACTGTACATACACAGATAACACTAACAGCATCGATCATAGATAGTGCTAAAAAAAGCGGCACCAAAATGGGATTGGATATTGTAGGTAAGAGGCAATGAGTAAAAAAAAAAAGAAGAGGAAAATAAACAAATAAACAAATTCATACTCACATCTGAATGTAAGTTTACAGAATAGATTTCAATTACCAAAATGATCACGCATGCTTGGCAGCTCATTTTATGTTAGTTAATAGCCTTTTAAAAACATGAGAACCTCATTATGTCAAGGACCAAAAATACGATTCACCTGTAATTACCTTGTTTGAGTGTATATCACCTTTCTTACTATATCGTAAATATACACAGCCCTGTCCCTTTGCTGCACACAGCATTTGGTTGGGCTAGTTTCTTTCTATAATAGGTCCTTGTTCTGTCAGCTGGAAAGTGGTATGCACAATCTGTGAGGTTTAATCAATGTCTAATAGTAGTCATAGATTTTTCACAATAAGTCAAGAGTCTTCACCTGGGACCTGATAAAATCATCCATTATCATTTGCAAACTGGCAGGTCTGTAAGTTGCAAGGTTACACTAATTTCATTTTTTTTTTTTTTAAGAAAGAAAATGCATCAAACTGAACATTACCCATTTGACCATTTAAAAGAAAAAAGAAAAAAAAAGTGTACACCGTTGCATGATTCAATTACACAACTTTGAGCACAAACAACACAGCATGGACGCGGAAGGTTTTGCACTTCAGGCTCACACCCATAAGTCTTTTTATCCGATAGCAAGTACAGCTATACCTTTGCCATCAGTACAGCGCAGGAATCTTCCCCTCCTCTACCAGCACAGCAACTCTCTTGTGCAAAATCAAAATACTGTACATGAACTAAGTATATGCTGACTTTCTTGCAGTTTATACTTGTACCCATCATGAATGTAAAGATACACTGTAGCACAGAAGATCACCCAAGCCCAGTCATCTGGTTTTGACATACATGTATGTACTAAACTTGTACATTGTACATTACGGTACTGTACAAGTATTTCCTCATTTACGCTGTCACCAGTGATGGAATAACACAGGACATAGTGACACTCCTTTTCCTCCAGTCAATCTTTAAAGTACATTGTCGCTAACAAATCTCTGCACTGATGATGATGAGTCTGGCTGAATATGATGGTTCTCTCAGTTTTACATTTCTTTCGCTCACATAATTCTTTCACTAATGTGAAAATATCTTGAAATTTTCCTGAAGTGACAAGCTGACAACATACACTTTTTGTAACAGCAAATATTTGGCCAGGCCTCCCTGGTTGGGCCCATCTGGTGCTTGTATGACGATTTCAAAATGCTGAAGGCCCAAACTCTCAGTGAGGTCATCATTCTCTGAAGGCAAGGGAAGATGTAGGGCCCACTCGTGGCAGTCAAAATACCAGGTACGTGGCATAACGGAGCTCCGCAAGTTGACCTTAGCTGGCTTCTTCTAGTCTTCATCGTCTCCTAATACTTACAGACAAAACAAACAGAAAGAGAACTTCGAGTAATCAATCAATTTTCAATATTTGATGTTAAAGTGATATATTGTACTACGTAAATCTTGCCAAATTGAGAACATTTGTTTAATAAAATCAGCACATTTTTCTTCTTCATTGGAGATCAACATTCAACAATCGTATCATTACATAGGTCAACTAGTGTTTCAGTTTGAACTCTTTATACATATGTACAACATATGTTACGTTTGCACGCCTGACTCTGTCAAGGGCATGTTATAGTTAACTTCACATATTCTACTCAATGCACAAACCCGCACCCACCGATCGATAAATCACTAGCACAGGGTAGACAGTGTTTCTGGCAATTCCATTTCTCTCACTTACAATGTACCGGGTAACCGGTATAGCCTGTATTTTACTTGGTGATTGACTAGCAAGCGGTGTTTCCTACGAACTGTTGTTATGAATTGTATACTGGCTTTTTGTACGCTTAAATGGTCACAGATTTGTCATACAATTTACAAACACACATGAAATAAGCAAAGCTTGGCATTTTTTTCTACAACTTTGCTCACTGCATGTCCAAAATACGATTCAACATAAATCTACAAGTTAAATACATGTAGATGAGAAAAAATGAATGTACATGTATTCTCAAATCATCACTATTTTGTTGGTGTCTAATGTGGCAAACAGAATGTTTCCATCATGGCACACAAACTGATATTGAGTGATATAAAGAGCTAACTTAAATCTAACTTTGTAGTTAGCGTTAATAATACTTTAAATCTAGGCTAACAAGAGGTCTAAGGCAAAACACTCACTAACCTTCTAACTGGCCAACACTGGTGCTCGGTTTGTCTCAGTCGGGTTCCTCATACACTTGCACTGCAGACGATCGAGTACAGCATGGCTATGCACATCAGTGAACCTACTGCGTACTGGTGGCTGTAGCTGTTCCAGTGTCTCACAGTCCATTATCGGGCATTGTCAGTCTCCGACACGTACCACCACCACAACGGTAGTACCAGATACAGTTTGGATTCACAGTGGATTGTTTCGTCAATTTTCACGATGTCACTAGCTCGCACATTTCAAATCGTTTGAACATACATGTAGTATGGTGTACGACATTTCTGAAACATACCGTAGGGCGTACTAGTACACCGAAAAAAACGTAGCGTTCAAACGCACGGCTTCGATTCCGATCGTCATCTAGTATGATCAGCTATGGTTGAATACGGCCTGGAAGCAAACTCGACATCAAAGTCACTCTCAAATGAAATAAAACGTCAATGTTTACCGCTAACTAAACCTTAGATTTCCTGAGCTCATTAAAGATTCTCATTCCGAAACACAAATGCAATCGTAAGTGGAGTTTTCTCGGTATAATTGGCTGCTGGATCACGACAGAGTTGAACGGATTGCGATGGGTGCGTTGATGTGTGTACGACAGCACAGTACGACGTACAGCTCAAATATGAATGCGGTGGCGGTCGGCCGGCCAGCCAGCCGGCCAGCGCAGGGCCGGGGAGCGGACGGCGGATTGCGCTGCCCGCCAAAAGTAGCTCGTTTGCATAACGGCTAGCTGCGCGGTAGAATATGACGTCATGTTGCCGTTTGAGTCCCAGGGATTCATTGATGAGCATAACGAGTTTAAAGACAATTAGGTTATAACAATTACATAAGTATAATTTTATTTCAAAATATATGACTTATATTTTTTTTTTGCAATTGTTAATATCCCCATGATAACAAAATTAACAAAATTTTCCGTAAAAGTTGTTCATTGTAACGACGTTCTGTTGTTTGACAACTTCCAGTAGAATCCACCGGTTTCTATTGGTTTCTGCAGGCACTCGGTTGGTTTCTACTGGTTTGACTTGTTAGAAGTATTTTGACACCCCATTTTATACCAGTAGAATCTACTGATTTCTGTCGGTTTCTAAATGGTATTACTTCACAATTTTACAACCCTCTTCAAACCAGTAGACTCTACAGGTACTCGTTGGTTTCCGCTGGTTTGACTTGATATTTTTACATCCCATTTCAAGCCAGTGGAATCTACTGGTTTCTGTCGGTTTCTACTGGTATAACTCCACACTTCTACAACTCTCTTCAAACCAGTAGACTATCTACAGGTACCTGTTGGTTTCTACTGGTTTGACTTGTTTGTTTTTACATGTATAGGAGATGACTGGTTTGTACTGGTTACCACTGGTTTGACATGATATTTCGACAGCCCATTTCAAGCCAGTGGAATCTACTGGTTTCTGTCAGTTTCTACTGGTATAACTTCACACTTCTACTAATCCTCTTCAAACCAGTAGACTATCTACAGGTACCTGTTGGTTTCTACTGGTTTGACTTATTTGTTTTTCCATGTATAGGAGATTGACTGGTTTGTACTGGTTACCACTGGTTTGACATGATATTTCGACACCCCATTTCAAGCCAGTGGAATCTACTGGTTTCTGTCAGTTTCTACTGGTATAACTTCACACTTCTACTAATCCTCTTCAAACCAGTAGACTATCTACAGGTACCTGTTGGTTTCTACTGGTTTGACTTATTTGTTTTTCCATGTATAGGAGATTGACTGGTTTGTACTGGTTACCACTGGTTTGACTTGATATTTTGACACCCCATTTTAAAGCCAGTGGAATCTACTGGTTTCTGTCGGTTTCTACTGGTATAACTTCACACTTCTACAACCCTCTTCAAACCAGTAGACTATCTACAGGTACCTGTTGGTTTCTACTGGTTTGACTTATTTGTTTTACATGTATAGGAGATTGACTGGTTTGTACTGGTTTCCGCTGGTTTGACTTTATATTTTGACACCCCATTTTAAAGCCAGTGGATTCTGCTGGTTTCTGTCGGTTTCTACTGGTATAACTTCACACTTCTACAACCCTCTTCAAACCAGTAGACTTCTACAGGTACCTGTTGGTTTCTACTGGTTTGACTTATTTGTTTCTACATGTATAGGAGATTGACTGGTTTGTACTGGTTACCACTGGTTTGACTTGATATTTCGACACCCCCATTTTAAGCCAGTAGAATATTCTGGTTCCTATTGGTTTATGCTGGTCATTACTTCATCACAATTGTATGACCCTCTTCAAGCCATTACTACTGGTACCTGTTGGTTTCTACTGGTTTGACTTAATTCTTGTTTATACATGCAGAAAAGTGACTGGTTTATACTGGTTCATACTGGTTTTCCGTTCTTTTAAAGCCATCTTCAAACCAGTAGGCTGCACGGGTACCTGTTGGTTTTTACTGGTTGACAAGTAATGTCTTAACATGTATTTAAAAAAATGCTGGTTTGTATTGGTTTCTACTGGTCTGACTTGTCTTTTTGCAACCCAGTTTTGAAACCAGTCGACTCTTCTGGTTTGTACTGTTCTCTACAGGTTTCCCTCTCCACTTGAAACCATTAAACAGTACTGATTTCTTCTGGATTCTACTGGTCTAACTTTAAATTTAACACTCCATTTGAAAACCAGTAGACTCTACTGGTTTTTATTGGTTTGTTCTGGTCTTTTGACCAGTTGAATCTATTGGTCTCTATGGGAATCCTACTGGAACCCTCTGGAAATTCCCATAGAAACCACTCAAATCCGGAAACCATTAAAAACCAGTAGAAGGTCTCTACTGGTTTCTACTGGTTTCTATGGGAATTTCGACCTGGGTACATAATACGTTACAATAAAGGTTATGCATGACTCAGAGGAGAAGGAATCTGGAGCAGGGTTGACGACCACAAAAAACTGTAGGGCCTACACTATAATGTAGGTAGAGAATGATATAAAAGCATTGATAGATCGGATTGCCAGTGTAAAGAAAAAATGTGGACTTAAAGTAGGCTGGAGCACCTGAAGTATCAAACAGTTTGTTTAACTAAAGAGAACATGAATGCGCATAGCAATAACACACATTATAGGCAACTGACATGATTGTATCGAGAATAATCAGCTGTGGGTGCTAAGTGCGTAATTTGACTATAAGAGAGACTGTGCATGACCATAAGGTGGAGGAATCTGGAGCAGGGTTGACGACCACCAAAACTGTACAATATCATGCAGGCAGAGAGTAATACAAAAGCACTAAAGAATCGGTTAGCCTGTGTGAATGATCTTCATGGAAGATTGAAAGAAAATTACACAGGAATCTGGAACAGAGGAATCTGATTTATATACTAGATTGTTGTTATGCCTGAAAATCATTGGACACCTATCCGGTAGTTGGGAGTAACAGTCATCTCGCGAATATGTATGTACGGCCTGAACATACAAACACCCCGGTTCAACAAACAAATTGGAAAGCATAAGCAGAATACACGGGGAAAATGTTCACATGGCAGGTGGCTGCTAGCAACAAACTAACAAAGGATGCGTTCATCGAGGTTACTCAAGCTATGTCAGTATACGTAAGACACATTAAAAAACAGCAGAAATGCATTGAGCACCCGAAACGCAGAACAATTATATAATAAGACCTGCTCTTAAAGGGACGGCGCAGCATCAGCCAAGATTCAGCCTTTAACTTTTTCCAGGATACCCAGAGACCACCCTATGAAAAACCAAAAAGCATCTCATAAAAAACTTTCCATCATCATTTAATTTTAGGAGAAAGAGAGAAAAAAGGAATAGAAAAGGATAAGTCCCAACCGAAACAGTACCATCCCTTCAAGGAGACGCTCGAGCAATGCAGACAAAATGCCGACAGTTACCATATTCAAACATGTGCAAAATTACCTGCATTCATACTCTGCATGTAGTTTTAAATGAAAGTACATTGTATACATTGCTTGTTGTGTCTTGAAATTCAGGGAAATCCATCAAGGAAAAAAAAAAAAAAAAAAACCAGAGTTCAAACATGTGCAAAATTTCATTCTCAACATGGGTGTAGACATACACGCACCCAAAAAAAAAATGTAACAAGCAGGTTTGTTTGAGAATGTGAAAAAAATTGGTGCATAATACTTGCTGCAGTCTAACTTTAAATACACTTATTGAGGTCGCTCAACTTACGGTATGGCTACATCAAATAACAGTATGAATGCATAGAGCAGCCGAAACACGAAACAAACAGGGCTGACTCTTAAAGGGACACTCTGGGCCATGCAGCAATATGATATGCATCTCTGTATAGGACAAACTTTCGTTAAAAGGTCACAGAATCTGAACCCATACCAGAGACACTAAAAGGTCTGAAAAACAGTATGAATGAGAATTATCTAGCTACATGACACCACGAGACCAGTCATTTGAATAAAGAAATGAAGAAAAGGAAAAAGAAAACCGCAACCCAGAACAAAAAAAAAAAAAAAAATATATAGATATGTTGCAAATTGAAAAAAAAAGACAAACTGGAAGGTATTAACACAAAATCAAAGTAATCAGTTATTATCAGATATGATTTACACATCTTAGATATACACTCCGATATAACAATTAATCTCTGCAACATTGTCAAATAGATGAACCCTATATCAGAAAGAAAAGGTGGAATCGAAAGAAAAAGAGGAAGAGGAGAGAAAGAAACATCAAAAGCCGATTGTAACCGGAAGTCTTTCGTATATGCTGTGGCTTGAAGAAAAAATTGATATCTGATCTCCTCATTCAATATTACACTTTATACAGGAGAGTAATGAAAGGAAGTAAAAATTCTCTCCATGAAAATGGAGCAGAGCTTTACATCAGTAGGAAAATACACACCTGCCTTCCACACTGTGTACGTAAATTCTTTTCTCCCTCCTCTTCACTTTCACCATGACAATTATTGTTCGAAATTAGCACCCCCAACAATAACAAAAATATAAGGAGAGGAAAGAAGCAAGGCCTCTAATTCATGGGTGTTGTCATAAACGCTATGCAGTATAATGCTTTACCTTACTAGGTGAAGCAAGCAGTAAATACGCCATTGCGATACAATATTTTTGTTACAAGACCAATTTCAAGCATAATGGAGTGAACATGATGATTTAAAGCATGGACTTGCTTCTCTGCAAGCAAAACCTGGGCAATGTAAGTTGTTTTCAGCACTTTGGCAATAGACAGTGAGCACAGAGAGAACTGAAAAGCTTTAGACTGATTTTATTATCATACAGTATTCATTTTCTGTTCTTTTTCTTACTGTAATATTTCATAACTCACAATTCAAAAAGAAATAAAAATAAAAATTGTGTATGATCAGAAGGAAATAAAAGATTCAATTCACCTGATAACTTGAGATACAAAACACAAAAATGAAATGAAATACAATATTAGGGCTTAGAACAAATATGATTATTTCTTATTGTTTTGCTTGTGAAGAAGAAGGCAACTGTCAGCAAACAATAATTTATTCTGCTTTTTTTGCTTCAATAATCTTACAAGCTAAAGGGCCTAAGTAGCGGAATATAAGATTCTACTTTATGCAGTAAAGGATCAAACTAAGTTGTATTTGATATGATTGCATTCACTGCTTCTTCTCTCTTTTTTTCAACACCGTTTTCCCTCAAATGTTTAACTATCTCCATTTTGAAGCTACCATCACTTTTCTCCTTTTATACTGAAACAGGTACAGTAATTCTGTCTATCATTGTCTCTGTCTGTCTGTCTCTCTCTCTCCTTGTCTCTGTTTGTCTGTCTGTCTGTCTGTCTGTCTGTCTGTCTGTCTATCCTTGTGTTTATTTCTCTATCCACATTTTTCTCTATCTTCCTATCTTCCACCTTCTGAGTAATTGTCCCCTGCTCCTCCAATGTTGTAACGCTTTTAGGCATAATCTACGATGAGTGGAGTACATTAAAAAAAAAAAAAAAAAAAAGCGATACATGTGAAGCGAGATGCCGAAGGCGGCATATCAGTGAGACAACAGTTTGTTTCCATCGAAGTCATCGGAAGTCATCATTTTGCTCCCGGGGCAGAAGTTTCCTGCTGCTTTCTTGGAGAATTGCTGTATGGTTGCATTCAGTATGTGGTAGATTGTCATGCAGCACATACTGAAAAAACTGTTGTAATGCTGTAATGCTTTTAGGCATAATCTACAACTAAGTTGACTGCATCCCTGAAAATGTGTCACATGTGAACCAGGATGAATGCAGACGGCAGCATTAACAAGGCCAAATATTTCTTCTATAAACTTAAAAACCATGATTTTTGTTCCTACGCAGAAATATCCGGCTCTTCCTCAAAAAAGAAAAAAAAGAAAAAAGAAATGCCACATGCTCACATTCCTTTCGTTTCGTTAATTTAATTTTCAACAAAGAGTGACAATGTACAAAGACATCATGAGAAAAAGAACAAATAATATGAAAATAAAAACACATATTCTCAATACGTTGAAATATCATATAAATACCATGAATTAAAGAAGACATAGATAAACATATATACATGTTATTTACTGCATAATGTTGAAAATGGAAGGAAAGCTAAAGAGCAGAACTTATAATATGCTTTCCCCACAAAACCAATAGTAATAAAGTACAAAAATGTAAATACAAAAACGTAACACTTTCAGCAGTATGTCATAATCCTTTACCATAGGTACTCACATACTGACATATCAGCTGTCAAAATGAAAAAAAAAAAAAAAAATGTGTGGCACATAATTTAATACATATTTTGTTCGAAATCTCTTCCTGATTCTCTTATTACATCTTGACAATGTAATCTATATCTCTCTTTTCCTTTGTGACCACTAAAGGCTTCTTCCTGAACTATCTGTTTTGGCATTATTTGCAAGCTTCTACTTACCATATTTTCATGCAGCCAGTTTGTACTAAAATATTTAGTAATCAAGGTTATAGTCTCTCATGGAAAAAAAAAATCCAACCATTTACTTTTAAAAGGGTGACTTTTATTGGTACTGCTTTTATTTTCTTTTTCATTTTTTTTTAAATTCATTACCTGTCAGAATATTATTTGTCTGGTATAAGCCTCCTCTCCTTCTCCAATTTTATTTCTTTCTTTCTCTCTATCTCTCATCTCTTATTTTTCCCCTTTCATTCTCTACTCATTCCCACTCGACCCCTTTTTTTTAAATTGTTCTAGTATTTGTCTCCAAAACTGGTGTCATAAAATACATATTGTCCATTTTCTCTTTCGCAGTTCTTTCAATTAAAACGTACAAGCTTGTCTTTTACATGGGTCCCTCTTCCATTAATGCAATTATTTTGAACAATTAGTTCCATAAGTATATTTGCATATTTTTTTTGTTGTAATACATTGTACATTTTGTTGTCTTTGAATCTGTATCGACAACGAACATGTTACTGGAAATAGAATTTAATTCAAATTTGAATTTGAATTTGAAATTACAAAGAACATCTGATATATCTGCCTGTTAACTCATCATCTGCCTGTAATGTTCCTCTTCATTTATTCCACATTAATATCCAGTCATCGGCATCAGCGCATATTCATTTACCAAAAATAAGTGTAACCTTTTTCTATTTCTTCACCTGTCTGTTTATACCTACTGCTGTATCTTTGCCCATGTACTGTAAAAGTGGAAATTTTCACAGTGTAGAAATTTTCGCACATTTTGCGCAACTAAAAACTAATGCGAGAATAAAAGCAAGAAAATATTTTTCAACGAAATTAAAACACACACGAACTTCATCTTACCAAGCGTGCCAAGCGTGAAAATTACTCACACAAAAGTATCCCCTTTTACAGTAGTTTGTATCCATCTATCGTATCTCCTTTTTATTAACTCCCTCAGGAATATGAACCTAAGATCCAATGGACATTGTACAACTTAACACATTGGCTGGGACTAAAAGAGTTAATCTATCTCTGGAGTCTCTTCTAATCTACCCATCAATCTTCATCTATCTAGAGTGTATCTCATTATCTCCCTATAAGCATCTCCCTCCCTTTCCTCTCTCTTCTACCCCCCCCCCCCTCCCCCATCTCTCTCTTCTCTCTCCCTCATCTTTTCCTTTCTCTAATCTCTCTTATAACTTTACCAACTTAACATTCTGTACATAATGTCCTATGGTTCCCTGGAGGACACAGCAATATTGCTCTCTTTTCAACAAATTTCCAAATGATGTAAAATAGCTCAATGCATGTTTATTTTTGTCTATTATAAGTGATGCTTACTTGAAAGCCTTAGAAGACTATACCAAGAGAATGCTGTGTCACAGAGGTAATTCTGATATAAATTTGTTGACCTTTGACCTTCTTACATACAGTACATACAGTACAAATTACATACAGTATAATATACTCCATATGAAAACAAAAAATGGTACAACATAAAACTATTAAATAAAACAAATGGGATGTTTCTGGCATTTTAGGAACTAAAGGGTTAATCTTTCTCTAAAGTCTCCTCTATCCATCAATTTTCATCTATCTGACAGTGTATCTCATTATCCTCCTATCAGAAATCTCTTTGCCTCCTTTGATTCTTTATTTTTTGCCATTCTCTCTTCTCTTCTCTTCCCTCTACCTCCTTTCTCTTTTTCTCCTCTCTTTTAATGATGTCTCCTTCTCTCTCCTTTTCCTCTCTCTTTCCTCTGTCTGGCTATCTATGAAAGGTTATTTACCCTGTGTAATTACCTGACAAGAATTGGTGTGTACAAGGGGGGATGGTGCAGGCCTTCGCTATGAGAACCAGGTGCACCGCTTGGCGGTGTGTGTGCACCATGAGATTGGCTGTCTCGCCTCGCGGCACAACCATGTCACTCTCGCTGGCCGTCAGTACGCTGATGCACGCACCAATTGGCAGGGGATGATGTCAGGGATGATGTCATCCCTGCGCCCTGGGAATAGATAATAATGGTGGTGGTAGTGGTGGTGATGGTGGCACTGACAGGGGAGGGGGTGCATGAGGGGGTAAATGACGAGGAGGATCGAATGACATTAAAGAGTGTGACTTGCCACCATTATAATCTCGTTCACACACCGAATATTAACAGTTTTTTAAAACTGAATTTTGCAACACAATGCCAAAAATAATGACTCTCCTGTCACTTTTATATTGCCACGGGGAAGACAGTCTAGCTCAATATTGTTTGGAAACTCTTGCTATTGAATTTGCCCAGCACGGCACTGGTAAATGTCACTCGAGGAAGCCATAAATCTTTTCAACCCCATAATTTAATGCATCTCATCATGCTAGGTGTGCACACTGGGGTGCCGCCCATCACGCTCCGGTCATTGTCTGGGCACGTGCAGTCTGGAGATTCAAAGCACTCTGTTTGCAGCTGAGTGATTTTCTTTTTATCTATTTTTTGTGTCAAAATGGTGCAATTTCATGTTCTTTTCCCAACATCATGTGAAGAAGATATTCCTGTATGTGAATATGGCATATGATCACCGGTGTAGCTGCCTGGTGCCAATGACTGAGTATTTTCTGCATGCAGCAATGAATAGAGACCTCAACGCTGCATGTTAAGAAGGACACATTAACCTTTTGCGCCTAATTACTGTAAGGTACTACTGGCATCTCACTCAGTCCAAGAAACCAACAGAATTAGGTGACCGAGTTAAGGACATATACCATTCTGCCTATTTTTGCCATGGGAGATATATTATTTTTCATTTGGAAAGCACCTTAAGGGACACCAACAATTTTTTTTTTCATCCATGCAGGAAGATACTTCAGTACATTAATAAGTAATCATAACACATATCTCTACTGTCTGGTAGCAAACTATTAATCTTGTTGCCTGTTGAATTAAACAAAACATTATTAATTCATGTTCTCTGCTGGTTATTAGCCCTTTTAAATGAAAATCCTCACCATAATCTGAGTCCTTGCATTCATTTCACAGGACACATCCACAAATTTCGTCACATCTCTGTCACCTACAGCCATTAACTCTCTGTCAATGGGAACATATTCTGTCAAGATTGTATAGCCTATGGGAAGTTCAGAATCTCATGGTGGAGCAACATGAGGCTCATCAAGGGAGCATGGATATCAACCATGTGAATGACCCCACTAATGACAGTGAAATAACTATCCTGATGAAGCATGCATCGGATCACACTGGGCGTACGTGCCACCACGATCTACATGTACCTGTGACATTAACCAGAACTGATACAGAAATCCACAGTCAGGGATCGCGAGGCCCCAATACAGCAAGGAAGACACCAAATGCAAATTATGCTGCCCCAATTCCCTCTGGATGTGCTGAAATCGGATTTCCGGAACGAGGGAAGTGGATGAAACATACATGCACATGAGATAAAATGACATGGATTTCAGCAAGTGGTAGTCATTACTGTCATATGTTTTGTCTCTCTCTTTCTCTCTCTCTCTTTCTCTCACACAAGGTAGCTCCGATGAAATTTGCATGGATACATTTGATATTCGATTATGCCAGGTACCAATTTGATGGAAGCTAAAAGTAAGTTTTTCCATCATATCATAACTCAAAGGTAAATATCAAGAGCCCTTATTTTCTTCAAATTAGCCCTTATTTTCTATCAACACTTTTATCATACTTATAATCCTGGTTTGATAATGTAAAAGAATTGACTGTATGCCAGCTTTTCATTTCTTTCTTTTTTATTTGCTTAAAGTCACATACATTCCTTTTGAATGAATAGCACTACTAACAGAATTGAAAATGCAACAGGTAGAAGTGCATTGCACCAACCTAATCCTAGATCTAAACAGTCATCCTATTCCTAGATAGTCGTCGGGTTTCATGATGCACCTCTACTTCGTTTCATTAAGTGACTTTCTGAATGACACGATATCATTCTTTCATCTGTAAATCCATTCTCCAAATCAAATAAGCCAACTAAATTTCAGTTTGCATCATTCATCTATTTTTAGTGTTTTTTTTTTCTTTCTGTTGTGAATTTGAAGTTACCTTCTCCAGCACATGAATCCCCTCTTGTATGAAGACTTAAAATCTCATCGATTCTGTCAGTGATATCAACATTTGTGACCCACTACAGCAAAAGGAACTGAAAGTTGGGGTGGGCGAGTTTTTGAAAATGATGTGACATTTTTCTCCTACTCTTACGCTTTAATTTCATATATCACACGATTCATAACAGTACTCGGTTGCAGAGATAACAATGTTATTTTGAGATTTTGTCTTGACCTCTTGACAATAGAAGGTATGCTCCTATAGCAACATCCGCGACGTTCAATCAAGCTTAGCACTAGCGGTCTACACACAACCAATCAGTAACCAGGATGCCACGCACTGACTAAGAAGATCACTCCTTTTTTGTTCCTGGCAGAGTCTATCTGCAGTGCTAAATCCAAATCTTCGGACACATTTCTACTCCATTTAAACATGGAAAATCATGACCCAGAAAAACGCTAATTTCTTGCCTTGAAATTTTCTGTAATCATTTAGCTTCGGAATTTCGGCAGATGATAGATGAAACATTAGACTACAAAATTATGCCAAAAACAGAAATTTGATGGTTTTGACTAATTTTGATGATCTCACTTCAAACTCAATTTTCTCGCCTCAGCCATCAGTGACTGTCGGATCCTTTCGACATTGCGGGTTACATTCTCAGAGTGACAGGAGGTGGTACACTGATGTAGTACATGATGGGATGTGGGCGGCCTCCATTAATGCTACTCCTGTTTTTCCACTAAATTATGGACAACTTCCGCACCAAAATCAATTTGTCTAAAGTGCTCGCTGACACTCCATTTTTAATGATAGTAGGGAGAAAATGAAAATTACAAAGCTACATAAGCCACTGCATGTTTCTCAAATAGTAACCTCATAGCTTAGACCACCTCATTTACACCTTTGCACTGTGACATCTATCTATTTTGTGAGTACATATATCAATTAAACAACTCTAGTTTACACTCACACAGACATCTGAAAATGAACCTCAGAATTCTTCTCTCAGTGTTAAGAGAGGCAGTAAATTTGATATGATAATATAGCTAGGGTCATGCTCCTCAAACTTTATCTAAGTCAAGGTTTGGCTCCTACAAACTTTTTCAAATCCCAGTTAGATTGAAAACAATCTATTTTTAATTTCACTTTTGGCCATGATACTGTACATGTGATTCAATCTTTGTTAGAGTGACAAACACAGATACAGCACAATGGTTTACTCACAGGGAATTGAAAATATGATTTGCTTGTTTGTTATAAATGGCAGGTTATATTTTGTCCCATTGTTGTCAAGGGATATTTGGACATACTATTTCTTAACTCTTCTTCAAGTAGCAATGTTATGCAAATATTTTCATCATTGTTTCACCAGCCACTACATGACTTAAAGATTTTGAGGTATGATACATTTAATCATTGATGAGAAAAATAAAAAAGCAGAAGAAAGATTAATCCTCAAGTACAAAAGCATCAAGTTCTTTGAATGTGGTGTCCATGCAGGCATTGTCTCACAGGCAGCAAACAGATTACAGACTTCAAATTACATTCTACAATGGCTACTTGGGACGGACTTGATGTTTTCAGGTAAATGCGAAAGAGTAATGAACAACGGAAATACTCAAGCACGTACCTTGAGTTGTTTGCGAGTAGACAATTACAGAGGAAATTTACATCAAGCACAAAAATGAGTCTTCCCTTGCAAGGTTGTCAGGATCCTCTTCAGACATAGTAGAATGGGAATCATTTGTCTAGTATCACTTCAGCTCTTATTAGGTGAGCTGGTCTATAGGCTTATGAGAATGTTATACAAGGACAAATATGTGAAAAGGCACTTATAGACATATAAATATATATGTATCATGTACAGGTTTGTTTGCAGTATATGTTATCATGAGAGAGGTCACAATTATTCACTTCCTAAGTCATTAAAACACACACAAAGAAAAACAAAGAAAAACAAACTAGTGACACCAGGAGAAAATAAAACAAATGACCAACTCTGATATTATGGTATGAATAAAAGATGCATGGAAATAATAAAATGAAAAGAACAAAATCTTCATTTCCACGCACAATGATAAGAAAATGGAAATAAAAGTTGAAAAGACTTCACAGCAAGATGACAAAAAAAGAATTGAATCCCTCCATGTCATAACACACAAACAATAACAATGAAATCAAACAACTTGAGTTTAAAACACTGTAGGAATGTGGAAAGAGATAGCATATGATTTTAAAAAAAGGAAAGAAAAAGAATGAAATTTTACCAATCAGCCTCATCACAACGGAAGAGATGAGACAGGGTGTATTACAGTATTGAGATATGTGAGTTCCTTTAGGTACATCAGCTCTATTCTAAATATGAACTCCCTTATGCAAGTGACAGTGTCTTTTTCATGACAACCAAGGGACTTTGCTCAGAAATTAGAGTGCTTAAGAAATGATGATTTTGTTTTTTCTTGGGGACCTGAGGTATAATCCACTAAGAAATGGACTTCTTATCAGGTAAAAAGGAAATACTCAGTACACTCATTTGCTTGCACACACGCAATTGGACTTGAATATTTTGCGGTTTCTTGATCTTAGCTTTCACTTGTTAACATTGCTTTGGAGACTAATGCACTGGGTACAGCAGACTACAAGGCTTGAATTCTCTGGTATCATGGGAAATTATGGCAATGCTTTGACAAATAGAGATTCACTCCTGTAAAGATGCCAAAGAATAAAGTATAAAGACAAGAAATATCAAGAGATGAGAGAGTGGTATAGCTGGAAATTTGGTCCGCAGAGTCCAGCTATCACCTTGAATGTTAGATGTGCTGCTGACAAAGAAAAGGAAGGTTTTTTTTTTTTTAAAGAGAATAAAGAAGAAAGGTAAAGAAGCTGGAGGGGGAAATGAGATTACTGGGAAAGGAAAGAAACAGGAGACGGACACAACCCGTTTCCACAAAATGTCAGCTTCAACAGGTTCCCATCTTTTGAGCACAACATATCAATTCCACCCCACTCCCCCCCCCCCCCCCTTGAGAAAACAGGAAAACAAAGTTTAGATATTCAATAGATTTCTAGTCTTTTCTTTGCTCCTCTTTGTTATTCTTTGTGTTAAAGTTTCTTACTGTTTTTGAAGACAAGTTGCTTCTGAAAGCTTCGTTCTCCTCCTTTTTTTATCCAGATAAGAAAAAAAAAGACAAAAAATACCAAGCACATTTTGTCTCTTATTCAGCCAATCATAAGTGAATATTTAGCAAAGACATGAATTAGAATTTGGTCCATATATCTTTCAACAAATATCTCCCCCCCCCCCATTTCCACTTCAGTCTGTTCAATGCAGGAAGAGAAGTTTAGACACTTTCTTCAATTGTTGTTGTTGTTTTGTGTTTAGTGGCATTTTCCATTCTCTTGAATATCTACGCCAAACACTGCAGTCTATAAATTTCCTTTCCTTCTCTCTTTTGTATCTTATAGTCTTGTTTCCAGTCTACGCCAAACACTGCAGTCTATAAATTTCCTTTCCTTCTCGCTTTTGTATCTTATAGTCTTGTTTCCAGTCAAAACTCATGCAATGCTCAAAAAAAAAAAGAAGATAAATTTCTCAAACAATGTAAAGTTGCACCTATAAAGGTGCTCACTAGACTGGAAGGTGCAAAGTTAAACCTATTTTCATAGTGTGTATGTGATGTGACCTTACTAGTGTTGTTTCCAGACAAAATTCATGATGTGCTTTAAAAAAAAAAAAAATAAAAATACAAATCTCTGCAACGATGTAAAGTTGCACCTATAAAGGTGCTCACTGGTCTGAAAGGTGCAAAGATAGAGTGTAGTGATGTGAGAGTCATTCTGACATCAGGGCTTTATTCTGATACTGTCCACAGAATATCTGTCAATCCAATTCACCCCCTCCCTCACTTGTGTGTTCTGTTCGATAAAATATAGATTTTCTCTCATCTAAACTTTCTCATAATAACAGCCAGGATTGTCAGGATTTTTTTTTTTCAATTATACCTTGCGATGATATGAAAAGTGATTATGTGTGTATCATAATTGGGTATTTAATGAAAGAGTTCTTTATTTAAAATGTCTCTTTGATTAATATGTTCAAGAACCCTCAGTGTCATTCATGATTGAATGAAAATCCTGCACAGCTGTATATTGTTGCTAATGTTAAAACTGGACATAATGCTGGATTTTGTATTACATAGAAAGACAGAGTATGCTAACTCCTCATCTTAAGGCAACTTTTCATTTGAAACATACAAACATATATTTATGACTAAAAGCAAGAATAAAAATTGATTCCATCTGATAACCTCATCAGACAGGAGCTAAGATTTCTGATTAACTTGACGACATTTAGAGTCACACATCCCCCTTTTTCCACTCCAAAACCAATCCCCATTTTTCCATTCTATAAGTCCTCTACTAAAGCACTGTCCCTCTACTCAGATGGAAATTACTACTTTTAAGCATAAAACCAGCATAAAAAAAAAAAAAACAATTCCCAGGTCCTCAGAGCAGTTTCAAAATGACTAGGGGAGCTCACCAACAAGAGCTGCAACAAGGTCCCTTGTTTTTCTGCCGTCATGTCATTAAACTTTCAGCAGCCTCTCCAGCCATGCTATCTCTACTCATCCAATTCTCCAAAGGCCTATGATATGGGGAATACAGTGAATATTATTCCTTCTTTTTCTCATTCTGCTTTCATCTTTATTGCCATCATTTCATGAATGTCAAATTATAAAGAAAATCATATAGGAATATTAAGATATTTCTTGTGGTTCCATTTGCATCGTTATTGGCAGCACTTTAACCCATTAGTCACTGAAATGTCCGGTACCGCCTATCAAATTATTTATAGTTTTATGCTTTACCATTTCTTGTTTTCATATAGAATACTAAGTAATTTGAAAAAGGTCAAAGGTCAACAAAGGCATGCCAGAATTACATCTGTGACACATCATTCTCTTGGTAAAGTCTTACTATGCCTCCCTGAAATCAGCAATATTTGAATTTAGTTTGAAATCAGACAATATTTGAGATTACAGGGTGTCATCTATTCCAGTGTAAATCAAGGTACTGTCCCTCCCCTTGTACCAGTGCTGATGACAACACCTAGCAAGAATTACTTCTAGTAATTACATTGCTGTTAAATCTTTAAATAGAATTCCTCACAGAGGGCACTTAAATCTGACATTGAAACATACCTTTAATCTACCAATCAAAAAGCTATCTCATGGCCTTGTGTGTCAATGATAAATTTTGTTGTTGTTGTTTTTTATTCTCCAGCCAGATGTGGATGATTGAATTAACTTCAGTTCCGAAAATGCTGCGTTCATACCAAGCTGACCTTTTCTCATACAAATAGATCTTGTCATGTGTAGGGATGAATCCACATCAAAGCTTTCTTTACAGGTATACATGTGAAATGAAGCAAAATGAATAGGGCTTGGCTATATTCTCATGAATTGCTATTTGCAATGTTGTAATTGTTTTAAGTGTAATTTCCTCTCCTATTGAATATTCCTGCACGCTTTGTTCAAAATCCAGCAACCAATTTTCTAGAAACAGATGAAAATGCTAAACATTATGACAATTAGCTCATGGGGGGAGGGGTATTTTAGCCCACCGTACGTGTGGGCCAGCCAGCCTAAGGGGCACCACCACCATTTGTACAAACTATGAATCCTCCCAAGCTTTGCTAAAATCCAGCTGTCAGTTTTCAAGAAAAAAGACAAAAACATGGAAATGTTAATGCAAATATGGAAAACCAATGCATACCGCTTAATGGATTGGAATGTAGAATGATTATAGGAATAGCTCACTCGAGCCATTTAACTCAAGTGAACAAAAAAGAATAGTGAGCAAATAAAATAGATTAGCAATTCAACTCCTACACTCAGTCAACTGTATTGCCTCTACTTCTAATGCAATCCCCGGATCTGCTATAAGATATGATCCTCATTGACATATTGATGAAGTTCATTAACCTTGACCACTCCCTGCAGAATGACCTTTAACCCTCTCTGCACAGAGGACACAATTTCTTATTTGTCCCTTTCAACTACACAAAGTAACATTGTTATTGGACTAGATCTTGACCTTAGACCACTCTCTTTTCATGGAAATAATTTTAGTTTTATTTTTACCCTTCCTACCAAATCACTTTTGCCACTGGATATTTTAAGATGCTACAGCACATCTATGATTACATCTCATATAGAATCTCTTTTGAGTTTTTTTCTAAGATTGCTATCAAAAAGGGATGTTAAATGGACAGACAGACTACAACAGATGGACAGCTTGAAAATGTAATGCTTTGATCAGTCTGTTGCCCTTTTGGGCTGAGGCACAGAAATGGGTTTTTTGATGCTGCAACTGTACATACCTTTGTAATTGTGGCTTTGAGTAAGAGAATAACAAATACCTCATTGCAGCATTGTTGTGAAGCCCTTCTCCCTTATTTTCTTGGTCAGGTATGATTTGATGCATAACCTCTACAGTACTGTCTGGGAGCTGTCATATGCAAGTGTGTCTGTTGGAAAGGTCTCTGTTATGCATAAATTGATCTGAACTCCAAAGAAGACTTGTTTATAAGCAGCAGGCTGAGATTAAACACAACTTTTTTTATGTGTGTGGTCTATGCCAGCAAGATGAGAAATTCAATCCAGAAGTCTCGTTGGGAATTCAATATCCAAGGCATCCACATCATGCTCCAGAAAAGATTTCGAAAACCCAAAAGACCTACTGGTGCATCTTGGCATTTTGTTCCCAATAAGGAAAAAAAAAAAGAGAGAATAGCCATCATGCTGCTGAAGCTTAAAGGAATGATCTAAGACGATAAATTCTAAAAACATATTACTGCTATACAAACTCCTCTGCATATTCGTACAATTTATCTCATTGTGCATAGTTTTGTCAAGAATTGCATTTTGTTCTTTACATTCTGAGGCTCCCAAGGTCATGATTATTGTGAGAGCATTCACAAACGACAAAACATTCTCATTGAACAAAAAAAAAATCATACAATTCTGGATCTGTAAATCCACTGAAAATGATATAAAGATAAACTCAGCACAGGCAACAAGTTATATTCTTCTTATCATGTTATCTTTAATCTACCATCCACGTGATAATATTGTTCTTTTATTGAGGTGCATTAATTCCAGAGTTGCTTCTATCTTCTTTCAAATGTAGGAGTTAGGATAAAAAGGATCAAACATTTTTTTCTCTTTAAGTAGCCACCAAAGAATGTTACTGTGGCACACTGTCTTCTGCCAACGCCTTGTCTGATCTTAAAAGCATCATTTTATTGGACGGAGTAGTTTTATTGGTTATATTGAAAGACGCAGGATCACGACGAGCTAATCTTGCTTGGCCCCCCACCACTCAAAGGGCACATTCTGAGGTAATAATGATGCTTCTCAGTACTGGGAGACGCAGCATCCACTCTGACACATCGGATGCGGGCTTAATGAGCAGGCCAAGGGGTCTTTTATTGGAAAAACGTCTGCAGACCACCACATAGGCGGGGCAATGTCCGGACATGATGAATAAAATGCCACTAGAAACACAGCAAAGATGATCGTTTGCTGCAGTAAACGAACTCGGTGCACCCATATTAATGTTTGCGCAAGCTGAGGCACTGCACAAATCCTGCATAAACATTGCACAGCCTCCAGCAGAGTGAGAATAAACTGTCAATCGGACAATGTGTGCATATGTATATCACATGCCAAAAGTGGAGATTGCCAGTTCACTGTGCTTAATTGTCACCTGTTGGTGTATATAAAGTCTGCTGGGCAGCTCTTACCAGGATTAGTTCAGAACAGCCCAGTACTTGACCCCTTGAAGACTAGTCCCCACAGTATACTCGGACAGGTGTCTATGGGAAATACGTGTTGTAGCAAAATCAGCCCATGCTCAATGGAATGCATGATGACATACGATTTATGCATGCTGAAAAAAAACAAACAAACTCAGAAACGGAAACAAGGAGGGCATCATGTGAATTCAATAGAAATATAAGCGCAAAAATATAATTTTTCGTTACATACATAGGATTAACTCAAATTTCAGTTACCTAGTGATAACTGGTACAGTAGAGTTATTGAAGGAAGAGCATTTACATCTCAGCTAATATTTGCTTCCAGCCATAATGTCAAATCTAAAGAAATTTGTGTCAGAATAGATGCAAAGAGGAATGAATTAGTTGAAAATTGACAGATTAACACCAATAAATAGACACAAACACATCTACTTCACGTGCGCACACATACACATGCATATGCCAAACACTCTAGCTTAGTGATGATCCGCTACAATAATACAAGCTTCAACTGTTGGTGTATTTGTCGACTAATCAGTTATTCCAACTATTCCTATATCACCAAAGTCTCCCAAGAAGGTAGCAATTTCACCAACAGTTTTGATGTTGCCATGTCAAACTACTGTAAAACGAGAAATGTACACGTGCATTTTAATTTCGCAAATTTCGCGAGAGCAAAAATTCACGAAATTAAAATGCAAGCAAAAGTTCTTGTCTACACTATACGCACTGAATGTTAGAGGCAACTCGCAAAAATTTCATGCCACAAAAAAGGCCTTTGGCTCCAATTTGCAAAAAAATTCATGGCGCGAAAATATTGTGTTTTACAGTAACTAATCTCTCATCCATAAGGCTGGTTCACACAAACTTAAGAGAGGAAAATGTCTGTTTCAAATAACTTTTTTTTTTTTAAATGTGATGCAAAAAACTGATAACTTTTTTAAGGTGACAAAAAATGACTAACACAAACAGCATAAAAATGCAAAAATCATTTCATCATTTGTGTGTGTGTGTGTGTGTGTGTGTGCCTGAAAACTCTTGTAATAACTTACCCTACTACACAGTGTGTTTGAAATGCATGTAATTAAAAAATCGTTTTATTTCTTCCCATTCTTCACCTCACTGCTCTAGGCATCTGTGAAGGCTCTCAGGGGCCATGCTCAGGTCAACCCTTCAAAGCATGCACAGTTCTTAGATCTAAAGTGTTTTCCTTACGGCAAATAGTAAAATCAATTTTTGCTTTTGCAAACCAAAAAAGCAATAATTATTCTCATGTGTAAATGGGCCTAGAGTACAATCTTGCACAGAACTCTATCTTGTTCCCCTTGATATGCCACATGTCTTCACTGGAAAAATGAAGACAGTGCCTACCATAATTTGCACTAGCTGCAACTTAAACAGCATTCAAAATGATCTAACACTGTAAAAAGGAATTTAGAAAAAGATTAGGATTTTAGTGGTAGATGCCTTAATATGCAATATTCTTTTATGTTGACAGGAAAATAGCCAAAATAAAACAAGGCTCTACAAAATTTACTTTCAAACATTCAGGATATTGGGTACTGACATTTATGTTGTATTTTTTTTTTTCTTGATTTACAATTTTACACTGAAACAAAGATATTAAATCTTGAAGTATCCACGTCCACATGAGTGAACCTCATCATTCTTACTTTGTTTGACATCAATGTTGTAGTCTCTCTTGTTTTGTCTACAGACTGCATTTTAGAATAGAGACGAACAATGTTATGACTTTGAGGAGAGTGCCAGGCCAAAATGACATTATTCCCTAACAAGAGAAAATTGTGATTACCTTCTGCATTGTTTTTGTTGCTGTTTTTTTAATGAGAATTAAGTGAAACACAAATATTAGTAAATTACACATCAATCATTCTGGGCACCAATAACGTTAATTCCGCAATGGGCAGGCATCCTCACTCGTGAATGCCCGACAAAGACAAAGCCAGCATCTATTAAACTTTGAGCAGGGGGAAGGCATCAAGGAGAACCGCCGCCACAGATGGCTGGTTTGACGCCACGAAAGGTGCGCACTTGATCGCCCGTAAGGAAAGCTGCCCACCAAATGTCAAATGAAGCAATGTTTACCAGTCTGCGTATCCAATAACATGCATGGTTGCCCAAGGATTGAGATACGATGTACAGACTAAACATATTCCCCAATTAGGACCTAACCGGACCCTGCATTATGTAGTAAGAATATGACAGCAAGAGGTCAATGACCTTAATGGACAAACGAACAAAGTACAGAATTATATGGTTCCAAAGAACTGAGAATATTGTTCATCACTAAGGCCACTCCATGTACAATAAGGTCTTTGATTTTAGATTAAAGAAATAAAAAGATGACTAATAATCACAAATTCACAATTATATACTTGTGATTAATATTATTACAATGTATAAGCAAGAACCAAGATTATCAAATCACTACAGGATTGCTTTTGATAGCTGCATCAGTAGTTGTAGAGGGAGAATAGTGATGACAGCTGTGACGTTGCTGATGAGAAGAATAATTTTAATGATAATAATGATAATATTCATGATACAAATATATGAGTTATTTTCTTTCAATGTTTGTACCATCACTTAGAGGGTAACCCGTATGGCTAAATGGACTCAAAAGTTGAATAAAAATCCCTTAATATGGTAGTTTGTGACTGTTACTATGTGTTCTTTCAAAGGGCTACTTTCTTTAGGGGTTGGTAATTGAATTTAACAGGGCATCATTTGCATAATATTATGTACTACATTAACAATGGCTGAAAATGTTCGCGTCACATTGGTTGTCCCAAGGTGGGTTATAGCAACTGCAGCTTAGTACACTGTAAATGTCAACATACAGTGCAAATGAGAAAGCTGGGATATTTGTAATCATAACTTCAAGAATATTCCTTGTTGTGTAACAAGTGAGGTATGACTGAAAATTTTTCTTTTGCTACATTCCAATGACAGACTTGCTTTAGAGTGTTTACAAATGGCGCTTAACCTATTTTGTCATCAAACTCTTTCATATATCTTAAATTAGAATAAGTTTTATACATAATAAATGGAAAGTCATCCTCAAACAGTAGGCTCAGTCTTGAGTGGCAATTGTGCAGACTTCAAAAATATATCCAGTCAATCATAACTGAGACAATTGTCAAGTTTCTGCTCTGAAGTAGAGCAGTACGACCTAGATATGACAGGAAATGGACGCTGAAAATCTACTAAATTAGTCATCCTTGTGATCCCGATCACCCCCCCCCCCCCCCCGAACTGTTATTAAGGGCGGCAAACAGTATGTAAACACTGTGTCGAACAATACTATCCTAGATTGCCCGATAACTTAATGCACTCAGTACAAAGGGACGCCTGTTGCTTCAACTGGCGAAGGAGCAATTCAAGGAATAGATGGGCACAAGGCCCCAGCAGGTCGAGGCTTTCAGCAACAGGTGGCCAGTCCTCATTAGGGCATCTATGTTCAAATGAAGCTGTCATGTCAAAAAACAACTCAAAAGCACAATTTTTTTCTTGGTTTGAATTTCATAAAGATGGCCTTCTACTGAGGCTGCATTTTACTCCTTTCATATTTATCATTTTTAAGCAATAGAATACATAAATGGAAATGCAATCTCCTTTGAAAATGAACTTGACTTGCCTAACATTTAGTATCTTTTGTAGAGAAGAAGAGATCAATAAATGATTCATTCATAGCAAATAGCTTTACCTGATCATTCTCGAGAAAAACAAGGTCAAATACAAATGATATTTTGCAGCATTCTTTCACCAAAGCTCTGCTGCAATATCTAACCATGAAACAAGATCATTTCAGCATACTGCAATTGCACAGCCTTCAGATATTACATGTACTAACAAAAAGCCAGCAATTCTAGGAAGGTTTTCTTTACGGCATAATTTACCATTTGCAGATGAAACAAAAACCAAGTATTAGTGCTTCAAAATAGTTCTAAAATGTGAATTAGGGATAGAAACAACCACTGCACAAATTTGAATAAGTATAATCGATGTTAAGTATTGTTAAATATACAAAATGTGATCAATGGTTATAATAAAAATGTTTCCAGACTAAACCGTCTACAGTTATGGTTTATTACTGAGAAAAATAGTGACATCTCCTTATATTTTAGGCTTTATTGCAAAAATGTTACATGGTAGGATGTTTTGTGATACAACTGACCTACACATAATATATGCATTAAAAGTGATATCTTGAACATTTTTAAAATTACTGCTCCCAAAGGTAAACAGGGCCTTTAAACATGTAAGGCTAATATGTTCATAACAATTTTAGCCTGAAAGCTAGCATGGTTACTTTAACAGACAAATATATATTTTTCATGGAATTTGGATGGTGTGCAATGAAAACTGTGGAAAAAGAAATGCGCACTAGAATTACGCAACTGCAATGGATTCAAACATAAACATCAGTTACAATGAACTAAGGTAAGAAAACATATTCTTAGGGTTATTTCATATTTTCCCTGCACTTGGATCAAAAGTGCCAATGTTCATGAGCTGTCATTCAAAACATAAAATCATGGCTATTCAAGGATTTAAGAATTGCAAGTACACCACATTAAACCAATAAAAAACGGATCACAGGCAATTTCTCATCTCTACTTTCCCTACACCTGCCTTGCATTCCTATGTTTATATCCAATGAATACATTTGTATGCATTTTATGGATGTATGAAAATATGCAACTATACCCAAACTGAGGAATACGAAGACATGTCATCATTCTCATCTATCCTACTCATTGTAGCTGCATGCCTGCGTTCCTAAATTTCCAGCCGATGAATGAAGTCATATCGATTCAAGGAAATCGTAAAAAATGAGACGAAGACCCAAAGAACGTAAACACTTCAGAATCTATTGACGCTCCTCAGACTGCTCCTACCTTAACGACATTCATGTGCAACTGCCAGGCATGGAATGCATTGCATTCAGAACATGATCGTCAAGGTAATACGCGTAGATTTTTTTCCTTCTGTTTGACTTTGCGCTTATTACATATAATTGGGGAAAATCTGCACGGTTATAAATGAGGCCATGACAAGTTTCTTATTTCAGTGGGGAAAGTCAAGATCTTACCAAGATATACTGCTTGATGTGAAACTCGAAAAAAAAAAAAAAATGAAATTCTTGCTATGATCAATGTGTGCTCACATCAACTCTAATTTTGGTATCGACTGAACATCACCTCATCGAAGTACTAGTGCCCCATCTTAGATGGATGCACTGTACATGTATAATGAAGGCTGCATGAAAAACAGTTTTTAATGGTGAAATCTTAGGGTAATTAGATAAAAATGGAAATGTAGGCATCATCTGCATATCAAGATATTCCCAAGACACACTGTAGTGTAACAACTTCCAGCAAGATTAAGAATTAAGAGATATAATTTGTACAGGTACAGGACGAAAAAAAAAAGTGATATTGTGTGTACATACATGTTAGGGGCCTCTATGGCACTCCTAAGGACACTATTCTATAAAAAGTGCTCTGGAAAAAAAAACTGCAAATAGCTCAATTTCCCATTTATTTCATGATCCCAAACTTAAGAATAATGTAGAAGAATAATTGCTCTTTCAGAAAATAGGAAAAATTCAAGATTCAAGGCGAAGACCCATTTCACCTATTTTGAGTTGTCTGGTACTGGTACTTTAATGGCCATAACAAATACTGTATTTCCAGGGTAGGAAATGGGAAACATGAATTAAAATTAACCTTGGAAAAAAAAAAGAGGAAAACATTTGAATTAGAAAGACAGGAATTGAGAGCATAAAGAAAAAGTAGAGTTTGTGGTGGAGGAAGATAAAACATGACAAAATTGAGAAAAACATTACAAAATGAGAAATGAGAAAGACAAAATGAATAAAAAGTAATGATAAGATGGGGAGGTTATCGATGCATGAGTTAGAATTAGCTTTGCTGCACAGCTAAATACTAAAAATACAACCCATGTCATGGGGTTGCTATAGCAACAGCCAAACAATACACACCCACCTGGGTGTGACATCACAACTAAGACCAATCACAGGGTGATGTCGTCATGCCTAATGGGGGCTCCTTGGGATAGGACTATACACACTTCAATGATGCAATCTCAACTGCAGCTATTTCAATGACAATACTAGGAGAATTAGCAGATAATTGATTGGGACATATCATGCTTCATTGCCAGCTAGTCGAGTACCAATGCCAGTCAATCTTTACATATCTGCTGTCTTAATCATCTAGCCAGGGTAGTTAATGGACTAGCAGCGCAGTACTGTGATGTTTTGATTTTGCACGCTATAAATGTCCTGGAAGCCAAACGATGCAAGATTGTGAAAACAAAAGAAAAAAATTAAAGGGATGTTCAACAAAATCTGCAGGCTATTGAAAAAACAAGTCACTGCATGCTGACAAAAAGCTGGTGCAAGAGATCAGAAGACATTTTTAAAGGCTGTTTCACAAAGAATTCAAGACAATTTCAGGTTCTTAATTAATTTCTTTTTAAGATAAAATTAGGGTATGCCACTGGTTTCCCTATTCGGCTTAATCTATTTTTCTAGAATCCACTTCAATTTGTGATAAAAGTTTACAGGAATTCCTTTGTCTCTTATTCTATTTTGCATGTTGATGCTGCATGGCGTGAAAAAGTCTCCAAGATTTTCATTCTCTTCCGGAAGCTAGAATATCACCGAAGACACACATGGCATACCATAATTTTAAATTGAGCCTAAAACTTCAGATAGACTTAAATCTTCTTGAAACACACCCCTGACGATGGGTACGGTTTTCATCAGTACAGCATTCACTGCAGTGCACTGTGACATTAACCCATTGAAGATGAGCTGATTTTGTTATAATGTCCCATAGACACCTGCCAGTGCATACTTGGGACTAAACTCCAACAGTTTAACCCTAAAGGGGCCGGGCTTTTTTGGCTATGCTCAGACGGGGGGATGGATTCCCCCCCCCCCCCCCACCGAGATCTCGGCCATTGGTGGTGCGATCGCGATGAAATTTTGCATGCGTGAGACCCATGTCATAATCTACAAGATTGTGTCATAAGATTTTTTGAAACAATCAATTTCTAATTTTAATTAATTAATTATGCAAATTAAGCTCAAGATCATATTTTAGCCTAATTAAAAGCATTGAGAGTCTAATTTTTGGTCTGTATATCTGTTTTAGCATATTCAACAATTGTACATCACAAAAAGTTCCAAAACTCCTTTTAATTCTTATGTATTTTATTGTTTTCAGAATTTCTTATGTATTTCTCTGTTTTTTAACTTTTGTTTTTTCTTTATTTTTTCATTGTAAATTGTCACTGACCACTTTTCTACCATAGTTAGCACAAAATTGATAAATGAAAGTGATTAATTGTAAAAATAATCAGGTTTTTATGACTTTCATGACAGAGCACTGTTTTCCATAGGAAATGTACACAAAATCACAAAATTGTGCCCGTTTTGGGGCGACATTCTGTTACAAAAATGGGCGTGGCTTTGCAAAAGTATGCGCGGACGTTGGAAATTTGGTCTCAAAAGTTGCGCGAGACTTGAACAAATAAAGTCAAGAAGCCTCGCGATGAGGTCTTCTCGCGTTACAGAATTATAGCGCGAAACGTCGAGGGGGGCGGATTCCGCCCCCCCCCCCCCCCCCCGGCCCTTTTAGGGTTAAGGACCATGATGCTTGATCTCTCTGAAAAAAAAAAATTAGTTTTTCATTTGTCCATGTTTTATTTGGGGATTTCTTTTCTTGACGTGATGAAGAGGATGCTTTACTAACTTTGCAGTCCACTACCTGCAACTGACTAAACCATAGTTGTATAGGGGGGCCCCTATAGATTTCACTTATGAAATTAGCCATGGAGTGTGATTTAACATGTAGCAAAGGTCAAATGACAAATATTGTGAGTTGTCTGAATTAAGGATTCACACCTTAAATCATAACAGCCAACATCATGTTGAGTTAGAAAACTTGCACTTCAGTTTACACTTGTTTCTGGCAAAGTAATGGATGACTTTTGAATACATTCATGGCTGCAGCTAGGTAGATAGATGGAAGAGATTGTCTTCCAACCGCCTGTAGCTGCCTAGCAAATCTCACCAAGGTGTCAAGATTTTTCAAATGGTAACAGTTGTTATTTTCTTTTCATGTAGCAGTATGAATGCCCCTTATTACAAGACGTAGGCATTAAAAGAATACATGCTCAAAAGCACAGTAAACAAACAGAACCTTCTCCTACCAAGCAAGAGTCTAATTTACAGAAACTTTCTATGCCACACATATGTAGCTTGTATTGATTCTTAACCCATTGAGGATGGACTGATTTTGCTACAACACGCATTTCCCGTCGACCCCTCCCCGAGTATACTCGGGATTTGTCCTCAGTGAGATAATTACTTAGAAGTCTATGTTCCGACAAGATTTACTTCACTATCTCACAGGGTATTAGTTACACTTTGTTTGCTATCGTAAGATATCTGATAGCACTTATAAGCCAGACTTGTTGAGACAGGAGAAGACTGATAAAAAGAAAAGGTTGTTCACTGTGTACTACTTTTACAGGAAAGAATACCTGTGACAAAAGTTAAACATCCATAACTGTTTTACGCAGCAGCAAGATATCAAACCACAATCAAAGTGTATTCAGAAGCCAGCCTGTAAGCAGGCTGATGCACACAAAGCCAATAGATCCTATCTTGTTCAAGCCTTTACCCCCCCCCCCCCCAACAGCCGGTACATCAACTCTATCAGGTAAAGATTATACCAACTCCATTTGAGGATTTTCCTTGCTCTATGTAGGGCTCGTCTGGTTGAACTTTAAAGGCACTCTTGTGAGGGCACAAAAAAAAAATTCAGTGTAGTGCAGTTATTAAAGCCATCTCTACGTTTTTAAGAGCACATTCATGCCCTACAAAACAAAAACATTGGCAAAGAATAATCAGATCAGAAATTAAAGTAATTATTTGAAAGCCTTAAAAAAAATCTTAAAAGCAAAGTTATATAAAAGATCTAACACTTCAAAGAAAAGTATACAAGCTTTCTGGACAAGGAGCTATGCAACTGCAGATATCTTTTTTTTTTATGTGTGTGTGTGCCTGTGGGTATCGGCCTAGATTGAATAAGGTAAAAGTTAACACAGAAATTTGTAAAGAATCCTAAAAAACAAGCTGAAGAGTAAGCAAAAAAACAGCTGACGAGATGGAATAGGGGAAACTTAGCGTGTCGACATCATGATATCCGGTTGCTTGGACGATCAGATACTCAGGGGGAATGAAAACAACTGACCACATCACTCAACGAGAAAATTTGCTGGGCACGGCCCTTCTGGCTGAAAAATCTAATCTCAAATTCTGACTGCAACGCACTAAGTTTCTTTCATTTGCAAATTATCAGGGGGAAAAAAGTACAGAAACCAGGTTGTCAGATATAATACCCTTGCTTTTTCTTTTCTCTCCTCCCACTGCTACCTGGGAAAACCTCTGGCAAGGTTTGCCCTCCACTTGATGGAGAGGACAGGTTCTTTTCTCCGATGTTCCAGCGGGGTTGTCTCACTCCCGAGGATTGCACCTGAGAAGAAGTAGGGGAGGTTCCCCTGGATTTTGACGTAAATGCAAATAGTTTCCCACTTATTCGCCGGTGGGGGCTTTCCAGAGTAGAGTATATCATCGCTTTCTCTAGTAAAACGCTAACAACTCTGATCCCTCATCTTACAAAAAAGGAGGCAGTGGAGGACTCTTTGGAAGAAGTGTGAATGCAAATGAAGATAGCAATCCCAAGTAAGTTGGCTACTAAGACCATCATCAAAGTTTAGTGATAAACTCATCCATTCCTACAGGAAGTAAGGGGATGGGAGTGCCATGTCCAAGGTCTGTGGGAAATTTCCACTCTTTGGAGGCCAAGGGTTAATAGTTCCTCACCGCAACAGGTGGGACAGTCACTTTAGCAAGTGTGATGGAAGGACGCTGATGCTATCTCCATGTGAAAGATCATAATCATTATATCTTAATCATAACAATCAAACAACACATCATGACAATCTTCATCATGATCATGAGCATGATTATGATTGCTACGATGTATTGCAATTGTAATGCGTAGTCATAATCATTATCACTATTGTGCTCATGACCATAATCATAGGTACAAAAGATTCAAGATTCAAGATTCAAATTTATTTTCATTTCCATAAAATATGGCGGGTCCCAATAAAAAGCAAAGCCTGTGTAATATAGGCCAAAAAGATAACAGCATGGTCTCTTTTTCCACTGTTCCAGTTACCCTCTTTAGTATTACCATTGCTCTACCAGAGGACTCTAAGCTATAAACATTACTGTTACCAAGGCATTGCAAGACACCCATGTGTACACAGGGGTAAAAGAAACACAGTGCGAGTAAATCACCTTGTGTAACGTTGAACACAACACCAGAGGGGGATTTGAAGCCAGGAACTGCAGTTTGCAAATCCCAAGTCTTATCCACTAAACCCTGCATGCATGGGTTCTGACTCTTTATCTCACATGAGATCGACATTTTATGTCCTAGCCCACGGACGGAGTATCTTACCTCTATACTAGAGGGGACAGCATGATAATACATAACATTGCTGAATTATTGAAAACTCAATGGGCATCAAACTTGCACCCAAACCAACGCAATTCGCTTGCAAGGCAGACACGCTATTGACTGAGCCACCTCGCTGCCCTGTTTATTCATTTGTTCATTTTAAAAGTAGGAAATATCACTGAAACCAAACTTGGAGAAAGTGTTCATCATAAAACATGATGTGGTTACTTTCTTATTCTTTACACTGCTGCCAAAAGAAGAAAATACATGAGTAAAACAGGCAAACAAAAAGAAAAAATCTATGTAAACACTTGAGTGGTCAATATATTTGCAACTTCAAAATAGTAAATGTTCATTGTGGCTACCTTCATAGCTAAAAATGAACAGAATTTGCCAATTCCTACACATACCTTCACTCAAAATGGATAACAGACAACCAAAACAAGTCAATGCAAATAGAAAAATAAAGATAAAAAAAGATGAGTTCTTGAAGTAAGAAAATACAAAAATGAAATATCTAACCTTTGTCTCTTTCAAGATGACACAAGAACGTCAATGCAGCGGGAAAATGAGAGGACAAACCGTCGGCAACGGAAGAGAGGGCTTCTTTGAGCGATGTCTCCACATCCGTCCGTAATTGTACGATGTATCATGGTCAGAATTTGCATCAAAGGGACTTCCAGATTTGCCGCAAGAAATTAACTCCGCTGATCAAGGCATACATCCTGTGGTGAGATGAAGCAAATACAAAGATAAACAATATCGGACAAACAGGTAGAGAAGAAGAGACAGAGTGTCCACAAAATACAATTAGCTTTTTACACATCAGGATCCAATGGCAGCTGACACTCATAGTGTTTGTAACACTCACCCACGCTCTTGTCAAAGTATATCAGGATTTCCCAGAATTTGGAGAAACTACAAAGTTGTAAGTTTCAACACCTGTGAGTAGAAAGTCTGTCTATATCAAATATACAATCGAAAAACAACAACAAAGAAGGAAAGACAAACATTGCACTTCAATAATATCCAGAGGCAAGGGATGATTCTGTTGCTTTATTCAGACTCAAATGTCATTTGTAGGGAAAAAGAAACGGCAGACAGGAAAAAACAACAAGCTTTGTCCAACGCTCAATAATTATCGAAGCCAAAACATTCATGGCAGAGTTATTCACTCAGAAAGTTTCAAGAAAAACGATACAATTCAGATATTGTTGACTTCCACATCCTCCTCACAGAACTCTTTCAGATAATAACAGAAAAAGAAACTTCCCGTGTAATCATCTCTATGAACTGCGATTGTAGTCATGAGGTGAGTTTTGGAGGTACACCCTTCCTGGTCTTTCAGTCGAACCCCCAAAGCATGTGCTAGCTAGTGCAGAAGAGGCAGATTGCATTACATTTTGCGCTTTCTGTGGGTGAAGTTGTAAATGTAGGACTGAGCTAAGCTTCGCCTCTTCAAATGTTTTAAAGGTCAAAGTCTTTGAGATGGGAAGTACGCCCCATGAATTTAGCAAATTAAGATTTGAAAACACCTCAGGCCCTTGACTTGCAAATCACGATTCTAAATTCATAATTACAATAATTTGCTTTCATACACTATTACAATATTTACTTTTCAAACAGAGATTACAATCATGATTACAGGGGAAACTTTTCTACCATCTGAAAGAGGGGAATGTTTCTGGCTTCTGATGAAACAATTACAAACCCGCTGAAGGCTAGTCCCGATTATACTTGGGCAGGTGTTTATGGAAAATGTATGTTAAAGCAAAATCAGCTCATCCTTAATAGGTTAAGTACTGATGACTGATCAAATCATTTAATTTGTGATCTTGTGACAGTCATGACAAAGCCAACAAAACTACACGCATAGGACGTCTTTGGTAAAGTGACTTTCCATTTTTGAAACGTTTTTTACTAAAAAGAAATGGGTGTTAGTGCCCCATCAAACTACTAAATGTTGGAAAATCAAACACATAGTGATATTATTCTATTTAACATGTATGATGTGTGAAACAAAGAGAGGATTTAAAACTCCATGGCAACCAATGAGAAGTGATTATCTAATCAGTAGCTCTGAACCTGGCACATTTATCAACACAGAAAAAATGCTACGCTGTTAAGAAATATTCTATTCATATTTTTTAAAGACTATGAAAAAAGTGTCAAAAGCTAGGTCTAGCTATTTCTTATCTCCATCTATTTCCATCTCAATAGCTGAGCACCACAGGAGGTGAGTAATCTTATGATGATATGAACACACTGGCCCATGTAAGACAACTTAAATACAAAATTGCAACCAAATACAAGTTCAATATCAAAAGCTTGGTTGCATTAAACTGGATATTCATCAATCTGGCTTTTTTTACATATCTTCCCTGTAGAAAGCCAATTAAGTCATTCCAATCACTGTCAGTCCAGAGAAAGTCATGATATGCCTTGTGCGAGTCAAAAATGAAAAGCTAATATTAGCTAAAGTGTAGTGATGTAATGAGAAGATCTAATCTCATTTTTTTTTTATGTTGGGATTTGACTTCATATGCTAGGCAAAACAAGGTATAGCGTTGAGTGGAATGTATTGAAAGTAATGATTTACGATTCAGATTTTTTTTTTATTCTTTTATCTTTTTTTTTTTTTTTTTTTTTTTTTTTTACAAAAGAACATGTTTTGGGGGTTGTTCTATCTTAGTGATGAATTTGCTTGATCTTGATCTTGAGCTAGATACCATTACAACAGTTGCAAATTTGCAACTGTAATGGTATCAAAATCATGGGCAAAAGTTAAGAACAGAGGTACCCAATATCTGAATCAGCAAAGCATTTCATTTTCAATTACCAGTAAGAGAATAAGTGTTTTTAAAAGGTATTTCTTAATTCTTCAAAATGATGAACTTTATTCTTGACTGTGATTTGCTTTTGACATTTAACTGCTACATTCCACTCTTTGTTAAATGGCTGCATTATTGTAACTGGAAAATTGGAGGCTGTGAGGTTAAGGTAGTTTAAGGGGAAGCAACTATGACAAAACCTGTGGGACACTGACTTTCAATTATAAAGCACAGAACACCAAAGCAGACATAAAGAAAACATACAACTTTTGATGCTTCTTAACCTGTTCTCTACTGAATTCTGAAATCCCCATAGACATAATACACAGGCCACCAGGTTCCAGTAAGGAACAGCTAAACTTTTACATTGATTAATGTTAAAGAAATAGTACATTATCAAAAGGGAGCAGAGTAAATGAAGTTTTGTTCAATTTCATTCATTTCGTTTCTCCACTTTTTATTTGTCACAAAAATAAAATCATGACAATTCAAAAATGTTCACATCAAAATACTAGAAAAGCACTCTGAGATCGCAGACCTCCGCCAAGCATGTAGCTCATTTCCACCACTGATCTTGTTCTTCCATAGAGATATTAGTGATTTCCACCCATTCGTACTTATATTTATAGCATTGTGTGCTGAAAGCCGCCCAATTTCCCAATATACTCTAGAAGCCTTTGTTACGTTATTAACCCTCAGCTGCACGGCGCGCCTCGCCCCAGCAGAAACTAGAGCACGCACTTTGGTGCGCGCATGCAAACCTCAAATACGTGCAGCCTGAACTCCCAAGTTCATTGACCCTACCTGTCAAAATACCAAAAATCCTTCATAAATTCCCCAAAGATTCTCGGATCACTACCAAAAGTTAATCGTTTGTTACTTGTGTCATTCTCAACCTTTCCTGCAAGTTTCATGTAAATCCATTAATTACTTTTTGAGTTATTTTGCACACAGACAAACTAACTAACTAACGAACAAACAAACCGACGGTAACAAAAACATAACCTCCTCCCTTGGCGGAGGTAATAAACGAGAGTACTCATGGTGTACCTTAAAAAAGTGATACAATTTCATGAATGCACAAATATACCATTTCATTGTATCCTACAGTGAAGGTAGAGAAAACTGTTATGAATAAGTAGTTTGTTGAATCCTTGTGTTCATGAAATAATAAACATTGTCACTATTATAAATTTTGGAGGAAAAACATCAATTTGATGTACCTTTTATGTTTTTTACATAAATTCTTGTATGCAGCCAAGTGAGGTTGGGAAATTTGAACACATCACAAGACATTCTGGAAGAAAATTTACCACAGGCTGCTTAAATTCCCCGATGCCGCGCTACTCACCGCACTTCGGCTCACGTTACTCATTAAACATTCTTTTTACGCAAGAGGAAACTGTGGTGATACACATCAGTTGCCCGGGCGACAAAGGGCTTTCCTCGTAATCTAGAATGTACACCTGCTTCCGTTGACGACAGAACAAACACCGCATCTTGGCGGGTAAGGAACACGGCGAAAAGAGCAAATGATTGCCTTCAGGCATCAGCTAATTGTCAGGGAAAGTTACAGATGCGTGCAGATCGGCATTCAGTAGAGGAGAAATAAGACAATGTTTCTGATACAAACAGGTGATATTAGAATCAATGTGGCAAATATCGTACACAAAAAGATTATGTAAACATAGCATCAACACAAAGATATTAGCAGGCACAAAAAGAAAGACATACTCCTCACTAAACACATCTTGGGTTTTTTTTTTACCCATTTTCAATAGAATTATTAGTGCTATCATTCCAAAATCTCCTTCACTACCAAATTGATACAGTATATCAACCAATATGTCCTTCCTCTTGTATTATGACACAGAGGTTTTGCGTTTGTTTGTTTATTTATTCTTTTAACGGGGACACAGAAAAAATATATCACTCTTCTCTTCTCATTTCCACTTTTCCCTTGTCTAAATCTGTTAAAGAAAAATATGTGCACCCTTTATTTTCTAATCCCCATGCAAACAAATGTGTGTGTATGTGTATGTGTGTGTGTGTATTAGACCCTGCATTATCAAAGCCTCAAACCATCATTTGCACAAGTTTAAATTAAGTTAAAATTCAAAGGGTAAATTCTGAAAGGGGAGATATCTTGGCCTTAAGATTATAGGTAACTTATTGAGATTATATGTTCCTATCCAACCAAAATAAATGACCGAAAGATAAACTTGTAGAAGTGTTACATTTAAGGAAAGGAGCTCTGAAGTTTAGGGCCCACTCAAGTACATCGAGTCATCACTTACCGACTACTATGTGTGAAACTAAGGAGGGATGAAAATTTTGTGGTAACCACTGTGAATGAATAATACATAGTACCCAGATTAATCTACGACTTCACGCATACTCATTAACATTACACATTATTACATCAGCACTGCAAAAGCAAAAATCTTCATGCATTTTGCACAACCAGAAACTGGCGCAAAAATAAAAGCACACAAATATTTATGCTTGCCGTACATCCTAGCAGATAATGCCTTGATTCCACGGAGTAAAACCATGCAAAAATTCATCTTACCTTGCCAAGCGCCAAAAATTACTTAAACAGAAGTATTGACTTTTACAATATATGAAAATAACAGTTATTTTTAACAGTTCTCAGTATTTTCAAGCATGATTTCAAACACCTCTCTGGAGAACATTAGAGAAGACCAACATAATACAGAAAAAATGGATTAGCCAAAATCCTTGAAAACACTTTTTATATTTCCCATTGTGCTGTCAAACTGAAAAATTACACAAAAAATGGACATCTCCCATAAAACATTAAAAGTCAAATCACCTAAGCTCACCAAAAATGCCATTTTCTGGTATTTTTTTTCACACAATGATATTTCATTGATTCTTGCATATCAAGATTTTGTGCACATATCTGAAAGCTTTCCATTAAAGTACATTTAGCCTGGTTCTATGTACAGGTATGTTTGGTTTTTTTTTAATTGCAACTTGCACTGTCCACATATCTACTCATTAAAATAAAAGATTTCATATAGACATTCTTGTTAATTTTTTTTAGATTCCTAACCCGTTGTATCTATTATGAAACAAAATCATCAGAATACTCAGCTGACTGAGAACACAATAACAGACAGAGACTCTGTGTCTTTAACCTGTTGAGGACGAGTCCCGAGTACACTCCGGCAGGTCACTATGGGAAATGCGTGCTGTAGCAAAATCAGTCTATCCTCAACAGATTAACTCTGATCTTTGCCTTCAATGAATCACAGCAAGGGAGCCTTTAGCCTTGGAGGTCATGGTATGATCAGAGATCTCGAGGAACGTGCTCTGACAGGCAGCGATCAGCAAGTTACGTTGCACGTTTCTGCGCCCATTGTATAATATGCTCATATCTGATTCTCAAGTTGGGCGCCTGTAGTGAGTCAATACTCCTGTGCAAGGCTTATCTATAAGAAACCCAGGTTCTCAAGGATCACTCCTCTTCTGAAACACTTTCATTGGCTTCTGATTCTTAAACAAATATTGTTTAAGATTCTGTCGATTGTGTACAAGTCACTCATCGGTCAAGCCCCCAGTTACATATCGGAATTATTAATGCTTAAATCTCACAAACACACTCATAACCTGCACAGTTTTAAGGACACTATTCTCTTACAAATTCCAACACGCAAATCAAAAATAACATTGGGAGACAGAGCATTTGCCTGTGCAGCTCCCGAACTGTGGAATGACCTACCATTAGAAGTCAGGAAATCCCCAACTGTAGCAGTTTTTAAATCAAGACTCAAAACACATCTTTTCATTTAGCTGTCTATTATCATCAAGTACATCAGAAGCTTTGCAGTGCAGAATGTCTATAGGTTCTGTGCCTTACAGATTTGATTATCATTATTATTATTATCATTATTACCTCCGCCAAGGGAGGAGGTTATGTTTTCGTTACCGTTGGTTTGTTTGTTTGTTCGTCCCTGTGCAAAATAACTCAAAAAGTACATTGTAGTAAACAGATTTAGATGAAACTTACAGGAAAGGTTGAGAATGACACAAGTAACAAACGATAAAATTTTAGTAGTGATCCGAGAATTTTTGGAGAATTTCTGAAGGATTTTTGATATTTTGACAGGTAGGGTCAATGAACTTAGGAGTTCAAGCTGAGGTTTTCAAACGCGCACTAAAGTGCGTGCTCCAGTTTTGGCAGCTGGGCGAGGCGCGCCGTGCAGCTAAGAGTTTATGACGTAACAAAGGCTTCTATATTGTGAAGTTGGGCGATTTTTCAGCATGTATATCTATGGGTGTGAAATCACTGATCTCTATGGAAGAACCCAAAGAGCTTTTCCCCAGTGGTGGACAGGAAAAAAAAAAAAATCTCTTTGGGAAGAGCAAGACCACTGGTGGAAAGTAGCTGCTTGGCTGAGGTCTGCGCTCTCAGAGTGCTTTTCTAGTTATCATTATTATTAGTATTATTATTATTATCATCATTATTATTGTTATTATTAATGAAACAATAATTACAGACCCATGCACATATAGAATGCTACACATCTTATGTTGAGTCGATTGTAGTTTTGCATGAACTGGATTACTGTATGCAAGTCAAATCACATCTAAATACAAAATTTAAGAAGATGATTTTTTTTTTAATGTGTGTGCATGTATGTATAAAAGTGATTTACAGCATACATATCCAATCAGGGATACATATCTGATATACATCTATTATCAGGATGTATACATGCATATATTTATATATCTGATGCATTAAAGAAGAAATGTTCATGCTCGATGTCAATTAATCTTATATTGATAGTGATTTGGCAAATCAGGACATCAATAGCTATATCACACTGTAAAATCATTAGATGCAGCAATACACGTGGAAGCACACGGCTGGAGGTTTTCCCAGAAAAAAAAAAAAACCCCAAATGAATCAAATCAATGCCAACGCACTGGCAGTAGCATTCAGCACCGATGCACCGTGACGTCCTGAGCTATAGAGCCGACTGTCGATGTAATGGATAGAATGGCTGCGTGATGGATGGATGGTATTAGCAATACCACAGTATCCTGCTAGCTTGGGCCTGAAGAGATTGATATGCTCATAACTCTCCCACCGCGCACAGTCTCGCTGCCAGCAGATGCACATTTGCAACTGATCGATGCATTGTTTCTCCTTCCCTTGAACTAGCAAGAAAGCTGTAGATGACTCATCACACGGCACTTGAAAAGCCTGTCAAACTTCAAGCTGTATCACAGATGACTAGCAGAAGAGTTTTTAAAAAAAAATATCAAACTACTGCCTGATTTCGAGACTACCAGTCTCACTCTACCTGCTCGAATTATAAAAGAGAAGACATGTCACACCACACTGATATCCACATCATTTCATTTCTATTCTTGTTATTCAAGTTATTCATGTTATTCACGATCCACATTTTCAATAGAATTTATCTATTCTCCCAAAAATAAAACGCCAATGACCTTTTACTCAAGGACATCAGCCCCACCAGACATTACTGACATATAATTCCATACCGTAAGCTGTCTCTGTCTTAGTTGTATTTCATATCACCTGTAGTGTTACCATGACAACATTATCAGAGCACAGCATCATCTCTTATTGTAATTGCTATGTACCAGTTTATTTCTTTATGTCAAAAATCACCTGTCACACTTCACCTGTCTCGACTGCTAAAAGAGGCTTTTATCGTGAGTATCAGCGCGATATAACATCCACTGGTATCTATTTCAGCGTGAAATGTAACATCTGTGTCACTGACTATGCTGACACAGCAACCCCTTTTCCACCTGGCAGAGGCGTGTAATGTATATTCATATCATACCAACAGCATCACGACATAATGGCACTCTTATAGTCACCACGCCAACTAAAAGGTATCATTAAAACGAGCGAAATAATCTCATTATTGCATCACATCATGGATGTCTACCTCCTCGTCGGCACAAAGAAACGAGGCCGCCGCTCGACGGTGGCAGCCCGTAGACCCTTTTCAATTAGCAGACGGCACCGTCAGCGCGATAACAAACATACTTTCCGACAACCACCCGCCTCAGTCATAGCCTACAGAAACACACAGATGTGTACCTACCCATTTCAAAGGCACGGCAGTTCCCCCATCCTCTGGGAGAAAAAAAAAATCCCACGCATGTACACACACACTCGGCAACGTTGAAGCTCCAGTCACCTATGATTCTGATAGCTGGCGAAAATAGGCAAAACAGGGGCACGTCTCACATGTGTCCGCAGAGTAATAACATTTTCCCATCCGCTCAGCATGGCGTGCAGCATCTCAACTGAACTGATCGGCTCGTGCACTCGATGCTTTAACGAGTGGAGAAAGGCTGGGGAGGAAAAAAAGGCATTGGTAATTCCGCCTTGCGTTTGAAGTCAACGTAGCTCGCTCATTACTGGCTCATTTTTCTCTCCCTCCGTCTCTCCCTCTGTCTGTCTGTCTGTCTGTCTGTCTCTATCTCTTCTCTCTTTTTCTCTCTCCCGTCTTCTGCCTTTTCTCTCTTTCTACGTCATTCCAGTCTCCTCCACCCTGATTCTGACCTTTTTCTTTCTCTCTCTCCTCTCTTTCCATATCTTTCTCCTGTCTTCTAGAATTCTCTCTCTTTGCTTTTCTCAGTACTGTAAAACATGATATATTCGCGGCATGAATTTTTCGCGAATTGGAGGCGACGGCCTTTTTTGCGGCATGAAATTTTCGCGAACTGCCACTGGCATTCAATGCATACAGTGTAGACAAGAACTTTTGCGTGCATTTTAATTTCGCGAATCTTGGCGCTCGAAATTCGCGAAATTAAAATGCACGCAAACATTCCTCGTTTTACAGTATCTGCAACTTTCATTGTCTTTTTTTTCTTTCTCTTTCCCAGTCTTCTCTCTGTATTTCTCAGTCTCCCTCACCATCTCTTTTCTCTTTTGATCTTTCTCCCCTTTTTTCTCTATCTACGTCTTTCTCAGTGTCAATTTATTCTTTTTCTCTCTCCATCTTTTCTCTCTCTTCTGTTTTCTGCTCTCTCTTTTAATGTCTTTCTCAATCTCCTCCACTCTGATTTTCTCTTTTTCTTCCTCTCTCTCTCCTTCTCCATCTTTTGTCTATTGTCTTTATCTCTCTCTCTCTTTTATCTTCTTTCTTTCCACTTATATCTTCTTTTGTCTCTTCCATTCTAACTCTGTCTGTCTTCTCTTTGTCCCTCTCTTTCTCTTTAGCCATTTCTTTCTACCTTCCCTCCATCTTTCCATCTCATTTCATTTTTCTCTCTTTCTTTCTGCTTGACTTCTCTCTCTGATCCTGTCTTCATTATCTCTGTATGTATGCAGATTATTTTGATCTTCCTTGCATCTCAGAATCTTTGATATCCTCCTCTGATCTTTTTATCCCTTGTTTTATCATCGTTGTCATCAAATGCCAAAGAGAGAACCAAAAACATGAAATCAAATCAACTGCAAGAAACAAGCCAATAAAAATGCACAGTGCTGAAAATGCTTCAATGTATATGTATGTATGACATTTTTCTATTCCCTAAGCAGGTCTTCTATCCAAGGATTTATAACCAACTGCAGAGGAGAAATAATAGTCAGGAGTGATTCAAACTAATCCAATCAAGTCTCTGTCATATTTTTGACAAGGAAAAAAGTCCAGATTTCTAATATTATTGCATTCAAATTGGAAGGCATTCCGGTATCTATATTTATCATAAAGGTATTCAGCGTACCCACTATTAAATCATCTGCAAGCAGAGAAAAATATGATTGATTTCAAAGTTTGAGCTTTTTTTAGAACTGGCATAAAATTGCTTGAGAAGAAGAAAATCAATTTCTACGCTATTATTTCGCTATAAAACATGACTTACAGCCATAATGTAGTATTGAAACAACTGCTGAATTGCAGTCCATTCAATTTACTATTCATGACACGTTTCTAATTATTTTCTTCTCATCAGAAAGCTGTCATTGTATTTAGAGTCTCTACAGAGTTCTACATGAACATAGTACGTAATTCATTTTTGGCTTGAAATATCAAATTTGCAGAAACATCATGGACAGAATTCAAAAAGAGTAGTTTCAATTATATCTATGATTAAATATAGTCCACTGACTGAAACACAATCTGTGGTGAACCTTTATGCACGTGAACTTTGCATTTATAGGCTAGATTTAGATTACCTTTGTAAATTCAGGCCTATGAGTATTGCCAAAGACACTACAAATGTTACCAAATCTCTAATGCACGATGCAAAAATTGAACGAAATGAATGAATGAGGTGATCTTACGTGCCCACAAGTAAAACATGGAGATCAAGCAGGGTCACAATTTTTTTGGTTGACTTGTGCATTTCTGGTAAATGTGGAGTTACTGTGCAGCAGTAATAGCATTTAATTTTTCCCTTTTTTGTGATGTCTTTTATGGTTACTTCAAAATAAAAGCTTATAACCTATCACTTCTTTTCCCAACATATACAAATAACAATTGCTGTGAAAATCTACAAGACTATGTAAATTCAGAGATAGAGACAGTGCTCAGTACTAAGGCACGGTCAGACTGGCAAAATAAGATTGAGAAATTTCAGATCACAATCTTTAAGATCTTGAAGTTTTACCAGAGTGACCGCAAACTTCCTGCTCCTCTCATTCTCGATCTTATCTCAGTCATCTCAATGAACCTGTTCCTTAAGGGAACCTGGTATACCAGGTTCCTATGGCACCAACTTATATATATGGGAACCTGAATCTGATTGAAAGATTAAAATTTCTTTTATCAGTATCTGTACTTTTTCTGTATTAAAAATGAGTGTTTTTGTCCCATTTACCTCTTTCCAATGTAGTAGTGTGCTTATTTTGCTACAAAACTGGTATGAAGACATATATGGCCATCACTAGAGATTTTTTTACTTTTGCTGACCCCATTTGGGTGTTCTTAGAGTGTATAACAAAAGAATTTGTCAAAATTAACAAAAGAATGACATCAGTGCACACATTCTATTCATGCCTCATGGCCGATTGATATTTTGCATTTTTCAATGGAACATGCAGTTGACCATGATAAGGGGATATGCTTGACTGCTTTCGCGCAGGGGGATCCGTTTTTTGTCGACATGCAAAAGGATCTCGTTTGGAGGCACTGAAGGCTCTCAGAGAATTGGGAGAGGAACAGGCTAGACAGAGGCAGCTGCATTTTTCTGTTGAACTTTCATTTCCATAATTGTGTTGTCTACATCCTGTCAGCACAGGGAAAACTTAGGAGGTACCAATTAAACATAAATTTTACTGTTGTTTCACAAGAGATAGCGAGAAAAGAGAAAAAGACATGGGGGTTGCCAAAAAAAAGCAGTTCAATGAAAGCAGACACTCATGAATGGCCTACTTGCAAAGTACCATTTCTCTTGATTGGTCTTTGGTTTTGGACCAATAATCATCTCTCCTGGAAGAAACCAAACTTAGTATGATCTGTCACCATTGAAAACACATCAGGTACGAGGAGACATTAAATTTTGGAAGACGGATACATGCTACATCAAAATGGGAACAGCTCCAATTTCCTCTCCACTGCAAGTTGCTCTGTTTTTTAAAGGTTAATGTCCAGCGATTCTGGGTAAAATGCCAGAACCCTTAATTTCACTCCTCTTTCTTTGAGCTTTCTCTGCTCATGCAACTGAGCATGTTGGAGTCAAACAAATGCTCGGGAGGGTTTTACGTCGGACATTTGCGGGGGATGATCGAGTACACCGTTAGTCCAGCTTGTCATTACATGTTCCCCAAGTCTCACTGTAATGGGAGGGGGGGGGGGGGGTAATTTACTTGAAACTTTCAACACTTTACACTGTTAAAAGGGGTAGCATGACTCGAACCCTCAATAATAGCTACTGCCATTAGCATTCCTCTCATTCATATAACATAGCCTTTATTCTAGTCCCCCCCCCCCTAAAAAAAAAAATGTTCAGACAACGCAACAAGTGTTTGTGAAAAGGAAGCACACAAACACACGATACCATGTTGGTTTTATCTCACAGGATTTTGGGCCTCTAGTGCTCAACTCCTAAACATCTTGACCCCCCCCCCCCCCATCCTTTCATGTATGTATAAAATGGGACCACCATGACATTTAAACAAATCATAGCAGCCTTTATACTCTACCCATCACACTCCCACACTTGTAAAAATTTGTTAATGCTATTTTTTCACCCAACAAATTCATTGTATACAGACAACAAAGGAAAGGCTACATATACTGATATGTCCACCCCACTAATAATCTTTATCATGGTTTGGCAATTTTTACAACATTATGTGAAATACCTATCACCAAGTTTTGAAGAAGATACAAAAAAAAAATATATATATATATATATATATATATTATAAATATACATATATATATATATATACTAGCATTTGCACATGCCATCTGTTAACTATCTGATTTTAGAAAATATATGTAAACGAGGCATCTACCAATTCTATGACAGTGGAACAACATACAGTATGGCATATATGTATTATCTTCATTCTGCAAATACCTTCAGACACTTCCGTGACACTATGTAAATTCAGTACTACCTGTTGTTGGATACTGAAAATGGAGGCTCATTTCCACAGTTACATTTTTTTTTTTGGGGGGGGGGTTCATTTACACCTATTTAGGAAGGTTGAGGAAAGACAAAATGCCATATGAAACAACATCCTAGCATTTAAATTGACATGTCAGACAATTCCAGTGGCAATCATTAACTTTTCATATACACAAATAGATTTGGTACTTAATATCGTATGCTACTGGACTCGGAATGTACACACAGTCAGCACAGATTAAATTATGACTGGCTTGAAAAGAAACTGGCTATTACTCTATAATGGACCAATCCAATTTTGGAGAGAGCCTTTAATTCACACTTTTTTGATGTACCCACAAAATCTGGAGCCTCGAGATAGAAATATGCAACTACTCACAATTAACATCCAAGTCATGTGATCATATCTAAAGGTATAAGCTAAAATCTATTAACTCATCAAGTCGAGTACCAGGAACGTAATTTTCTTCAAGGTACACAGCCAATTCAAGAATTAGGCATGGATTTGGTAAGTACAGTTGTGAGAATGTTTTTAAAAATTTGTGACCTAAACAAGCAATTATTTATGAACATTACAATGATGGTACGAAAGAATTTTCTAATCCACCTTATTATGAAATGCTAACAATTTATTGTATACTTGTAGTCAAAAGCTATCATACCATATCATCAAAAAAATTTTAATGGCACTTGATGGGTTAAGAGGTATTTGTCATTATCATTATCATCATCATCATCATCATCATCATCATCATCATCATCATCATCATCATCATCATCATCATCCATCACTTTCATTTCAGACTATCAACCGTCAATCCCAGCCTTCCATCATCACTCTTGCTCTTCAGCCTCAGGATCCTTTTGTGATTGTCTTCTCTGTTGGATATGACGCCATGTTCACGAGACAGACCTGGGGACAGCCATGAGATGTGGCTGCCCCCTTCTGGGAAAAAGAGCTGAAGACTCGCTAATGAGGTGTGGTCACATGGCCCTTTTCAAAACTTGGTCCCTCGCATCCCTCCGTTGTCATGGCAACAGGCTTTCCTAAGCCAGAATGGCTTCTTGAAGATGGAATGATTTTTTTGTGGGGCATTTTCACGGCTTGGATGTGCAGGTCTTCTAAAACTGCCACATAGTGTGATAGCAGAATATTATAGATAAAAAGTGACGCTGCTGATCGATCTTAAAATGGGGCATGAAGACTTTTATTGAACCGGACGGCATGAATATTTTCTTCATTACTCTATATATTATACGTTAACCCTTTTCTAGTGACAGTTATGATTATCAGATTTTTTATAACATGTAGATTATAAAGGTATTAATGCTGATAAGCTGTTACGGGATCGTTGGTTTCCCATTTGCCAAATGTGACTTTACAGTTTGTACAGTCCACTTGATATTTGCTTCATGCAATATTTGATGTGCTTATGATGTGTGCCTGTATTTCACATTTTTGAGGTTGTGAAATCAAAGATTCATCCACTCAGTCATTCATTTACTCCTTGTACATATGAAGAAATTTAAAATGTAACCATTAGTTTTAAGAATTTCCAATTTGAATATAATGGGAACAGTCCAGGATGAGCACTTAAGACCTCACAGATAAGACAGCAGGGTTCCACGCACATAGAGGATCAAGTCCCAGCCAGGCAGTGGAATGCTTTGGCAAGGCACTTTATCCCCATTGCCATGTCTTTTGGAGGTGATCAACTTACCATTAAGCCCAACGTGTTGGAGAGTTATATACCCTATGGACGTAAAAGAACCCGCTTCACTTCTCTCGTAAAGAAGAGGATAAAATCCCAATGTAGTGGTCAAACACATTCACACAAACACACACACACACACACACACACAACTGGCCGACATTCGCGAGAATCTTCAGGATTGAATTGGGAAGCATGATTACCCCGAGAAGAAGATTGAGGAGTATCACAATGCATGCATGTAAATGAGAGATTAAATGGGTGTATTCGGCATGTGCAATCACATACTTTGGTTACCCAAATGATTTTGTGAATCAGGTCTGCCCCATTATAACTTACAATAACTCAGAGACAATTGGTTAAAGGTCCAGTTTATCTTTGGGAGCAGTGATTTTAAAAAATGTTCAAGATATCATATTTGATGCATACGTGTAGGTCTGTTGTATCACAAAACATCCTACCATATTATTTTTTTCGCAAGAAAGCCCAAAATATAAGGAGATATCAGTATTTTTCTCAATAAACCATAACTGTAGACGATTTAGTCTGGATGCATTCTTATTATAAATATTGTTAACATTTTGTGTATTTAACAATACTTAACATCGATTAAACGGAATCAAATTTTTACAGTGGCTGTTTCTATCCTCGACTCACATTTTAGAACTATTTTAAAGCACTAAATGCTGGGTTTTTGTTTCATCTGCAAATGGTAAATTATGCCTTTAAAAATCTGCCTACAACACAGAGGGGAAGAACTGAACAGCTCCTATCTGGCCCCCTTCTGGTTTTTCACAGAAATAATTCTGGCTGGTGTTGGCACAGGTGCACCAAACATGGATATAAGGACAGTGTGCCCTAGAAATAGAGTTCAAGCGGAATAATGTTCCATGACATGAACATCTTACAGCAGCCAGTGATTATCTCTGCCTATGCGTGCTTTCTAACTCATGTTCCTAATTGTATCAAGTGATGCCAATAATTTGTCAGGCAAAATTACCCAGACCTACATGTTTCTGGATGGTACTTCATTTGATTTGTATTGTGAGATTTCAGCACATCTCAAGCACCTAATTATACTATGAAATATGACCTGTACAAAAAAAAAGGAACAGATAAATACTAGGCATATTCCTAAATGGTTAAAACTTCGATGTGTGTCTGTGTGTGTGTGTGTGTGTGTGTGTGTGTGTGTGTGTGTGTATTGTGAGAGAGAGACAGAAAGACAGAAAAGATGAGGCAGAGATGGAGTAACAGAAAAAGAAACATTCAGGGAGTGCTCTGCTTATCCATTCATGTTGACTTTTTGGATTCTACATTTTTCTAGCATATCCATTAATTTTTGACATTTCTTGAGCCTCAACTTCCCTGACAAAGTCACGTTTTCTTCTGCCTTTCCCCTTTGGCATCTTCTCTGACTTCTCCTGAAGGTTGCCATCAGCAGCTATCATCATATTTTTTGTCTTATGCATACTATTTTACTCCTACAATGCTCGACAGAAAACTCATCATTTTCATTCCCACCCCCCCCCCCCTGCATCAGTCAGCGACACGTCTGCAATTGAAAATCAGGATGAGGCACACTACGTCGTCGAGACGGTGCCTGGGAAAATAATTTAGCATCCACAGTCACACTCGTCACGCCGTTATGATTATCTCATGAATCCCGAGATCTCTTTGGACATGACAGCCAAGAGAAATGGAACAAAATGTGATCGTGCAAAGGCGGCAGACGAGCGAAGTAAGCTAAAGGACTTTCCAAACACAAGAGCTCGTGATATCCTGGACAGTCAGGATGATCTAGTCTAAAGACACCTGTAGACAGGCATACTCACTTGACTCTTACCTGACGGGATGCAGATCTGCCATGTATCAACTCTATGGGGAGTGTCATATATGGAGGCCAGGGGTTAAATACATAGTAGAGTCTGAGGGATCAAGTCATACAGTATAATTCACCATACACCTGCTGTCTACGATGTTGATCAAATGCACAACTAGGGTCACTGCAAACTGTCCAAGCATGGTACATAGTGTACCATGATGTTAACCCTTTGACAATAATCACCTGGTGGTCCAATGTACAATGTCCATTGGACAGTTGGATCCTCAACAGCAACAGGTTACTGCAGTAATGCAACAATACTTATCTTTTCCCTTCAATTAAGATACATCACAGCCCTATAGTGGTCAATACAATAGAGCTGCAGATTTGATATTAAACCTGTATGGGATAATGCAATACAATACAATATTGGTACTTGTATAGCACTCTTACAGTGAGTGCAAATCCATCAAATCGCTTCATAAAATGATATCAAAATTGCATTACTGGGGTAGGGAAAATACAAATGAAAGTACAAAATATACATATTAATAATTCATCAATTCATTATTGAAGAGAAAAGTCTAGTCTTCAAGAGCTTCTGAAAAACGGCAAGAGTTGATGATTACCACATACTGTGGGGGGGGGGGGGGGCTGATAATACCGTATATACATATCAAAAATATTTGCACATTACACACATGCAATCACATGATCACTGAAGTAGAATAGTTTTGTCTGAGTTTGATCTCAGGAAAATGATTTGGAGCAATTTGATTTGATTGCTTATTTGAGTGGTGTAGCTGGTTCATTAACTCACTGTCTCTGCCATTATGTATAATTCCTACAGAACTACTGCATGACATGTCTAGTTCCCAAAATGAATGGGTTAAAATTTGTCACGCATCCTTTTCATATTTTAGCCAAAGCGCCAAATAGATGCCTCAGTCCATCACACTTTGTTTTTGTGATTTTTTTTTTCTTTACTGCAGCCAAAGACCTTGTGGCATCATGATTATAACACTGGGTATCCTAAACAAACAGCACGAACAAACTTCTCTCTCAACTAAATGAGATTTGTACGCTTGCCCGGGAGTTAACTCTAACATGTTTTTTTTTTTCCACAAAAAAAAAAGACGGCAAAGATGACACCAAGAATAAGAAAATTGTGGCAGAGATGAGATGATTTGGAAGATCACATTTCTTTAGCTGGAGACAAGGCAGACAATGGTTACCATGGCGATTTCTGGTCTTCGTGCAACTGAGAATGCACGAAATCCCGAGAAAATGACAATGCCCCGCGGGAAGACACGGCAGAGTCAATATGCTGCGACCGGTAAGTTCTAATCTCACCCAGGAGCACTCGCAAGGATTGTCACGCTTTGGCCAGTGGCACAAGTTTGACCTCTTTTATCACAATAAACAACTTTCATTTTCAGTTAAATATCCCTTCCCAGCATCAGAAGAAAGCAAGGTCCCTGGGAAATGCTCTACTTTCTTTACCTTTTATTGTTTTCATTTAATAATTTCAAATTCCAGTAAGTATATAAAAGAAGGATGCATAATTCCATGAGCAGCAATTCTTATAAAAGGCAACATTACATTACAGATTTCTATAATTGAAAGGATGAAGACCACCAGATCATACAAACACTCTGAAAGCACACAACAAAAACAATGAAGCTGAGGTAGAGAGGCATTAAAGGCGCAAATTAACAAGATGGTAAAGTTTCAGTTGAGATGGGGCTTCAGGTTTCCGATTTTTTTTTTTTATGATTTTTTTTTTTAGATAATAAGAAACCCCTTTGGAAATATGAATGAACATAATCTTATAATTCTAAAAGAAATTCATTGTTAATTTGAGAAAAATTGGTTTTGAAATGGCTGAGATATCCAAGACAATGTGGTACTAATAATCATAATAATTTTATCAGGATTGCTTTGTTTTACTTTGGTTTTGGATAACTCAGCCATTTCAAAACCAATTTTCATCAAGTAAACTTTGAATTTCTCTTACATGCTCTCTAACATGTCATTTTTCAAAATGATTTCTATGTTTCTCACAAAAAGGTTAAAAGCCAAATTCTCACATCAACCAATACTATACCATCTCTTTAACATATTAGGAAGTCAGCTTTCTGGAGACATAACATACAACACTTGTATTTTTAATCCTACAGAAGAGAGAAACATGGCACTAATCAAATCCTTCTCAACATACAAAAAAAAAAAAAGGCAAGGAGCCAATACAACAAATTCATATATTCATCTCATCCACTGTCTCTGTTTCTGTTTCTACCTTCTCTCACTCTTCAAATATATTTCCCTTTGCCATATTAATTTCTTTCTTCTCTAGACCTATTTTATCTCTCCCTCTTTTTCTCTGATCTCTCTCTTTATTTCTCCGGCATGAAATCTCTTGTGTTCTTTCTTCATATCTCTGCCTCCCTTCTTTATTTCTTAAATCTGTTTGTCTATTCTGCCCCTATCCCTCTTTTCTCCCTCTTGCCTCCCTCCTCTCCTCTCTCTCTCTATCTGTCTATCTTTCTATCCATCTATCTACCTCTGTATCTCTTACTCTTTTGAATTAAGCAATATCCAGGGGGAAGAAGGAGAAACATATTCCCTTTTGCCTCTGGCATCCAATGATTCCAATTCTGCATAGGTCACTGCACGAGAGGGCGCACAATGAACAAGCACACATTCAGGTTGCCCCTGGCAACCACAATTTATTCTATTAGACCAGCCAACAGGTGGGTGAGGCATTTTACAATGGAACCTAATCGATCCTCGTCAAACTTTTAATAACATGTCAGACTCAAGATGAATGCCTCCATGGCATAGAAAACGAATGCAAAACACAGCCTCCACAGAAGTCAAGCAATTAGCACCTGAGCTGACAGTTTTCAACAAATTTAAAACATTTTTGCTGCAAAAATTGTTTTCAGTGGTTGTTTTATGCATCTTTCGTGAATTTTCACGGAGTTCTCTCCCTTTCCATTTCCTAAAACAAAATGGAAAAATGACTTTCCTCAGCAAAGATGAGAAAACATAGAATGCACTTCAATTTAGAATTCATTTTTCTTCTTCCACAGAAAATTAAGCTGTTGAAGACTAGTCATGAGAAAATTCGGGCGGGCGTTTGTGGAAAACATGTGTTGTAACAAAATCAACTTGTCTTCAACTGGTTAACATAACATACAAAAATTACAACTGATCTCGAGTACACAATAGTTGACTGTACGATAAATATTAGAGGCAACAAAGCACAAACTTAAACAACTAAAAAAAGGAAATCATTACAAAAAAACTCAACTCTTCCAGATCAAAAGATCCACAAGGAGTTTTGTAATGTATGGCAAGTATTTATCATAAATTAAAGTCACACACTGATTTATAGCAGTTCTGTTTTTTGTTACACAGCTGATTTTAGGTCATGAAAACACTATTATCCTCATTAATAGCCTTTCAAGCAGAAAAAATGCAATGCTAGCAGAATAATTTAAATACTTAACATCACAGTATAATGGGCTGAAAACAAGGGGTGGTCAAACTGATAATTGTAACATAATATGTCTGACATTATCTTAACAAAATATTTTAATGACACCGATTGTGATTTTCTGTACTAGCATTCACTTCATAATTTGCTGTAATGACATGAATTTTATCACTGTGGATTAATATGGACATAAAATCAGTACACCTGTCACTATGCAATATAGCCTGTGGAAAATGATTCATATGCCACCTGCCAAAATAAAAGGAACATATTCTGAACGTACAATCTGGCTCAAGAACTGCATTAACTGTGAATCTGATCCAGTCCTTTGGACTCAAATAATACAAGGTTACACTATTACAGCAGTCAACATTGCTCAAAATTCTTACTTCAGGTCTGATTTTACACTTAATCACACACACACACACACAAATCGATGTCAACCTAAAACTTTTAAGGCATATGTTTTCCATTTGACTTAATATTTACTCTTCTGTACATTTTGAAAACCTTTCTCTATTCTATAAAATCTTGCCTTATTCACACTTCAACACTCAGTCCCAGGAAAGGTAATGATAGAGTTGTTTATATGTTGTTGTTTCATTTTGTTGTCATTGGTAATTTTCCTGCTGATGGTTGTGCCATTAGTGCAAAGGTTCTGGGGGAGAAATCCTGATATTACATGAGAAAGATGGAACTGACAAATTAATGCAACCAGAACTGGTGGCTTCTGGCTGTTTTATACATCAACTGTTAATCTGACTTTTATGCATTCCTGGGAAGAGGGGGCTTTTTTCATGATTAGAAGCATTCTAAATGTAGATTGGAGCCACAGAAATCCCTCTTGATCATCCCGCCTCTGATATATATGCTTATGACAAAAATCCAGTGACAACCATGGGATCGCATCTTATATGAGGCAATTTATGGCAGTACTGTCCAAATACTGGAAATATCGCTGATATTTGAGTAACACCCCGCCCCCACAGAATCCCCTCCTGCGAGAGATAAAGGCAACTGGATGACTGACACACTTAGCTGTATTGATGTACAAACAGTGTACCAACAATATGATATGATTTCAAGATAAAGTGACAATTTGTAGATGATCACAAGTATAATCATATCTTTTGGTCTCAAGAACAATCAGATTTTAAGTATGAAATTATTGCAAAATCAAATTTCTTTTGAATTGCTTGAATTATTGGAAGATGCTTCTCTGCTCCTGACATTCATCATTTGTTTTTAATTTAATTTTAAGTCTATTAAATTCATATGCCATTATTGATTGATAAAAAAACTGGAAACATATTCTACTCTCTTCAGTAGCAGAAAATAATGTTAATAATACATTGAGAAACAAATATGGAATACTATAATGAAACATTGTAATGAATAATCAAAATGAAGTAAATGATATTAAATACAGATGTATAAAAAAAAATGGAGGGACCCACTGAAAAGACAATGCTTCTAGCATGTTACTACATCAAACAATTAATCAAACCAAAGAGAAAAGAATGGCAGTAACCAGACAGAGCTCTGGGCAACTGAACTTTGGCCAAGCAGCTAAGCACAGATGAGATAAGTTGATACTTAAAGCAGTATATTAATTCAGAATGCCAGAGTGATATGTTTTAAAGACACAAAAGCATTTATATCAGACTTCATGATATTCTAATACTTGAAATTTAGACCGGAGGTAATTAAGGTATGAAAGTTTGGGTTTAGCTAAAACGTCAAGGTTCTCCCTTTTTCTGGCAAATCACCAAACTTTGCATGGTAAAAACATTGATATTCCTTTTGAAAGACTAACAGACAGAACATGATTTTTTTTTCTACAGCACTGATTATATTTGTTTAGGATTCTAATTAACCAAAACTTGTTAGTATATGAAGACAACACAGATGAAACTACATTGCATTTTAAGTCTAACATTTGTTCTTCTTCTCTTTTTTTTTTTTACAGTTTAAGCCTTATTAATTTCATTCCAGTGAAGATTACCTATCATGAAATATACTGAACATTCTTTCTTTCTTTCTTTTTTCTCCACTGAGGGTTATACATGTACAGGCACAAACTGATCATATGATTAGTCAACTGCATTAGGGCAATATCTCAAGATAATTCCCTGCGCAAACGTGGGAGAAGATCAAAGATTGGGTTTTGATTACAAATACATGTAACCAACTACTGTCTTGCATTCAGAATCCTCTGACATGCAACCAAGTATTCACCCATCCTTTACCCATGACAAATTTCAAAGGATAGGGGAGGGGAGTGTATTTTAAGCCACGACGCTATATGGCACATTAGGAATATTAAAGCTGATGAGTGCGTGTAGATCAAAGCAGTATCACCCTTTGATGTCTTTATGCTAAATGTTTTTCCCCTGGTCATAGCTCACATTCAGTTAATACATATTACTAGATATTCTGGCTTGTTTAATACCCCAATGCCATGGCTTTTCAGTGTAACAGTGCTGGAGGAATTTTGTCTGTCCGTCCACCTCTTTGTCCACGCACACAATCAGCTCTTGCTATCATTGTGACCTATATGCCTACACAAGCTGGATCAATGGTCACTCTATATCTTAGGTGACAAGAGATTAGTACTAGCACTGGTCAAAATACCCAGGTCATATTCTTTTGTCTATAAAAATGTCTCAATAACTTTGATCTCTTTGATAGCGATTTAGAATCCAGTCAAACTTAACCCACTTAAGACAAGTTCCAAGAATACTCAGGCAGGTGTCTATTGGAATTGCGTCTTATTGCAAAATCAGTCTGTCCTCATCAGGTTAATGAATGGAAACATTCTGAATTTCACAATGTGCTTTTGGCTGCAGTGATTGGGATAGATCCAATTAAGGCCACTGGTCAAAGTCAAATTCTGAAATACTGAACTTGATATTACTAGGGAAATATTTTATGAAATATGAAAATCCTTGGTATAACTTAACCTTTGGCAGAATGTGAATATGCAGGGGTCAGGGGTTAAGTTCAACATCTCAGATGATTGAAGTCTTTTTATTTCTGATGTTATGCCAAAAACACACGACAAAGAGTTATCAAAGCCCTTTTTCTATAATTAAGAAAATATGACTGCTTCAAAGGTGTATTTTTTGATCTACTTATGTGATATCACTCAATACAGATTAGGAGAATCAAAACTGGAAAAAATGATCTTTTACACCACTTTCATTATTTTTACATATTTTCCATGTGGTCATTCCACTATAGATATACAACATTTTGCGATTTGAGAAAATTTTATCACCACAGAAAATATGCCACAGGGTGTGCTTCTGCTAGTGTTTGTCATAAATGTGATTCCTAAAAACATGCATTCATATAATATGTTCATGGCAATTTTTCCTCTCCACTGCCTACAGCTCAAATTATTGCAGGTGGATTGTGGGTCTCCTTGATGGCAACACTCTGCAAGATTTTCTTGCTGCTTTTCCTATCATCTGTTTTCTCCCATTTTCTTTTTCTCCCTATCTATCTGTCTATCCATCTATCTATCAATCTATCTATTTGTTCGTTTTCTTTCCCTATTTCTCTTTCCTCCAGCTGAGAATGCAACTCACTGTGAAGAATATGCTTCCTTATCAGGTAAGGCGGTGATGCATTATGGCAGGTAATCAATAACATGCCACAAAAAGTGCTGCTACAATATGTTTGCCAGGGATGAGCTCATAAACTCTTCGGGAAAACACAAACAAGCGGAAGAGCAGAATCATTAAGGGAGAAAATGCTGTAAAAAGCTGTAGGCATTGCAGCGTTCATTGGAACAATGCTACCAACTAGCATATGTCCCCAATATACAATGCTGCATTCAATCATTTACACTGTAACATACAGTACCTCATTTTGTTTGTTTCTTTTTAATTCTGCAAATAAAGTCACAAGCATTATTCAGGACTCAAATGAATTGGAACACTGCTTTAATGAGACAAATTTAAGGCAATGCCAGTTTAAATAAGGCATGCTTCTTTTTTTTTTACTGCATTAAATGGGACACATTTTTTATCAGATCTTTGTACAAAGGATACAATGCCATTTATTTTTCTCTCCTCCTTCCTCAACCATATCCCTCAAATACTGAAACTCTTAGGGGCATTCCACTTGCAACCAGCCTTGGTCTCCATGACAATGAGTGATTACTACTGACAATAGTTGCATGCCAGTGGCATGCTTGTCCCTGTTCAATACAATTTTCTCCAACACATAAATCATTTTGAATTTTTGTTTTGCTTTCAGTTTTTGATACAAAATGTATTTTTGAATTTTGCCTCTACCAGATACAATATTTGATACCTAATGTCTTGTATAGCTGTGGAGATGTTTGTAAGATCAAATGGTTTCCTTACCTTTTTCATGTTTTCACCCAACACTTTAATGAAAATACACATAAAAGAAAACAAAAGACAAACATCAAAGAGATACATCAAAATAATACATCTACACCCAAAGCACAATGCACCAAACATTTTTATGCAACAAAATGCACAAAGTGGTAAAGCACACTTGCAACATATGCCCATGTGATGACTTTGGACTTAATCTTAAGAGGCATTTCTATTACAAGTTCTAAAGGCCAAAAATCATTCAATGAAATAATATAGCATCAAGGCAATTTCCTTTTCTGAATTCTGTGCTCGAGTGTAATGTTGCAAGAAGGGGGCAATGATCCGATTAGATGGTTGCCTCTATATCTGCTATAAAAAGAACCCAAAAAAAAGTGATGTTCACGTTTTCACTCGTTATTTTTCTTCCCAATGCTTCTTCCCATTACGCACCAGTAACACCGTGTGTTGTTCTGGAGACTTGATTTAGTCAAACAAACTCATCATCTCAATAAATTAGATTATCTTCATTCTTGGTATAAAAACTGGAATTGCTTGTTTGTTTGGTTTCTTATTTTGTATATATCTCCTAATCATATAATTGCTTCATAGGCAGTCCCTTTCCTCTATCACACTGTACAGGGTTTGATTTGTAAATTTGTATTACTGCTCCACAATTCATTTTTGATGAACAAGATTGACTGAGTAAATGAACGAATGAGATTTAAAATTTCTCGGTATCATGCTGTATTGCGGGTGTCAATACAAGTTCTCAACACTCTGCACTGCCTGGTGTAAGTAGCTACAGTAGTTGACCTTGTCAATTGACTAGTTCAGTCCAATGATGTCAGCATTGATACTCTGCCAAAAAAAAACACAATAATTACAAGCACTGAAGCTATTATCCTGCATTATGATGTTAAAAAAAAAATTAACCGAACTGCACAATGCATATTGTGGTTCAAATTTTAAAACAGAGAAAAAGAAATGAGTTATGGACATATTTGTGCAAGGAAAACACATTCATTAATAAACACATGACACAAGGTAGTCAAGCATGCACATTGGTTCCACATAAAAGAGATGATAGATGATCATGATGATAGTGCAATCCACAGACCTTACTTCAAGTCAGGTAATGTGAAACCACTTCAACTTATTGTCTTTATTACTAGCCTGATACAAGTTTCATTTCTTTGGCAGTGTTACATTGCCTCACGGCATCATTCCCCCCCCCCCCCCATTTATATGCGCCAGTTTCAGAGTATATTGTGACTATTTCCTGCCTTTATATTAGTTTAGCAGGTTGTCAGTCTTAAATTGGAATATACACCACAAAGAAGATTCACATACACTGTCTTTTTACTGAAACAGGGGGATGTGATAAAGGGTAGTTAGATGTGCAACCTTAAAATTCAGTCAGTGTGAGAATAGTACACCCAGACTGTAGTGACTGATACACAACCTTGCAAGTTTTCCAAAGCAATGCATTTCAATACTGTGGATAGATAGCCCTATAAACCTTCCCCCGCCCCCAATTCTCACGATTCATTGTGCAGGACTAATCAACTGTGCAACACAGAGACACCAGCGAACTTCAAGCAAATGACCCACGCTCCCCAAAGATTTCGACTCCATTTACAGAATCCATCAATCATTTAGCAAATCAGTTATCTGGTAGAGAAGAAGGGGATGCGATGAGCAAGAAAGAGAGATGGAAAGACGACAGAGACAAAAAAAAAAAATGGAGAGGAGTATTTGGGTCATTAATATTGCATGTCTCCAAGGCTTTGATCATCCAGTGCAGAGGCCATTTTCTGGGATGAAAAATTCACTTTAACCCTTTAAGACCCATTGTCTGAAATCGATGATGTCATTGTATAAACTGACATCTAACCAGTGGCACTGACAGAGTTAAATCAACTTGTTCCTCTGCTATAATTCACTTGGAAATTTAACTCTCTCTCTCTAATCGAAGACTTACACTATTCACTGTAGAACTTGAACAATTGATCCTTGTCTTTCAGAAAGATGATGAGACACCCGAAAGCAAATAATTGATGTAAATTAATCACATCTGTAAACTAGAAAAGCACTCAGAGAGCATAGACCTCCACCAAGCAGCTCATTTACACCCATCATATGCTGAAAATGGTCTAATATTCCAATATAGAAGCCTTGTCTGTTTCATCAGCTTCCAGCTGTGCAGTGCCTCGCCAGCGAGCAGAGCATGTGCTTCAGAGCGCATTGCAAACCTTAAATACGCGGAGCTTGACCTCCCAAGTTTAGTTACCCTATCTGCAAAACATTAAAAATCCTTCAAAAAGCCATGAAAATTCCTGAATCACTACCAAAATCTTATCATCTGTTCCTAGTGTCATTATCAACTTTTCCTGCACGTTTCATCAAAATCACCAAAATGACAAACAAACAAACAGACCAACGCCAATGAAAACAGCCTCCTTCCTTTACTGAGGTAATAACATGCAAGGTAACATGCTGTGTCAGAATCACAATAAAAAACAGGATGTGAACAGCAATGACAGACTTAAAATACTTGTTACCTGGACCTTACCCCTCTTAAATCTGAGATTGAAATCTATCCATATTTCATATCTCATATCTCACTCCATATTTAAGTTGATAAAACAGAAGGGCACACACTGCATCTAGGAAAGAAGGGTATCAGTGTCATAAACAACAGAGAAAAAAAAAGTTACCAGATTCTAAAGTATATGATTTCATCAAATAGTGATGTTGGTAATTATTGGTTTTAATCACATTAACGACTAACATATAATTATATAATCATATATCATGCTGACTGATTCACACACACACACACACACAAATAATATCATATTTGTCTGTAAGGAAACCAGAGATTAGGAAAGCTACGAGATGATATAGATATATATATATATATATATCTGACCCGCTACAACAAAATGATCCTAAAGTCGGGTAAGGTCGATTATTTGAAAATTTCATGATATAATCCCCTAATCTTTCTGCTTTAAATTGATATATAACACATTTTATGAAAATATTCGGCTGCGGAGATATCGACATTTAAAAGAGAGCATGTCGAGACGTCTGGAAAATCACTGTTTCGAGAAAAGCGCCCTAAAAGTCTTCCTTTCGACGCAATCGCGATCAAGGGACACGCAAGTCAGTTTTCACCTGTGGACAATAGAAGGTAAGCCCTAGCAACCCCCGAAGAGTTCATTCAAGCACATCAGCGTCGGCGGTCTCCTCACCAACCAATCAGTGACCAGGATGTGAGAAGCGGCTGATCATAGCGCACCCCGCCCGCACGCACCAGTCGACTGGGCAGTGTGCGAGCTTCACGCTTTGGTTAGCAGCAAGCAGCAAACTGACCAATGAGATCACTCTGGTCGTTGTTAGGGGCGGAACCTATCTGTGGCGCTCAATCCAAAGTTTCGAACCAGTTTCTGCTTCGTTGAAACGCCAAAAAACATGGTTCAGAAAAACGCATTTTTTTTAATCTTTCCTTTGATCATTTTGCTTCAAAATTTCCACAGATGATACAAGACATGTTAGACTCCGATAATATATAAAAATCAGGAAATCGTAAGTTTTGACCAATTTTAATGCTCTGACTTCAAACTCGATTTTCACGGCTTCGACCGTGCGCGACTTTAGGACCTTTTTGTTGTAGCGGGTCACATATATATATATATATATATATATATATATGTGTGTGTGTGTGTGTGTGTGTATACAGTGATGTCATTGCCTTACAGTTCTTAAACTGGTTCCAACACACAAAGTAAGTACAAAGTACATTTTTGGTCTACAAAAGTACAAAAGCAATTATTACTAGGCTACGACAACATCACCATAATCTGATGCAAAAGTTCTAGAGCACTGCTCTCCTATTGATGGCATGTCAAAAAATGAAATTGAGTGGAGATTTATTTACAAGTCAATGGCAGCTTTATGAGGTCATTCCCCCCCAAAATGTTTGTGTTTGTGTGTGTGTGTGTGTGTGTTTGTATGTGTTTGAGTACAAAACTTGCAATCTTTCATATTCAATGAAATATCCACCTGTCAACTATTTTTTATATTTGATTTTACTTCAGAACTATGTAATGGTAGCCTGAAATTGGTAAAAAGGTTAAGTGCCATGAAGAATTGTAAGTTAATTCAATGTGCATTAAAAAAAAAACAACAACAACAATTCTCAGCTTTTTTGCTTTCCATGTCACATGATCTTTGCGTTCACTGACCTCATTCCTGGAAATATTTTTAGATGGCTCACTCTGGCTTGAACACGCTATGAGTCATCGAATGAATAAATTGCATGCTGAAGACACGACCTACGTGGCTTACGTGCGTTACAAGTTCGATGTGATATCCTGCCGGAAACAGAGCACCGTCCGTCCTTAGGCTCTGCACCTGTAGGAGAAATGTGGGCAGCAAAGAAATGGAAGAGATTTTCTACTTCTGTACAATCTTACAATGTCACCGTCCTTTTTTAAGTCTTTGGATTGAAATGAATATCTTTATCTGGTAGAATATTCTATACATGCATCAATTGCCATGGTATCAAAATATGTAAAACAAGAACCTAAAACAGTAAATTTATTACAAACACTCTAAGTGCAAAAAGGTTTTGCACAAACTTTGACAAATGTTTTTGCTGCCAACCTGATCCACTTTCCCAAGCATCCCCCACCCCCATCATGCCCATCAAATGCAATCATGTACTATGTATGCTTCATTAGACAGTTCTTCCCTTAGTATAATATGCACATGAAAGTAAATAATATTTCATTCCATTTTTGTCATTGATGAATACTGAAATCAAACAAAACAGCAAATTATGTCAGAAATCATAACGCGGTCACAAAAAAGTTATGTCAATATCTACTCTGGATATATCTCCATGTTGATATCTACTACTGACGACAAGTTCACATCAATTAATCTAATTCTTTGACTACAATAATATATCTTCTGAAGATTTGAACCAGTGCAGTTCCACAAAATATCAAGCTTACACACATGCAATTCACACAGTTCGGCATATTTTGTACTACTTGATCAGGTTTGATTCGATGCAACACAGGTATTGTACACGCTTGACTGAAGCGAGTAGTTACCTGAAGAAAGTAGCAGAAGGGTACAGAAAAACAAGACTAATCTCTTCTCGCAAGGTCTCACACTTCAAGTTCAAGTAAGATTTAAGAAAAGCATGTTGTGTTCTGGATGTTTGTCTAGAGATGGTCGAGATTTCAAGATTTTAGTGTTCACATGGTCTAAACTACCTATCTTCAAAGAAGTTTCTAATTCTAGTTGACTTGTGTTATTTCTATTCATACTTAATTGTAGTAAATATCCTGTAGGCCTATGATCACTGATATGATCCTAATAAAATAATTGGCTTTAATAGAGCAATCACGTGACACCCAATCTTTTATTTTTGCCTAAGCTAACATGCCCAGCGGGCATATATTTTACTAATGTCCAACTGTAATCATGTGGCTATACACAACACAAGTAGCGGTCAATGGTGCTGATCACTTGCCAACTTAGCGTGTTAGGTTCAACTCATGACCAGTAGGCCTACGTGTGACTGCTCAGAAAAGTATTGCTCAATTACATCATAACATATCACATTATTAATAATAATAGATACTCTATGTCACGTTGGCTTGGCAATGCCAATAATGGTAGGCCTATGTGAATGGGTGACATTTCATTGTTTCATTGCCTTGGATTTACTCATGAATATGGCTAATGGAAATATTTTTTCTATCAAACAGCAATGATCTCGATCTATGGAGTTTTCTACTTCGTTTTGATTATAATGCAAATAACACACATTTTCTGTTCGAGTATTACCCACACTCGGGTAGTTCAAACATCCTCTCTGGACTCTGCGGTCGCCTCGCCTCGGCGGGCGCGGGCGTGTAAGACTCCCGTCCCGACATGGCATAGGTACGTAACCTTGTAGGAGTATAAAAGGTATAGTCAAAGCCTCATAGATGATTATGGCCTACACTAACACATACACAACCCAGTCGCTGTGTACATGGTACGTCGCGACAACAGTGTCTGGTCGGGCTAGGCCTACACTACAATTTAGTACAAATTGGTACAGAATAGATTCTACAAATTAACGTTGTCTAATAGTGGTCTACTATTTAAATCTAATCACTCATTGTTCATTACCACGAAAGAGGGCAAAATCTTGGCGTTCGCAAGAAGGCTGACCACACCCGCACCAAGTTTCTAGTCTTTCGCCGCTACGTAAACCGGAAAAGTGGATATTATTTGTGCAGTGTCACACAGTCATTGACAGGCACAGCTGACGCTAACAGCCACCGGTCCGTTTCACCCAGCTTACACCTGTTCGGCCGGCGCAGATCACCGCCTGGTAGATAGATGTATCGCAAAGGTTAACTATACACAGCCCAGTCGCTGTACATGGTACGTCGCGACGTACCGACGGTCAGGAATTGCGCCAGAAAGTGTCATTTATTTGTTCCACAGACTTATCGCAAGTGGTCTCCATGGACCCAGTGTGGCGAACTATTCTTCTGTAATAGAAACATGCATTTAACGTGAGTAAAGTATTCTGTTTAAAGGAGAAAAGTATACATTTTCCTAAGTTTTGTAGTGCTAGTTGTGTTGAGGTTCCTCACTTTGAGGCTGCATGCCGCGCTCGTCAGCAGACGCTGTTTTCGCATAGCGTAACAGCGTCTGGTCGGGCTACGCAAAGGTAAGAGTGTACAAGAGCACGCAGCGCGCTTATTACGCTCTTTGCTAGTATACTACGCTGGCCCCGTAGCCGTAGGCCCTATTACGATACGGCCGTAACAACCGTGCTGCGTTGAGGCGACCTGGGGCCCGTTGCATAAAACTCCAACCGGATTTTTTTCCGGTTGAAATCACAAAATTCCGGTTGGAAGCTCCCAACCAGAGTTTTTATGCAACGGATTTTACATTCTTAGATTAGCAACCTTAAAAAATTCTGGTTGGGCAAATCCCAACCAGAATTTTCTAAGGTTGCTAAAAAAGTTTTATGCAACGGGACCCAGGAGGACTGCTAAGGATTCAGGGCAGCGGAACGGGGAATTAGGTGGAAAATACATAGGAATGGGGGGGGGGGCATCCAGGTGGTCAGACCTATGTACATAGGCCCTAGAGTCTAACCACTTGCCCCGCCACCCCCACTTCTTCACTGGCACAAAATAAAAACAAAAACGTGTTTGCTATGGATTTTGTTTTGTTTTGTTTTGGTTTTTTTTTTTTCAGCTGAAGAAACCAGGAAGTGGCAGCAAAAAGTTGCGCTGCCCTGAAGACTTCTTTTTTTTAGCTTGTCAGCTAAGGAAACCCGGAAGTGGCACCAGAAATATGAACTGCACCCCCCCCCCCTCCCCCACACGTATACACACACATGCCACACGCACGTGATTGGCCGAGAGCAAATTTATAATGAATCTCTTTGTAGATCCACGTCAACACATTACAAGTTGCGCAACAGCGCTCGACCAGTAGCCCAAATGTGCAATGATCGTATGATTTTTACCATTTCACAATTACAATAAACTTCAGTAAATTGCATTAATATTATTGTTCTCAAAATCAACTCTCCCTCGATCCCCGCCCCTCCCCCCCCCCCCCCTCCAAAAAAAAAATCAAAAGTGCTGAAGCAATAACGGTTAGTTAGATGTCTACAAAATGGGACAAAATCAAAAGTCGGCTCATGCATCTTTCCTCTTTAAAGGGATGGTACAGTATTGGTGGAGATGAGAATTGGGCTTTTAACTTTTTGCGAGATACCAAGAAAACAATTATGATATAGTACAGAGCATACCATTTTAAATGGAATTCAAAGTTTATTTGATGAAAATAGAGTTTGGAATGACTGAAACATCCAAAAACAAAGTAAAACAAAGCGATCGTAGTAAAGTGTGGGTCCCTCACTTTATTAGAATCGCTCTTTTTTTGGATATCTCAGCCATTTCAAAACCAATTTTCATCAAATAAATGTTGAAAATCCTCATAGAATTACAGTCATGTTCTTTCATATTTCATAGGAGGTTTCTCATTATCTCACCAAAAAATGTTAGAAACCTGAAATTATAGGTCTCAACCAAAACTATACGATCACTTTAAAACTGGGTCAATTCGATCAAGGAAAGTCTAAACGGCTCAGTCTGAATAGTAACCATGGGAGCTTGTGAATTACCATGGATCGTGACTAGCATGCACGTAATTCAGTGTGAAACAATAGAACTATAAAGTATGGGAGAAACTCGGCGTATCAGGGCCATGCTCTGGCCTGTGGGCTTATTAGATAGTCCTTTCTAGGGGCTCTTCACTCTAAAAACACAAATGTTAAATTAGCATTTAAAAGGGCCGAGGAGTGACAACATTTTGAAAGTGTTGGTTTTCCTGCTAGATTCAACATTTGAAATGTTATTTTAAAAGTTGGATGCAACACTTCAAAAAATGCTGTCACTCCTCGGCCCTTTTAAATGTTGATTCAACATTTGCGTTTTTAGAGTGTTTGGCGTAACCAGTGTACCTGGGCGGAACAAAACACGTAGGCCTACGTTCTCGTGGGATGTTCTAATGGCACACCCACTTAACTGGGGTAGTATTACACAGATTTCTTGAATCTTCCGAAGTAATGAAGACGAATTTAATGCTTGTATAGGCTAAGTTGTAGGTCTATTCTCCACGGAGTCTAAAGAGTTCTCAAAAATCCCCAACAAATTAATATTTCTTATGACCTATATGTATGTATGTATGCGTGTATCAGGGGTATAGGCCTATAAGAGGTGGGACAGTGCAGTAGGTATATAATACAACCTTGTGTAGGTAGGCATAAAGTACTGTGGTAAATTGCGCGAATATTTTGATGATTGTTTTTCTGTTTTAGAAGTAGAATTGTGTTTGGAAGTTTGAAAGTAATCCGCGAAAGTAGTCAAGACCTCTTTCAACAACATCAAAATAAAATATTTGAGCAAATACTAGTAGGCTTGCTCTGAACAAATTGCGCACGTATAGATAAGTATAGTGATACTGAAGCAAGCAAGTAACCATCGAACTAAAAAAAAAAATGCCATTAGACCTATATACGTATAGTGTGCAAGGAATTTTCGATCTCGTTATCAACAAGATCAACGTGCATTATGTCTTATAGAATGATCAGTAAGTTGTATATAGTTTAAAAGAAAAACACCTCTCTGCATGGTTTTCCTTTGAAATACCCTGTTGAACTCTGGCGTGAGGCGAGTAAAACAAAGGTCACAATCCGAGGGGATAGCTGCCAAAGGGCCCAGCGGAGATGAAAAATGTGCTATATCGGAGCCAGAAGGCATTGCTCCAAATCAACACGCGCTTGACAGACAAACAATTCACACACTTGAGCGCCACAACCATGACAACCGCATCACTCCAGAGACGTTGGCACATCATCTTGACCTCTCTTTAAGAGAAGAGCCAGAGAGAGAGAGAGAGAGAGAGAGAGAGAAGGGGGGGGGGGCTGAGGGAGTAAAATAACGGCAAGTGCATGCAGAGTTTGAAGGTTAAAGAGCTGCGTTCTTAAATTAGTTATTCATTATAAATACAACACACTATACTCGAGGCATTATACTCTAATAAACTTATCACTTTAGATCTTTATTTTCGTATCTCCTAAAATAATTAAAAGTGACAATTTCAGCTAAGCCTTATGGTTTTAATCTCAATGATATTAAAAGTCATAATTACTCTTTCTTTCTCTGTTTTGATACTCAATGAATGAATTTTCGGCATCCAATGGTAAAAGCTTTTGCGTGAAACATACCTGCCGAAGTATTTTAAGTTCTGTTCCTAATTCTGTATCCTTCTCGTTGTAACCTCGAAATGATATTCATGCATTAAGGATCGGATTAAAATACTTTTATAAGTGTATATGTTATTGTGTATGTGTGTGTTATGTGCATGGTTGCGTAATGCGTGTGTTTAATGAGAAAGTAAGTGTATGCAGATATGATAAAATATAAGGTTGTATAGTATAATCCAAATGGGACAAAGTATAAATTACCATAACAGTCATGACAGTTGTTATACATTTTTGAACATCATGCACAGACAGTCACACCAGAATACTGATGCAAAAAAAAAAAAAGAGAGAGAAATGAAAATTTAAAAAAAAAAATCCAGGATTGCAATTGTAACATTCCTTCACCCGCATAATACACCTGTTACTTTATCATTATTCATAGAGGATGATTCACTCTACTCACTACACTACACTCACTACACTCTATCATCAGCGTCATCATAGCGTCACTAACATTATTGGCGTCAACATCAATTTAGTCTGCATGACCACCTCCATTATCATATATATTATCTATGCATAATAATTTAATGGGATCTATGCATAACAACTTAATGAGACAGTCTGCAAGCTATTTTATAAGGTTTGCAAAAGGAGTGAAATTCTATAGGTCATCAGTATCGCAATAAACGAACAGAAAGTAAAGCTTGGGTCTTCTGCAAATCAGGTGTATATAGCAGTGATGTCCTTTTTGGGGGTCCCTCCCCCCCCCCCCCTTTTTTTTTTTTTTTTTTTTTTGAGAGAGAGAGAGTGGGGGGGGAGGAATGTCCTGAGACAATAATCCTGAAAATCCATGAACTTGATGGATATCTTTCGTGCTTGAACTATGTTGCTCGATCGAATGCGTAAACAAAAGATCATATGCCTCCCTGCAAGCACACCCCGACCCAACTTGGCTCGCTCTGGTGGGGCGCCAAATTCTTCCTGTTCTTGTAAAAAATATAAATAATTATTGCCTCGATTATGTTGCATACTACGTATACGGCATTGCCAGCTGCGATTGTTGTTACTCGAGCCGTTGTCAGTCTAACCGTGAAACATGATAACTCTGTGTTCAGAGCGTATACGACGCCTTAACTTGGGCCTGTCTTTTCATCCCAATAACACAATGATTTTGAACAAAATAGTTTAAAATTGTATAGATTAGGGGCTTGCTCATCTTTTTCTCCGCTTTCGAATGGCGATGCTTGTAGTATTGCATTGATTTGTTGTAATTGCTGTATCTGAAAGAATTCTTGTCGCGAAATTGAACATTAACATATTAAAAATTGCCTTTCAATAGCTGCAAGCACGGTGACACGACATTTTCTCCTGCAACAATTATTGCTCCGACCTTATTTTCCAAGGACTTTATAGGGTTTGGGTTATATAGGATTATGATAGGGTTTTATAGAAGTTTAAAGTGATGTGAGTATTAGGATTAGGGTTAAGGTTGTGTTTGTGTGTAGGTTTTATGTTTGGATTACCATGCAGATATTTCATTGGAGCAATATTGTCGCAGGATCAAATGTTATGGAACCTCAAGCACGCATACTCCTAAATCTATAACAATATTTATGGGCTATTCTTCGTCATCATCGTCGTCACGAGAGTAATCTTTGTTTCGATGTCATCGTCGCCATCATCTTCACTGTCGGTGTTATAAAGCAGTGGTGGATCCAGAGGGGGCGCAACAGGTGCACGGCCCCCCCCCCCTTATTTTTTCGCTAAAAATAAGAGAAATAAAAAGAAAATATGAAATGAAACCTGGAAGTGACACCAGAAATATTGGTTGCGCCCCCCCCCCCCCTTTACAGAATTCCTGGATCCGCCCCTGCTAACGTAAGTACTCTTTAAAAACATGCACTGGGTTTCCCCCTCTGCGAATAATGTGTAATAATATTAATGAGTACCCAAAGCTTCCCGTGGTAGTGAGTTTGAAAGGTTAAAATGACTTGCGGAAGTTTACCAGTGGGATCTGGTAAGGGCTCCGGGACCGGTTTCAAAGGAAGAGCTCAGAGAGAAAGAGAGCGAGAGAGAGAGGGGGGGGGGGTGAGAGTGTGTGCTGTAGGTATGGGAAAGAGACGTATGTTTATTTATGATTCTCGGATGATTCAGAGAGATTCGCGCTCATGTCAGAGTGTTTTCTTACAATGTGAGGACCTGTTCCTGCGCCTCCACAAGGTTCTCTCAAAACATACTAGAGTTCCCTTCTATCGGAATGGCGTAAAAAGTAAAAACAACGTGACTTTCCATCCACAAACACACACACAAGTACACACACACACACACACACACACACACACACACACACACACAAGATGATAAAAGGCGCCTTTAACTGCACTTTGAGGACAGCAGAGAAAATAGTACGTTATACACAAGCAGCACAGACCACGATGTCTCAGCAGTGGGTTGCTCTATATACAGAGTTTATTGAACTGCAAGATTGATGCAGCTTTACTGACTTCCAAATAGATCAACATTTCATATATCCTATAGGCAACCAGCAGGAATGCTGGAGAATCTTACAAAATGCCAAGGCCGGCGCCACGGTGGCAACCGTAGTTTCAAAAGTTCACTCAACTTTCAAGCTGATCGTCTCTCGTATGCACTTTGAAGTAATAAACACTTTATTACTTGGAGGTGAAAAAAAATGTCAAAACAAGCACGATCAGTAATTCCAAGTAATAGTCTCTCTTTTTTTTTCTGGGCTGCTTCATTTTTCACACAATTACTGTTGGTGAGAATTATGGGCAGTGAAGAACTGACACAATAGTTATTTCAATGCATTTTATTAGATTATATCGCAGCAACGTGCCTCTTTGGTGTTATTAGCTTTGTTCAGTTACATTATCCACGAGTAGACTGCAAAATACAAACTTGACTTTTCAGTAAGTCTTCTCCATTTCACGCAACTTTAATCTTAGTATTATCTGAAAGTGATGAGTAGTACAGAGTATTGTTAATTTCACAGTATTTATTTTCACAGTATGTGTATGTAAATGTTTTGCACTGTTGGAAATGAAATGAAATGAAATGCTTCATGAAAATGTATGCCAAAAACGTGCTGTATATAGACTTTGTATTTTGAATTTAGAAATGAAGGTATATAGGTGTTTCTATAATGTATGTCTTTTCATTTCTACTCTTTTTATAGCAAAAATCTATCCAGAAACTGAGAATATTGTCTGCTTTCTCCTTCCTCGTTATAGACCTTCATGGAGGTCATTTGAAAAGAAAGCAAACACATAAAATTAAATTGTTTCCTTCCTCAGTTTTTTTTTCTCTTTTTTATATCGGCCATTTTCTTTGAAGACTTCAATTTGAACGGGGCTCAACAAAATTACATCAGGATATCAAATTACTCTTTCGCTTCACCGTCCCACAGACATTTGCAATCATTATTATGAATACCGAGGGACAGAATCTAGGCAAAAAGGAGGGACGACTTTCGAGAAATTGATATCCCTCGCTGCATGCGTGTCGGTTAGAAGCAATTTGTATTCCTCTTAGGAGTAGGGTAGATATACAGGTCGGATGCAGTTGCCATGGCGATGACGGAGCATATGAAACCGGAAACCCGTGGCTCCTGGTTTTACGGAACAGCAGCAGCTGTTCAACAGGTATGCATGATTGTCGACTCATGTATTATGTTGTATGCTTGGAGAAAATTCGCGTGTCGACTAAAACAAACAAAAAACATGCAAGAAGCTCAATGTTCATAGCAACGGTGAAAGACAATCACAACCGGACTTCTACTGAATACACAAATAAATATATTCAAGGTGCTACAGTATAAAAAAGGAATAGTTTTCTAATTTATTTGAATTACTGAAACTGCACTGGTCTTACACTCGAGACACAGTGAACGGTTCCAGCACGTTTATTTGCATATTTCACTTCACATATGAAAGTACTTAACAAAAAAGAAACAATACAAACAATTGAACATTAACTTTTACATCTGTTCTTAACTAAAAACAATATCAATTATATTTAACTGTTTATCATTCCTCTCCACTGTGAGAAATTGGCAGTGCTATTATGGTCACTAACTTGAAATAATTGCATTGTATCTACACCTATAATGTAGGGGATAAAACGAAATTATAGGCCTAATCACAGTATGTATCTCGGTAATGAAATGCCTAATGACATTTATGCAGAGAGATTCAATTAGTCTCAGCTGATTGGGTCAAACATAGCTTCTATGGTAACTGCAATATTGCAACATATAATATGCATGCACTCATTGGGTACAAACTAACATGAAAGGGAAAAGTCTCAGTGCCATTCTAATGTTGCTCTGCTATGTTGAAATCAACAAAATGAAATTGGAGATAATTCATGAGAATTTTGTTGCAAAAGGTAATTGGAATGGGGTTGGGGAGAGAGAGAAAAAGAGAGACAGACAGGAAGAGAGGTGGAGCTTTCCCTGTTGGGAATGTCCGTTGCATCTATATAAACAAGTTTTTCCCAGAATGAAAAGGAGAACAAGCACTTTTGACACGTCAGTAACGCGATGTAGAATAACCCTGGCAGTCTCTGCCATGCCCCGCCCCCACCCCCATCCCCCCCCCCCCCCCAAAAAAAGGAAAGGAGGTAAACTGCTCAATACAGTAACATGCTCTGGCTAGATATTAGAAATCAAGGGGTCATCTCACGAGCTCGACACCTACATAAGTCATACCACAGCCCACGAGCTAGATACTATCAGGCCCATATGAGCTCGACACTTAGGCAAATAACGCCCATGAGCTCGACAGTATACTAATAGGCAAATGAGGCCCAAAAGCTCGACACAAGCCCCGTGATTAATAGTGACCGTCTCGTGGACCGTTTTTGCCTGGTATCGAGCACGTTGGCCTTGTTTGCCTTGTGTCGAGCTCATGTGCCTTATTTTTGTCTATAGTGTCGAGCTGGTAGAGTAGACCGTATAGCTCGTGGGCCTATTTTACTTGATTTCGAGCTCATGGACCATGTTCACTTAGTGTCTAGCTCTTAAGCTGCATGACTCGTGGGCTGTATGACTTCTGGGCTGCAATGACTCGTGGGTTGTATGATTCGTGAACCGTATCCATGACTCGTGGACTAACTGTATGACTTGTCGGCCGTATGACTCGTTTGTGTCGAGTTCGTGACGTGTACCCGAAAATAGCGCAAACTTCATGAAAAAAGTTAAGAGTGATACCTTAATTATCTTCAGTGTGGATAACAAAGTCTAAATAATGCTCTAAGATTGACAAACTATCCGAAATTTTTAAATTCACCCGTTGTGTTTAAAATGCCTCATGACCATTTGGATTGTCTTTATCTAAACTTTGAAGCCCTTTTTAAATCCCAAATCTATATTTCTATCAGGTGGTAAAATTTTAGAAATGAAATCATTGGACGGGTGCACGTATATGTTATTTCAAACCTTAAATTATATAAAGTCTTGAGAAAGTCTAAATTCTCGACATTCTGCGACGTTTTGCGACGTTATCGTGATTTCAACCGACATTTTGTGACGTTATCAGGATTTCAAGGGAAAAGGTCGTAAAAGGTCAGCGACATAAGGGCATACATAAAAAGGCGACATGCGAAACTTCTTTGTCCGTCAAGAACTTGAAAATGTGAGCCGGTGGCTTTGCCCAAGTGGGTCAGTTCACGTACTGACTGTTTTATTGCCGTTGTTGTTGTTGTTGTGGGATTCATTTTGAATAGTGAGAGAGATAGAGAGATGGTCATCGGGTTGAAAGTTACCCGAGATCAACGCCTCTCGGGAACAACGCCCCTCGGGAAGTGGGAATACGAGCTGACTTCGACAAGGGCCTCTCAATCCGTCTTCTGACATCCCTTGTAACAATCGTTCTCTCCTTCTTCCTCTGCCAGGATTTGAAAGATATCAGCCCTACTCAACCACTTTCAAAGGAAACATTGAACGTGACATAAGGGCGCAAGTTGTTGGTGTCATCGTCGTCTTTTTCAATCGTTCACGTTTCCATAAGATTTCTTTTTTAAAGATAGAGACTGGTTATACTAATGGAATACTAGTATAAAAATTGATTATTAAAGGGAAATTATTTTGTTGTTGCTCATTATTTGACGTATTTTTTTTTTTTTTTGTCGGCCATACATTGATGGCGTCAAAAACAGTGTCTTGGGGTGACTGCAATTATCGCTGCTCAATCGTTAATTAAATCAAATCAAATCAAATTACATCAATTTACACCTGGGTAAAGTAGATAGTCATTGGTGGAAGCCCTGTGACTTCTATGATTATATTGAGCATCTTGCCCCGTGCGCATTATCTATTATTTTCTTGGATCAACGTTTAATATTTCATCCTTGTACATTTTTTTGTATATCCGCACAAGGATCTTCCAAATGTTTAAACAGCGCAAAAATATTCTGGTCTTACCATAAATTTTGATATTCTTATTCATGAGAAATTAGCTATTTCTATTCTATGACTACGTTTTGAAAGCTCTTAAATTTGAGCAGAAAAAAAAAACCAAAAATGGCTGTTTCATATCTTGGATATCTAAGTCGAAATTTTGTTTTCGTCATACCATACTAATACTTGAATTTTATTTTTTGACACCCTTCACGAATGTTTGCAGTAGCCCAGCAGGGTTGTCAAGACAGCTTTATAGGCAGTGCCTTCGTCTAGTTATACAAAAATAAAAACGAAACAACTCAAATCAAAATGAAAAATAAAGAAAAAACAAACAAACAAACAAGCCAAACCAAAGCCAACCCTAAGGGGCTTTGGCTTTATCATTACTTATTTTTCATTTAAAAAAAAACAATTCACAAAGGGAAGTTCGCATTAAACCTGCGGCTTAGATTTGATGAATAAGAATTAATAAGATAAGTGATAGGCGTATAAATCTTGTAACATGCATGTCAGTCTATGATGGTTATAATTATTAGATGATGCTTTGTTGCTGTATACCTGTGTCTTATGCGCATTTCCACAAATCTTACATTATCCCCATGCTCTACATTTAAAATCACTTCATGATTATTCTAGCCTGTTTATTTTTTCTGACTTATTTAGGTAGCAACAGCCAACAGTGTTTTTTTTTTTGGGGGGGGGGGGGAGGGGAGAGTCAGGTGATAGGAAATATAATATCTTTCGAGAATATGTGAAGTTGAGAATATTGGAAGCATTGAAACAAGTATGATAATGACAACAATGATAATAAACAGCTGCATTAGGTAATGGATGTCAAACCATCTCATGGGCAACTGAGCGCGATGCCCTTCAAACGCTACGCTTAGTGCCTAAAAGATTTTATTTTGTGTTAGGCATTTATTTCTGTTCTAGCCACATTGTCACTTATCTTTGATATGTTTTTTTAAACTGCATTCAAGCCATATTAATTTCTCCTTCGGGACCTCATTGTCTCCGTTACCATGGGCACATCAATCTGATGTCCCAGGGACACAGCAATAATTCAGACAGGAGGAACACTGCTTTTAAAACACGCTTGCACAATTATCATGATACATTGCTGCTTTATAGCCGAGTAATGAACTATTAGTTACTCATGGTTTGATATACATGTAATACATGTAAACTTTCAATTTATATGTAAAATCCTTGGAGCTGCAAACGAATGCAATGCCGGGGACTGAGGACATTATAAAACAAAAGAGAAAGACATTGAAAGAGGAGGGAATAAGAGAGGGTGAGAGAGGGAGAGGGGAGGAGGAGAGAATGGAGAGAGAGAGAGAAAGAAAGAATTATAAGGTATATATTGGTAAAGAATTCATTTCCATCTCACATCAAGCCAATGACCTACTCTGGAGTGTCTAGTATTCAAGTTGTCCATTTCTGATCTATAAAAGGAGAGAATCGTTCGTATTTAACAAAATTACGAACACGCCACAGAAAGCACTATTTAGAGACACTCTTAATAGCCCTCGGCAAACCAAGAGAGGGGTAATTTGCAATATCACTTCATTAACAGCCTTGATAAATGGGGCCTCGAAAAACAGTATGAGGTAATTACAACTTCAAAGAAAATTATTTGGCTGTTTATACTCGTGAACAATTGCTCGTGAAAGCAATATGCCGATTATGCTCACGATATCTGATGTTAAGTTTATTAAAAAAGAGTTTTGAGTGTTCATACATGATACATAATCGCTAACCCGGCGCGCATCAAGAACATCGTGTTTTGCTGTGTGGTCTCTCTGTGTATGTGTGTTTTTGTTTTTGTTTGTCTGTTTTTTGTGTGGAGGAGGGGGTCGAATGTCTCATCGGGAGGAGCTCTTCACTTACTTGCGGCGTCGTCTTACTTATATTACATATCTAATTTCGTCCGTCCAGACTGTCCAGATGAGGCTCAAAATTCGTATTGAATTCAGCAGTAAACTATGTTTAGGTCATTAGCGTGTAGCCTTTTGACTTGACGCCCAAGCTGAGCCATCAAATGAACTACCGAGAAATAAAAAAAAAAAAAAAATGAAAAAAAAAATGAAATGAAATGAAATGCAAAAGTATCTTGCTCAAACAGGACCTCCAGGCATAACAGTGTTAAACTCACTGATGGAGCCTCCCTGTTAAAACAAAGACAAATAAATGGAAAACATAAAAATAAATAAGTAAATAGATAGATACATAAATAACTAAATGTATATTTTTTGTTTTATGATATTCTTTATTTGAGTTTCATTCAATATCAGGTCCATGTCGAATGTTGACATTGAAATTAATATGAACAACATCAACAACCAATTTTATTATATTATATTACAATTATTATAATATTATATATTGTTAATATAGTAAGTGTGTGTGTACACACACACATTATAAAATATTAATGTATATATATATATTATGTATTTCAATGCTCAATTCATTTCCTATAAATATATTTCATTGACGCTTGTAGTAACCGTTGACTCTTTCATATGGAACTGTCAGTTTTATTTTGCATCCCATTCTGATTCGTTTGTATTTTATCTACTAGTGCAGGTGAGAATCGTATCACTTCATCCGTAAACATGGCACTGCAGGTTGACTGTGTCTGAGACAAGACATTGCAAATAAAGGCCAGTTAGAACAGTGGAGCGAATACAATCTTTTTCTTTATCTCATCTGTTACTACACAAACCCTCGACCTCAAAGATGGTCGAATGGTTCTGGGAGTGAAATCCATCCATTCGTATAACTCGCTGTGGTACTTTACTTTTATATCCTGTACTTGTCTTTTTGTACTTTGGAAAGTTCATCTTTCCAAAGCACTGATCATGCGTCGTTTCCACACTTATGGTCAATATTTCGTGGAGATGTTTCTACTTCTGCATGAACTACGTGGACACCATGCAGTGACATGTGCAAGTCCTCTCACGTGCTTTTTAACAAGACTTCTTTTACTTGTTGTTAAAGTTGCAATCCAGCAAGCCTTTATGGTGGTTTTATAAAATGTCACAAATGCATAAAGGAGAAGAAATTCATTTCAGCCTGATTGTTATAGTTATGGACCAATTCTTTCGGATTTAAGACTGAATCTCATTTTTATTCAAGTATACATGTATACTTGAAATGGGCAAGAAAAAAAGTTTCGATACATGTGTATACATACAATGGAACCTTCCTCTTCTTCAGGGATGACAGTGCGCACTGTCATCCCTGAAGAAGAGGAAGGTTCCTCGAAAATTCGGATTATTCATTAAATCAAGATTGGCTATTAATGCATTCCCTGCATTCCTCTGTTGTGACTTTATTATTGCTATTTCTAGTACTGTCAATACGCGGAACAACTACAATGTATATATATATATATATATATATATATATATATATATATATATATATATATATATATACAAAACGTGTGTGTGTGTGTGCGTGTGTGTGTGCGTGTGTGCGTGTGTGCGTGTGTGTGTGTGTGTGTGTGTGTGTGTCACGTACATGACAGTTACGCTCAGGCCACACAGCGAATTGACGAAGGATCGTGTCAAACTCTATAATAGCTGACTAATAACCTCCCTCATGGGTCATCATTCCTCTATGTGATAAAATAATAAACACGATGCACATAGGTGCTTATACAATAAAGAGCCTGCCACAAGTGATGTTTCGGTACAGTCGTAAAAGTTTCATTTCATTTCATTTCATTTCATTTCATTTCCACTCTCATAATTGGTTTACAAACATTGCATTAAAAACAAACAGACAGACAAACAAACAAACAAAAATACATGGTGTCAAATAATGATAGTGGCGGAATCATGATAAGCACAAAGTAGGCTTATTGAAAATGATCCCTTAAGAAATATCATGATGTAAATATGTGTAATCATTATCATTTGTAATTGAGTTGAAACAAACATAAATACAAAATGCGATAAGATTCACAACTTGAAATCAAAAACCCGGATACATGTACGTGTAGATATGAAAGAAAAGAAGAAAAGAAGAAAACTCCATATTTAACTATTCATCAACTTGTAGCTTGATTGCATCAAAAAGATGTTGTTTATATAATCTTTTAAATTGCAACTGACTGACAAATTGCCCTACATCGACGTAAATAAGCACTGAATTGATCAGTGTTTTAGTAGTAGCCATGATAAAAAATCATGGGCGTACATACTCGAGCAGGATTCGAACCTACGACCTCCTGATCACCGGACAGGCGTCATCTCCACTAGACCACCGAGCTTTCGCCCGAAAAGCAAGTGTTGGTTCTAATCCTTATAGCATGCAGCGGGTACTGCTTTGTTATTCAAATTCATGATTTTCTTCCGTCGAGATGTTTTCATTGCAACTGATTGACAAATTGCCCTACATCGACGTAAATAAGCACTGAATTGATCAGTGTTTTAGTAGTAGCCATGATAAAAAATAATGGGCGTACATGCTCGAGCAGGATTCGAATCTACGACCTCCTGATCACCGGACAGGCATCATCTCCACTAGACCACCGAGCTTTCGCCCGAAAGCAAGTGTTGGTTCTAATCCTTATAGCATGCAGCGGGTACTGCTTTGTTATTCAAATTCATGATGACGCCTGTCCGGTGATCAGTTTAGTTTATCATGGCTACTACTAAAACACTGATCAATTCAGTGCTTATTTACGTCGATGTAGGGCAATTTGTCAATCAGTTGCAATGAAAACATCTCGACGGAAGAAAATCATGAATTTGAATCTTTTAAATTGTCTTACGGTCTTACTGATCCTGAAAAGTCTTGAAAAGTCACAGTATATTCCCTTTCACATATACATTTGTCTTTATTATAGTGTTGTACTGAGTGACTTTGTATAACTATGTACAGTATTATGTAAATGCTTTACACTTTTGTTGGGAATGAAAGTAAAAAAAAAATGAAATGAAATTAAGTGAAGTGAATATATAAGGGGGATGGCAAGGGAATTCATATAGAATACTAGACATTTTTCTTCATTTTTTTTTTATTGCACATACTCCTTAATTTATGACAGATATGTTATTTCATCAATCAAAAACGGGATTACTTCTTGCATAATGATTGATTGGACGTTGTTGCAGCTGTGAAACTATGAGATTTCATTGTTTTGTTGGTAGCAGTAGTATGTATATACTGATAGTAATGCTATAGTACAGTAGAAGTATAACAGTTGAGAATACGTACCAGTAGTAGCTGCAGTACAGTAGTATTTACTCTTAGTAGATGTAGTCGTGTTGTAGTAGTATAATGTAGTATTATGATTAGTAGTAGTAAAGTAGTAGTAGTAGTATAGTGGTAGTAGTATAGTAGTAGTAGTAGTAGTAGTAGTACGGAGCAGTAGCAGCAGCAGCAGTGGTAGTAGTTATAGTAATAGTAGTACTAAGTACAGTGCAGTAGTATAGTAGTAGTAGTTGTTGTAGTAGTAGAAGTAGTAGTAGTAGTAGTAGTAGTAGTAGTAGTAGTAGTAGTAGTAGTAGAGTAAAGTAGTAGTGGTGGTGGTATTGGTAACAGAAGTTATACTTGTCTAGTCACTTTTTACAATTTAATGACAGGATTCTACAAATCGAGGTTTGCCATTTCTTATTTAAGCAATCATTGATTTTGATTCCGTTGCGTCTGTGACGCATTATACAATAATATTCGGTGTCTGTGTAAAATAACACACCCATCATGCCCAGACTATATATACTCCAAAAAGGTCAGTGCTTAAAAACGCATGCACGTGATGCACTCAAATGTCACTTGTAAAGATCGGTGGTCAACATGAGCCCTCGTGTTTGCTCAAGCAGAAATATGGATGTGATATTTGGCGAAACGTTCGACATATCCTGTGTCAGACGGCGAGGGATCTTGAAGGAGCTTTGTCTTCGTTACACCCGGTCGGCATTCGATGCAGCCATCTATAAAGAGTGTTGCATTCTAACCTTTCAGAGAGCATTAATTCTATCAAACTGTGAAGAGGCACATGTGTGACATTTCATTCTCTGGGCCCTACAGACGTGTACAATTTCAATTCAAGCTTACAACAAGTGTCAGTGGGTAATGTCTTCACTACGAAGACAAGTGCATCGTGTGGTCGCCGAGCTGACGGCACCCAGCGGTCTAAAGATTAACTCAGTCTCTCCTAAATTTTCAGTTATACGCACACCATGTTCTTCGCGCTTTTCCAGACTGTCGCTTCCAGTATACTCAGTATAATGCAGTAATTATGGTCATATTCATCATATTTGGATAGCCCATTAGCCCATGGGGTCTATTTTGTGTTGTGTCTGCTCTGCGAAATGACTCTACATTCTTAAATACTACATATACCACGGCCGGCGCCACGTTTTCAAAAGTGGTGAGGCCCCATAGGTTATATTTCTGGTAACACTTCCGGGTTTCATCGCCTAACAAGCAAAACAAAACAAAACACAAAAACAAACAAAAAAGCAAAAACAAAAAGGCCATACCCAAGCTCCAACTTCGAGATTGACCAAAAAAAAGAATCGCTCTGACGGTACAACTTGCAATCGGCAAAAGCTTTACCACACTCTGCTTTCTTTTCTTTCTTTTTTTTTCGGGTGCCACTTCCGGGGTCAAAAAAGTTGGGGGGGGGGGACCAAAGTGGTTACACCTACATGTATTCCTTTATGTATTGTGCAAAAAAGGGGGCGAGCCCCCGAGCCCCCGAGCCCCCGAGCCCCCAATACCAACACACGGCTCTTCTTCCTCATGTCCGTGCATCACGAGGTAAAATGACATAGTTACTACAAACATGGATAAACGTATACAAGTATATACATAGAAGTAAAGAATAATATGAAACATAGAATCAAGTAAAATAAAGTAAAACAAAACAAATTAAAGAGTCAAACTTTAAGTGAGAAGGGGCCTAATAGTTTTTGACAATTGATATGTCTAGGGCCTATCCCGTGACCAGTGAACTTTCAGGTCGATGAATGCAGGATGGGGACTTAATGGGGTAAGGATGAGATGGGAGGGAGAGTGGAGCATGGTTCTTGTTAACGTTGCATGAGTGCCTACATCGACAACTTCAACGGCGCGATATTATGCAGTCGGTGTCTCTATTTAAAAGGGAAATTAAAAGGAAAATTATTTCCAGGACATTTAAAGAGTACTTGACCTAGCTCCTCCAGAAAGCGTGCTGGCATGCATGGAGAACGGCATAGCTTAAAGGTACCAGATCTGTACTTCACATAAAATGTTAGGATTCGTGATATCCATCTTCATTTCTTTTTATTATCGTACACTAGTGGTGACGTCATGAATTGTAGAGTTCGCATCTATAGAGGGCAACACAATCTTTTAACTGCATGACAAAGATAGTAATGTATGCAGACGATTGTTCAATTTTTGTGAAAGAAAAACGTGATATAGAAAGATTAGATAATATATTGGATTCTTTTTATTACTTATCAGGATTAAAAATAAATAGGGATAAGACATATATTATGAAACTGGGGTGTTCTAGTCAGATTAATGATAACCTGACTGGAATAACGCTGGGCAAATTGATTCAAACAGTTAAAATGTTAGGAATATATTTTTCTTTAGATATTAATGTTAACGAAGAAATGAATTATAAAGAAATTTTGAGTAAAATAAAAAGATTGTTGGGATGGTGGAAGCAAAGGGATTTGACCCTCTTTGGGAAAATTCAACTGGTTAAAGTATTTGCTATATCTAAACAAAAGAAAAACGTGATATAGAAAGATTAGATAATATATTGGATTCTTTTTATTACTTATCAGGATTAAAAATAAATAAAGTATTTGCTATATCTAAACAAAAGAAAAACGTGATATAGAAAGATTAGATAATATATTGGATTCTTTTTATTACTTATCAGGATTAAAAATAAATAGGGATAAGACATATATTATGAAACTGGGGTGTTCTAGTCAGATTAATGATAACCTGACTGGAATAACGCTGGGCAAATTGATTCAAACAGTTAAAATGTTAGGAATATATTTTTCTTTAGATATTAATGTTAACGAAGAAATGAATTATAAAGAAATTTTGAGTAAAATAAAAAGATTGTTGGGATGGTGGAAGCAAAGGGATTTGACCCTCTTTGGGAAAATTCAACTGGTTAAAGTATTTGCTATATCTAAACTATTATACGTTTCTTCAATAATGTCAGTACCTCGATGGGTTTTCAGAGAGGTGGAAACGATTTGCTTTAATTTTATTTGGGATGGTCGTGACAGAATAAAGAGAAACTTATTGTATATGAATTATGATAATGGCGGTACGAAAATGCTGAATTTTAGGTACATGGTGTATGCCAAGCGCGTAATGTGGATTAAGAGATTTTTTAGAGGTGATAAGAATATGAAGTGGAAACAGTTTTTTGAATATGTATTTAAGAAAGTGGGAGGGAGATTAATTTTTCATTGTAATTATGATCCCCGGTTATTAAACATTCAAGCACCGAATTTGTATTAAGAATTTTTAGATATTTGGAATTATTTGAAAGGAAAGAATGTTATCGTTAAAGAAACGCACAATGAAAATCAAATAATTTTTAATAACACTTTTATTCCAGGAAGGAATATTTCTTTTAATGAAAATATTATTTAACGCTAATGTTTTTCAAGTTAAACACGTTATTGACGCTGAGCGAAAAATTAGATCAGGGGCGCATTTTATTAGAAAAGGTTTAAATGTAGACGATTTAATTTCTCTTCATGAATTGTACAATAAATTTCCAGCAGAGTGGAAGGTGGCGAGAATAGGTAATGTGAGGGATCATATTTTGAATGATAACCCTGATGATGTTTTTGAAATTAGTCTTAATATTAATTTAACAAAAAGTGTACCCCTTAGTGTCAGTATCTTCAAAAATGATTTACAATATTTTTATTGGTACAATTGAAGATTCTTTCCTTTCCAAACACCCAGAAGTATTAGCTTTAAACATGGATAGATCGGCAACTGCAGTTTGTTTCTCTATTCCTAGAATTTCAACACTAGACTGGAAGCTTCTGCACAATATTATTTTTCGTAATGATAAACTTCACCAGTTTGGAATAACACATTTAAATCTGTGCTCCTTTTGTAGGGAAGAGGTCGAAACATATTATCATATATTTTATGACTGTCCTTTAGTTTATCGAATATGGAACGAGGTAGGAAATAAACTAAAATTTCCTCAGTTTATTACTATAAATTGGCTGGATGTTTTACTTGGATTCAGGGAAAATATCAAATTCAATGCCTTATTGAATCATGTGTTAATTTTGATTAAGCATACTAATCGTAAAATTGGAAGAGTTCCAACCTGTGAAGAAATATGTAGAGCGATCGCCACCTCAAAACAGTCTGAATATGAAAAAGCAACATTAAAGGATAAATTGATATTACACTACGTGAAATGGGAAAATTATACTTCATGAAATACCGGATGTAACTATTGCATCTTGTTAAGATATATATATATATATATATATATATATATATATATATATATATATATTTTGTATTTACCTCAGTCAATCTATTTAGAATGATTTGAATATCCTGTGTTTTCAGGTTTGCCCGCTCCACTTGTTTATTTTCTCTGATCCTCATACCATTAAAATCTAATCAAATATTATCTGGCTATGAATCTCCACTTGCATAAGACCCAGAAAGATATTAGTCATTATGATGTTCTTAACTGGTGAATAGAATACATTTTAAAGATTTTGTAAGTCCATCACCTCTCACGTTTTTTGGTATTTGTTTTAGATAAAATCTTTATTCATACTGGCGACTGAATCATAATGTGTACAATTTATAAATGTTTTATCTATATTTTGCACACAACCTTTTGTTGTCCGACAGTGAATATTATAGTTATATTTTATGTCATTACAATGTAACAATTTCATTTGATTGGTATGAATAAAGGCTATAAAAAGCGTCCAAAAAATTAATCAAAATTGTAACATTAAAAAAAAAGAAATGCTTTAGCCTCTTCGTTACAGTTGTAGTGCATTTATTCTTTGACTTGAATCCGTTTCTCATTCACAAACACTGATTACAGCCAAACAAGCTTGCTTTTATATATAGGACCCGTCATATTTCTCCCTTGTACAACCCGAACCCATCTTAAAAATAAAAAGAAAAAAAAATCTTGATTCCTGCATTTACCCTCCCCTCCTACATGATACCCCAATATCACCACAACTATTTCATTGTAAAGTTCGTCATCTATTAGACCATGCAGAAGGTAATATTATACGCGAGCCTATCAGTGTACTTTCTTGATTAGAATTGCCCATATCTCTGGAAGCTATATCCAGTATAGAGTTAAGGAAGTGTGCATGGCCTGACATTTCACAGACCAGCCGCCATTTTTGCTCGTTAGAAAAATTTAATCAGTCGAATCACCGGCTCATCTATCAAGCATGATACTTGGAAATGGAAACCGGAACACGTAAGGTAGGCTGTACCCCTGCACCACACTCTTCTGAGAATAATCAATTTTCATGAGATGGGCTGTTTTTTCTTATACAGACGCGCTGATCAGCTTATGAGCAAAGATCCGAGCATCCCCAGGATGGGAATTTAACAAACATTAATTCATATAATCAATGTTAAGGAAATATTGATTAAATTTCACATAAACAACAAACAAGCATTATCCATATCATTGATATTCCTTTTTTTTCTGTGCGGTGATGGCAAATTACCGCAACTGAAAGTTTCATCCCGATGTATATGGCTGCCATCAACATCTAACTGGAGGCGATAGTGAGACATAGCGAGGGAACGAAGTGACCAGTGTGAGGTACAAAGAGAGGAAGGGGGATATGAATTGTTATACGCGGCATAATTATGCCTATAATCTTATACATCTTCCAGCAAAGAATAGCGCATTCAGGTGTATGGGTTTCGTGAGTATGTTAAAGACAATACACGGATACTTTATATTCATTATTGTCTGAAATTTCACTTCATCTGATCAAGAATTACCCAAAGAGCTGAATCGTGGGTCCCAATTCTTATCAGGATCGCTCTGTTTTGGATATCTCAGCCATTTCAAAATAATTTGAAATTACCCGGTCTTTCACATTTCATAGGAGGGTTCTCATTATCTCAAAAAAAAAAAGTGTTTTAGAAACTTGAAGTTAGGTATCAACTAAAACCATACAATCAATTTAATATTCATTACAAAGTATTGAACAACAACAACAAACAAAAAAAAAACAGGCCTATGTGGTATTGAAAATGGAATGCAGAAATAAAACTGTAATGAACCGATATACTCTGCATAAAAACAACGACCATTGATGGTTTGATGAGAAGATACGTGATTATTATCATCTTATTTATTTAAAGATATTGGACTGTTGGGCTGACTTCCGTGTCATTTGGAAACAGATGAAATATCTATATATATATATATATATATATAGCGAAGAATCAAGAAATAAACTAGTAATGCATTATTTCGCCAATAAGAATGAGTTTATTGAACAACTCATTCTTATTGGCGAAATAATGCATTACTAGTTTATTTCTTGATTCTTCGCTATATTGGAGCCAATACGTGAATTTGCAACATATATATATATATATATATATATACATATATAATATATATTATAGACAATGCTTTGCCAATTAAGCCTATTATAGTCAATGATAGTGCCAAATATCCTTACAAGATTATTGCGATAGGCAATATCCCTATATAATGAATAAAGCTATATTTTTCATTATCATCATTATTGCAGTATACTCATTATCATTACAGCATTATCATGATTGTTATCATAATTATTTTATTCTATAAATTCGAGCAAAAGTTTTCTAAGACGTATTTTATCTTTGGTTGACTGCAATGTCTTATTCACAAAGTAAAAATAAAATTGTGAGCATGACTTGTATTCTGGGGTGTAAAAGAGACGGCGTGAAAAGATAACATTTACATTCAGGACTTGAAGCCTGAGTTGTCACTAAATCCGTAAAGACGGACCCTACTGGAATAGAAAATGACGTCACGTGTTTATTCGGACATCTGGTTGGATGTTGTTGTCCGATGGAATCTGTCACATAATGGAACTATTGTCATGACGTAATATCACCTTACATGTTGTTGTCATTCGTTTAGAAGGTCGTCCGTTAAACAGGTCATTTTTGTTTTTCCATTTGCGTATTCTGTTGTTTCATTTGCGTGTTCTGTTGTTTCATATGGCTTGTGTTTTGTATAAAAAAGGGTGCTACTGTGTCTTTGTCTGGATGTATTTGTGTCAACATGTTTATGTTGATTAGGGGCCTATAATTAAATGTCTTATAGAACATATTGGTTGTTTGTTTTGTAACTATAAAATCTGGGTTTAACTTCAAGAAACATGGCATGATGGCAATTCTTGGTATACAGGTGTAGTATCAGCCTCATGTATATTGATGGTTATTGATGATATTTATAGCATCTGCCAATATCTTAAGGAAAGAGGGATTCTTGTATTATTACCATGACTTTTGTCATTTGCAGCAAGGTGATATCATAACAGCATGGAAACCAGACGACCCATATTGCATATTAGAGGATTTAAACCCTCTAATGTTCTAGAACATTTCGTTGTTTAAGGGCGGTGAGTTGGCTCAGTCGGTATAATAGCGCGTCTGCCTCACGATCACGCGGCCCGGGTTCGAACCCGAGTCTGGACTGAGCAATGTTGTGTGTAAACATACCGTCCCCTCTAGCAAGAGGCAAAACACTCTGTCCCTCGGATAGGACATAAAGTGGAGGTCCCGTGTATGAGAGAGTCACAGCTCATGCACGTAAAAGATCTCGCTTCATTCATTCATTGCAAAGAGCAGGGTGACTAACCCGGTGAATTGGTCCCACCCCACATCCAACTGGACCCCATGGAAGACCAGCTTAGTGTAGCTGAATATGGGCTATCCAGCCATCTTCATAGATGGAAAATGAACAACAACAACAACAACATTTCGTTGCTCGGTTTGCGAATTAAGAGAATGATGTTTCCACCTTCTGTCTTTCTCTATTTCGCATGAAGAGTACTTTACTGTCTCTTTCAATATGTTATCATATTTTACCTATAACTCGTTCATACTTGCACTTTCCACAATATCATGATTGTGATTTCAAGTTACCAAGCCTTTTTTTATATTCATTTGTGAAATATGACAATGCACACCCTCCGCGATATTTTGCTTATTAAAACATTACTTTGCGTGTCAAGGTACAGTTATGAAGCACAAGGTATTAATGATTAAACCACTGCCTGTCAGGAAACACGTTAATAAGCCTTTTAGTACAATAGAGATTTCAATAATGGGGTAGGGGAAAGGGTTAGTGTTTCTCTAAACTGAGACTTCTTTCTTTTATGACTTGATTATATTTGATACGTGATAACTATCTTCCAATCAGCTTCTTCTGGTATAACTATTCTGGGGTTTGATTGTTTCATGAAAGTCTTATGAGAGACTTTTCACTGATAAAACCGCATATGAGAGACTTCATGAAATAGATTTTACTTTTCTTTGAAAATCTTACGTAGCTACATAATTATGAGCGACTTTTTGGCCATTCCTAGATTTCATTTCATTTCATTTCATTTCATTTCATTTCATTTCATTTCTTTTTACTCTTTTTTTCCAGCCAAACATAACACAGAATGAATCAGGATTGATAACATGGGCATGTATTCAACTTTACATGATACTAGTAGATAATAGTTAAAAAAATTAAAACAATGTATGTATATATATATATATATATATATATATATATATATATATATATATATATATATATATATATATACATATATATATATATATAGGCCTATACATGCTTACCGGTAAAATACAAAGTTATGATTAGAGACAAAACAAAAGAATTGAGAGGTCCACTAAAAAGCATGCTTGCGTATACTGTGAACCACTCAAAGGATTTTTATGAAAGATAAATCATTTATAGTAAAGACTTAAATTATGTGATGACTTCGTGCAATGCCAGTGACGTGTATTTAGTGTAATGTTTACGAATCGATGATGCGATATGAGGGTCCTTCCGAGGTTCACTGTGACTGATATTGACGATAATTTTGTGGACTGCATGATTTTGTTAATAATCCTTACTAACGTGAGACGATCTATAACAACTGAAAGAAAGTGAAAGTTGATCAAATGGGTGAAGGTTGACCTCAATCGTCACCCCTCTGATTCTCTTTCTTTCATTAATGCCTTGTCCGCCTTGGACTTATTATGTAACATACTACAACAATGTCGGAATTTCGGAGCTTGGGTAGTTTTCCAAGTTCATCGTATCACTGCCGTCAACCAGGGATAACCTGATGGTGTCGCTGCCCGGAAAGCAGTAGATGACAGGTTTGGGTCCCATGGTTCATTTTTCCCCGAGATGTTTGTTAAATTACAGATTTATAGAAGTTGCCATCTTTCAAACTGGAATTTGTAGAGGGAGAAAAATTGAAGGAAAAAAAAATCGCCCCTCAAAAAATGATTTTCGGCGTTTGGTAACCAAGGAATGAATGATTTAAGAATTCAGAATGCCAGTGGCAAAATGTGAGAAAAGTCAAACAAAGTGAAACAAAACAATTTGAACTCCATATTTCTGTTACGGAACAGACTTAAAGTGCGAATGATAACGGTATATAATATACAACCCCGATATAGCATGATCTGCATTCTGCCATTATTCGAGATCAAGTAACAGGAGTTAGATAGGACAGTAGATGGCGCTGTAACATTTTGCAGTTCTCCCTCTATTGGTAAGTCAATGCAGTAACGGAAAATCGCTGCACTCGAGGACATGTCTAAATCATTTAAACAATTTGTTGTAGCAATATGTGGATATAGACAATGATACAGAAAATTGAGAAAATATTTGATATTCGTACAGTCGAATACTAGACTACCTCGGCATGTTGTCATATTAAAGGGACTGTACAGTAGCTTGGTTGTGGTGGGGATTCATGTTTTGAACATTCCAAAGTGAGATAATGAAAAGCCTCTTACGAAATATGAAAGAGCATGTAATTTTAAGGAGTCAACGTTTATTTGATGAAAATTGGTTTTCAAATGGCTGAGATATCTAAAAAAAAAGTGCTATTAATAAAAGGTGACATGCCACAACTTTATTAGGATCTCTTTGTTTCACATTGTTTTTGGATATATCAGCCATTTCAAAACCGTTTTTCATCGAATAAACTTTTGATACCCCTTAGAACTGCATGCTCTTTGACATCTCATAGAGTGGTTTCTGAATATCTCGCAAAACGTTAAAAGCTAAATCCTCACCTCGATCAGAACTGTACACACCCTTTAAGTAAGCTGACTGTGAAAATATTTTCGAGGAGCCATCACGAAATATCATATCTAAAGTGTTATGTTTTAACTTAATAATCTTTTGATCTTAACTAATCGTCATAATATGAGATGGTTGCTCTTCTTAATTGCTGTCAGAATTTTCTTTGTGTTTTTGTTGGTCTCTCTAAATCATGCCTCCTTCACTTCCTTCCTGATTCCTTTCATAGTTGTCCTTAGACCTTACCTCCTCCTCCTCCAATCCTCCGTAAAGGAGGGGCGCCTTTACAAAATTAAATGAGGGCACACGCCCCCCCCCCCCCTCATTTTTTTTTTCTTTTGATTTAACAAAAATTAAAGGGCTGCGCGGCCTCCCGCTGCGTCCCCGCCTGGATCCGCCACTGTTCTTGTCATTGTTTTTTTTCCTTCCTCTCTTTATTCTTTTCATGCATTTTGATTTATTTATTTATTTATTTATTTTTGATGGATACCTTTGCCTGTGACAAGTGAGATTGCTTCCTAAAGGTTTATGCATGCATACAGGGCCCGCCCCCGCCCGCACCGTTACTAGTGCCTCTTCGACGATCGAGGAAGCGTAAATGCATCCCTCTACGACAAAGTATTGTCCGAACGGTTCGAGTAACCGCGCCCACGACGTTTAATTGTAATCTAGACCTTTTATCTATTATTTGTAAATTTTCATCTCTTTAGCTATAATTTTGAGACATTTAGACTCTTAAAAAAATATTCTGATTATATTTTTAAGCAAATTGAAGTAATACACGACAATCATTACTTTTACATGTACATAGAAAAATAAGATAGAAACAACTTGTTTTAGGCTACATCTTCAACATACCGTTTGTGCACATTAATTTTCGTTTAGTGGTGCAGTACAGCGTGTAGTGGTTATCGATATGTCAATCTTTATTATGATTGGCATAACATAGCCATTAGTCACACACACTTGAACTTGAGCCTGGCTTGTGGCTGTGTCTACGTACGACTACGAGTAGTTTTTCTATAAATTAGTGCGACGAAAGCATCGATATTAGAAACATACAGTATTGTACAACCAGACTGCTCATCTCATCGTGCTTCGACCATTGTCGACTATCACTGTATTGAGTGGCTTCCAAGGCAAGGAGGCGGCGACACAAGATTTTAATCGTATTCGTGAGTAACGTAGAAAATTACAACACTCCTGACCCACCCACTGTGCAGTGTGAGGTTTAGTAATGACATGTTGCTTGTCCGTATGGAGTCTAGAGAATATGTAACATTTATCGACAGAGGTAGGCCCCTATTGTTTGTAACGTTAGAAGTCTAACCGTTAGGTCCTATTGTGTAAATGTTTTTCATTCTAACCGTTAGGCCCTATTTATTACTTCATGTAGAAATGGACCAACTACTAGTGAACTGGTCACAATCTTAGATCTAAAATCTAACACTCAACAGTGCGCCCGACCAGACGCTGTGCGAACTACACTGTCAGTGTCACACGGCCACACTTTAAAATCTTTAGTTTGTGTAGTGTCTACAGTGACCAGTGCAGTGCAGTGACAGTGCTGTGTAAGCAGTGGTAAGTTAGTGTAGAATTGTATGTTTCTACTGTTAAGTGTTAATTATTTATAAGATGGCTAAGTAATTTCCAGCTTGCTGATTGGTCAAAGTGTACCACGTGATCATTCGTGAAAAGTGTCTAGGGTTCTATCCCTGCACGCCCGTGGGGCGTGGGATTTTCGCGCACCCAAATTGTCTAATCCACGGTTGAAATTTTCGCGGTGTTCAAATTTTCACGCATTTCGCGCAACCAGAAACTAGCGCGACCCGGCCAAGCGCGAAAAATTAGTCACACGAAAATATCCACTTTTACAGTATTCAACACAAGCTGGGATGGGGTAATCTCGGGGAAAGCCTAACGTTACTCTGGGCCATTTCCCAACGGTGAGTACAATTTCAAAATCTTTGATATTGGATTTATTTCATTACAGTTGAACCTCTATTATCCGGCCTCCCTTTATCCGGATCTCTCTATTATCCGGACGCAATCTCGCCGTGATTTTTTTATCTTTTTTTAATAATTATGGGAGGAAACACACATGAATTACATATACTTGATACATTTCTTAATAATTATTTAGGTAAATCATCCCAAGAATTTATAAAAGAAAATGATTTCCGCTTGCAAACACGAACCTCTATTTTGGGGTCTGTTACTGAGTGTAACAATGAAAAGGTCGCAGTATACACATTAGTACATGTGGTACTACAATGGGCTACATCAGTACATGTACTCTGTGTATGTACCATAGAGCTCTATTATACGGTATGTACATGTATAAAGCATTGAGTCTCCCGTATCCGGCCAAATCCCTTATCCGGATGAGCCCCGGTCCCGACTTGTCCGGATACGAGAGGTTCAACTGTATTTCTTTCTCATACAAGGTATATTCACCTCGCGTTTGAAATTACTTAGCCATCTTATAAAAGGAATAACGCATTTTCCCGTCGTTGTTCAGCGATATGCAGTGCACTCGAGGTTTCTTCTTCGCATGCACACTCCACACTCGCCTCCGGCTCGTGTGGAGTGCGCATGCTCAGAAGAAACCTCTCGTACACTGCTAGCCCGACCAGACACTGTTACGCTATGCGAAAACAGGGTCTGACGAGCACGGCATGCAGCCTCGAAGTGAGGAACCTCAACACAACTACAAAACTTAGGAATATGTATACTTTTCTCCTTTAAACAGAATACTTTACTCACGTTAAATGCATGTTTCTATTACAGAAGAATAGTTCGCCACACTGGGTCCATGGAGACCACTTGCGATAAGTCCGTGGAACAAATAAATGACACTTTCTGGCGCAATTCCTGACCGTCGGGCTTCGTCATTGCAGGATTCAAAATGGCGCCTTGACTTATGCACATGCGTGACCGGATGTGCTCCAGAGCGAGCGCGTGTGCGTTGAAAGTGTCGAACAAACCTTGGCGTCTGCTACATAATAACCGTGGTATGGAGCTCAATGTTACTCGCCCGACCAGACGCCAGCCGCCGCCAAGCCCAGTACAGTTTATAGCCGTATAGACCTTATGCATTGACGTCATCACTCGCTTGACAACCTCTCGCGACGCCATCTTAGAGGGCAAGCGAAGTCCTTGACATCGCAGAGGCGTGCAGCTAGTTATGTGCTTTTCCTATGCGCGCTAGCGGCGATCGCCTCACTCGCCGCCAGTCCCCAGGCTAGTGGCAGGTTTTTTTTTACCATCAAACAAGTTTGACATGACATGACACATTATGCAGCAATATTTGGGTAATTTTCTCACATTGTGCAATCGAAATACTCACAGTAACTAGAGAATTCCTAGGTTATATCGCAGAAATTTGTATCCATAGCGCAACATCGCCGTTCGCTGAATGTATGTCGCCATTTTGAATTTTATTAGCCAATCACATGCGAGGTACGTGTTTTAGTAAAAAACACGCAGAAATCTACCTCACATGTGATTGGCTAACAGATTCGTAGGTTGATGAGCTGTTACGACCGCTGGTAGTTGCATCTTTTTTCATGAATATTGTGCCAAAATGTTGGATACATCATTAACCTGGTGAGTGCAATGCATACCTCAAATGTCAATTTTGCTATACAAGCTTGAATTTCCCGATCTAGGGCTGTAGATTACATGCAATAGAAAAGACAGTAAAAGAAACACCGATGTTGTGTGTAAATGCCCATTGCCTCGCGTGTAAAAGCACGCTCTAGCAACGCATCGCTTGCCCTCTGAGGGAGGGCGCCCTTCAGTTGGTAAGACCGTGTGACGTCATATGCATAAGGTCTATACTAGTAACCGTGCGTACGCTGCTTGAGTGTAGCAGCACGGTCGACAGCGCGACCTTTTGAAAGGGCATTCACATCACGTGACCACCCGATATCTAAACTTGGCCTGGCGTGAAAGATTGTGTACGGTGTTGACATGCTGGATATGATGATCAATTTCGGTAAGTTTCATTACGTACATTTGAATACTGATAGCATCAAATGTAGAGTAAATATTGAAGAGTATACTCGATGAGTTTGAGGTGACAAAAATGATCGTAAGTATCAAAAGTCAAAGCTATCGTGATACGATTACGTCGCTCTCCTAGTGGTTGGTGGTCGCGCTCGTACAGCCCTGTCGCGACGTACCATGTACAGCGACTGGGCTGTGTATAGTTAGTGCACTGCATACTTGCTAAACAACTCCGCGGCATGCGTTATTCCTATACTACTAGAGTGTCTACTAGTCTACTACTGTTGTCATTAACCCGTTGAGGACGAGTCCCGAGTATACTCGGGCAGGTGTCTATGGGAAATGCGTGTTGCAAAATCAAACCGTCCTCAACGGGCTAACTTTCTATACACAGCCGACAACCCAATGTCGACGCAGCATTGCAAAATGGTGGGCAAAGGGGGCACTGTTGACCGTGCGGGCGTACAAACTCTAACGTTAGCAGCGCAATTTGTATCGTTCAAAGCTGGGAAAGATTTATTTTGAATCACCCAGCGATGATTAGCATTCCGGGATAAGATTGGACTTTTTGCTCAGTGTATGTTGCATGAGGGCTCACTATGGACTGATATACCATGCTCATAGTCCAAGCATTTAAATTCATGTAAGTGATTTTTTAAATTTGTGATAAGAATGTTAAATTTTCAACAGTTTTGTTGTTGTGTGGCCATGTTTGAGGGTCTTTAGTAGACTGGTGTATCAGAGCTCGTCTGATGCCATGCTTTGCACGGCGTCTGGTCGGGCTACTGTTAGCTGTTGTCAGTGTTACTGTTGAAACCAAAGATAGTAGAGATAATAAGATACGAAGGCGCGCGATAACAATGGACACAAAATGGCTACCCTACATGACGATACAAAAGAGAGCTAAGTACAAACTCAGTACACCTAGGAACATCATTCATTTCCAAAGGTAGTGGTATCTTTATTATCTTAAAAAGATTTAAAAATTATAGTCGTAGCTTTTTTTCGATTAAGGGGATTATTTTGAAGAACGAGATTTTAGAGTAATAAGGATTATTTCGTGGAGGTAAAAATTTGGCAACAACATGATCTCACAATCAAAGACGCTTGATAAACAACAACATCTTCAAAGACAGCGCGTCTCAGGCAAAGACACACATCACCTGAGACGCGCTGTCCCTGGAGCCGCTGCTGATGTTTATCAAGCGTCAAGGTAGTGCGTCTCAGGTGATGTGCGTATACGCTTGAAGACCGCGCACTGTCCATTTATTTTGTACATGATTAGCGCGCACTTTCGTGTCTTATTAGTTAAGCGTCTTTGGTTGAAACATAGAATTTCTACAACATTGAATATTGGAGTTCCAACGGTGCCTTGTGAAACTTGGGCCCAACTTTCCATTCTTGTGAAAAAAAAAGGGCATATGATTATGATATCATTTTAAGTTCTATATGGACTTTTTAATTGGCATTTGATCAAGGACATGGCCCGACGACCTGTAACTATCATGACTATGCATAGCCCAGTTGCTGTAGAAACGTGTAAACACAGCGTCTGGTCAGGCTACATGACCTGATCTGATCTGATCACGCGTCCCAACATTGAACTACAGCCGTACAGGCAGGGTTTGGAAAATAGACATTGTATGCATCAGGGCTAATGCGTTAGCAGATTTGACATGGAAAATTCATTGATGGTTATGATAAAAGAGAGAGAGAAAAAATCTCTCTGAGTCTGACTCTGCTGTATCCCAGTCCATAATGATTCAATCTGTTTCCTAACCACATCCCACATAGCATTTGATTATGTTTCAAGACTTCACAACAAGAGCTACATGTAGACCCTTCAGTTAAAAAGAAAAAAAAAAATGCAGCAGGACTGTGGGATTGCCTTGCAGCTAGTCTAGCTACACAGCGTACATTTGTATGCGTAGATTAGTACATATATGTATATCTCTTCCAGATTCTTTGAAAGACTGCTACATTCAGCCTTTCTTGTTGTGTTTACTTTTTTTTTCGTTTTTCATAGGTGTTTGCAATAGAGTACTTTAGGACTAGTAGTGGTAGTAATGTAAAAGGTTTGCTGCTGTGTTGCATCAATGGTCGATTGGTCATAGTGACAGTAACAAAGAATCCTTGTGATTTTTTGCTGAATCAAAGTTGCTCCTTTCTTTGCGAGGTTGTCATCTCCCTTTTTCTCTAAATTGTCTTTTCTACCCTCTTTGCAGTTAAAAAAAAGTCAATTAAAATGATCTTTCAGTTGTCATTATTATTTTTTTAATCAAATGGTTAATTTAATTTGTGATGACGTGGGCATTGCATGTCCTTGGAGAATATGGCTTGCATGAACAACTTGTGTGACAAAAAACCTCCCAAAAACCTGCTTCAGTTTGCCTTCTTTTTTTTCTTCTATCATTCCAAGTCACTGCTTACCCTCAATCGTACATATACACATCATGTACAGTACATTGTTTATATATCTGTGTCTTGTCTGCTCTCACTGCTTTCTTCCTTCTTTTACTAAATTAGTGGTGATGGGCTTATTCAGGGCTGCACACTAACCCATTTTTTCTGCCGGTCCAACCTGTCTCTGTCGGACCGGTAAATGCCCCGTTTTACCATTTTTTACCGGTCCGAACAGAAAATTTACCGGTCAACAACGACAACCTAAAAAAAAACATTAAATGACTTGCAAACTTACTTTCTTGTTTTTTATGGACGTACCCCCTTACCCATGTACATTTTACAGATTAATATTTTTTTTTAAACTTGCATTATTTATTGCACAAGAAATTAAAAAAAAGATAGGAAAAATAGAATGTTTGTTTGTGAATTACAGTGTAAAATGATGATGAACAAAATCAGATTGTATCAAATGCGTTTGTGACTTTTTCTAAACATCGGCGCACGAACTTGCTGCGTAACCTGCTCTTGGTGGTCAGTTGGATTGCGACGATTTAATGAATTATTTTAGCTGTGATATTTTCTGATGCACGCGCTTCAAGGGGTTCTTTATTTTTCTCCCGATAATCTATTCGCATTGTGCATGCGTTCTTGAAAGGTACACGACATGCAGGGCCGAATTCGCAATCCTTTTTGCGCCCATTTCCACCTCAAATATTAGCGGGATTGTGACGATTTCATAAATTACTTCGGCTGTAATATTTTCAGATGCAAGCGCCAAAAGAGGCTGAAAATGTGTCCTTTATTTTTCCCGATAAACTCTTCGAATTTCGTAAGTGCGTTCTTAAAAAAAGATGCACCACATGGCCGAATTCATGATACTTTTTGCGCCTATTTCTACCTCAAATATCAGCGGGATTGTGACGATTTCATAAATTACTTCGGCTGTAATATTTTCAGATGCAAGCGCCAAAAGAGGCTGAAAATGTGTCCTTTATTTTTCCCGATAAACTCTTCGAATTTCGTAAGTGCGTTCTTAAAAAGATGCACCACATGGCCGAATTCATGATACTTTTTGCGCCTATTTCTGCCTCATATCAGCGGAATTGTGGCAATTTCATGAATTACTTCTGATGTAACTTTTTGTGATGCACGCACCGGCGAGAATGGTTGAAAATGCGTTCTTTATTTTTCTCCCCATAATTTCTTCGCATTCCATACATGCGTTCTTGAAAGGTATACGACACGGCAGAATTTTTTGCGCCTATTTCTACCTAAAATATCAGCGGGATTGCGATGATTTTATGAATAACTTCGGCTGTAATCTTTTATGATAACGCGCCAAAATGGGTTGAAAATGTGTCCTTTATTTTTCCCGGATAAACTCTTCGCATTTCGTAAATGCGTGCTTAAAAGATATACGACACGGCCAAAAATCATGATTCTTTTTGCGCCTATTGTTTCCTCAAACTTCAACGGGATTGCGATGATTTCATGAATTATTATTCGGCTGTAATCTTTATGATGCACGGGCCAAAAGGGGTTGAAAATGTGTCCTGTATTTTTCTCCCAATAATCTCTTCGCATATCGTATAACATGCGTATACGACACGGCTGAATTCACGATCCTTTTATCGCCTATTTCTACATTAAATATCAGCCGAATTGTGGCAATTTCATGAATGACTTCTGATGTAATCTTTTGTGATGCACGCACCAGCTGGAATGGTTGAAAATGCGTTCTTTATTTTTCTCCCCATAATTTCTTCGCATTCCGTACATGCGTTCTTGAAAGGTGTACGACACGGCCGAATTCACGATCCTTTTTGCGTCTATTTCTACCTGAAATATCAGCGAGATTGCGATGATTTCATGTATGACTTCGGATGCAATCTTTTATGATACACGCGCCAAAAGGGGTTGAAAATGTGTCCTCTATTTTTCCCCGATAAACTCTTCGCATTTCGTAAATGCGTTCTTAAAAGATACACGACACGGCCAAAAATCATGATTCTTTTGCGCCTATCGTTTCCTCAAACTTCAACGGGATTGCGATGATTTCATGAATTATCATTCGGCTCTAATCTTTATGATGCACGGGCCAAAAGGGTTTGAAAATGTGTACTGTATTTTTCACCCGATAATCACTTCGCATTGCGTACATGCCTATACGTCACGGCCGAATTCACGATCCTTTTAGGCCTATTTCTACATCAAATATCAGCGGGATTGCGATATGTCATTAATTATTTCGGCTGAAATCTTTTGTGATACATTCACCAGAAGGGTTGAAAATGCGTTCTTTATTTTTCTCCCGATAATTTCTTCGCATTTGTGCATGCGTTTTCAAAATTATACATTGCATGCAGGGTCGAATTCGATATTCTTTTTGCGCCTACTATTGTTTACTCAAATTCCAACGGGATTGCGAAATTTTCATGAATTACTATTCGGCTGTAATCTATATGATGCAAGCGCCAAAAGGGGTGAAAATGTGTCCTTTATTTTTCTCCCGCTAATCTTTTCCCATTTCGTACATGCGTTCTTAAAAGGTATACGACACGGCCGAATTCACGATCATTTTTGCGCCTATTTCTACCTCAAATATCAGCGGGATTGTGGCGATTTCATGAACTACTTCAGATGTAATTTTTTTATGATGCACGCACCAGAAGGGTAAAATGTGTTTTTTATTTTTCTCCCGATAACCTCGTCGCATTTGTGTATGCGTTTTTGATAACCAACACGGCATGAAGGACTGAATTCAAGATCCTTTTTGCACCTATTATTTCCTCAAATTTCAACGGGATTGCGTTGATTTCATGAATTGTTATTCGGCTGTAATCTTTTATGATGCACTCACCAAAATGTGTCCTTTATTTTTTTTTCTTCTCCTCTATAATCTCTTCGCATTTCGTACATAAGCTTTTGAAAGATACGACGCGGCCGGTCGAATTCATGATCCTTTTTGGAACGATTTCTACCTCAAATATGTAAGCGGGACTGCCATGATTTCATGATTTTTTTCCCTCCCTAGTATTAGCTATTCACATTTTGTGCATGCGTTCTTAAAAAGTACATGGAAGAGCCGATTTCGTGATCCTTTTTACGCCTATCTTCATTATGAGACCATTCTGAGCGAATGAAAATATTCATTTGTGAAATGACTGTGTAAAATGAAAATGAACGCAATCAGATCCATTTACTGTATCGCTGAATATCGAATGTGTTTAAGTTTTTACTTTTTCTAAAAATCGACACAAGTAAATTAGTTCTAACATTACTGCCACGCTGCTGCGAAGCCGGGATCGGATCGATCTTGCGTTAAAAAAATCATGAGTAAAATGACCCAGAAATGCGTGCGCTTCTATCAATGCTTCTTGTCTGGCATGACCGCCGATAGCAAGCAAACGAAAAGCAGTTACACTGTACATGCTCTGCATGTATTGCATTGCATGGCAGTGCGTGAGCAGCGCCAAATACGCAAGCGAGGGCGAATAACTGGTCGACTGCTAGTGCTCAAAACTAATGTATGTTTACTGTACAAAGTGCACCGGTAGACATAAACGAAAACTTGCGTAAAACTTGTTGAACAGTGCGATATCTTGCATTCTGTTTCTCCCTGATCGGGGCTGCTCTTTTTCTTTCTACTGACCCCACCAATGTTTTTTTTTTTTTTTTTTTTACTGGTCATGTCGGACCGGTAACTTGTGGATTTCCTGAAAAGTTACCGGTCCGACAGTGACTTTTACCGGTCTTTGACCGTCGGACCGGCGCCAGTGTGCAGCCCTGGCTTATTTCTTATATATAATATTCTTGTCTTTCTTGATGATCCTTGATGATAATCACTTTAAACACTTTAATACAACTGTGATACAAGTGAAATATTCACCGAAAACTAGCAATGATTCATTTTCATTCATTTAGTGTGTCGTGATCAAGCAAAGGAATGATAGAATAACTGTGTCATAACACATAACAATCACACATTAAGATCACTGGGAGCCATTTTATTACCATCGACTTTACTGTTCTGCTTCTGTGGTTCCGAATCTCCCCTGGAACTTTGAATTGCCAAGACTGAGACTCGCTCTTTAGACTTTGTATTATAAATGTTTGGTGTGGTGCATTGAAAACTACCACAGTTGACTTGTTTTGTTTTGTTTTTTTATTTTCAAAATTGGACAACCTCAAATTACAGTTTGTCCATGTTGATAATCAAACCATTGTACAATAGTTATGCAAATTTTGATCTGTAATTCATCTGTCATGTTTCCTTCAAAATGTGTTAAAATACTTTCAGCTAGACTGCCAGTTATTGGCTTATTTACCAAAACTTCTGGACGTTTGTGTCACTTTTTATGGCTTCTTCATGTAATGTTCTATTCATTGTACTCTCTTATCACTGTTATGCTTTCTTTTAAAATAACAATCTGATTTTTTTTTTTGGTTGAAATATTGTAGTTTTGTGTGCATGCATATTGTATGAAAATGCTGCTTATTTACAAAAATGCACTGCATTGATGTCACGTAATGTTGAATGATTTTTGTGTTCATTTGTATCTTTGTGTAGCCATCTGTCACAAGTTGGATCATTACGTTGACGTCGAGTTCACCTCCATTCATTTCACCAACTCCATCCCCATCACGGCTTCTTCTGCACTAGTCAGACTCCTCCACTCCATTACATTACTCTGCATGCACATGTGGGAGCGTTCCACCTTCACAACAAGCCCTGCGCTGCATTTTGCTGTGAAACAAGTTTGAAACAGCTGGCACTAAGAAAAAAAGAAAGAAAAAAAGCTGTGACTGCATGTTATCATTAGAGAGGAGCTTGGATGCCATGGTTAGTCAGCGTACATTGTAACTGCAATACGACCACAGTTCGCGGGGCCTTAGCGCTTATGGTGTGTTCACGCATGTTTCAACACATCTGGCTCTTCAGCCTTCTCATAGTGGAGTTCTCACTTTTGAGGGCAAAACACACAGTGTTGTGAGAAAACGTTGCGGTGGACAAATTGATAGGGCATATTTTATGTTATTAATTTATTGTATTATTTATCATTCTTCAGCTTCAGCAGGTTGTACACCCTACCGCTCAGGTTGGGAAGGTCCTAATCTTCGACATTCAAGACTGATATACATAAAAACTTTAATATAATCTTTCTCGTGTTTCTCGTCTCGCCAACCGCGCCGGCAAAATAGGGGACTACCGAGAACTCAGGATGATGGAAATGGAGACGACGGTGACGACGCGGGTGTATCGCCCGTTTAAGATCACCGCCCTCGTTCTCTGCATCCTCGCCGTTTTCGGCAGCATCGCGTCCATCGTCAACAATGCTTGGGTGCGGTCGGCGACCTTCTACCAGGGCCTCTGGAGGGAGTGCTACAACGGGAGTAGGGTTATAGACATGGACGCTCCAGTAACAGGCAATGAGCCAATTGCTTGCCATGCAGCAGAGCCATCTGGTAATTTTCAAACAAATTTTGGGTAGTAATGCAATGTACCGTATGTCAAAAAAAAAATTGCAACGGGACCCTCCGCGATGATATCTTTAAAAATATTGAATCGATCTAAATACAAATTCAGGGTATGAAACTATAACTCATTGCCCTCATCTTACAGAAAACCCCATTCGATTTGCTTCAGTGGTCAAAGAGAAATTTGCTTCAGTGGTCAATGAGTAACATGTACAGTGTCATCCTTGCACATCACATGATTTTGTTCATTTGCGATTCCACCTTGTGTACTACCTGGCCTTAATGGGTGTGGTATTAAAATCAGTGAAACAGTGTGATGGATGTTTTATCATAATCAGACAGAATCATTACAAAGTTGTGAAATATGAATGTTTTACATGATTTTATGAATTTGTGGTATCAGTCACAGCCACATATTCATGTAAATCAAATGAAGTCATGAGCTGATTTGTTCTTTTTACACACATGATAATCAGAAAAATTACTGAATGTTACCCAGGTTTATAGAACACTTGTTGCTTTGAAGCATGTTAAAGGTGGTAGTATGCTGCATCTTCCTCTCTTCATAACAAGATATTTCAGTCCATAATTATTGTGTTATCATTATCCAAAAAAAAGTTGAGTTACTTCTGAATTTTTAGATTTCTGTCAGAAATAATTGACTTCTTTTCGACAGAGTCCTAACTGGTTTGGAGTGGCATGTCAACTCTTTGTTTTTCATTCATTATAGCGTGGTTGGCCTCTGCCCGTGCCTTTGCGTGTGTCGCCCTCGTGTTACTCGTTGGGGCCATCATTGCCGCTGCCTTCTCCTTTGCTTACGGCCAGCGATATTCCAAGCTTTTCATCGTGGCTGGGATCTTTGCCATCCTTGCCGGTAAGTTTGCAGAGATTTTTAAGTACTGCAAAACCAAAAACTTTTGCTTGTATTTCAATTTACAAATTTCGCTAAAATTCATGAAATTCAAATGCACACAAAATTTCTTGTCTACACTAAAAATGTACTGAATCCCAGTAGCAATTCATGAAAAAGGCTGCCAGCTCTGATTGATGGAAATTTCATGCTGCGAGAATTTCCTGCTTCGAAAATATCTTGCTTTACAGTAATGATAACAAAATTGTTTGTTCAGCACACCATGGTACAAAGTTCTCTAGAGATGATGTTGAACAGATCTGAGATGGACACAATGTCTAATTTGCTGCTTTGAGTGCAGCATAAAATGAACTGAGGGAACAGGTCACTCTGGCATTTACTATATTCTCTATGCCCATTTGCATGTGTTTCTTTAAGGAAGAAACCAAAACAAGCAAGCCCTGTTGAAAAGTAAACCATAGAAGTTGTTTATCTCTGTTGAATGAAAGTAATTGTATGTTATGAATAACCCCATTCTCTCCCAAGAAGGAATAGACAGTGTGTGAGAATTGAGAAGAATGTAAAAGAAATGTCAAACTATATTGGTACTCTATATTTAGTGATGTTGAAAATCACTAGGCTTTCTCAATCAGATTTATGTCTGTTTAACTTTTTGTATGCTGGTATTACAATGAATGTACAGGCTTGTTCAGACTGTCACATACCTGCAGGAGATAGATCAGTCTTGTGCAGTCCATGAGACTCAGAAACATGAAATTTAGCTGATTGTGAACAATGAAGTTTTTACCCCCCCCCCCCCCACATTTTTCAGTCAGGCAATTCTTTTCAGTGCAATTCATTTTTGTTTTGTTTTTCTCTCCAACAGCCATATGCCAGCTGCTGCCCCTGATTATCTTCCCAACGAAGTTCCTGGGCGAACCTGTCGTCTTTGGCAGGACGGGATTCGAACTCCACTGGGGCTGGGGCCTGGCGCTGGGCGTGTTCTTCATGGAGCTGGTCTCTGGTCTGGTCTTCATTGTGGCACCGGATCGGGCAGAGATTCACTATAGTGAGAAACAGGTGTACTCCAATGGCGGGGCCATGGAATGACCCCACCCCACCCCAATCATCTTCTTCTACTCCTCTTCTTCCTCCTCTTTTAAAGTAGGACTGCAGGGTAGGCGCAGTGGATAGTGGTACACAGTGCACATGCGAAACCCGTAACTTCTATTAGAAACCTGTCTTCATGCATACAGTTTTTCTATGCTCTACAAATGTTTATCCCGTTCAGTACTAGTATGATGTTCCTAAAATGCAGTATGCTGTAATGTGTTGTTTGAGGGTTTTGGCAGTGATCTACCTATTAACCGGAGCATTACGCAAAAGAGACCGCCTGAATGATAACCCTGTTATAAGCTTTGCTTTCCATACGAGTCTAACCTCTGTGTAATAAAGGTTCCCCAGTATTCAACTGATGGTCCAGAAAGATAGTATTGAATAGTACATTAGTAGGACAGTATGGAAAAATGGGATGTACTCTGACAGATATCAGTAATGGTTTTTGCCTGAAAAGCAGTTTCCAGTGATGTTTAAAAGTTACTTATGTCAAATTGAGATCAAAGGTTTCATTGATTTTGTTTGACTAATGGAACACATTACAAAACATAAGTTGTTGAGCCTTTGGAAAATACTTTGATGGTCCCAAACAGTATGCTTTCTCAGAATTCTCAATGTGCCATTCTTTTCTCCTTCTTTCTTCATGTTTAGTGTAGCTGCTGCTACACTTTCAATTAATATTGCAGATCTTTTTTTTTCTGTCAAAGCATATAAGCCAATGATTGATTGTATGTTAACCCAGTAAAACAATGTTAGAGTTATTATATACTTATTTCATCTTTTTGATGATTCAGCATGGTTTTTGTATCAGTTGCGTGGGAATGAAGGTGATGGGCATTATATCGAGATCAAGAAATATGTTAACTTCACAATATCTGTTGTACTGTCCTCAATCAACCTCATTTTTTAGTGGAATCCAATTGTGACCCTGCACCTCAAAACAAACAAAAAGTCGCCAGACATGAATTTTTAGTTGAGACCACACTCTGAAAGAACAGACTTTAAGCTTTAAAATGATGTATAACTCAAATCAAATGGACTCTCCTAACCTATCTAAATATTGGAAAGAAAGCACAAACTCAGGAAAAGTGTGAACTGAGAAAAGAGGCTCTGAAGTACAGTGTCTATTCAAGCGCTTAATCTTTTCCAAACCGTGCTGGCTGTGCGATGAATGGGACAAAAAACAGGAAGTAAACAACCAGAGTAACAACAATGAAGGGATTATCAGATTAAACTGAAATTAAGCATGCCTCATTAACACATTCTGTCCATAATTAATGCCAACTTTCAAAGCAGTAGCACTATCCTTTCAAAAGTTATTAGAGTTGAAAGTGAAGAGTGTGGACAAGGTTTTTCAGAAATGAAAAAGGGATTCCAAAGACACACCTAATCACACTATTCTACCAAAAATGTTCGAGATAAACTGCTAAAAAAACACACGTTCCTGCCCGTTTTATGATACCAAATTTTCGCATGATGTAAAAGAAGATCCGCTCTTTCAGAAAATATGAAAAAGTCAAGTTCGGCTAGGTTGACCCATTTCACTTATTTTTAGTCCTCACGCAAAATCAGTGTGTGCGACTTTATGTTCGTTTTGAGGTGCACGGTCACAATTGGACAGAGAAAATTCCTTGATTTTTTTGAATCTCTTCTTACTCAGTGAAAATAGTTAATACATTATATCCATGTGACATAAATCAATGTAGGTGTGGTATGCTGTATATCTAAACTTTTGTCTATTGCCCAGAGGACTTTGTAATGATAATTTTAAAAATCTCTTTAAAAGATGAAAAACTATATAATGAAGAAAAGACATAAGGCTGAAAAAAAAATGAAACTTTTTGAAGTATTTGTATTTTGAACATCTGTAGGTTCAATAGCAAAACATCTTATCACATTTTTTTTCCTGTTAATCACAGGTGAGGTGCAATGTATCAGTGAAGGATTTACAATCGCCCATGTGCGTTCAAAGTCCAAAAATATTGTTTGATAGATATTAATAGTTCTTGAAGACATAAGCCACCATTATTTGCTTTAATATTTTAATTTGACTGAAGGTCATATCAATAACAAAAGTAGTCTGAATGATAGCTATGGTGTCATGCAGGATTATGTACTTAACATTTTATTTTTTTTAATGGGGGGGGGGAATAGACTCGTACGCCAATTGTCACAAATATAAATGTTGAATATTTGTTTCCTAGATGAAGAAATATGTATGTATCATTGAAGTAATTTTCAGTTTTCCCCTCAAACCTGTGAACCTCCCATTTTCATGTAAAAAGTTTGTTTGAAAGAACTGTGAGAAAAGTGCAATGTAACACTCCTCCCCCCTCCCCCCATCCCCGCCCCCGGAAGTTAATCCCGTACAGGTGACGCATAGAAAATGGTGCACACTCCACATTTCTTCCACCGTGCGTGTTATTATTTGTGCAAAGAACAAGAGATGTCTTGAGGTTAAAGGTTGTTCTCCATTATGTCTGCATGCAAGCTAGCATTTGTATTTCCTTTGCATAACACCAGGTTTACCAGGAAGACTCTTCTCTGCTTTTGAGCATCTGTGAATTTTGTGCAAGACTATTACTTGTTATGTTTCATTTGATTACTCAATCTAAAAGAAACCCCCAAAACAAAGAAGCTCAAAAAGACAAAGTCATGCTTCCCAAATTATGTGTGTACTTTTGATATCTTCTCATGTGGAAATATGTCAATTATGTATGTGATTGAGGAGCATGTGTTACTTAAATCTTACTTGAGTATGTGTTTCATGAACTTAATGTTTTATTTTTCTCCTGAGCAGTCCAAAGGTTAAGAAAGAAATAATGTCCCTCCCACCTGCTCATCTTGGCAAGATGGCGGCATTTTAAAATGATTTAAAATGGAACAGTGTTACTTTCTGTTTGTGATATTAACGATAATGCTAATAATAATGATGATGATATTTACAAGGATGGCAATGATCAAAATTATGTATATACAGTGATTCTAACTCTTCCGTTTTGGCAGAATTTGTGCTGTTTTGTTTGCTGTCTTTTCACACCTCACAATACTGCAATGCCATCTACAAGATTGATATATTTGTAAAATGTACATATGGTTATTTCCATATCTTTGTGGTAAAATCTATATCAGCATGTAATGAAAAAAGGTAGCTGATATTTAGGTAAAAAGGTTCACACAAAATGTGTGAGCCCATGAAGGCACCATTTAACTGAATCTTTCACAGTAATATGTGGAATAAAAGGCTTGTTCTGAAATGGGTTCTTTTCTGTAAAATTGTAGAGCCTCGGAAGTATTGAAGATTTGCTTGCATTGTATTCAGACTTCAGGAGATGTTTATAGTTTATAGTGTGAAATGATTGAGTCACCATTCTTGCTTATTTTTGTCCTTGTATTCATGGCATTTCTGCCATCACTGAAAAAAAGCAAAAAAAAAAAAAAAAAAAAAAAAAAAAACCAAGAAAACAATCCTCGTGAAATAGGTGAGTCAACAGCTAATTGTTTAACCTTAGAATTATATTTATTTTATCTTTCTTTTCACCTCTGCAGTTATAGATTATTGGGTCACAATAGATTAATGTTTAAAAAGATAGTATTTACTGTTTCACCATGTGAAATGTATTTAAACAGCTGGGATTGGTCACGATGCACTTGAGTCATTATGACGTTGTGGGAAGCGCTAAGTGGCACATTATTCTGCGATTATGTACACAGTTCAACGGATGAAATGGCCAGTGCGCAAGAGATGCTGGCAAACGTACCGCATGTACTCTGGCAAGATACTGCTTGCTGCAGTAAGCCATTGGCTAAAACTGTATAAGCTGTTATTTTTTGCGTACAGATATTTTCGTGAATGAATGGGTCATAGACATCTTCACAAGATGTTTTTTTTTTGCGATTTTGACAGTGAGTTATGATTATCATACTATGTGAGTGTACAAACATCTGTCATTTCTGCATATTTTTGTGTGTTGCTAAATTCGCGCTCCAACAGTGAATTGCAAAATTTGTGAAAATCAAACCCTCGCAAAAATAACAGCGTATACAGTATTCAGGCAATTGCAACTTTGATAGTATCCCAGTGTTGCACAATGTAAACCAACATCATATCACTTTCACTCACGTTCATCGATTGGGACAGAAAGTGCAAATTTGCTGAATCATTTCAATTAATTCATATCCAAGAAGCCCCTTTTTACAAACTATCAAAGCACAGCTCAAAATGTCATTATAGTAATGCAATGTATGGGCTTTGAGATAATTTCTTTCGTTGTAAGCTGTTGTAAATCATATGAATTTAATGCATCATAGATGCAGAGTGGCATAATGAGTAGTACAGGAAACATTGATTTTAAGTATATGAGTTTTTGTTAGATATTCTCGGATTGTATTCATGGAATAGTATTTATTTAGAATTTTCATGTACCGTTTCTGTTGTGAACAGCTCTGATAATGTATCGTAAAGACATATTTGGTTTGTGTAAATATCGAATGAGAGTAGATTGTACGGCAGAGATGGACTTACTCCAAATATTTATATAGCCATCAGATTTCTTTGTGAAACACTTTGAACCATTGTGTCTAAAATTGTAAAGTCATGTGTTTTGGGTATTTTACAATCATTTACTGATATGTTGGAAATTAAGCTGTAAATGTGAATGACATAGTTGTAAGCATATCTGAATTACTGTGTGAAGCATGAGAGATTCAAAGCAGATCATATTTTTGCGCTGTACATATTTTGTCAAATTGTAGCTTGTAGCATGTTTTACATATAATGTGGCCAAGCAGATCTGATCTTCCATCAAAATCCACAAAATGAGTCCATTTCTATGAGGTAATCAATGTCAGATGTGGGCAATGGATGATTTTTTTTTTTTTTTTTGGTGAATGTAACAGCAAAATACAAAAATTACTGCTGAAAGGTATGCACACACACACGATGAAACACTTCTTTTCTCTTTTTTTGTTTGTTTGCTGAGAAAAGTCATTCATTTACATGTATGTAGCTTCCATTGTAGGATCCCCTGGTATTGCTGCAAGTTTTCAATTTGATGAGAGTTCATGTTTACTGACAACTACAGCAACGAAATCTGTATACCACATCTCAAGGAAGGCACTGAAGCATAATAATCGCCAATTCCAAAAAATGCGTTGAGTATGCTGCAACATGTCTTTTTGTTCTGTGCTTATACTCGGGCATATGACTCACAGGCATAATGTAGTATAATGTACTTAACATGTCCTCTACACTTTGATCCATGTTGCCATGTGTTGCAGAGATTTCGTCCACAGATTTTGATAATACATGTGTTCTTTGACAGAAACAAAACTGAGCATCTGAAATTCTTACCTGCTAAATATTAACTGTGATGAAATAGCAAATGTATGGGTTGCCTAAAGATGAATCCTTTCTCATTATTAACCATCGTGCCTTAGATATCCTTCATGCACATTATGATCATAGAAAGAAAAATCCAAAATGAAAGTTTACACTGTCATGTGCTTGTAATTCACTGTAGAAGTGTACATGATTATCCATTTTGCCTTCAGATCATTTGAAGCCTCCTGATTTTCACATTTCTTTTATTGAAGCTTTCCAGAAGTTTTGCATACGTCAGAAATCTTCATCCTGAAAGTTGTTCCATATCTTGTACTTTAATGTTTAGTGATTGATGTTTTCATATTCATAGTGCTGCTGTACATAAAAATATGAAGGGAGAAGAGTTGTTGAAAGTAGACGGTGCATAGGTCATTCAAAATGATCAGTGATGAGTGGCATAAAGTCTTGGTTGTGTCTTGTCAAAAGGATGAGTGCAGTTTTTAGCTCTTCTGTTCGCAGTATGTCAAAGGTCATCAGGACCCTTACATACAGTAAGTTTTGCATACGTCAGAAATCTTCATCCTGAAAGTTGTTCCATATCTTGTACTTTAATGTTTAGTGATTGATGTTTTCATATTCATAGTGCTGCTGTACATAAAAATATGAAGGGAGAAGAGTTGTTGAAAGTAGACGGTGCATAGGTCATTCAAAATGATCAGTGATGAGTGGCATAAAGTCTTGGTTGTGTCTTGTCAAAAGGATGAGTGCAGTTTTTAGCTCTTCTGTTCGCAGTATGTCAAAGGTCATCAGGACCCTTACATACAGTGTTTCGTTACTGGTCTCTTTATATTTGTAGAGATCTTTTGTATGAGCTAGTGCATGGCTTCTTGCTTACTGTAATCAGGGACCCACCTCCCTGCTGCAACTGCATGTGAATCTCATGCATGCATGCTGTTATGCTACTAAGAGTGCATGCTGAAAATCAACTGTTACCGAAGGAAATGGGTAGTGCCATGAATAAATGAATTTGTTGTGTTTCTGCATTTTTTATTTTGATGAACCATTACAAGGTGATGCAGAAAAAGCTCATATCTAGCCAATTTTGGGGGTTTGTGTCTTGTGAGGAGGCAATTTATGGATAGTTTACACCTAGTCAATGATTGGTGTTTGTTGGGACAGTGCATAGATACAACACGTAGCTGACACATAGTCAGTGATCGGTGTTAGTGTTCTGTGTAAATAATCAGTGTTTTTCTTTTGTGCCAATTGGCACAAAAGAAAAACACTGATTATTGGCTATGTGTCAGTAATCTTTAAGGCAGAAAAAAAAAATGATGAAAATGTTAAAACACTAGGAAGGAGACAGAAAGGTCGGGAACATGTCCCAACTTACTTAATTACTTCAGGTGTTTTGGTCTGACTCAAAAACTTGAGTCTAAAAACTGAATTTTCTGCATGTTTGGAATGTGCTATAAACTGACATGTTTTCACATTTCCATAATTTCACTACTTGAAAGTGAGCTTTTCTATCTCATGCCTGTTTTCACTGAATGACACCAAAGAAGAAATGTATTCATTACATTGTTTTCATTGTTTTTAATTCACTAGTACTTATCACACTTTCTTAGAAAAAGGAATGACAGTACTTCACAGGATTGCAAGATTTAAGACTTTTTTTGTCATTCAACATGGATTTGTTTATAGTAGTGTATATGGTTTGGATCTTTTTAACTTCAAAGTGATAAGATCAATAGGAATTCACTGTTACTCATAAGCCTGAGATAATAAGGCAATTGCAGGATGGGTACATGTATTTGTAAAGTCACCACATTGTTCAAAAACTATTTTTAAAAGCTACATGTACATGTAGTTTAATATGGAAAGAAAGTGGTCTGGTCGTGGTGCGCTTATTTATATGAACATATATTGAGTACTCTATAATATTTTTGGTCTGATATTAACAGTCTCTTCCTTCTTTTTTATTTTGTTTGATAGTATTGCTTTGGCCTATATCTATCGTGGCCTATCATGTAAAACCGAGTTTGTCTCCCATCATTGCAATAATTCACAAACTCTTGTTACTGAATCCTGACTTTTGAAATAGTCTAAGTCAGTACAGTTTAACTGATTTTAGTTTTCAAGTTGATTTGCATTCTGTTGTAAAGCTTTATGTCATTTGCAGCATGTGGTATTCCCCATTGTATATCGCTTCACATTTTGTGAAATAAAAGCTTCACACAATTCTCACCTGTGTATGAATCTGTTCTTTTGTCACCAGGTTGTTTGTTGAATGGTCGTTCCTTTGCAATGTGAACAGGAGTGAAAATAATGTCCCCAAAAAAATTACAATCGGATTTCCACATTAATAACTTTCAGTATGATTAAACTGTCTGAATGCGATTTCAGGGTCTAGGAATATAACATCTTACCTATATTTTGCAGAATGGACAGAACTTGGAGGGAAGGGATTCCTGACATGCTCTACAAAGATCCTCATTTCTCTTTGACCACTGAAGCAAATCGGATGGGGTTTTCGGTAAGATGTGGGTACTAGATTATAGTTTCATACCCTGAAATTGTATTTGGATTGGTGAACTATTTTTAGTTACAATGTATTTTTGCAGAGGGTCCCGTCGTTAGTTTTTTTGGGGGACATACAGTATTTGTTCAATAGGATGTGATGGTGCCCATATACATGTGTGTGTGTATATATATATATATATGAAGAGTTTGTTTGCAAAAACCGATAAGTCCATATTTTTCAAATGGAGATATTTGCGATTAAAGGTCAAGAAAAATAAAGAGAATAATAAGAAAATTTTTGCTTCTTTTGACCATAACTTAAAAAATATACCTGTATAGGTAGTGAGCAATATATATGAAGGGTTTGTTTGCAAAAACCGATAAGTCCATTTTTGAAGATTTTGAAGTACGGTCTCTGTCATAAAGTACAAAATAATACCTTTTAAATGATATATTGGGCACTACGTATAAAGGTATATTTTTGAACTTATGGTCAAAAGAAGCAAAAATTTCCTTATTATTCTCTTCATTTTTCTTGACCTTTAATCGCGAATATCTCATTTGGCAAATATGGACTTATCGGTTTTTGCGATCAAATTCTTCATATATATATATATATACATAATCCATATATACACACACACACATGCACGCACACACATCAAATTTGACCCCAACACTAAGATTTCTTTTTTTATGGCCAATTGGGGCACAAATTATAAAATTATATCAAGTGTATAATTATATATGCATTTGACATGCATATAATGTAGAATAGTGCATTAAAGATCATCAATGCAATATGATATAGGCATATTGCAAGATCTTGAATGCACTATTCTAGATTATCATCTATATAGGACGTTTTAGCGGCGCATTAAAAACGCGTATTGTAGTCAGCTCAATTTTTACCGTTCAATATCAGAGCATATTGAACGAAACGCATAGGCCAACATATTAATTCCCCATAGGCTACCGTTGTTACTTTCCGTTCAAGATCATACCATATTCAATTCTGTCTCGTCTATTGCGCGAGCGCTTGCTGAATGCGCAAACGCTTGCTACTAGTGCGCGTCGTTCTTGTAACAATTCACAAGCGCGCAAGCATCTTGCTAGTTGTTTGTTTCATGTACGCAGTTTTAGGGGCTTCCCCTTTTCAGCGCTGGGATGTGACTGCCGAGTCAACTTCCAAGACGAGTAGAAGCCGGGTAATTTTGTGCAGTTTATGCTTGCTCTACTTGATTGTATAGATGATAATAATTATATTGGATGGCCTTGATTCATGGAATACCAGGGAATATTGCACTCCTTAGGGCCAATATTGCACTCATCTTCGATTCGTGCAATATGGGCCCTAACTTGTGCAATATTCCCTGGTATCCCATTCATAGCCATCCAATATAATATAATTATTGCACATAAAATGCATAATCAGCAAAAGTGTAAGTTTATTTCACAGAGGCTGAAGGCAGAGATGAAATATGTTAAAATTGTTTTGAGGGCTAATTATGCATTAGGAGTGTACTGGGAATTGACAGAGAATGTTTAATTTACTACAGCTGTATGTACATGAAGTCTGTTTATAACATCACATAGATCATCATAGGATTTTGATGTGAAAGAATCAAGAAGTATTAATGTATTGTTTTAAGACCATCATGGTACAACATCAATGAATATCATGTCATGTGAAATTTTGACCAATCATAAATCTTGTTAGAAGCACATTATCGATGTGTCCGATTGTAAGACTATGTTATAATTTCCTACTTCTCAATGGGTGAGCTGAGGTCTTGTGGATGAGCTGAGGTCTTGCGTATGAGCTATGATGTCAGCCAAGAATAAAATAAAGAAGATAAATAATTTCTTGTGATCGAATTGGGCCTCGAAGAAATTTGTAGGAACCAATTAAGTGGGCCTTGGGTTGAAAAAGGTTGAGAAACATTTTTTTTTTTAATGTAAATGTGATTGTATGAACAGATATACACGTTTGTGTGTTTTCATCTCTCCTATGGATAGATATATGGATAGCGTGAAAGGGCTAGAGTGGGCAGGTTTGAGTAAGGTGAGAGATTGGAGAGACACTAAAATTCCCTAAGAGCTATCTAGAGTGTCGAGGTAATTGTAAACCATAAGCTTGCTTTACAAGGTCAATGACATAAGAATAATTCAAATGAATTTAGATGCTGAAAAGGGCAAGGAAAGAAGGGAGGAAGCAACACATCTAAAGGATCATTAGTCGACGGGTTATATTCGCCACTGGTTGCTCCTGTATACACGCGGCGCGGGTACTTGTACCTCGCAAATTATTGCCCTCGTGGCTTCCCATAATTCGCTGTTCGTGAAGCTTTTTTCTTTCGCATTCCATATCACAATGAATGAAAGATCAATAAGATCAAGAAGCGCTAGCGAAGAGAGCCGAATGAATGAATGAATGTTCAGAAATGCAAGATTAGGCGTCGTAGCAAGTACTGAGGGTAAAACTCAAGAATGGATCACCTTGGCCCATCATTTATACATCAGTTGAGGTTTGTAAGATTCTTTTTGGACCAGAGAATTGATGTGACATGTCTTTTAGTTTCAGCGTTCAAGTGCATCCGACGAGTTCGCCCGCTGCTACCTATACTCCAGTAGCGAGTGGGCGGCGAACTACGGGCTGTGGTTCGTCGGGTCGGGCACTGCAGGGTGAGATGCCCCTGTGCTGTTGCTGTGCTGTGCCGTTGGGTGGCGATGGCGTGAGGGTAAACCCCCATTCTAAGCAAGCGCATGAAGATCACGAAGATGGATCCTCAGCGGCTGCTGCTGTCTCGAGGCAGAACATATTGGCACAGATTGGCAGACTGCAGAGCTCTAAACTTTAGTAAAATCTTGCCAGTAAATTTATCAGAGACTCCAACTCTCCCGCTTTCGACTGGAGATCTCCCGCCGAAGCGAAAGCCCATTTCAGATTTTTGCAAAATCTCCCGTTCTCGATCTCCCGCTTGAGATTTAATTTCTCCCACCCTGGCCCTGGCTCTGTGTCTCCTGCTTGAAATGTTAGGCAATTGTGATGTTAAATAGTGTCATCGTATGTTGAAAAATAAGCAATCAATTTGGAGTCTCCCTTTGCCAGGTGTTTCAGGCGGGATCCCGGAGAATCTCCAGACTCCAGATCAGAAGGTGCTTGGGTTGGAGTCTCTGCAATAGCCTAGAAGTCTAGTTCTAATTTTATTAACAGAGTGCACAATTGCCGATAATACATGACCAATGCCTCCATGGGACCACGACCAATCTTTAAACCCTGGTCTTTCTGGCTTATTTCAGTGTCTTCAAACTACATGTTGTGATGTACCCTGTGCTGTGGAGTAAGTAAAACTGAATTTGTGTCAAGATGCTCGGCTCAACAAAAGTTGTAGTAGGCATATGAGGTAGGGCCTAAACTTTACTTGCAAATCCAATCAACCATCCAAGCCCAATCACCAAGTGACCTAAACAAAGTGCTTTGACCATCAATGTAGATTTTGGAAAATTTTACTTGACCAATAATATGAATCCAATGTCAATGATATATATTAGGCCTTGTCCTTTTTCTTTTTTCCTTCCAATTTATCTAGAAGAGTAGAAATTATTGTCAAGTGAATATCACTATCAGACAAGCAGATACAGTACAGTAGCTATGGTAGAAATTATTCCTTTATTACAGTCTATTATCATTTGAAGCATCCCATCCATAATTCAGCCATAACCCCATCAAGTATTTGACCACTGCCTATGTGTGTAAAACCTACACTGTAGCTATGCTTTTGCGTGTGGTTTAATTTTGGCATCAGAGGTCGAACCTTGGTGCAGGTTATTTGAATTATTACTTCCGCCAAGGGAGGAGGTTATGTTTTTGTTACCGTTGGTTTGTTTGTTCATGACATTTGTTCGTTAGTTACCCGGTAGTTAGTTTGTTAGTTAGTTAGTTTGTCCGTGTGCAAAATAACTCAAAAAGTAGTTAACGAATTGGGATGAAACTTGCAGGAAAGGTTGAGAATGACACAAGTAACAAACGATTAACTTTTGGTAGTGATTCGAGAATTTTGGGGGAATTTATGAAGGATTTTTGATATTTTGGCAGGTAGGGTCAATGAACTTGGGAGTTCAGGCTGCGCGTATTTGAGGTTTGCCTGCGCGCAGTAAAGTGCGTGCTCTAGTTTCTGCTGGGGTGAGGCGCGCCGTGCAGCTGAGGGTTTGCACACAATGCATTAAGTACGTATCCTCATGGGTGGAAATCCATGGAAGAACAAGATCAGTGGTGAAAATGATTTGCATGCTTGGCGGAGGTCTGCGCTGTCAGAGTGCTTCTCTAGTTAGGTTTGAGATGTTTGATTAATTTTTCATTTTAATACTCAGACAGTGTTCTCATTTCTTGAATGCACTCAAGGTATGTCAGCTAGTGGAATGGATGTGTGTGAATGTCCGTGTACCAGGTACATATATTGTACACACAGTATCAAAAAACCTCCACCAAGGTTCAACATCCCGTGCCAAAATTCAACCAAGCGAAAAGCATGGGTTTCACATGTACAGTAGCTGGCGGTCGAATTTTGGACAGCGTTATGGTCAAATTATGGGTGGCATGCTTTGATTCATATAATACACAAACATTCATCACAAAACGCAGTTTGTTTGTTTTTTTCATTCTGATGCAAGGGTAAAGTCGCTAAAGTCGCACTGTTATAGTTCTAGTGTCGTACATGGAATATTTTGATTATCTGCTGTATTTCCACACATCTTGGTCTCCCCAGGGCCACTGGTAAAAACTCGGACAATATCTGCGTCATTGGCGTCTTTGGGAAAGGTGCCTCGGGGTCACAGTCCAAGGGCCTGCTTCTCAACAAGCTTTTTGACAGTGATGTATTTGAGGTAATAAACATATCCTTTCAACATAGCTCCTTTTTATATGGTTGAGTCTTTATCTTATCTAACCATGGATCACATTTAAAGTGCAAGTCCACATCATGTTAAAGAGTTGTTTTCAAATTGAAAAGAAAAATCAAACAACAGTATAGATGAGGTTTTATTAACATCAATCATAAAAAAAGTAATGTGTGTGTGTTTTTGTTGTACTTGCGTTGTTGTTTAAATTTGGCATGCTTTCACAAAACTTTGGTGTCTGTAGCATCCATATGTATACAAATTGGTTGCATGATATATGTTCCTACAACAACTGCTCCCATGAAATATCAGCACGCTGAGCCAAACAAATTCTACCCACAAACACAACCCTAACCCTAATAACTGTAACCCTAATCCTCACATCAGACTAAACCTACAAGTGTAAAACTCCTATCACAATCCTAACCCTGACCCTAAATCCATGTAGAAAATAAGACCGGAGCAATTGTTGCAGGAGCAAATGTCGTGTCACCATGCAAAGTATATGAGACCATGATGATGCCAATGCTCCATTAGTCCCCCATTTACCCACACACAATTTATGTTTACTGCTGATAGATGTCTTTTTTTCATATAAAATCAAAGAGAACAATGTAGCAAATGATGACCTTCACTTTCAGTAGTAAAAGATCAGAGCTGCAGAATTACCAACAACAAATGTATCTTTTCAATGATCTTTTGAGGTATATTTGAATTACTCTTAAATAGTTTTGCTAGTTCACATGAGTTGGAATACTTGTTATAGTGAGTTTGTTATTTTTTTTTCTGGATGTAAACTTTGTTCTCAAATCTTGGTAATTTTCTTTTTGAAATGTTTGTGTCTATGCTAAAACAGGGCGTATAGATACCAAGTGATATTGAGAGAGAGAGAGAGATTTAACAATTAGAAAAACAATTGAGCAAATTGAGTAATTTAACAAATTACAACTTTAAGCTTATTTACATATAGCATATACTGTATACAACCTTGTATCATCTACGATTCTTCTGAACACATGAAATAGAATATTCTGGACATGACCTCCTGGCAATGTTATAATGTTAGTACCTGATCCACAATTCATGTTTTATTTTGTCATTCTGTTGTATTTCTTTTGACATGATCTTTGCTTTTTCCTCTGATATCTGTTTACCAGTTTTTACATGAGTTGACCTGTGTAAAAAAAGAGAATCTGTTTAATAGAGTGCAAGAATGCAATATTATATTTGATGTTTAGTCAACATAAAACAGCTCATTTTAGTGTATGCACACAAGCATCTGAATGATACTTTGTGAGGATACATCTTACATGTACTTCAATTAAAACCCCTGCCTTGTATTTCCCTTCTCTTTAGTCACAAAATATATATCAGCATTTTCCAAAGAATCCAGATGGCTCTCCTACAGACAGTGTAAGTACGCTATTACTTATCTAGCTTCTACCCCCCCCCCCCCCCCCCCCCCCGATGGAATGAGAATACTTCATTCAAATCTTCATTAAAACATCATGGATAATGATAATGTTTGTAACATATGGGAAAGCAGAAGAAAATATACACACAAACATGAAGACACATAACAATCTTTGGCAATTACACGTAGGTAAACATCAAGATTTTGTCCAAATGATAAAGAATAATTTGTGATATGATTGCACTTTGTTTGAAAATGCTAAACAAGCACACATGTTACTGTCATCCTAAAATGCATGCTGTGTTTTATAACAGTGCCATGTGGAGTCCTATTACGACGAGGCCAATCGGACCCTGTACCTACACTTGGTGTCGGTCTACGATGCATCTCAGCTGGCTCACTTGTGCCGGAATTTGCCTCAGCACAGCTCTCCTGCCGTAAGTTCTCCTGTGAAAACAACCAACCCATACAGGTTGTACATTGCATGGTATTTACAAATCTTCTACTGGACATTGCGTTTCTTGTTTTTAATGTTTGTTTTTCTCACTTTCCTTGAACAATTCTTCTGCAAATGATACTTAATTATACTAATTACTGGGAATTTTACCTTAAAATCAAGATTTTAACATGACCACTGACAATGTTAATATTTGTTTTGTTTTGTTTTGTGTTTCTTATTTTTGTCTATTCATGTAGTACTGTAGAGTTGTTGTTTTTTTTAATGGGTTTTGCTCTATAAATTGCCAAGAGCAAGGAAGCCATACATTCATGGTCAATCTTGTAATTAGACTGCTCTCAATGATCTCAATTATGTTCTAATTATTCACTGTATATGTGCTATGTATCTGTTTGACTGCAGTATTGCCGCAGTACTTCAAATAACACATGAGATCCCATTTGCTTCATTTCTTTCTCTCTGAATATCAGCCTTAAGTTCAAGCAGTGCATTGCATTGGGTTTCAGTGATCTTACTACAGTTGAACCTCTCTTATCCGGCCTCCCTTTATCCGCATCTCTCTATTATACGGACGCAATCTCGCCATGATTTTTTTTTAATAATTACGGGAGGAAAGGGGGATTCCCAACTCAATCTAACAATGGCGACCTACAGTTGACTTTGCCGAGTACGGTTTATTTTCAAGATCTACTTGATACATTTCTTAATAATTATTTAGGTAAATCATTCCAAGAATTAATAAAAGAAAATGATTTCATTCTTGCAAACACGAACCTCTATTTTGGGGTCTGTTACTGAGTGTAACAATGAAAAGGTTGCAGTATACACATTACTACATGTGGTACTACAATGGGCTACATCAGTACATGTGTATGTATATGTACATGTATAAAGCATTGAGTCTCCCATATCCGGCCAATTCCCTTATCCGGATGAGCCCCGGTCCCGACTTGTCCGGATACGAGAGGTTCAACTGTACATGTATACTCTGTGCTTACTCTATGACTTTTTCCCTCAGGAATGTCATGCATACTGGAAAGGTCACGAAGGTCACCACGCTAGACTGATGCTCTTCCTGTTTACTGTCTGCCATATCTTGATTGTGAGTTTATGGCATAGAAACAGAGCATGACTTATACTGTGTCATCTCCAGTTCGTATTTATGTATTCTGAATGGTTCACCAGTTCATCAGTTGACACTGTCATTCACCATGCAACTTCAGCATCATACAACTGCTGCATACTGAATTCTGAAATGTCCATAGACTTAATACGCAGGCCAGCAGGTTCCCGTAAGGAACAGGTTAACTGTAGCCAGGACACTCCTATTATTTCTGCCAGTAACAGTTGATATTCTCTTCCGACAACTTATACTCCTTTGGTACATCATACCTTTTCGGTTCAAATCACCATTTTTTTTTCTTAACTTGTCATAGCACTTATGTTTACGTTGTACCCAAAAGCTACGTCAGAAATGGTGATCAAATCACCAAAATATTAATTGATGTCAACAATCAGTAAATTGGATTGTGATATGTCAGCAAGAATAGAGCAGTGATGTTCCTGTGACATACTGTATGGTAATAGCAATTCTCAGTATCTGGCATAAAACAAACTTCTTGCTCCCTGTTTTTCAACTCTTTCTCTCCATTTTACTTTTGTCTGTTTGTCTTTGTCTGTCCATCAGGTGTTCCACCCAAGAGCTGTTTTCGACACCAGTTATGTCAAGCTGTTCAGAGCTCTGCAAGCCACAAGGTGAGACAACAGATGCCCAGCCAAGCGATAATAGCATGTCAAATAAAATGCTCTCCTTGTACAGGGAAACACCATTTGATATTATGACATCATCAACATAATGTGAAGGGGGTATACAGGACTCAGAGTGTGGTTGGTTGTTTGGTTGGTTGTTTCATAGCATGTGGTTCTTGGAGTATAAAACCTTCTTTGGCAGTTTTTTATCTACATCCTGTTTTTCTTTGATCCTGTTTCTATGAGTTATTGTAAAGTTTTGTAGTTATGTTGAATAAGGTAAGATTACATTTTGGTATAATTATGATACATGTAAGGCGCTTAGAAACTGTGTATTAAGTGTGATATGAATGTTAATTATTATCATTATTATTATTATTATTGACTTCACCTGCAAATAATTTCTTTGCTGCTCAGAGAGAAGTTGGCCCCTCACCTGAGTGCGAGCCTCAAGAGTCACTCCCTCAGCCGCCAGTGGCAGACTTCAGGCAGGATGTGCACCCCGAGGCTACTCTTCATCTGTCAACAGGTGGGGCCTTTATAACCCTTGGCTTGCCAGAGCCTTCATTGCTCACAGACCTGTCACAGTCCTTACACAATTCTGCTAGGCATGGGTTAACTTTGTAGTGCAATATCTGACTCAAACCCTTGCAGTAGATGTAGTGTTTCCATACTTTAGTATCAAAAGTGAATCTCAAACATCAATATCAAAGCTCAATGTGATAAAATATGATTGATGCATGGTACAGCTGTACCTTACCTACAATATGTGATATTGATTTCTGATTTTCTGTCTTGTAATCAAACAATGATTGCAACAGCTTCGTTCAGGTCTGTAATTTATGTACAGTTATGTCGATAAACGAGTCCATTTTGTGCCTTTCATGCATATATGTGCATCAAATGAATTAAATTGTCATTCGTGTAAGTTATTAAGCTATCAAAAGTTATAAACTGTTTCAGTTATGAAGCTTGAACATTCATTAAAATTGCACTTGAAATGTCTCCGTTTTACTCTAGTATACCCTGTGTTTATTTGTTGTAGAATGATCTCACGCGATACTCCAGACCAGATGAAAAAGGAAATGAAGCAAAGGGCAAGGTCAGTCAAATTAAAACGCTTGTCTTTACAATGCCTGTTCATGCCTTGTCACTGATGGTATGCTGGAGGCATTATTCTTCTGTCAGCCACAAGTGAATGCCTACCAATTTTTTTACTGTATGTCATTGTACGAGATACCCTTTGGACATGTAAGTTTAGTGCCATGCATAGTTATATCATGCCCTCAACCATGACTGGTCACTTTTGAATGTATTTCATTTCCATAGCTTCCTTTTTGAGAGAAGGCATAGTGGAAAGTTTGTTCTTTGTTGCAATATATTAGTTCTCAATATTGCCATCTTATGTACTTGCTATTACCACTGCTGAAAGCTAATCCAAGGCTCTTGGTGGCAAGTAGGCATCTGTGAATTATCAAGATCTCAAAGCATAATGAAACTATGCCCCAGGCTTGTCCTGATGAACACTTTGTCGGAGGTCAGAAGATCCAGATTTTGGTGATAGATGCATACATGTAATACTGTTCAGAAATATGTGATTATTTGTATCTGTGTTCCTCTTACAGAAGAAATCTCCACGCAAGGTTCTGCAGCTACATCTGGAAGATCAGATCTACAGAATCTTCCGGAAAACCCACATCTTGACAAACAATATGTGAGTTGGACAAAGAATAATGCAGTGTGTATGACAGGCTTCCTAGCATTTTTGTTTCCCTGATATGCAATGTAGCTCTTAAGAATTATTCTCACATATTTTCTGTTGTCTGGTTATGAAGTGTAGCCCTTTAAAATATTTCATTTTTACTATTGTTTCTCTTTTATGCAGTATAGCCCTTCAAAAATATTGTAATCCCCCCCCCTGTTTTCCAGGATAGCCCTTCAAAATCACTCCAACTTTTTCTGTTGTCCTACATTGCAGTGTAACCCTTCAAAAATATCCCAACTTTATTTGTGCCGTTACTTGGAGTAGACAATGAGTTTTACCTTCAGAGGGTCTGTGATAGTCCATGACGTGGCATTTTAATACCCATAATGTGCTTCGTTCACCAATAAGCACGCATGCTGGAGTGCTTCCTTTGCCTATTGGCCCAGATATGTAGAGACTAATTGTCAGTGAATGGAGATGACCTTATCTCCTAATTCCTAATGTGTCACTGTGGCCTTCCAGTTGAACTGACCTGCATTGCTGCACCTGAATGGGTCAAGTCAAATCTATATGTGACCCTCTACAACAAAAGGATCCAAAAGTCGAGGAAGGTCGATTTTCTGAAAATGACATGACATTATTCCCTTACTCTTCCACTTTCATTTCATTTATAACATGACTCATAAAAGTATGCAGTTGTGGAAATATTGATGATTTTATGAGACCATGTTGAGTGGTCTAGGAAATCAGCATTTCGAGAAAGCCGCCTTCAAAGTTTTCTTTCCAACACAATCATGATCAAAGGGAGGTAAGACAGTTTTCACCTCCTGACAATAGAATGTCCGCTCATAGCAACCTCCGCGATGTTCATTCAAGCTTAGCCTCAGTGGTCTACGCACGACCAATCAGTAGCCAGGATGCCACACACTGACCAATAAGATCACTCCCTCGTTGCTAGGGGCGGAGTCTATCTGCAGCGCTGAATCCAAATCTTCGGACACGTTTCTGTTACGTTGAAAGTCGGAAAATCATGGCCCAGAAAAATGCTAATTTCTTACTTTGCCTTTGATCATTTAGATTCAAAATTTCGGCAGATGATAGACAAAACATTAGACTTCATCATTGTGCCAACAAAAGAAATTCGATAGTTTTGACTGATTTTGATGATGTGACTTCAAACTCGATTTTCTCGGCTCAGTCATCAGCAACTTTAGGATCCTTTTGTTGTGGCGGGTCACACATGGTTTGAATACTGAATGCTGATAGAAAAGCTTGGCAAGTACGGCCACATGCCCGAGCACAGAAAAGCTATAGATGAAAGATTCTTGGATGTGTTCCTTTTGTTGCAGGTCCCACTGTCTCTTCAGCATTCCTCTCAACCAGGGTTTTGTCCACATCCTGAACCGGGACAACGAACTCAAGGACCCTGTCCACGAACTCATCAAGTCATACCAAATCATCAGTGAGACAAGAGGTGAGGAGACTGTGGGCTCAATTCTTGACTATGTTGGATTAGAAAGAAGAAAGTCAGTCAAGAAACACCAATATGTAAGAGATAACTGCAAGATATGTCTTCTCATTTTCAAGACATGATTGATGGATATGTAGGAAACTTGAAATATTAACTTTAAGATGTTCTGAATAACACTTTTTCTCCAACATATACACATATCCAAAAGACATTTCTGTGGATATGAAATAGACAACGACATATTTCTGTCTTGATGCAAGTACTGTTATTAGTTTTCTTGCTGTCAATTCCATTTTTGTTTATACTCTTAATGTGCACTTTGCATGTCATTCTTAGATATTTTGTTTTTGATGTGCATACTATAATTACAGTAGCTATGTAACAGATGCCTATCAAAGGCCATCAATGTCATTCTTATTATACATTGAATTCAAATTTATTTCATTTTTTTTTGGACCAAACATAACTTACACTTCACTCTTTTTTTGTAACAAAAGGATAATCTACAAACGGAAGCAGAAGAAAACTGACAAGAAATGAATATGATTTATTATTGAAAAATTGAGCAAAGAAAATGAGATTCCATCGGAATTTCAATAATAAAAGGATAATCTAGATAACTTTGTTTAGTGTGTTTTTAGGATTATGTTGTTGATAGTTGTAAAATCATCTTATGGTGTATAAAGAAGGGTTTTATTAATGAATTTTCAGTTGTATGCTTCTTTGAAAGGTTTGTACTGTATGATTACATGGAATTCACCATTTGTTAAGGTTATTCCATTTACTTGCAATCTTTTTTTTTTTTCAGTCGTGTTGTATCTCTTCTAGTTTTTAGTCTAGTCTATTTTCAGTGTATTGTGTCATGCATATATCGTTGTGTAAATGATATCTACTGTGTATTCGTATTCTAGCTCAATACATTGTCTGTATACTGTATAGTGATGTTTATGTATGTGGTCCTCAATGGAAGCCAACTTTACTGATCAGTGTGTTCTGCCCCATGATGAGGAATAAATTAAACCTGCTTTAATTCAACTGTAGGATCCCCGAGGGATGACAGTCGGCCATTCGTCATGCCCATCACAGTGGATAGCATGCCTTCTCTGACCGAGAAGAACAAGGACACTCTTCGTTCCTTTGTCGACCAGCACGCCAACCTGATTCTTGCCAAGAAGGGGTTCGACGACAGTTTTCGGGGTGCAACCATCGCTCATTTTGAGGTTTGTTTATCAAGAGATATCTCCCCTATTGTGAATAATTTATCTTTGGGTATACTCTTCCAAGAGGGGTCAAACCATTATTATTTCCCAGCATTGCTAGGTATTCATTTGTCATGTGTGGGTCTGATTCAGTTGGTGAAGCAGTTTGTGAGAATGTGGACTTTTTTTTTTTATCATAGCTCTCCAGGGTATGTGATCTTGAGGCGACAAGTCCCTAGAACCAACTTCAACGGCAGATTCCTCAAGGGATCATTTCTAAGAGTCGTAGGGTTACTGCTGCTGCTACTACTACTACTACTACTACTACTACTACTACTACTACTACTACTACTACTACTACTACTACTACTACTACTACTACTACTACTACTACTACTACTACTACTTCTACTACTTCTACTACTGCTACTACAGTAGTACACTGTAGTTGCAACACTTGTAAACACTTGGCAGGATTTGAAATTGAGACCTCATCTTTCAGTGCTGTATCCACTTTACCACAATGCTCAGAGTAAATGTTTTCTTTATTTTGTTTTATCTACCTGGTATTCTTTACCCAAACACACTCACCCGCGATATTCCAGGGCTGTTGAAAAATTGTCTGCTTTTCTGATTGGATTGTGACACATCAAAAAAGTATCCACTGAAGGCTATCAATATATTTGCCTGTATTCCAGAATGAATGGGGTTCAATGTAATCTGCTGTAATACTGTTGTGTACTGGAGTTGGAAAAGTTACACACTGCAACCTCTATATCTGTCATATCTGTAATCCAGATTACAAGCCACTTTGACATTTACTGTTATAATGTACAATAAATGTTGCCAAATTTTGCTGTTTGATGAAGAAAATTGTCATCTTCAAATTGAAAAACAAACAGCAACACTACTACTATTTGTACTGCATCAACAACTGATTCTTCTTTCTCTTTCACTTTATTGTTAATTAGTCTGTCTGTTACTTTTCTGTCCCCTGTTTTTAACTGTCCAGTATCCTACACTGAAGACGTGGATAGATGTAGCCACCTCGCTCTACGATGTGTTCGTGAATCCATCTGATGACCCCAAGCAGACGGCTTCCCTGACTTATCTCCAGACCGCTTTGGACCAAGATCTTCGCTTCTCTGAGATGTGAGGAACTTTCCCAATCGTTCAAATTCATGAAATTCTTCTGTCAAGATTTTTTTTTTTTTTTTTTGTAATTGCAACTGATTGACAAATTGCCCTACACCGATGTAAAATGAGCACTAGATTGATCAGTGTTTTAGTAGTAGCCATGATAACAGAAATCATGGGCGTACGTACTCGAGCAGGATTCGAACTTGCAACTTCCTGATCTTCGGACAGGTGTCATCTCCACTAGACCACTGAGCTTCCGCCCGACAGCAAGTGCTGGTTCTAATCTTGATAGCATGAAGCGGGTACTGCGTTGTGATTGAAATTCATGAAATTTCCCAAACAGTTGTGCATCTATCTAATGCATAATGTTAACTGTAAAGCTGTAGCTAATTTGTACATGAGACAGCAGTGAATTATTTCTTGTTTGTTGACACTTCTTTCTAACTACACGCAGCCGCTGTCGCGAAGCGACAGCGGCTGCACGTCTACTCCTTCGCAGACGTTGTCATTTTTCAGTGGTGGTTGTGCGACTCCTTCATGAATATCTTTTTTAATCGTGGAAAACTAAAATATAAGGAATCCCCGTAATCTATGATAATCATCCAATAATCGGTATGCGTATTTTTTTTTTTTAAATTACGTCAAAAACCTACCGAAATCCGTCCTTAAAATCAGGTCTGTGAGCGTCCGTATTGCTTCACTCCTCATCTTCTGCGTGTTATTGAATGGCAATCACTCTCCTATGCTACAACGTAGGTAGTCGGAGGTAGTCGGAGTGACGTCAAATCATGAGAGCAGCACGCGCGGAAATACATGGTAGAAGATGACAAGCTTTACATAGCACACGAAACGCACGGGCGTACGTAAAATGCTAACATGGTACCTCGGGTTGAGCGTTCGTGGCTGTTCGTTTATTTTGTGAATCATCGCACAATCTACTCCAAAAAATTCAACAATAAGGTTTGGATACCAACAAAACACCAAATTCAACTCAACCATCAGCAACATACGATATAGATGGGTGGCATTACTGTTAAAATCAAACAAAATAAAAGACATTTTTGTGGTCTTGCCGTCAAAAGTGACGGTCGTTTACGTACGTTTAAACACTAGTACATGTCAGACTGCTGTGCTGTGCACAGCGGTTAGGTCAGGCTAACTTCTTTCCAGAATTATCTTCCTTGTATGGCCCACTTTCTGTGCATAAACAGTGTAACTGGCACATTTTATATGTGAATGAATGCACAATGAATTTTAATATAGCTTGCTTTCTTCAGCAGTATTTTATACATGATGGGGAAGTTACTGTGCAGAATTTTTCTATGGAGATCATATAATCCTGTATTAATTGTGTCATTGAATTGTCACAATTTTTTTCAATTTCTCTCATTCTTCTTTGCAGGCGGTGTAAAAAAATTTTACCCATGGCCAGTAGGATGTATCAGGAAACAGCTTCATCCCATTACACTAGCACTGTTCACAGGAATAAGGTAGCCACATCTCATCTGTGATTTCTACACATTTTTTTTTATCCTTATTTCCCACACCATGTGTGCTGTGAGCACTATGTCTTGAGATAGTCTATTTATCTCTCTTTATGATATACTCTAAAACCAGAAATGTTTGCAAGCATGAATTTTGTGTTCATTTGCATGCATGAATTTTGTGTTCATTTGCAAGGAGCAAGGATGCACAAACTTAAAATGCAATTGAAAATTCTTGTGTACACTGTACATTGAATGCCAGTGACAGTATCCTAAAAAAAAAAAAAAATTCATGCCACGAAAAAGACTGTGGGCTTCAATTCATGAAAGTTCATGCTGTGAATATTTCTGGTTTTACAGTAATAAAATCCTATCTCCATTCCTTTGCATCATTTCTTCTTTCTGTTAAAATTGTCATCATAAGAATGTGTATGCTATGTTTTCAGGTTTGAATGAAGTGTTTATGTTGCCAGCTCATCATACAAATTGTGTGTTATCACTGATGTACATGGAAAAAATTAGAGTTCCATACATAGCAACCTGTGTGCTACATTTCCATACATAACAATCTGTGTGTGGAAGCACCAAAATGGTATCACACAATTCATAGTCCAATATATGTAAATACATGACATGTTGATTTTGGTATTACTTTTTCTTTGAATGTGCAGCTAATGCAGGCCATGCACACATACTCTCAGCACGCCCGAGGTCCAGCCTATGAGACCTTTGCCTTGCAGCTGCAGGAAGAATGTGAGAGATTCTGGCAGAGTGGCCGCCAGCTCTGTGAGGTGGTCAGCCTCACGGGACACCACTGCATTCACAAGGTAGAGGGCGCTTCAACATTCTGGACCATAAGACAGTATACAAATAATGACTACTGTGAGGGGCACAGTTAAAATTATGGGCCCAAGGTGATGTGAAAACCATAACTATGCCCGGAGCGAGGGCCTACATAATTTTAACTTTGCCCCGAATATCAAGCTGTCATTATTTGTTTTATATACCGAAAATATAGATTTTGTAATATAGATACCGAAAATATAGATTTTGTAATATAGATACCGAAAATATAGATTCTAGTCTCTTTTACAGCACTCGTAATCAATGCTGATCGACAGCGTGGCGGTCGTATCATTGGTGCGTACATATGAGTGATCTATGCGTACGGGGTTGTGACTGTCTCCAAACCTATTTACAGGGCACTGTTGATTCTATGCCCCGGGCACAGTAAATCATGATGTCATTTTGATCAAAAATGGGGCACAGCTATTTTCATGACTCCACTTTTAACCAATCAGATGAGAGGAATCTATATATGAGGTATATAATAGATTCTTTGTTATGAGCAAGAAAAGGATTGATACTGGTGAAACAGGGAGAGGATCGATCTACTAATATCATGGATGCATTCAAAGAACTCTTATTTTTTTTTAAAAAGTAGACATATACCACTTTTAACCAGCAGTAGATCAAAAAATAAAGGTTTCTATCTGCAAATTGCTCTCCCTCTCTATGACCCAACAATCAAATTGTAGAGCAAGATATTAACTAAAACTTCTTTTTTTTTGTGGAGGTATTTTATGGAAGTCTAAAAGTGAGATACAAAGTACAGGAATGTCCATGATCACTCAATAGGATGTTTCACTTTTTTAACCACTTTTGCTCACAAATAATCAGTTTTAGGCTTGAGTGACACTAATGTACAGCGCATTGAATATTGGGGCATATTCTGTGTGTGAAGACAACAACCTATAGAAGTGCTATAAGGACAAAGCAGATGGGGTGTGCTTGCTCGTTTGAATCTTAATATGTGTTGCTAGGAGATTTGTTTCAGATGTTACAGTTGATTTTTATGGCTTATTTAATTATTTATTCATTTATTTATCTATTCATTCATTCATTTGTTTTTTTGGTCATTTGTTCATTCATTCATTCATTCATACATACATACATTCATTCATTCATACATTCATTCATTAATTAATTCATTTGTTTGTTTATTTATTTATTTTATTAGTTTTTCTTTTTATTCTGAGTAGAATGCTCATGGAATGTTACAGTAGATTCCCAACTGCTCTTTCTTCCTTTGAACAGTTGATGCCTACATTTAGTGTATCAGAGTTGAAAAGATATCTATCATCCGTCTGTCCGTCATTCAAACCCTTCTTCACAATTTTTGTTGTTTGCTTTTCAGCTTCACCTCCTCCCCACGGATCCCGAAATGGACACGCCCAGAGATGTGGTCCTGACTCGCACCCCACACACCAACAACAACCAGACACCCTGTGCCTGCAACTGTGGCAGGTCATCTGGCACGAGGGAGGATCCTTTCGATTTGAAGGTCGGTTACCGTAAAGCCAGATATTTTTTTCAGCCTGAAATTCTTGTGAATTGGAGCCAACTGTTTTTTTTTGCAGCATGAAATTGTTTTCAAATTGCCACTGGCATTCATCGCATAAAGTGTAGAAGAACTTTTGCATGTATTTCATTTCTATGAATCTTTGCTCTTTTGAAATTAAAACACATTTGAAAGTTGGTTTTTGTAAAGCAAGATTTTTTTTTTGCAGCTTGAAATTTTTTTGAATTGAAGCCAGCTGTCTTTTTTGCAGCATGAAATTTTTTGCAAATTGCCACTGGTATTCATCGCATATAGTATAGAAGAACTTTCACGTGGTTTTTTTATTTCGCAAATCTTTGCTCTTGCGAAATTAAGATGCATGCGAACATTTCTGGTTATACGGTATCATTTGTGATTGTTCTTTGGTGGGTGATCTGTAAATCAACTTGCGTGCTTTCTTTGTCTTCTGCATGAATGTCTTTTTGTCTGGTTACTCCAAGTAGATCTCAGGAGCTCCTCATCATTAGTGAGTTGCATTAATTCAGACCCCTGCTCTCTCCCCCCACAGGTTGCCAATCTGGACTTCTTTGAGGAGCTGGAAGAGAAATGCTGCAAGGACCTGCGCCACATCAACTTCCCCGTCTACATTCCGTCCCCCTCCAGACGACCATCAGAGGTAACACGAGACGAGGAGGAGGAGGTGCAGGAGTCTAGAGGAAAGGATGATGATGCAGATGATGTTGATGAGAGGGATGAGGCAGAAGATGAAGAAGATGAAGAGGAAGAGGAGGAGACAGAGAAAATGGAAGAGACCGGACTCCAGGAGGACCTGTCCACGAAAGCAGTGGAGAAGATCAAGTTTAGCACAGGTATGAAGCGTACAAACCTTCTCCAGACAGATAAGATTTTAATATATTCTTCTCTCTTTTTTTCACACTTTCTCTCTCTATCTGTTTCTTTCCTGAGACCAACTGTATCGTTTGAACCCTAGAATGTAAAATAAGTCATTTCCTTTTAATCATTTATTATGAGAGAATTAGTAATATCTCACAACCTTGTGCATTTATATATATATTGGAAACACATGTAGTGACAATTATAGAAGTTGTCCGATTAATTGAAATGGACCACCAACATGTCTATGGTGGCCACATGTCTTACAAGTATGGCATCATGATTTTTGTTTTTCTTGTTGGTGTTATGATTTGCTTTGTACTGCTGCTTAGGAAATAATGATGGTTTGTAAACAAGAAACCATGTCACCTAGTGTATGGCTATAGGATCGTTATGCAGGACTAGGCAATGACTATAAAGTGCCATGCCTTGGGGCACAACAGCTGCTTTCAGGGTGCTTGAATCAGGAACCTTTATTATGAATGATAGTCTGTGGTCTTCAAATCCATAACAGCTCCTTATTGATAGTAATGATTACTGTAGCAACAAGATATTTTTGTAATCACTGATTTCATTGCTGAACTTTATCTAGTCAACCTCCTCATGTCATACAAATATGTATCTGTACTTGTTTTCCCCAAAAGACATGAAGGGAAGTGAATCTGGGATGATGACCCCTGACCATAGCCTTGGTCAATCTGCTGCCGAGGGCTCCCTTCCCACTGGCCAGACCATTCCGCACACTTCTGAGAGTTCCGACGTGCTGAGTGGAGAGCATCAAGACGATGTCAGTGCCAAGGAAGAGACAGGTAAAAGTAGTCATGTTGAAAATTCTTTTGTAACAATTAGAAAAAAAAAATAAAGGTGGATTGTTCATGACAGTATCTTCAATACTAGATTCAGAGCAAAATGTCTTAAGCCTGCTGCACACTATACAACTTACGACTGACAGACTTTGGATCTGAAATAAACAAGCGTGTTTATTCTGAGGCTATTGTGATTGATTTCGGATCCAAAGTCTGTTAGTTGTATAGTCATGAGTTGTACAATGTGCGTCGGGCTTTAGACAATGTGTGTTTACAGCTCCCTGGAAGATTTTCAGTTTAAGTGGGCAGTATTTTAGGGTTCTTTTGGAGACGAAAGAATAAAATCTTGAATAGTGTTTGCAGGGTATAAGAACTGGCCCAATTTATAAAGAAGATTAACTGTATCGTAATGGAATACTTCCCACTGATATGATTTGTTACGTGGACATATTAAGCACTATTGGGCATGTTGTATAATTTTTTTTAATTTTTTATATATACTTCCTAGATGATGCAGATGGCAGTGGTAGTCAGTTTAGCAGCCCACTCCAGGGCATGCTGTGTAGTACGTCCCCACGTGGTATGCTCCCAGCTTTCTCCTCTTGGTCACTGATCTGTTTAGGACCATCATCCCTCTACCATCCCAGCAAAGGTGAGCCCTCTAGTGTGCTAGTGATAGGCTGTGATGGTGTTAAGAGATGATTATGATTATAATAGCTTGGTTTGGCTGATGATAATGTTGGTGATTATTATCATTGCTTGAATAGTTTTGTTGTTGGTGATCTTGATGATGGTAAAGTGTTAGTGATGATGATGATGATGATGAGGAGGAGGAGGAGGAGGGCAGTCATGATGATTGGTTGACTTTCGAGACGGTGATGATGGTGGTTAAGTGATAGTGATTATGCTGTGGTGATGATGATGGTGATGATGTTTATGTTTATAATCATCACCATCTTCATCATCCTCCTTCACACCATCAATATCCTCCTCATAATGGTAATGATAATGATGGTGATGATGATGATTTGGCAAGATGGATGATAGTAATGTGATTCTGAAGTTCACTGTGATGATGATAAGGAAGAGGACGATGATCCCAGTGATGACAGTGAGGGTTAAGAGGGGAAAACTCCTGCTTGTACAGTCGAAAGCTAGCTGATAATATCTGTCTATTTTGCATGTTTGATATATTTTGATTCAAGATGGGCTTGTTTGTTTACTTTTGCTTATATTTTCATTGTAATTATGATCATCTATATTTAAAGGTCTCAAAACAATTGTATGATACATGTTCTGAATGACTTCCAAGTAATAATGCAGTAATTCTCTTCAACAAATTGTGTGAAAGTTACTGAAATTGCATTCTACTATTACCTTATTGTATTTATTCAGAGGGGTGAGAAATAGTACTATTGCGTTTGTTGTCTTTTGTATGCTCTATTGTAGGTCTAGACCAGCGCAGTTTCCTGCGAGAGAGCAAGCACTTGTTACCGTGGGACATCCCGATACCAAAAGGCGCGGTCCTTGACTCACACTGGCCCTCGCCTAGCGAGACGGTGTCCACCTCCAAGAAAGGCGGGCGTGGCCGGGACAAGAAAGGTATTTAACTCTGCAGATATCTCATCCTGTCTCCAGTGTCCAAGACTGACAATCCTGAATGTTACATTGTATAGGTGTGGACATATATGCTCGAATGTTTGCATTGAGTAGAGTAAAAAGGACAGTGGAGCTCGTATCTATGCTTATCTTGTAGCTTCAATTGTGGGGAACAAGAAATAATGTACTGGTGCAAAGTTTGCTCTGCTGGATCCTGAGCATTGTACATGTTCATCATGATCATGTATAATTGCACTTGGCTCGTATTCTCTGTCACCCATTGTGTACAGCTTTCCACCACAGCACACACGTAATTGAAGAATTTCGCTTGACTGGAGTCGAGTATTACCAACAGGCGTATGCTTCGGTGCACATATACGCTGATAGGCAACCAATGCATTTGTAGCAAGTCTGTGTTTATTGTGGTTTTCTATGAATGTACTGCAGTGGGCAGTGTACTGAGATTGATTCAGTTGAAAAACCATAGTATCTGACCACCAACTCTGTTTCAGATGTAGGGTGTTGGAAGGCAAATAGACTATTAAGATGCTGTGTAATTCAGATATTTCAGAGGAGGTTGTTTTTTTTCTCTCTTCTTCCTTTTTACTATAATTTATATGTGGTACAAAGGCATGTCCTCTGTTATGTATGAAGGCAGGATGTTCTGTCCACCATATATGGTATGAAATGAAAATTCTGTGAGTGGTAGAGTAGCATGTGAGCAATGCCGAATTTCCTGTTTAGGTTTTACACAGAGAGAGGCAGCCATGAAGCACATAATCCTGTATTGAATTTTTAGCATTTTTTTGATGAAAGCTGCTCTGCAGACAATTTGGTTTGTAACTCCATGTTAATTCTTATGTCTTTGTTTTTGATATATTTTGTAATAAAAAAAATAGAAGGTTTGTATGTGTATAGTCCATCATAATGAGTGGAAGTTAATGAAGACTGTCTGTTAGTCTATTGGTCAGTAATGAAGTACAGTTTATATGCAATTTTGATATATATTTTTGGGTTCCATGACATTTGCTCCTGCGCAATGTGCTCCAGTGAAATATCTGCATGCTAAGCCAAACAGTAATTCTACCCACAAACATAACCCTTACCCTAATCCTAATCCTCAGATTAACCCGTTGAGGACAAGTCCCGAGTGTACTCGGGCAAGCATCTATGGGAAATGCGTGTTGTAGCAAAATCAAACCGTCCTCGATGGGGTAAACTAAACCTAAAACCTATCACAACCCTAACCGTAACCCCAAGTTCTTGGAGAAAATAAGACCAGAGCATCATCGCAGGAGCAAATGAAGAGTTTGTTTGCAAAAACCGATAAGTCCATATTTGTCAAATGGAGATATTTGGGATTAAAGGTCAAGAAAAATAAAGGGAATAATAAGAAAATTTTTGCTTCTTTTGACCATAACTTCAAAAATATACCTTTATATGTAGTGACCAATATATCATTTAAAAGGTTTTATTTTGTACTTTATGACAGAGACCGTACTTCAAAATCTTCAAAAATGGACTTATCGGTTTTTGCAAACAAACTCTTCAAATGTTGTGTCACCTTATTTTTGATGCATTGTGGCCCCACAAGAGTTTTAACCCTCAAGATATGTAACCAGTCATGATCATCACAAATGACTCATTTCATTTTTCCCTTGTGCTTCTGAAGATGGGAGTGACGGTCTGCGAGCGTACATTGGCAACGAGTATGAATGTCCGAGGGGTCATCGCTTCATTTGCTCTGGGCCAGACAAAGTGGTCAAGGTCCCGTCCGGGTCTGGGGGGCCCAAGGAGAGTGGGAACAAGCTTGTGACCTCCGATGTACCTCTCCACTTCCCGTGTCCATGCAGGTAGGAATGAAGGCCTATTAGTGACGGTCATCTTCACAACGTGAACCTGCTACTGTTGTTTTCTGAATGATTGGTGTATGAAGTTCGAGTGTGTTCCATACAATATAGTTTGTGCTCCAAAGACGTGCCTTGTCATACACACCACACCTCTCTCACACACCACAGTTGATATGGGATTTCAGCAAATGATGTACCTTCATATTAGGTAGTACCTGTTTTGGTATGTCCAGACAATTTAATATTTATTACCGTGCTCTTGATAGGTAATTGTGTGTAGCTGTTTTAAGATAATCATCACATTTGATAATACAAACAATAAAGATGAAAATAATTGAAACAGTAGCAGTAACAGTAAGAAAGTGCTTTATTTGTGCAAAGATGTAATACACAATTTCCCTACAGCATCTACATTATCATGTAAGAATGGGACTTTGCAAAATGATAACACGGAGGTGTAAAGCAAGTGAATCAATACAATAAATGCAAACATACAAATTGTCACTAAGAAGTCAAAGAAACCACTTTGATGATTTCTATTTTAATATTTAAGCATAGTAATGCTGATTGAATCGTTAAGACGTTTGTGATTGTGAATATGCAGATCTAATAAGCCACCACTTGGCCAGTTGATTCGCACGTTTGTGGTGACACCACCCGGACCAGTCTTCATCAAACTCAACCCCAAGGTCCGCCCTGGTCCGCACCCCACCCCAATCTTCTACCCCCTGCCAGGGGAGGTTGGTGTCACACTGTCTGCCAGCAGCATGTGGGTGCTCCGCTATCCGTATCCTTGTACATCACGACATCTTCATATTGATACAGCTGTCAATCATCAAAGATACAGTCAACATAAGAAATCAGATAATTAGATTAATAGATATATATATATATAAGTGTGTAACCAGAAATAAAGAGACAAATAAATAGATATGTGTAAAAAATAAAGATAATCAAGTGGTGTCCTTACATTCATCAAAAAAAAAAATAATCATTGAATCATTGAATTAATAGATAAACTGATAAATGACTGAAAAAATGAACATCATTTGAATATATGTTGTTTCTTTTGTGTTGTTATTGTCCTATATTTATGAACATAGAATGCCTTTGTCTGACAGTGATATACACATGCATCGAGGGAAATGATTAAACAACATTAATTTTCATCAGAGAAGGGGTACATCTTGTTATGAATACAATTACAAATCTTACAAACTTGATGAAAACTTTCTTTACTTTGTTTTTTGGAAAAAAACAAACAAACAAACAAACAGTGTCATTGCTTGGTTCTCCTTTGTCTTGGAGGTCATAGAAAAGGAACAGACATTTTGTCTGAGAATTGTTAATGCATTTCTCATTCCTCTGTCTTGTCTGAAGAAATGGTGCTGTGTTTTTCCACACCACTTGGAATTTTAATAAAGCAAAATTTAGAAAAAAAAACCTGTCAAGAAATTTACTCTGTATTCAGATAAAACTGTAGCTGTTAGCATTTGGATGGAAATAATTGCTGCTCACTGTGACAGATTACATACTTTGTTTTGTAGGGGAATTTTCCAGTTTGGATTCCAGTGATATTTCAGATTAATAACTTTCAAGTAGGGAGCTATGTTTATACAACATGTTATGATCTCTCATCCATCAGCCACTTCTGCAATATTTCCCATATGGTGCCTGTTTATGTCTGCAAGCATTGGGGGTAGCAATATGTGTCTTTAGTCAAACAGGGAGGCTGTGATGACTAGGAGAATTATAATATCTTTTCATTAGCAGTGAGTTTCCAGACATTTATGCCAATCTGCAAAGAAGGCATTTCAGCAGATGTACCAGTCAGTGAACAGAGTGCAGTAGTAAAAGGTTCAAGTCATGCTATCAATGATAATATGTTCAGCTGTAGTATTTTCATGCATTACCATAACTTCAAGACCTTGTCATCCTTGATGTAAGTCCTCAATACTAGATTTGTGTACATGAGTGAGGCGGGTGCGGTGATGCCTCCGACGGACAACCAGCCGACGCCCGGAGCCAAGCTCCTCAAGGGACTCTTCCTGGTCACCCTCCAGCCACCACAGTCATGAGCGGAATCTCTAGAGGGCGCTGTTTACCACAGCACCTCTCTCTCTCTCTCTCTTGCCACCAATGACCGGATGAGGGTTGCAGGCGGTACAGAGGAACTCTGATGTGTAAGATGACACGCCAGTCCATCCTCCCCCTCTGATGAGCCATTTGTCAACCTGTGCCCCCTCGCATAAAGATGTCATAAAGATTCCAGTTACCATGGTAACAAGTGAGGTGCTCTCATCTTCTTGGTTGGTTTTTGATGCTCTCTGCTGCTGCCATGGAAACAGCAGTCATTATGTGTCTTGCAACTGATGAAAAGTGCTTTATGAAAGCAGGTCCCCGATGTGATGATGATGCAAAGACAGAAAGCAGATGTTGCAAATGAGAATCACTAATTTCCTGGAGTCTACAAATACTCTTTTGGTGATGCCAGGGCATCAGGCAAATGCTTTAAAACTCCTCACAGCCCCTGTGTGGGCGGTTGCAAATTGTTATTAAAGGGATGACAGGTTTTGGTGACAATAGCAGTGGGATTTAAGAAGAGGAGGAGGAAAAAGTGGGGGAGGTGAGGGAAGAAAGTCAGAAGAAACAGATTGACAGGATGATGTACGCAGATTGCACGTTGATATACAAATAATGAATGGTCATGAGTGCAATACAAGATTTCGCATGAGGTGAAAGATGAGGTGCTATATTCAACAAGGCAAGCCAAGTTGAATATAGCGCCTTCCACTGCAGGAGGAAAGACCAGACACTTTGTTTTATACAATACCTAAGATGTCAACAGATGCGGACCAAACCAATTCTTTAATATGGTGCAGAAATGGCAATTTTTTTTTTTTTACATGAAAAGCAAACTTTGTACATTGTATCGTAGCATGATACAGGTAGTCATACTGTATGCGAGAGCGATTAGCTGAAGTTGTTGACCATGAAGTGAGTGACTGAATGCAAGCTTGTAACTGCTCATGGTAAAGATAGGTACGTTGTGACATCAGAGGCGTGCAATGGTGCACAAACTATGAGTTGATCATGAGCCTTACACAGGAGTCAATGTAAATTGGTGACATCAGCCGTGCAATATTATATAGAATTGCTCATCAAAAATTGCACCCCTCAACAGGAACAACATGCAGTGGTACGTTTAAGTGCGTGTCACATGATGAGCAATCCTTCAATCATATAACTAGATTGTTTGTAGGTATTGTATAATAGATATCATGATGGCACTCTCATTCATTTCTTTGATATCAGAGTAAAGATGCTTACAAATTATCTCAGCTGTCAGGCAGATGAAGTTAGAAATTTACTTCAATTAAGCCCAAACTGGCCAAGATGGTCACATTTTAGTAAAATGCAACTTCAATTTTACAAATACAGCAAATACATGATTGTATGTTTGCATTGACAACAGTTCATATATAGGTTATGTAAAGCACTTTTATCTAAGAAAGAATCTTTTCTTAAACTCAATACTGGTACCTTTCTCCTCCCTGTTTTTTTAAATATTCATTATTGTTTTTATTTTCTTAACATTGTGTTATCAAGAGTTTGCACCGACACCTAGTGGAGGAAGTCTGAAGATGGATAAGTTTTTTTGGATGTTTAGAAGTTGTACTGTTACTTTGGAGATTGTTGTACCAGTATAATTATGAGAAATTTGAAGGTTTTTTTTCTCACAACTAATTGTGGCGTACTTGACCATGAAAAGATTCAGAAAAACATTGAGGTGCAGTGCATGGTTGAACAGAAAAAATGGGAGCAAAAGGTTGAGGTATAACCACAGGTTTTATGTAGCGGACTGTAATCATGAGAGAAATTTAGTTAGGGCAGTTGCTTCAAGAATATGTGTAGCAATTCAAACAGGAGGATGCAGTAAAGTTGTATGTAGCAAAAGTCTGTTTATTTGACTTGCTTAAGTATCAGTTTCATAGCTTATATGGCAATCCGAAAGCCATGTATGATATTCCTATCATGAACAACTACAAAATGATTTTTTTCTCTCTCAAATTCGAACAGATAGACAGAAATCATATGTTGTGATTGCAAAAGCCACACTGAGTATGTGAAAAGAATTACCAATGGACAGCTGTGGCCCCAGGAATGAATGTATACAGATCTTTACATGGTTCTCTTTTCGCTCTGTTTTGCCCATTATGTTGTATATCACACCAAAAGTGTTCTGCAGAATCACTGTTCACACTCTAAATCCTCCATTCATGCATTCATATTTTTCCTACGTAATAATATACTTTTGTATCATTAGGGTAACAGGAATTATTTGTAATTTCTATGGCAATAGCAATACATCTTACGATCTGATTATGGATGGCTGTTGTCATGGTAACTGCTACTGTTGGAGGTCACAAGTACCACATACTGGTATGTTGTGCAGTATGGCCCTCCTCCAAGAGAGACGAGAGAATCAAGGATTAGTGATTTACAGATTATATAGATGGCTACTATTCCATGTTACAGTGAAATTCAAGTACTGTATAAGCTGTTATTTTCACGTACAGATATTTTTGCGAATGAGGATATCACGGACATTTACGTGAGATGTTGTTTTCGTGAATGGACACCAACGCTACACACGTAACATAAGTGCGCCACATTTTCGCGTGTTGTTAAAGTTGCGGTCCAACAGTGATTCGCGAAATTCACAAAAATTAAACCCTCACGAAAATAACAGTTTATACAGAATAGCAAGCTTGCTTACAACAAGGTACTGCTCTTAACGAGATGACTTTGGCAATCCCGATTGTCCTTTTCAGTATTAAGCTTGTCTCTTTGTTTTACATGTAGTACGCTTACAATGAGATGCCACTTTTAACAAGGTAAAATCAGCAATCCTGGTGACCTCATTATAATAGGATTTTTCTGTATTCCTCTGTAACATGGAAGAAAATAGAGATTTCAAACTGGTTGTGATTTAAACAGATTAACCAGATTTGTAGCCAAGGATGTGATACTTGTGGTGCAGACAAATGTACATGTAGGTGTGTGCATTGTAGATTCACAAGAAGCATTATCATAATTTTGCAAGCATAGATTAGCAAAGATACATGATCAGGATAAAATCTATGCTTTCATTCATATCTTGATAGAGGCCATACAATGTACATCACAAGTTTAAATGCCTACACATCTCAAATACAACGGAACCTCCTTATAAAGAGGCCAGATAAAACCCAAAGCAAATTACACTGGACAAAGATGATGACATAGATCCTCACATATTTCTGAAATATAGTTGAATGTAACTCCATGACAATACCATGTGCTAAACAAGTTCACCTGTATAGAATTAATGCATGCCTTCTTCTTTTGTTCTGCTTCCTTGAGCCCCTACTCATGCATTCTTGTTGTGAGGCTGCCCATGTCATCATCCTTGTTCATTGTGATTTGTTATAAACTTTGAAAACACTCCTATTCCTCATCCCAATCACTACAAATTCTGAAACTTTGTACCCAATGTAACCAAGTTATTGTTGTTCATATGTAGAAGTCTGCAAATCATCATAGAGCTCTCCTTTAATATAACAATTAGGTGATTTTGCAGATCCCAAGTCTTTATATTCCTTTGTTTTTGAACCCTAATATAGTGAGAAACTTGATATAAGAAGGTAATTGCCATGGTTAGCTGTAGGTCCTCAGTGTAATGAGGTTCTGCTATACTGCAAAGCTGAAACATGCATATATCATGCACTTGATGACAGACAGGTGTTGACTGTTAAAATGATCGTGCATGGTGAGAACTCAGAGTGAGTATTTTAGTGATCATTGCTGGACAAATATATTTTCTTCTTTGATAGGTATAAAACAAGTTAAACTAAATGTGCTGGAATCATGCAACCTTCAAAAAGGAATCATGCAACCTTCAAAAAGTAATCATGGTTTAGAATTGACAATACCACCACCTGCAACACATTATGTCCAATAGCTGTCAGAGGTATCTTATTCAAAGAATCCATACTTTTTCTCAATGATGAGTTAAGATGACTTTCTTTTTACATAATCACTTATTATGTCGGTTTTTAGCATTGTGATGAATAGAATGGATGTTATAAAATGATAAAGCAGACCCTAATCAAATGACTGTTTGAGAGTGTACACATGACCAGGCATTTAATTTGTCTAACACATATTTTCGCTTATGACAACTCATAAGTTCAGTATAATAACTGGTCATTAGCACTTTCTGTAGGTCTAATATGTCCAATGACAAGGATCTGCTGCATCATTTCATAAAACAAATGATACACATAATTTTGTTTGAGAGGTAGTGTGTTAATTAATCACACTTGGTACCTTTGAAACAATCCAGGTGCTCTTCGCTATCACCTTGGGTCTGTTAGCCTGTCCCAAAGTTACCTTGTGTGGATAATTCATACTAATGCTCTCACTGATGTGTATTATTGGTATACTAATGATCTAAACTAGTGCTTGATGGCAGGCACAGTATATGGCTATTGGTTAAAATCATGTGCCATGTGAGATTCAGTACATGGGCATAAACATGTTGACATCTCCCATTATCTGTTAATACATGTCATTGAGTTACTGAAGCAAATTCCTCTAATAAATAATGCTGAACTGGCATTTTTTCTTTAAATAACAAAGTAATTATACACTAACTTGTGAGTGCTAGTTTTTCTTTTATCAGTACTTACTCTGTTCAGTTGTGAATATTAGTGTAATTCTTTTGCAGTACCGGTAATTTCTACAGCGAAGTTTGCTTTAATAATGCAGTGTCCTCTTTGTAGAAAACTGTGCAAATTGAAATCAGAAGTGATCAATTAGGTTATGCAACCCTCTAACAATGAAAACAATATGGTGACACTATTGATAATAGTGATGGTGATGATGTTGAAGACAACGACGATGATGATGATGGTAGTGATGATGATAAGAATGATAAATAGTAATAACTACAGAAGCACTCTGGGAGCGTAGACCTCTGCCAAGCAGCTCATTTCTACCACTGATCGTGTTCTTCCATATAGAGATCAGTGATTTCCACCCATATGTATAATTATGTACATGTATGCATGCTGATTTCCCAATATAGAAGCCTTTTGTTACATCATCAACTTCCAGGTGTGTGGCGTGCCTTGCCCTAGCAGAAACTAGAGCACACACTAGTGCACGTATGCAAACCTAAAAAAAAAAAATTAAAAAAAAAAATTGCAGCTTTAACTCCGAAGTTCATTGACCCTACCTGCCAAAATATATTGAAAATCCTTTGTAAAATTTATAAAAAAATTCTTGGATCACTACCAAAATTTTATCATCTGTTCCTTGTGTCCTTCTTAACCTTTCCTGTAAATTTCATCCAAATCTGTGCACAACTTTTTGAGTTATTTTGGACACAGACAAACAAACCAACCAACAAACAAACCAATGCTAATGAAAAGATAACCTCCTCCCTTGACAGAGGTAATAAAAGTAATGATACGGAGGATTATACAATGTAGTAATTGAAACAAACCAACAAACCAACAAACCAATGCTAATGGAAACATAACCTCCCTTGGCGGAGGTAATAAAAGTAATGACACTGAGGATTATACAATGTAGTAATTGAAACAAACCAACAAACCAATGCGAATGGAAACATAACCTCCCTTGGCGGAGGTAATAAAAGTAATAATACTGAGGATTATACAATGTAGTAATTGAAACAAACCAACAAACCAATGCGAATGGAAACATAACCTCCCTTGGCGGAGGTAATAAAAGTAATAATACTGAGGATTATACAATGTAGTAATTGAAACAAACCAACAAACCAACAAACCAACGCTAATGGAAACATAACCTCCCTTGGCGGAGGTAATAAAAGTAATGATACTGAGGATTATACAATGTAGTAATTGTTATTGATGTTATTCTAATGTCAATGCTCATAAGATTCAGAAAATCATATTCCATTACATCTATTCTCTGTTGTTGTTTTTTTTTTTTTTTCTGTCATGCAATTTTCCCCCATATTCCTAGAGGGACTATTGGCTAATAATAGCTGACTGGGATGTGAGAGACGCTGTGATGCAAGTAACCATCTGGTGTGGTGGTTTGTGGTATTGATGGCTGTGGGTCTCAGGTGGCCCGCGGGGATAGACATGAGTGGGACTGTCTAGGAGGATTTAGTTCCTTCCACTTTCAATCATAACTGTCTTGGCAGCTACCAGAACCCCATGTAGTCTCCATTTTTAAACCCTTTTCTTCTTCTTTTTTGTGTGTTTGTTTACTTGTGTGCTTGTTTGTGAGAAGAGGTCTTCAAATGTTGTATGTAGGGCCTAATGGAGTAGAGAGCTCACAATGATAAAGGAACTTGTTCTGCAGAAGTCAAGAAACTTGACAAATTCCTAATCTTATCTTATGTTTATTACTTCTTCTGTTTTTTGCTGTTTTCAGGTAATTGTGTTCATATTCTACCACGGATCAAAACAGTTGATAACATTTGTTTGTTTGTTTGTTTTTCTGTTTGTGTGTGTTGTTGTTGTTGTTGTTTTTGTTTGTTTGTTTGCTTGTTCTGTTCTCCTGGCTCTTTCTCCCAGTCTAGCCTACAGTAAATGCTTGAATCAGACAGTCTTTATTTATGAGACTTTCATGGGATGTGCATGATGGGATGTACATCATATCATAAACAGGTGTAAATCCTCTCCCTTTCTCCTTGAAAGCTGAAACTCACAACTTGTGTGTGTGTTTATGTGTGTGAGTTCTCTTTCTTTCTTGTTCCAGTCAACATAATTATGTTCATAGCCAACAATCAGTTGTCAATCAGTTATCAGTGATGGAGACACTGTGTACAATGCCAAGATCTTATGTAGTCTGCAGTTTTAGACCCTTAGATCTGGTGGTGTTCTGTTCATTTCTTATGCCTGTGTTTCTCTCAACAATTAGGATATTCAAATTGATGATGCTTTTATCAAGGTTTTTATTGCAGCTGATTGAGACAAATTGCCCTGGAGTGTTTGCCTATCACTAGCTATGAGGCGGTTACCGGGTAGCTAGGTAGTATGGTGAATACGCGTGTAAGATGCCTATCTTGCAATAAGGAGGTTGTGGGTTTGAATCCCACCCAAAAGTTTTTATATGATTTATGATTTTATATCATGGCTAGAACTAAAACACTCTGAATGATCAGTAATTATTTTCAATATGTTAATGAAAGGCACGTGTCAATCAGTTGCAAGATTAGGATATATCCTGTGCAAGAGATGGAATGATTTGAGTTCACTGTGGATATTACTGAGGCAGGCTTGGAAAAAAAATTGCCTAGATGCAGGAGAATGGGGGAAATAGTTTGTGTGAGGGGTTTGGGCTCAGCCAACTCCTTGTTCAATGACCCTTGTATTGTGTAGGGACAACCTCTCTGACCCAGCACATACCACCTTTGTGCAATTCACCTCCCATGCACCCTTTTCCCTCGTCAGACTTGATCAGCTCAAACACTCCATGGATTTATTTCCTTCTTCCTTTGTGCTTCTTTCTCCCTTCCAAAGTCACCACAAAGTGGGAACTGCACATTTTATGAAAAAACAAAAAACAAACAAACCCGCCCTCGATAAGAGTTTAAAGCTTTTGGAAGTTAAAGAGCAATTACATATTGTTACAAGGAAACCACATTAGTAGAGAATTTTCAATCGTAAACAACACAATTTGATATAGTCACATTGCAATTACCACTTAAAATAATGAATTGAGATTTTCTTTTTCTTTTTCAATTTACAAGTTAACAATTAATTTAGTTTTGAGAAAATATTTGGTGATTAATATCCTTAACCATGAAAGACTTCTGATTTTGAAACCTTTGCATAAATGCAATTGCCCCCACCTCCTACCCATTCCAGTGAGATATTTATTATCTTATGTAACAGACAAAGAAGATATTGGAATTATGTTAAAAAAAAATTTAAAAAAAAGGAGAAAGATGTAAAAACAGACAAATAGACAACAGGACAAATACAGACAACCAGAGAATTCAGAGGAATCAACTGAGAAATATAGCCCTTCTCAGTGTGACTAGAAAGAAAATTGTAAATCTGTTAACCCGTTGAGGACGAGTCCCGAGTATACTCGGGCAGGTGTCTATGGAAAATGCGTGTTGTAGCAAAATCAAACCGTCCTCAACAGGTTAAGCAGTTAATGAGTTTTATACCAGCTTCTACAATTCAACAGTATCATCAATAGAATATGAGTGACTAAAAAGCAGATCAAGGAAAAGAAAATAAGTCAGGAATTGCAAAGAAACAACATGTTACTGAGACGCTTGAGAACCGATATAGATAGATAGATAGATAGATAGATAGATAGATAGATAGATAGATAGATAGATAGACAAATAGATATTGATAGATAGATAGATAGATAGATAGATAGATAGATAGATAGATAGATAGATTGGTAGACAAATAGATATTGATAGATAGATAGATAGATACAAGATGGGTAGACAGATATTGATAGATAAAAAATTAGATGTTTATAAATGGATGGAAAGATAGGTAGGTACATGTAGGTAGATAGATACAGTAGCTAGATGAATATGTGATAGATATATACAGTAAATAAATAGACAGATGCATATAGATGGAAAGACAGATAGATAGAGATGAATACAGAGATGGAGAGAGAGAAGGAAAGTTATATATTTTCAGAAGAGCTGACTATTGAAAAGCACTGCAAATTGCAGGAAGTGTAAAATTTCAGTTGCCTCGTAGCAGCTTAATGTATCCTAGTGTGCCCTATTAAAGCGTGTGTTTGTCTACAAGTGCATGCTTTTCTTTGCATGATCGTGACTTCCATGAATTACTTGCAAGGCTTAAGATAAGCTCGGAGTGGATCCACGCAGCCTCCTGATCATAAGAGGCGACAAATGAAATGCAGCGCGAAATGCACTTTTTCGCCCCGGGTCCTCTTGGGGATGGGCATCAGCCAAAAACCTGGGGGACTTTTGAGGAGGCGGCTGAATGCTTTTATAGAGAATTTGATACCAAGTGGGCGAGATGAGTGTCGATTTACATATTCACACCCTCTTTCCCAGTGTCTGTTTTTGTTTCTTCAGCTAAGAAACAAATGCAGCTAGTGTGACTGTTTGTACCACTGGAAGAGTGTAGATGATGGTTAGTTCATGAGCCTTGTCTGGCATTTAATGTCTGAAACTTAATGCAGAAACACTTAATGTGATACAATACAACCCTATTGGGAAGTTATAGTGCAGTGAATGGTCAGTTTAAACAGTAGGCCTACTGATAAAACAAACTTTCCTATAACTGAGGATGCATTTATCAACTCGGTTCTGGCATAGAATTAACTCAGAGGTTTCCAAACAACTTTCAAGGAGATTTGGGGCAGTTGATAAACGCAAAACTGTTTTCATTATGGGGTTAGAAACAAGTTTCTAAAATGCCCAAAAAAGTGTGATTTCAAAATACTTTATGCCATTGAGCGAGAATCATGTTTTTGTGGAGATGATAAGCGAAAAGTTGTTTTGAAGCATGTATATAGCTCGGACCTGCCCACACCAACCACTGCCAACTACACATCTCCGCACCTCAGGTCAAACTGTCTAATGGAGCTGCGCTGTGACAAGGCCTCCCTCTTAACTTGTGATAGAGATGATAAATGCAAACTTGAGAAACATGCTCCGAGAAAGGCCTTTGCAAACAAGTTTTGATAGTGGGCATTGAAGTGTGTTTCAAACATGGGAAAGATGATAAACGAAGCCTTTGTATTTTTTCACCCAAAAGTTTAAAGTTTCCTTTCTGTATGTGTGACTGTACTGCTGGAAGGCTGGAGAAAGCATTAGACATTTTATGGTGAGTCTTTGCCTACACTCTCAAGTTATGCCTGAAACCTGATACAGAAACACTGATTGTGATACACAATGCAACCCTCTCCTGAAGAGGTATAAACAGCAGTGATAGAACGAAAATTTCTCCAAGAAGGTAATACATTTTTCACCCCAAAGTTTTGAAAGTTTCTTTGTATCTTATTGCTTCTCAAACACTGACATAACAAAGATGTTGATGTAACAGAGGGATTTCATCAGTCCTTGTGCATTTTCATTATAAGAGTCTACTGTATTGGCAAAAAGAAAGTGTGCTTATGAATAAACATGAATTTTCAACCTTTCTTCATGTCAAAGTGTAGAACTCCCTCAGTTTGCCCCCTGGCTAGAGATTTCCCTTTTTATCATCCACTGAATAGTAAATACCATTCGGTTATAAAGCTACTGAAGTGTATTTGGCATATAAGCTCCTTTGCATACTGTAAAAAAAGGAAACTACATAGGAAATAGTGACAAATATTTGCCCACCTATAGAGCCATGGTAAAGGTCTCATGGCTGTAGAATAATGCGTGTGTTGGGTGTGAGGATTTAGAATGGAATATTTTGAAGCTGGACATATGCAGAAGGTCAAAATACGCCTTCGGTATAGAATTACTGAGAGTATGTCTGTGTAAAACAAAAATTGCTTTTTTGTTTGGAAAGATAAGTTCACAAACAGGAGTTTTGAAAGCTTGCATGCTTTGTTGTGTTTTGTATTAATCTGTTTTTAGTGTTCAGGAAGAAAAAGGATTTTTTTGTTGTTTTATGTAAAAAAAAAGAAGATAGAAATAGATAAAGAAAGAAAAAAAGGGAATGGGGTTCAATTGGGAATATTACTGAAAAATCAAACTACCCTTTTAAACCTATGCTTGTAAAATGTATCCACAATGACATTCATAATAATGGTTGTCTCAGTAGAGTAGATTATGGAAGACATCTTCACATGGGAGCTCATATCATAATAAAACAAACAAGTTTTTGAAATGGTCTCCAAATGTGAACTCATAAAATGAATTAAAGGGGTTGAGATGAGGAATTCAGAGTGTAGGTCAGATAATTAGAAACCACTTTGTACAGTGATATAAAATGTTAAAGAGCATACAATTTTGAGAGGAATTCAAAGTTTATTTGATGAAAATCGGTTTTGAAATGGCTGAGCTGTGATATCCAAAAACAAAGGAAAACAAAGTGGTCCTAATAAAAGGTGGGTCCCACCTATTATTAGTACCTCTTTACCTTCAGATATCTTAGCCATTTCAAAACCAATTATCAGCAAATAAGTTTTGAATCCCACTTAGAACTGTATGCTCTTTAATATTTCATGTATGTTATATTATCTGCAAAAACCTGAATCCCATGTTAACCGAAACTATACTATTCCTGTAAAGGTCCAGTTTACCTTTGGGAGCAGTGATTTGAAAGATGTTCTAGATATCACATTTGATGCATATGTGTAGGTCTCTTGTATCACAGAACGTCCTGCCACATAAAATTTTTGCAATAAAGCCTTAGATATAAACATACAAATGTAAAGGAGATATCAGTATTTTTCTCAATAAACCGTAACTGTAGACTGTTTAGTCTGGAAACATTTTTATTATACATGTAGCTATTGTTCACATTTTGTGTATTTAACAATACTTAACACCGACTATAGTTATTCAAATTTTTACATTGGTTGTTTCCATCCCTAACTCACATTTTAGAACTATTCTAAAACACTAATGCTGGGTTTATGTTTCATTTGCAAATGGTAAATTATGCCTTTAATGTCTCCTTACAAGACCTCATCAACAGGTCTCCATATTGGAGCCCTAAGACACATATTTTGCATCACCCTACAGAGAAAATGAAGAAGGATTGAAGCGGGACAAGAAATACAAGGGAAATTTGAGAGAGAACCATGACAGGGTCATCAACAAGGTAAGAAAATGGAAGAGGACTTTTAATATTGCTCTACATTTTAAATTGTCAGGTGTCTATTCCAAACATGTGGTATCTGCATTATTATGACCCTGAATTGAGTGTTTTGATAATCATACTGGATTACCAGTTAATGTGAGCTACAGTGATGTTCTGTTTATTAATGTGCATCCCTCACACCTTGTAAATATGGATTGACGTCCCTGAGCTCTGTATACTTACCCCCCCCCCCCCACCCCCACCCCATAAGGCTTTGATAAAGTAATACTTTCTTTTTTCTTTTCAATCAAAACTCTCTTGGCAAAGAAATTCTAAATGATTGATTATGCAGTGTACATGAAGTCCTGTCGGATCAAGTGAAGAGTTTGTTTGCAAAAACCGAGTTTTTGTTTGCAAGTCCATACTTGTCGAATGGAGATATTTGCGATTAAAGGTCAAGAAAAATAAAGAGAATAATAAGAAATTTTTTGCTTCTTTTGACCATAACTTCAAAAATGTACCTTTATATGTAGTGACCAATATATCATTTAAAAGGTATTATTTTGTACTTTATGACAGAGACCGTACTTCAAAATCTTCAAAAATGGACTTATGGGTTTTTGCAAACAAACTCTTCAAGTAGACAAACGGGACATGAATTTTGTGGTAATATGAGGGGGGAAAAAAAGGAAACTTCTTGCGAGTTAATAGACTACCAGTGTCAGATATGCATTGTGGAGAGAATATACACATGTACCATATGCCAGCATAAGTTATGATGTCCCCAATTACAAAACTCCAGGTTTGGAACTGTGTATGTCAGGTTTGATTCAGATTCTACACTTTGCTGGTGTATGTGTAACAATTGTCTGGAAATTCGAATGAAACTCACACACAATTTTTCTGTGGGCAGGATACCATGTCTCAGCAGTCCGTAGATCTCTTCTGGGGAGTTGCTGTCTAGATTGGACCAGCCCATATCTGTGAAGTTTATAGGTGAGTCTTCCTTTTTTTCTCTCCTTTTCACCATTGTGATACTCATGAAAGTGATGTGAAAAACCTCAAAAAAAAAAAAAATTGTCTAATCAGTAAACAGTACCACTGATGTACTTTGGAATATGAAATGCACAGACAAAATGTGCTAAGGAGTGGTACACCAAGTTTTGGGGTTAATAGATATGGTAATTTCTTTCTGGTTGTAGCAGCTGTTCAATGATTTTTAATTTCTTTTCATGTGTATATTATTGAGAGCGTTTCAGTACATTTCAAAAGCTACTCGTCTTCAAAGACTATTTATTTTTTCTCGAAAGCAAAACCTTGAGGTTGGATTTTCTGCTATGAATACTCCAACTGTATTTTACGACCGCTACTTCTCTGCTTGAGCTGTCTTCCATTAATAAGCTGAATACATTACTGGTCGTTCAAGATACCTCACTGCCAGAGAATGAATGGGTTAAAGGTATGGATTACCATTTGAAGCAGTGATTTCAAAAATGTTCAAGATATCACATTTGATCCATATGTGTAGGTCAGTTGTATCACAAAACATCCTACCATGTAAAAATTTTGCAATAAAGCCTAAACAGTGTATCACTGTTTTTCTCACTTCACCATGACTGTAGATGGTTTAGTCTAGAAACATTTTTATTATAGGTTTCCCATCCATTTTCGCACTTTTGTCATTCAATTTCAAAGATTTATTATTCAATTTCGTCCCGAGAAGCAGGTGGAACGCAAATCCTAACTTCAATTTTGTCAATTGTCATTGTAATTCGTTTTTCGTCAAACATTTTCAAAGACATAGCATTAAAAATCGTTAGTTGTCATTCAAATTCATCCCTCCCGCTGATGGATCGCAAAATGTGAAGATCAAATTCGTCTTTGTTCACACAATTTCATGAATTTTTCATTCAAATTAGTCAGATGTTGTCAATTTTTTTATTTTGATGGTGAACCAACTTTAAGCCGACATATTTTTAGTTTCTCTCGTAAACTGTATCGTTACACATTATTCCCTAACCATTTGCTTTAACAATACACAAAAAACAAGACAACCAACGAAAATGATTGAAGGATAAACGACAGTCAAAAGTCATAACCCAGGACAGTATGTCAGTGTCACATTTCAAACTTTAACTCGTAATGTTCAGGTTTTCGCATCATAGGCCTAATGCATGACGCAAAGTTTAAATTCTATACCCTGGAAAGCAGCAAACATAATTATGTTATCCATTCTTTGACATTTAACGGGCGACAATTCTACACCTAAATTTTGTCTTTAATCATGTTTGCCCAGAAATTGTTTGTCAGTGTTTTTGTTTACGAGACGGTATACGTACACATGGTACATGTATGTTTGTTTCAGTGTGTACTCGGATTGCTTGTGTGTGTGTCTGTATCTGTGGTTCTGTGTGGGGGGGGGGGCACTTAGGTGTATATTAACTCCTGAATGTAAAATGTGAACGGTTACAGGAAAAAAAATACATGAATGACTGGAAAATCACACCGGGTAGAGATATGAGACGAATATGAATGAAAAATTAACGAAAATGATTGACAAAAGACGAAATCGATCCTGCTGTTTTGAGTGCTGCGAGTGAGACTGATGAATTTGAACTGTAAATGATGAAAATGTATGCCAAATGACTTTAAATTGAATGGACTTTGTTTGAAAATGAACGACGAAAGACGAATTTGAAAGTAAGATTGGCCTACTCTCGACATAAAAATTTGTGAAATTGAATGAAAAAAGTTTGAAAATGAATGGGAAAACCTATATAACTAATGTTCACGTTTTGTATATATATCAATACTTAAAGGGATGGGACAGTATTGGTTGAGATGAGAATTGGGCTTTTAACTTTTTGCGAGATACCAAGAAAACACTTGTGAAATAGTACAGAGCATACCATTTTAAGAGGAATTCAAAGTTTATATGATGAAAATCAGGTTTGGAATGACTGAAACATCCAAAAACAAAGTAAAATAAAGTAATCGTAATAAAGTGTGGGTCCCACACTTATTAGAATCGCTCTGTTTTGGGTATCTCAGCCATTTCAATACCAATTTTCATCAAATATTCAAATGTTGAATTCCTCATGGAATTACATGCTCTTCCATATTTCATAAGAGGTTTCTCATTATCTCACCAAAAAAATGTTAGAAACCTGAAATTAGGTCTCAACCAAAACTATACAATCCCTTTAACACTGATTATACTGATTCAAATTTTTACAATTGTTTCTATCCCTAACTTACATTTTAGAACTATTTTGAAGCACTAATCTGCAAATGGTAAATAATGCCTTTAATGTAGGTTACTTGTCTCCTGGTATGATTATGGGAGACTCTATTCCCAAATCCGCAGACACTTTTATTGTCTTTCTTATGGCTGCATTTCCTAGAGCTCAGTCATCCAAATAACTCTTGTTATTTTCTCCGCTACAAATGTGTGTACATGTTTATTCTGCTTCTGCTAAGTGGTGAATAATGCATGATGAGAGTCGACAGTTAGATCGGATATGTGTGTATGAGTTCTGCAAGTTGGTGTAATGTGAGCTTTTTCTGTGTGTGTGTGTGTGTTTGTGTTTTTTGAGTTTGAAATTTCATCACAAGATTTTGTGTGCATCTGCATTTTGATTGGGTATAAAAGCATGTAAGTGACAGACATATCAGCTGTGGATTTGAGTCTTTCTCCCTGTAAAGGACTTCTATTTGATTGTAGCAATAAATTTGACAAAAATGGAAAGAGATGTGATTTGCCTTTTTGGCGTCATGACTTGAGGGTGAGATTAAAGCGGTAACTTTCTTTGAAGCTAGTAATATTGCCATTTTGTCGCAGAATGATAGAGTTATAGAGAAAAGATTTTACTATTCTATTGCCCTGCCTCTGACTTTTCCTTTTGTCATATTTTTTTTTTCTGTCACCTATACTTTGATTTGTTTTTGCTTGATATAACAGTTGAACATCAGTGTTGTCTATGCTAGTTTCTTTTTTTTTTCGAAATGCCTGTCAAATTTGTGTTCAATTGCAAAAGTAGTAATCAAATGGAATATATTTTATTGGAGTACTTTATTCTAATTGTTTTAGCTAGTGTGATCATTAAATCACATCATATTTGTGGGAGATGGCAGTCTATATAGCCATAGTAAACATAACATCATGGCAATGTGCTCAACAGTTATCCTAGTTTCTTCCTGCCTAGAAATATCTGTCTGTCTTTCTCTCTCTCTCTCTTTCTCTTTCTCTTTTTCTCTTTCTTTCTTTCTATTCTTTTTTCTCTTTCCTATGTCATCTTCATAAAAATTTTGCTCAGTGCTGCTTGATATCACAAAGAAACAGAAAAAAAAACCAACAACAACTCAGAAAGCAGTAGAAGCTGACAAAGAAGTCAGGGAGAGACTTTGTTTCAAGAGCTACCATTTTAAGTTTCTCAATCCCAGTACTAGTATGCAGGAAATGCTAGGTGTTCTTTCATCAGACACTTGAGCTGTCAGATATATAACTTTCTATGCAGCTTTGTGTGATTTCTGTATTTAAAACTGTCAAACTGGTCGATGGATTATGCATGTATATTAATATGTTTCTTCAAATATCTCTGCTCAAGTCATTTCTTCAAGTGGTTTCCATCATTTTAAGCAGTTTTTCTTCCTTTGATATCAAGTTTGTACCTTTCTATTTCATATGATAGTGAGTTGTGTTTAATAATCTGTATTTTTGTAGATTTCTTTTTAATACACCAAGAGGTTTCTTTCAAGTTCAACCTCCACTCACTGTTTTTTTTTTTTTCTTGCAAAATCTTCTGCTCTCATGGTTGAGTTCTAATTTCGCCAGCTTTAGTTTTGTGTATGTCTCTTACTTAAAGTTGAGCTTTAGTCCCCCCCTCCCCCCCCCCAAAAAAAACCTCTTGATTCATCATTATGCATTGAAAAAATCGTCGCCGGTCACACGAACTGACGAATCACTCGATTTTGGGTCAAATTTTCGATTTTGAGATTTTCACTCATTTCGATAGTAGACATTCCATACTACATATTCTGAAATTCTCAGTGTGTAATTCCGTGTAATTTTTACGTAGTTATCACTTTTGTAGAAGTATGTAATTCCATTTGTGAAAATTATTTGTTTTCCCCATAGACGCGTGTGTTAAACAATCAGGCGATTCGACGGTTCGGTGACCGAACCGACGAATCAGTGCGCATTGACTTGCGTGTAGTTTTTGAGATTCAACAGTTCATTGACCGCGCGCATAGTAAGCGTACTATGTAATACATGTGTTGACAATGACAACGCTCAATGTACATGTACATCTATGGACACACATGGAAAATGACAACGTTCTTTGCAGACCGAAAATACATGCATGCAGCTCTTTGACGATTTCCCGCTTATTTGTTGACAATACAATTCGATAAAAACTTCACAAGTTAGAGCAAGAATTGAAGTCTGATGTACTACAAAAATAATTGGAAATTATAGACATGAAAGTGTAGCAACCATAAGTCAAAAATGGGTCAACTTCAAACGCGATTTTCTCGAATTGTCATTCTTACGCAAACCTGAGGGATTCGTCGGTTCGTGTCACCAGCGACGAAATGATCCTATAAGATAGTGTCAGGGGTATCTATGACTCTGATACTTTGAATTCGTCTTAGAAATGTACACTGTATGCTCTTTTAATAGCATTTCATAAAAAATTTTCTCAATATCTCACATAATAGTTGGAAACCTGATGCCCAATCTCAGCCAAAACTAAACCAACCCTTTAACCCGTTGAGGACGATTCCCAAGTATACTTGTGCAGGTGTCTATGGAATATGCATGTTGTATCAAAATCAGTCCGTCCCCACACTACCTGCTTTTTAATTCTTCATGTGCAGTGTTTGCATTTCGACTCAATTGACGGTGTGCCAAGTTCGAATTCGCTAAATGCACCATTAAACCCGCCCAAACCAAACAATAAATCACCAAATTTCACAGTACAATGAAAGTTTCACTCACGATTCGATTCCTTTCACATATAACTCACATCGTGTGGTGATTAAATATTAAGAGGTGTTCCTATTGATTGAATTTGGGAGCAAATTCTAAGTTTCTGTCACTGTTTTGTGTGTATAAAGGTCATCCCCAACAATAATGTACATACTGGTCATTTGAAAGAAAAATAATCATAGATTTGTCATCATGTAGAAAAGCTTGGCATTTTTTCTACAACTTTGCTCATGGCATGTCCAGGGTATCAAAAGTCTATAAAAAGTTATCTTGGAGTTGAAAAAAACAGAATGTTTTCCCAGTTGAGCATGACTACGCTGCATGCAGTCTCAGCATAATTTGGCACACAGGGGCTTAACACCGTGGCACATAAAGGCCCAAATTCACGAAGGTGGTACAAATGAAACCATGGTTTAAACCATGGAGCGCCAAGTGTCGCACGAAATATTTCGTCACGAAATTGATCATTTCGCCGACAAAATGACCGTTTCGTTAACGAAATTATCATTTCGTGGACGAAATGTTCATTTAGTTACAAAACCTTGTCATTTTGTTACAAAATAATCATTTCATCGACGAAATGACTGATTTCGTAACGAAATATTCCATGCGACACTTGGCGCTCCATGGTTTTTGTCCATGGTTTAAACCATGGTTTTATTTGTACCACCTTCATGAATTCGGGCCAAAGAGTTAAGTGATGCTTGGGGCTCGAGTTTCTGACACACATACAAACACACACGCGCACACACAAAGGGAGCTATGGCTGGTTCACTGATTTGTGAGGGGGTGATCCTGTGGGTATAGCTCAAGTACCAAAGGGTTAACACTTCTCCTACAACTTGAATATGCATGGTGCTTGTCATGAGTACCTAGAGTCGACCATGGCTTACTTTTGTCATCTAGCGGAGGTTTTCTGGATTGATTTTTCCATGAGTTAAACCTATTTCAGCTGCAATGTGATGTTTATGTTTAACATTCCACTCTGGTGCCTCTTGAATGATTGATTGTGTTCAAACTGTGACCCTGTAAATTCAAATGTATTGTGCAAAAACAAGATTTTCTCTCTTTACCATCCTCTGGCCATTTTTTTTTTTCCATTTTTTAAACTAAAAGCAGAGGAATCTTAAAGCAAAAATCCACCTCCTCAGACTGTGATAACTGGGGCGAAATGAACAGCTAAAAAAAAAAAAAATAAAAAAGATAAAAATCAATAGAAGTACACCAGGAATGTGACAACTACTGATATGTAAAGCATGATATTATTGCGGCATGACATTTTTGCAAATTGGAGCTAACAGCTTTTTTGCGGCATGAAATTTTTGCGAATTGCCACTGGCAAATAATGCATATACTGTAGACAAGAACTTTCATGCTCATTTCAGTTTTGCAAATCTTGGCTCTTGCAAAATTCACAAAATTAAGATGCACACAGAAATTTCTGGTTTTACAGTCTGGAACTGTTGCATGTTTGACAGAATTTTGACTGGTGGTCAGTCATATGTGCAAATGAGTTGATTTGATGATGTAGATAGCCTCATCCTTTGCCTCACAAGATTCTCATTTGTTCACACACAAGTTTTCACTTTTCATTTCCCTTTCAACATGAATCCAAGAAGAAATTACCTCCCTTGCATGAAATTTTTTAAAGACTTAGTGATTTAGCATTCCTGGCTTCATAAAATTTACAAAGTTTCAGTGGCTGAATGAGTAAAAAAAAAGAGTAATTTTGTGAAATCTTATTTCACAAACCAGTATGAGACTTCTGATGTAAAGACACACTCAACTCATCTAATTTGTAAATGTGGTCAAGACTTTCATCAGTGTTTCATAATGATATATTAACTATTTAAAATTTCCTTACTTTCATATCTTTCATAGGTAATTGAATGGAACTTGTACCATTCTGTTTCTTTTATCGTCAACTATTCATTAGAGTCAATTTGAATGAAGAGTGGATTTCCACTTTAAGTTAAGTTTTTGCTCACTGTTGCTCATGGAATGAAAGATGTTATTGCTTGCTAGGAACTGTTTGCCAGTCTCGAGCAAATATGATTTGCCATTCTTTAAAAAAAAAAAAAAAAAAAAAAGATAGAAAGAAAGAAAATTGCCGAAAGCTTCAAGTCACAGTGAATATGATCAGTGATCAGTTATGAGTCATGGACTTCTGCCAAGATTTCTGACTCCTCAAACAAACTCTGAGGAGTACAGGTGAAAAGAATCCTTTCGGTTTCTCTTTCCTCTCAATCACAGAAAATTGGAGGACATGCAAACTTTGTAGCTGATGATTAACTTTCTCCCAAAATAACTAAATCACCTTGTACCAGAAAAGATTCAATCAGCTAAATCCCGAAACCAGTATGATATTTCCTCCTTGGATACTGCTTTCAATTTATTTCATCTTTTGCTATGAGTGGAGAATGTGCGTCTGGTTTAATAGCTTCAACATGTTTTTGTGTTTAAACTCAGAACTGTGATATCAGTGGCCTCAGTTCCATTAACTCTGAAGAATCCAAAATTTAGATTTAGTAATCAAGTCTAAGAATACTTACTAAGAATACTTACTATGGCTATAGACAATGCTTCTTCATACTGCTACTTTTGTGGATTTCATATTTTTTTAAACCTTGGCAGTCTTTGTATTAGATGACTTACTTGTACTCTGCCATATTCTTGTAACACAACACAAAGTTTATCATTGAAATATGAAAAGCCATTGATGTCAGGATAATGCAGATTAGCTTTTAAGTGCTGTACCATACACACTTTCATCAGCAATTTCATCATTATGGTGCTTCTATTCAATGTTGAATTGAACTGTGTTTTGTTTTAGTTCATATATTTATTGTGTTATTTTACCAGTGTTACACAATGTAACATACTTTGTGAATATATTTGCAGTTCAGCCTCCGGCTGCAATGAATGATTTTATTGAGTGAATATAGATACCATTATCAATAAACAGTTTATCTAGGGTCTGTAAAAACCCGTCACGCCCCTTCTCAGTATATTACATATGACTCAACCCTACCCATGAGAGGTGCCATCAGTCCTCTGCTAGCTTATTTGAAATCCCCACTCCAACTGTGATGGACGTCATCAACGAGGAAATATGGAGGATGTCATACTTTAACCCGTTGAGGACGGGCTGATTTTGCTACAACACGCATTTCCCATAGACCCCTGCCCGAGTATACTCGGGACTCGTCCTCAACGGGTTAACAATGGCTTGACTCAAACTCACAATCCTACAGTGTGTAGTGCCCTGAACAAATTTTGATAGTTATTCTTCTGACCTTGAAATGCTGGAATAAAAAAGGGACTGCCAAGTGTAAAATTTGCAACGTAATATGTGATAACAAATTTCCTGGGATACAGCACGTTATTAGTGCTTGTACAGAATGACCCAACAAACACTCAAAATGTCATTTAAAGTGGAATTCCAATATCAGGGTGATCAAGTGACCATTCTGTGAAAGATAAAGAGGGGCAATCATAGTTTCCCATCACTGTCCACTCCAGTGGTGAGTGTGTGAACTGCCCTGTTTAAAGTTCAGAGTACTTTACATATAAATCCTCCACAGAGCTGTGTAACATGGAGAGTTGTAACCTTTAACAAAATATAACCCTGATGTTTCTACTCTCTTACTAACACTATTCAACTTTCCATCATAATTCTTGTGTTATGATTATAACCATTTGAAGCATGTACATTGTAGTGGATTATTTGTGGAGTTTTATTCAGTTTGTAGATGACTATGTAAATGTGATAAAAATGCAAGAGATGCAGATTATATTCACTCTAGTTTTGGAAGTTAATTTTAGCTGAATTTAGCAAGCAAGGTTTTGAAGTAGATCAAGTAATCAAACTATTTCAAACTTCTTGCTTACTTAATGTCAATAATAACTCATTGACAAATGGAACCATAACATTGAATAACAAGGAAATTCATGTTATGCATTTTTTTTTTTTGAGATTAAGTTTACATAAAGTGCTTCAAATCTTTGCAAGCAGTTTATTTTGTTAAGTGATTTGCAAAATCTTATGATGCTGTAATGGATGCTTTGAATGGAATGTCTACCTTTAACAGAATTTTTTATCATTCAAATCAGCCTTAATTAAACAAAAATGCTTGCAAGTTTGACTTTGTGAAATCAATATCTGTGAGTCACACACACACACACACACACACACACACACACACACACACACACACAAATCTTCTATCAAATGTTAATTGTTTGACTCTGGTTATATGATACAAAGATAACAGCATAATAGAACAATAAAACAGTGCGATGTATGACAAATTCTATTCTTAATGCCATCTACTGTAATACCAAAAATTTGTAATCTGGCAAATTTTGCAAGAGCCAAGATGCGCGAAATCAAAATGCACACAAAAGTGCTTGTCTACACTATATGCACTGAATGCTAGTGGCAATTCTTGAAGATTTCCTGCTTCAAAAAAATAAAAAGCCGTTGGCTCCAATTTACGAAAATTTCATGCCGCGAATATTTCTGGTTTTTGCAATATGCATGAAAAGAAAAGGAAGTGCCAGCCAAGGTATTCATTACTTCAGTACATGTATATCATGATTCGATTAAAGAAGTAAGACATTTCATGAAAAAAAAACAACAACATATTATTTGGGACAAGAAGTCATTGGAAATAGTACTGCAAGATTTGTAAGCAGACAAGACAAAGTATATCAATTGGTCATGTTTTATTCAGTGGAATTGCCAAAGTGGCTTAATTCTTATTTTCCAATCTGTGGACATCAAGTGAGTGAAGTTCTATGAATACAGATGAGCTATTTACTGTCCAGCACAGAGGGGGAAGGAGAAGTGTTGGGGAAAAACCTGGATGTGTCGGATAAAAGTCATCGTTCATTTGTCACAGAAAACCTTTAAATCCCTCCCCCCCCCCCCCCCCACCACCACCACCACCACCATCACCATCACCACCAACATCTACTGTCACCTTTCTACTTGCAACCAAAAGCTTTCATGGCTTTCAAAATAAAATTGCAAGAATGTTTCTGGTGACTTCGTGAAATCAATTTCTCTGTTGTAGAAGCTGAACTTATATATATATATATATTTTTTTTTTTTTCGGGGGAGGGGGTGGTTGCTTCAAAGGGGAGGGGGAGTATGGGGGTGGAATGGGAATAAGCGAGTATTAGTGTGCCCCTTTTTTGTTTTTAAGGAAATATACATCTCAGTGTAAATGCTTTCATTAACCCGTTGAGGACGGACTGATTTTGCTGCAACACGCATTTCCCATTGACACCTGCCCGAGTATACTCGACAGGTTAATCTCTTTTTTTTTTTGGGGGGGGGGAGGTAGCAAATGATATCAAGAGAAAAGAGCTTTTGTCTGTTGTTTTAGTCATTCTCTCCTTGAAAGTTGATCTTTGTATTGAAGAAAGGGAAGGAGAGGAAGAACTGAGAAAGAGAAATGTAAGAGGGAAAGGAAGAGAAGGAGCAGGAGAGAAGTGAATGTCAAGCAGTACTGGGGGATTGAGGGAGGATATTTCAATTCACCTACCTGAGCCCGAATTGGTTATTCAATAGTTGGTTTCCTCTCTTCGTCGGTGACGGCTGATTTGCCGCCGTTTACCAGTACCTGAGAAGGGGGGGATGACTGAATATTTCATGTCCCAGAGCCATGGGACTTCCTAGACTTCATATGCTACATACGGAAACACCAAGGTGATAAACCAAACTTGGAAGCATTGAGGAGATTGAACCCTCACTATAGCCAGGCATCCTGGATGCGAGCGCCATGGCAACCCAACATCAGAATTGATTTTCATGCATGAGGTCCTCGCAGGTGAAACAGAAATGAGCTCATCACCAAGCCATCAGTTGATTTCCTTCCTCAGTCTGCAACAGCAATAAGACAAATGTTAGCATGTGCAAAGGGAGAAATAGGGAAAAATATGAGATTCTATTGTTCTGTTTATCATTTTGAATAAATTCTTTGATTTTTAGATGAATAATTTTCTTTGCCTAATATGAATGTGACTCAATAGGCAATATTCTGATGAATCAAAATTTCTGAGGAATAAATGGCTATGTGTGTCTAGCAAGGTTTGAAGAAGTTTTCATGTCATTGTGAAAGCATGCATAAAGTTTTAGTAAGTGGGTTTCTTGACTTTTATGATTTTTTTTCTTTTAACTGGCACATCATTGTACTTTTAAAATGTTGTATGTAGCACTATCCTGTGATAAAAAAAAGTGTGCTAAGCGATTATCATGTTTGCCATAGTGAACAGTTGCAATTTATTGCAAAAGCCAGAATTCCTTGTGTACAACATGGCATACATTATTTGTTGCTAGATGAGGCATCATGATTTGGGTTGTAAATGGTGGGTATATAAAGTATAAACAGAGTATGATGTATCGCTAGATACTGTTCTTTCGTGCAGACAAATTGTGTCGTTCAGAACTGCAGGTCCTGCGTACATTGCACTATTAATTCTCTGTTTGTTTGTTTTTCTTCTCAATTTTTTGCAGCGCTCCCTCTCTTTTCCTCTCTGTCCTTCTCATTTGAAATTTCCATGTGGAAACAGCGATGCTTTGAACTTCATTTGTGCAGTCAGGTTTTGCTGGTGCATTGTGTGTAAGGCTGTTTTCACACGTACCGAGGGTGCATTATTTGAATCACGATTGTAATGACGCGTAAATATAAAATCATGATTCGAGTGACACATTTTGGCCGTGTCTATGCCAACTAGAATTGCAGAGGGTGATTTGAATCGTACTTCCAATTGTGATTCAGTTCACGGTCCAGGGCCCTGTTTTATGAAGAGTTAAAATCGAGTATAAAGTTGATTTCTATGATAAGTCTATGGCAGGGTGTGTGTTGAGGAAATTTAAATTGATTTTATCTTTTGATAAAACAGGGCCCTGAGGTGTTTTCAAATTATGACACTCCAGAGTGACAGCTCAAAACAGTTTCATGTATTTGAATTGACCTCCAAATCATGTTTGGGGGGGGGGGGGGGGGGTTGAGAGCATACATACGGTGACCCTTCAACCACTTCTGCAGAAAAACTCACGAGAAGTTGATGGAAACTTGAAAACAAGCCACACCTCCTCTCATTGCTCTGAAATTCATAATGCAGAATCTGTGAAGCCTTTCTTGGTTGTGTGTACAGACAATGATTCTAATTGTCATCTTAATCGTAATTGTAATTCAGCATATACCCTTACATTTCTCGACCCATATGAAAACGGCCTTAAGTGTGTGTTGTTGATTTTTTTTTTTTTATACACGGAGTACCTGGGAATTGTGGCTGTCAGTGAGGTGGAAAAGGAAAAGAATACTTTAGTTGTGATACTTGCAACCTGACAAGCGGCTGTGAATTCAGTGAGCCGGAATACTCATTTGTTGGGTATTGTGGTTTGATTGTGTGCTTCTTTTTTTTTGCCTTGGTGTCACTGTGCAGGTATTAGCACTCTGCAGTCAATGACAGTCGAAGCACAAAAAGTGGAGTTAACTCTAAGAGTTCATGCTATGGAAGAGTTTCACCCATTGTTCAGTTTGTATAGATATATTTTTCCCCTGCTCTTTCTCTCTCACATGGGCATATATGCCAATGTAACAAACAGAGCAAGATGAGACAGGAAATGAAAAAATAGAAAATATTTTAGCAGTTTTTCAAATGATTGCAGATTCGGAAGTTAACCATTCTCTCTCCTCTGTTTCTTCCTGTTTTGGTGAACACTTATTAACAAACCACTAAATGGTGGGCTGTCAAAACATGCACAGTTGAATGGGAGCACTAGTTTTTGACATCTCACGAAGCTGAAAAAGCTACAGATATCTGCATGCCAACACACCCCATGCCAAACATAATCCCATCAGAATTGTACACGTACAATAGTGCAAGAATGCAGTGTGCCATTGTTGTGCATGGTGCGATTTATTTATTTTTCCTTTTTTTCCCCTTTTTTTTGTAACAATGAGAATAACTGTTTCCAATCAAAGTTCTGTGGTTAACAACTTGATATGCACACATACCGGTATCCGTCATGATCTGTTGAGGCAGGGACGTACTTCTTCTGCTTGTGGCACAAGGATAGAGCGATTGGAAATCAACTCAAAACAGCTCATCATAACACCTGATCCTTCATAACAGGGATATTGGTGTTACTCAAGCAAAGAGTAGTTACAATTTGACAACAAAGGATAAGCCATACATATATCTGTACCTCCCACATGCAGGTTGTAATTTCCCAGGTTCTGCTATACCAGGGGGAACTAACAAGGGAAGGTTAATAGGAGGCCTGCACAGCTACTAGCTGCTGGTAAGTTGTAATTCTTCAAATTTTGACTCGCCTTATTTTATGTTTGCCAGAACACTTTTTCTGCTGCACAGTAGACAGGCTTTTATCCATCAGAAGGCACATTCACACTCAGGAGTTATATGTTTTGGCATTGCAATGTGATCAAAATCAATTCTATATGTCTTTCATTGGTACATGGGGCCAAAACAAGCTCATTTGTGAATGAAGTACTTTGAATCTCCAGACTGCACATGCCTATGCAACAATGAAAAGACCAGACAGGAGTATGTGGACCTTGTGTTGCTAGTTGCAATATGGAATTAAAAATATATATATATAATATCTGCCCATGCAATTCATGCACATTACAGTGGCGGATCCAGGCGGGGGTGCACCGGGCGTGCGTCCCCCTTTATTTTTTGTTAAAACAAAAGAAATAAAAAGGAAAAAATGGGGGTGGGGTGCGTGCGCCCCCTTTAATTTTGTTAATGCGCCCCCTCTTTACGGAATTCCTGGATCTGCCCCTGCATTATAGACAAAGCAAATTATTATGAGAGTTTAAAACAGACAAACTGAACTGATTCGTGCGTCACCATGCAAATTGCAAGATTTGAAATTATTTTTTGAGTCCACACACAAGAATTAATAGTGTTTTCACATCACATTTCAAGAATCAGTTCTCAAGAACTTGATTGTGGGTGTGTGTGAATGGGAAATCATACAAAAAGATAACTCAGTTCTTGTCCAATAATTGTGAACAGAAGATGGATTATTCAAATGTTTTGAAACACCAATTGAGAATGTTTGTGTTTTAGATGATCTAGGTTATTCCAGGTTTCTTGTGTGATACTGACCTGACATTGTTTTCCAGGCACAGAAAAAAACAACAACCTGGTAATATGTTTTAAAGCCAATGTAAATTTTTTAAGTGGAAATCTCACAATTAGTGGGCAATGACCAATCCCAATTGTCATTCATCTAACATTAGTGGGATTCCCTTCATTCAAAATCACAAATGTGTAACAGAATAAGATCTGTTGTTTGATTCATGTTCAGTTCCAGGTGGAGGTAAATGTTGTTTGCCATTTTCAGAAGAAACAGACTTAAGTTGGATATCCATTTCTGTATTTGTTTTGCTTTGTCCTACGCTTATCAAGTAAAATCTTCCCTGGCCACTACCCAGCTATATTATAATCCCTGGGTGTTGGCAAAGAGTGGACTTGATCCATTATCAGTACTTACTCAGAAACGGATCAAAAGTAATCCCCACCTACCCCTTGCCCATCCATCTTCTCTTTACCAAAATCCTCAACTTCTCGGACGGTGGATGAAAAGCCAAAGCTTTGCTCAGGGCATTTAGCTACTGACAGTCTCCTTGTTGGGAATATTTATTTATGATTAAGACGAGAGTTCTGCTTTGGGTTTTATTCAAATGCACAATGACATGTTTTCTTTCATTTCACCACCAGCCCCAAGAAAAGTGGTAATAACAATGTTGTGTTGTTTTTTTTTTTCTGAAGAGACAAATATCCTTGGACAAACAGTTTGAAAAGATTGTTGTAAAGATTACTACTTTTCACTGTTTTTTTTTTTGTCCTGTGATAGAAGATTTTATAATGGTTAAATCACCAGGTAGAGTAGGTGTTTGATCCAGTGGTAGAGATTTGTCCTTGTTTTCTCAAATTTATCTGAGGTATTGTAGAAATATGTACTGCATTCACAAAATCCATACATATTTGGGGATGAATTCCCTTTAACAGTACGAATGTGCTTGGGAATCTAGTTCACTTATAATCATGTATGTTCTGTTGTCATTTAAAAGTTGACAATTTTTTTTTTTTTTTGACTAAATTATTCACATTTAGAAAAGAAAATAAACAAATGTACAATGGTAAAAAATGTAACCAGGTACTGATTATGTGAGAGAAGTAACACTTTTGCAAACTAAAAAGACAACACATAAAATTCTGAATTCTTGTGAAATCAATCTGGTCTGTAGTGGCTAATGTGGTTCCCTGGATGGTGGAGCTGATATTTTTTTTTTTGTAAGCATCTCTTCTAACATGGAAAATGCATTAATCTAATGTGGCTAAAGTGTTGCTTCTTTTAGGTGTTTCGCCATTGGGAACATTCTTTGAACATGATACATCTGACAATATCAAATTGGAACAAACAAACAAACAAAGTAGAAAAGCACTCTGAGAGCACAGACCTCCGCCAAGCAGCTACTCTTTACCGATGATCTTGCTCTTCCATAGAGATCAGTTATTTCCACCCATACATACATCTGTTTGCAAGCTGATTTCCTAATAAAAGAAGCCTTTGTTACATCATAAACCCTCTGTGCGGGGTGCGCTGTTCCCTAGCAGAAACTAGAGCACGCACTTTAGTGCACGTTTGAAAACTTTAAAAATGCATGTTGAACTCCTCCCAAGTTCATTGACCCTACCTGTCAAAATATCAAAAATCCTTCATAAAATCCATAAAAATTCCCAGATCACTACCAAAATATAATCATTTGTTCCTTGTGTCATTCTCAGCCTTTCCTGCAAGTTTCATCCAAATCTGTTCACAACTTTTTTAGTTATTTTGCACACGGACAAACCAACGGTCATGAAAACATACCCTCCTCCCTTGGTGGAGGTCATAATTTAGCATGTAACCCAGTTATTGGCTGGTTTACATTAAAATAGGTGTATATAGTCTGATAGAAAAGCAGAAAGTACTCTGAAAATTAGGATATACACTTTATAAAACCCTTTCCATTTCCAAAATTAGAGCCCTTTCACATAGGCAAAGAACATATAAATTGTTTGCAAATGTGTTGAAAACATGATTCATGCAAATCAAGTCCGCATTCAAGCTTCACTTACATTTCTCCGGAGGGTATGTTTTCATAACCGTTGGTTTGTCCGTGTGCAAAATAACTAAAAAAGTTGTGTAAGACACACTTTTTATCTATATATATAGCCAATCATAGTCTAGAGATGTTTTACGATTGAATTTTGCTCAACTCTGGCTGCCCGTGTATTCGTAATCAGAATGGTTTGATAATCCAAATATGCAAAAGTGAAATGAGCTTACATGTAGCTTATGACCTTGAATCATCTAACTATGGTCATGATCTATGTATAATCTAATTAATTTGACATGCTTACAAGCATATTGGGAGTTGCATGTTTGTGAAATATCAGGTCACAGAGTTTGTAACACAGCTGTTGTATGGAATATCATTGTTGAGCCATCTTCGAGAGGTCTCATGGTAATATGTTAGTACCCTATATTTCTAAACACGTTTAAGAACACTATTTCAGAAACATGATTATGAACGAGTTGTTTGATAAGTATGAAAGCCACCCTATTACAACAGAATCTTTCATTCCTCAACATTACATTGTACATTCAGGCATCTTCACACTCCTGAAAGTTAAATGTACATCACTCACTGGTGAATTACTGAGTGTGCATCGGTCACCCTTCAAAAAGGGGATTTCCCTCAAACCAGTAAAGACCCATTCACACCAAGAATGAGAGATTCATTGTTTGGGTGTCCACATGCTCATTGGAATTGTCAAGTTTTTAACCCTTTATGTGCCATTGAGGCAAATGCGCACCAATATCACACACAAACCTATGGACAGGGAATTGACATTTGCATGCAGAGGTTTAAAAACAAATATTGGATGTGTGTGAATGGGTCTATTATACTGCCAGCCAGTCACTTGGAAATCTTCACACTGAGTGCTAGCTTCCATGCAAGAATTGCAATACTCGGTTTCCATTTCAACTCCCAACCTCACAGTACGATGCCTTTCTCTATATTTCCTGCGAGTGAGAAATCATGTTTTGAAGATGAGAAGTCATGATGCCTTCTAAATTGGGTCAACATTTATTTCCCAGAGGTGTCCACTCCCCCAAGAGTCTTGGCCGTGGATGATTGTGGAGTAGCAAAATCTGGGGCGTTGCTTGAAAGACATTAAACCCCGCTTTAATGGGATTTGGTGAGCTTCTTTAGAAATCATCTTTATCTGTATGCATCGCAGCTGTCGAAGAATGAAATGAAGACACTCTTGAGGGCAGCCTTCATGTAGGAATAGTAAGTAAAGGTCTTGATGGAGTCTTATTTCCCTCACCTCAAGAATCTTACGGCGTCTTAGCAGTTAAAAAGTTCAGCAAGTTTTCATGTCGACTAACATGAACTCTGCCTAGGGAACTGTGACTGGGGCATATACAACTTGTACATGTACGTCATCATAAGTTATATACTTGGTAGTCAATTTCTTTGTTGCTGTTCCCAATAGATCTGTGTGTTAAATTTTCCTCTGTTCACACAGTCACCAAAACCAGTGTGACTTCCAAACATTCATCACACTAAAATATGCATAAAGTAGGATACTGGCTTGCATCCTCCAACAAACTTCAGGATTTTGCGACCAAGACAAACTCCTCATGGTATACATGCAGGTATAATGGACTGCTTGTCTGGGCAATGTTGATACCAGGGAGCTTTAGATTTTCGTGACGGAACGTTCAGAGGGAAAAAACCTGTTCTGAGCATGCGCAGAATCGCATATCAAAGTCGATCTATTTATAGCTCGCGTCGTCTGAGTTTTCAATACGCGTTCTGTGCTATTTTTACGTCTGCTCAATTCACGACATAGAGAGCTACTTCGTGCACCGATCATATAGGGGCGCCATTTTATCTTTTATAGGTTGCGTCTCAGCATAATCTAAAGCTGCTTTTCAGCACGATGGAGGGAAGATGCTGATAATGAAATAGTAATATTGATAATGATAATGATGATTAATCATGATATTGATGATAATCATAACCATATTGATAATGATAACAATAACAGTAACAATAATGAAAACAATAATTACAGTGATGTTGATGATGTTGATGATTATTCTGATAATAGTAGCCCTACTGATAATGAAATAGAAATAATATTTCTCCATGATGGTACTTCTGTTTTGGCACAGCACTCCCAGGAGACCCTGTCAGTGCCATTCTTCTCGTTTGACCATTGTCAGCTACACATGTGATTCCCCCTGGACAATTACCCCAGACCCTTCCCCTGACCCTAACCCTATAATAATCCCAATCCTGAACCTAATCCTAACCCTAATCCTAACCCTTACCCAAACTTTAACCCTATACCTAAGCCTAACCCTAATCTTTACTCTAACCTTTACTAACCAGTATTTATCTGGGGGGGGGGGGGGGGGGGGAGTTAATCGCTCTGATATGACACATTTGTACCCCAGAATCATGAAGAACAGCTTGTTGAATGACGTCCTCACTGTGCTGGGCTTGAACCCAGGACCTTCGCTTTTAGAGTCCATGGGATCATGACTATACATACCACACTACCATGCATGCCCCCACATTTTCACTTCCCATTGATGGTAATTTTTGTCAAGCCAACGCTGAAAGACCCACGCCCACCGGTTTGCCCTTGGTCCTGACGTGGGATGAACCACAATATTGCAGGAAACACCCCGTAATGCGATTTGTACGGAAATAAGAAGTAGTTGTCACCTTGGAGTTAGCCAGTTGGTGAGACGCGTGATTCTTGACAGACCGTGTTGGGGTCATTGCTTAATGAAGGTCTGCTTGATACCATACATATGCAGCTTCTTACTGCTACTTTTCTTATTCTCTTTGGAGATTCATCAGCAAGGATCGAAGGAAGGGCTGAATATATAGGGAAGGGCAGAGATTTGATCAGGATGTGAACTGTCTCCATTTATGAGTTCCTATCTACAAGAATTGACAAGTGGTGTGTAGGGGGAGAGTCTGTTTTGCTATAGGAGCCTTGTGATGTGGGCTGAAGTCTTTTGAATGAGGAATATGGTTGAAAGAAAGAGAGAGAAAGGAACAGATGGATCTATGTATATGAGATAAAAGCATATGATATGCATATACTTCTGTTGGTCTCTATCTTTCTGTTTATGATAAAATCACTCTTGAATGGTGGCTTTATATATCTTTATGTATGGAAAGTAAGTAGTTAGTATCTGTGAGATACAATGTTAATTAGGCAGGGCTTCTTTTGTATATAGTTTAAGCTTTTCTGACATGAATTGGTTCAGAGAAAAGAAAAGAAAAATAAAATCAAAGAAAATAAGCATGAAGTTTGAAGCATGAATCATTATTTTAAATGTGGGCATGAAATCAAATCCAGGATGAAAGCCTAACAGAGTAAACGAGTTAAGGAAAGTCAAATCATGATGCTTTAATGCATGAAGTCAATGCCCATTAAAGGGTATGTACAGTTCTGGTCGAGGCGAGGATTTAGCTTTACACGTTTTGCGAGATATTCAGAAACCACTCTATGAGATGTCAAAGAGCATGCAGTTCTAAGGGGTATCAAAAGTTTATTTGATGAAAATCGGTTTTGAAATGGCTGAGATATCCAAAAACAAGGCGAAAGAAAGAGATCCTAATAAAGTTGTGGCATGTCGCCTTTTATTATTAGCACTTTTTTTTATATCTCAGCCATTTGAAAACCAATTTTCATCAAATAAACGTTGAATCCTTCTTAAAATTGCATGCTCTTTCATATTTCATAAGAGGCTTTTCATTATCTCACTTAGGAATGTTCAAAACATGAATCCCCACCTCAACCAATACTGTACAGTCCCTTTAAGCCCCAGTTTACACTCTATAAAAAGTTACACCATGAAGTTTAACCTGATTAAACTTGGGCAGGCCAGGTGTCTATGGGAAATGTGTGTTGTAGCAAAATCAGCCTGTCCACAACAGGTTAAGTCTCTGTCAGTAAAAAAGACAAATTCAATCTTATCAAATATCAGTTTGTGTTATTTAAAGAACTTGCATTAAATCCAAAGGAATTTAAGGAATATTTCATTTTTGCCTCTAATCTGAGAGGTTTGAAGAAATAAGCTGTAACTTCAGCTCATTTAGAACTTTAATATGTAGGGTTAACTTAGAGTGTCATTGTCAAGATCCAATCAGTGTCAAAGAGGTAGCTCTTGTCTGGAGGCTTGTATGTTGCACTTTTCACCCCGATATGGAATAAGTTCAGGATAAGTTTAGAATGTGTCTATGGAGCTGCTACTGAAGGCAACACATGACTGAGTGTAAACAATCAGGAATTCTCATTTCAGGTGTTGTTTTGACTTCTCAAAGCAGACTCGTGCCCTTGGGTCCTTTGTGATTAATATTTTTGTGCAGATGCAGCCACCGAGAACCTGTCCTGGATTAGCAAACAGGATGTGATGAGGTCATTTCATCAGTTGGGTGGATTATAACCTGAATCTATATCAACAAGGGTGATGATTTGGCTCATCACCCTGTAGCAGGTCCAACTCCCAATCCATATGACCTGGGTCGATTCATAGTCTCTATAGCTGAGCAATGTTGTGTGTAATCATACCATCCCCTCTGGTAAGAGGCAAACATACTCTGTCCCTAGAATAGGACATAAATAGAGATCCTGGCTGTGTGAAAGAGTCACAACTTATACATTCAAAAGATTTCGCTTCATTTATTTATCGAGAAGAGCACCTAGGTATATGATAACTAGTGGTCCACCCAATGTACTCACAACTGGACTCCATTGAAGACCACCACAGCTAGTGGAGCTGAATAACCATGAGCTACCCAGCCATCTTCTCAGATGGAAAATGAAACAAAGATCTGCTCTCTCCAATTGTACCTTTATATGCCTTATGTTCATGTAATCTCTTCAACCCTACATTAAAGTTGAGTCCATTGTCCCATCCCAGGTAGTCCATTGGATGCAGTCTATGAAGGTGTCCTGGTCTGACAGAAAGTCACAGAGTTTTCTATTTAGCTTCTCTATCATTAGGTTTGTGTAGGGGAGGTCTACTGTAGCAGCTTGTGATTCAGTCTATATATGTCCGTCTCTGTTGCTTGTCTGTTTATTCATATGTGAAAATGTGATGAATGTCTCATTGTCACACCTTTATTTCCTTCAGCTATTTGTTGTATGTCAGTATGTATATTTATAGCTTGGTGTATGAACAACCATGTCTGTGGAAGAATTATGATCTCTTCCACTTTTCGATTTGATTGAATAATTTGTAAAAGTATATATTATGAAGAAATTCAGAGAAGTTTTCTTGAATACTATAGTCTGCAATGCTCCCAATCAGCCCTCTCCCTTCTTCCATACCCCTTCCCCACCCCACTCTGAAGCTTTGATTACAGTGATTACCCCTTAAACCACTGCAATCCTTATTAGTTGGTTGTTTAGGGGAAGAGAGTGTCTCAGGTGAGTAACCCCTGGAGAACTCCCATTGTCATCCGCCACAGGTAGTCTCTGTCGGGGGAACACTTTGCACCCCTTGGCATATGGCTCTTTCTCCTTTGATGATGTGATCGTGCGGGCTCCATTGAGGTGCATGATGGGAAGGCTTGGTTCCACAGCTCTTCAGCTGAATACAACATCACAAACATACTGTCATGAATGAAGTATAGGAGAGGATAAGAAAAGGAAAATAAAAAAGAGGAAAAAGGAAAGGAAAAAGAGATCTTAAGGAAAGGGGAAAAAAGGAAGAGAGAAATCATCTATCTACCGTGGATTAAGAGAGAAAAAAGGAAAAATAACAGGAAATTAGATCTTAGAGAAAGGAAAGAGGAGAGACAGGTAAAGCAAAAAAAAAAAAAAGATCTTCCATTATGAGAAAGAAAGAAAGAAAGACAGATAGAAAGAAAGGGAGATAAAGAGAAGGACAGACTGGTGCATGAGACCTGTTAAGATCACAGGCAAGATAGAGAAAGAGGAAAGAGAGTGATACCGATATTTTGAAGTTGAGATGTTGAAAAAGGAAAGGAAAGAGAGAGCAAGAGGAAGATCATGAAAAGATATTCCAAGGAAAGTGAACCACTGAGGAAGGAATGATGAGAAATAAAAATAAAAACTGAAACAAAGCAACAACAGTTACTGAGAGAGAAAAAAAAATCCCCAAAGCAACAACAGTTGATTAATATGAAAGAAGAGGGAAAAAAAAGCAAGGAAGAGACCAAAGGAGTGTATGCACTGTTTTCTTAGGAAAAAAAAAAGACATAGAGGGATGTGGGGTGGGGGCAAAAGTCTATTCATTTTGTTGCATTTCCATGATAATTGAGGAGTTTAATCTTAAATTTGGTATATGCTGTGTCTGACACACAAAATATGAGTTCTTGATGTAGCCATTGTGCATGCATGACAAGAGGTCAATAGTTGACTGTGTGTTTGTGTGGGTAGTTTCCTAATATTAAGCATATGACAAAATTACTTGGACCCTGTGCTAACTCATCCCTATATCATGAATTCTTTATAGGCTGTTATGACATGGACTTCCCTGTGGCTCAGTGTGGGCTGTAGCCATAGACTATGACTGGCCTCTTCACTCAAGCAAAGCTGATTATAATGACTTTTAAAAGGGCAACTCACAGCTTAACCCTCACAGCTTTGGTTATACATCCATGTATTATCTTCGCCTCATTGTCAAGCATGTCTAATGAATAGGATTGAAGGAGGCTAAAACGCTAGATTCCTGTGGTCCTCCTCCTCTCTCTCTCTTCTCCAGCTCATTCTCAGAAGATAGAGTAATCGGTAAAGCTGGGTCTGCCCCTTTCGGTGCCCTAAATCCTTGGGCTCAGTCTTACACCTCTGGCAGGGTGACTTTTGCAAACCTAGCATCAGTGGAATATCTCGGAAGGAGACAGTCAGCTGGACATCCGGTCCCTGTGCGGGAACAAGTCAGACTTGTGTATATTTTGATGCTGTGTCCACTGTTAGAATTGAGGAGCTATTATTGCTGATGCTGATCCAGAAGGATTATGCAGCACTATGGGTTCAGCTAGTGATTCATTCTTTGGATTAATCCACCCTTGAGCCGTGGTCAGTCCAAATGCTTCGTGGTTTGTGCAAATGATGACCATTGAATACATAGAACATGCATAGGTGCCTACACAGTACATAGAGAGTATGCACATGCTTCTCATTTACTTGTTTTGTAAATGGATTTCCTTGCAAGTTTTACTCAATAAAATGAATGTTTTATCATCTTGTTACAGTGAAGTGCACTGGATCATATTTGCTGCAAGGAATGGGACCAGAATATCAAGGCCATGTGAGTCCAGCAATATCTTCTTCTTTTTTTCTACTATCTGTAAAACCCTAAATATTCACAGCATGAAAGTTTCGCAAATTGGAGCTGATGGCCTTTTTCATGGCATGAATATTTTGTGAAATGGCGATCGGGCATTCAATGCATGGCAACGTTACACAAACCTTCATGTGCATTTTACTTTCACTAATCTTGGCTTCAATTGTAATATTCATGAAAGTTCCATGGACACAACAATTTTTGGACCTACATTAAATTCACTTTTACAATTTTGTGCGATTTCCTATCTAGTTTGTACCAGGAGATGCAAGTTTTCTGCTTGATTTTACACTGAAAAGATGGCAACCCTTGCTTGCTTGTGTAGCAAAAACACAGCAAATAGAAATTAGGTTGTTTCTTTTTACTTATTTCTCTTGTAATATTGCTGTAATTTTAACAGCTCTTGGCACTAATGGTAATAGTTTTGACAAGAGAAAATGCTTACCTTCTCTATTCTGAAAAGTGTGCCGAAGGCCCAGGATTACCACAATATCAATTGTATCTATGAACTCCCTGTATAGTTGGGGGGAAAAAAACCCTACCTCTCAACTGGGTAAATTTGCTTTATCCAAATTTGTGTTAAAAAAAAACAAAAAAAAAAACCTATGCCACTGCTGGAAGTAGCTTCAACATTTGCTGCGATTGACTGAGATAGTCTTATAGGGCATGAAAGTTTTGAGCCAGGAAGGTCTGAAATACAAGACTACCCTCCGCACGGTCTTGCACTTGTTCAAGTCTGATGTTATTTCCTTTTCACTCCTATTCCCTAATAAGTGGCACCTCATTTTTTCCTCTTTGTAGCTCCCGGGAACTGAAAATATACTTCCCCTTTTGTGTGCCACATGTACTCTGGGTTTCATAAGCAGTTTTGAGTTGCGGGAGGAAAGAATGAAAAAAGAGAGAAAGATGTCCAAAAAAAAAGAAGAGAGGGGGGAGAGGTGGGAGGGGGTGAGAGCGTTCTTCATAAATTGGAATTTTCTGTCGCAAAATCCATGGGGAACGATCCATTAGATCTGGAGAATTATGTTCTGTGCCAAAATTGAAGCCCATTTAAGGTGGCTATTGTGAAACCCTGATCCCGGGGCAGACTCGATGAACTCCGCTCACACCATGTTCATCCGGGAGTGCGGTTAGGCTGTCTCTGTGATTTCAGGAGCACTTGGAAGACACTTTTACAACTTTCTTGTGATTAGTTTGTGGATGTGTCAAAAGAGAACGGACCAGGGTGAGTGACCTAGCATGTATTGTTTTCATAAGGTATTGAAACCATGAGTGTGCAGTAAAATTGTTCAATATTGATTACAGGTATGGTAATAATCCAACTTTCTAGTTTTGGCTTGTCTTGTGAGTATTGTGAAGCCTGGCAGAACCATTGGGACACAAGTTTGTGTGGTATCATATTGCGTGAGTTTGCATTTTGACGAAGAACAATAGTCTTTCTCTCATACTTCCTTCTGCATGCCATTGTCAACCTGTGACTGCAGTCAGTTGTCGGTATCATTTCTACTCAATACATACAGTAGTTGGAACTGTTTTGTATTGCAACTGAGTGTCAAATTTCCCTTCATCAAAGTAAATACACACTGATTATTCAGTGCTGATTATTGGCATAATCATTAGCATAATTATATCTTTGAACAGAATTCAGAACCATCAAAGTGGCTATCCAATGGAAGTGAGGTAGTCTAGTGGATTTGACAACTGTCTAGCAACCCGGAGGTCGTTGGTTCTAAATCCCTCCTTCGAGTGTATTTCCCCATATTTTCCACCATGGCCATTTGTAAACAAAAAAAAATTGAATAATGAGTGTGTATTTATGGTGATGAAGGGCAATTTGTCCATCAGTTGCAATAAAAACAACTTCATGCAAGAATCTTGATTTGCTGAACTGAGCTATTTGCATGCTGAACTGATATTACTATAACACATGTTTCCCATAGTCATCTGCCAAAGTATAGATTATAATTCAGGACTACAGTCTTCAGTGGGTTAAGTCCAGCACTTGCACTATAAGGGTGGAGCTACCAGAGGGGTGTGGTGTGTCAGAGGAGATAGTCTGTTTCCAGACCCACTGATTGATTGAAGTGGACAGGGTACGGGTGGGGAAAGAGAAGGGTAAGGGGGTTGCCAGTCAGGAGCTGCATGTCTAAGTGAGGCCATATTTTCTCCTTTTCCATCATAGTTTTCCTTCCTCTTGTCTGGCAAAAGGCCTTGTATTTGCTTCATCACTGTACAGTCTACTTCTGTGGAGAATCAAGTTTGGAGAGTCCCTCAAGGGTATCAGAAATCTGAATCTGAATCTATCAGAATCTGACCTCATGTTTGACTGAAATTGGTATACTGCTCAAATCAAGAAATATGATTTATAAAACCTTGAGGCCATATATGTCTGTCTTAAGTATACACCAGACACCAGCAAACCCCCATAGCCTAACATCTGTCCCTGTTTTGAAACAGTGTTTGCCATTTATAAATCTCTTTCCGTTTTAATATCTCAGTCTTGGCAGACACCCTTCTCTTGAAAACTATTTGAATGGGATGTCTTTGATAAGAACTCATTATAGGATATACAGTAACGGAAATCCACATCATTTTGCCATATGTGAAAAATTTGCCAGCTGCATTCTAGATGTGAATTTCCTTTTGTTTGTTTTTTTTTTTCTTTTCTTTTAAAGATTCCAATCTTCCTCCAAAGATCTACCTGTAAATCAGTCCAACAAAACAAAATACAGATCAAAATAGGTCCATAAAAAGTCAAAATATAACTATTTGATAGTGTTTGTCAGAGACCACAGTCACTTGATAGTGAGGAATATTTCACATCATATTGATAATGCATTTACTTGAATGTATGTTTCAGTAGTAACTTTCACCAACCAATACCAGTGATATTGTTTTGATAGTACTTTGATATCAAACATTTAAGAACAACACGAGCAACAACAAAACACTTTTGATCCATTTTGCATACACAACAAATGAGGATATCCTCACAATCAGTATTACAATCACATCTCCAGGACTGGATTTTATAGTCTGTTTGTAGAATCCACATCCTGCTACCCTTTGATTCACAAAGTACTGTAACTCCGTAACTCGTTCAACTGGTAAGTTAACCCTTACAGCGCTTTGTTTGGGAATTCGCACCTGCTGGAATGCTTGAAATTCTTAGCCAGTAGACTATATCGAAGTGATGATGTTACAATCTTAACCCGTTGAGGACGGGCTGATTTTGCTACAACTAGCATTTCCCATAGATCCCTGCCCGAGTATACTCGGGACTCGTCCTCAACGGGTTAATAGTTCAGCTTGGGTTGGAACCAGATGCGTGCATGCACGTATGGTTACCATTGGGCCAGTTGAGGTTGTTTAGATCTAGTTTCCATGGCAAAAAAAGGCTTTGACATCACAATTTGGTTCTCATTGGCAAGGATGTCTCAAAATTGACAGCCATGCAGTGACCAGTTTGATATCCTAATCTCCTCATTGCATATAATGTGTCAATGTGACCTTCCTGTTCTACTGAGGCACATTGCCACATTTGAGTGGGCTGGATAACTTAGGTCAAGTTTGAGGGATTCATTGAATGATGGAGCATGTCAAATAACAGCTATGAAAAGTGCATCTACGCATTTTTCATAGCTGTATTCCAGGCGTGTGAAAGGTTAATGAATATCTCACGTCACTCAGACTTTTTGTCAATATGCTGCATTAATCCCACCTTTACAGTCAAAACAACATTTATTGCTGTCTCTTTTTTTTTTTTTTTCAGAGGCAGATCGAAGCTCTGTTAAGGTTTTTCCTAACCAGGTGACATGTGGCATAAAACTATGGAACTCTACGATTAATGGCACCGGCACCTCTGCTATTAGTACAAGTAGTAACTACAATAGCAAGACTATTCTAAAGCCAAGAAATCAATGGTGGTTATAATAATTGATTGTAGGGTTACATGATTGCATTTAATTGCATCCAATTGCACTAAAGTTACCGTGGTTACAGGGGCCACAGAAAGGGAAGGGGTGCATGCTGCAGCCCCCCTTAAATTTTTAGGGTCGTTTAAAAAAAAAAAAAAAAAATATATATATATATATATATATATATATACATATATATACTTATTTTAAAAAATTGGGAAAAAGGGGGAAGGGGAACATTGATCCTTGCCCCACCCCAGTGCCCGGTGCCCCTGCACAATGAAAAACATTCTACGGCCCCTAAGCTATATGCAACAAGGCTCAGGTCTGATGCATTCCAGGGTCTTGTACAGTAGCTTACATAATAGCTGAGAATGCGTAACATCATCCGAGCAGGGATCGATGGTGGCATATCATTGGTTGAATCTCAGGGGACTCCCCTTATGTGTGAAAGTAATTTAGCGTCTTTCAGAAGGATGCAAGGGTGCACACAATTATCTTGAACTGACACAATGAATATCTAGAAACATTCAACATCTGTATTAATTGGGTTCATAATGTACATGTGTAGTTACTCAGCGCCTTTATTCCATGTGCCTATCCATTGATCTGTCTGTTTGTTTGTTTGTTTGTCTCTTACTCTCTCTCTCTCTCTCTTTGCCAAGGTTATTTCAGAATACCATGGCAATATACATAATAGTTTGAAATATCAAATTTCATAACATTTGTAAGCCTTGAAATTCAAAGGGGGGGGGGGGGTATTTCACATGTATCAATTAGCTTCTGATTGTTCAGCAAAATTATGTGAAATTTGTTACTTTCCTGAAAAACATTATCCCCTCCCTTTTTCCTTAGCCTTAGTGTCATTAACCCATTGAGAACATGCTGATTTTGCTGTAATTGTATTTCCCATAGACACCTACCCAATCATAGTCTTCAACGGGTTAACAGAATAACATTATAATGGTATCACCAGTAACCTCCACAGCTAACTATTTGTTTGTAGAATGTATTTTCCAGTATTCAAATACTTTTCATATGGCCGTATGCAATTTCCCCTTACATTGCATTAGGCCTTCCACGCCAGCTTGATATTTTATGGTGTTTACAAACGTAACGTGTGCATGAAATAGATAGAGCTCGGAGCTAGAGACAATCATACATCAATAATGAATCGTGGGGTATCCAGGGCGGTCATTAATGTTTGCACTCTACCGACTCGTCAAACTCCGCACAGTGCCTTACAGATGACAGCATGGCATATTTTTATATGTCTTGTCGCAACATTATCCACAAAGATCCCATGAACCATAAAGGATTTTTTTCCCCTTTTACTCCATGATATGGGTTTAGGGGGATGGTCTTAATTTCTTGGCATCTTCAGAGTCAAAGGTCCTGTTTACCTTTGGGAGCAGTGATTAAAGAATGTTCAATTTTGATGCATATGTGTAGGTCAGTTGTATCACAATACATCCTTCCATGTAATTTTTTTTCTTTTTTTTTTGGAATAAAACCTAAAATAAAAGGATATATATCACAATTTTTCTCATTAAACTATAACTGTAGATGGTTGAATCTGGAACCATTTGTATTATAACTATTGTACACATTTTGTACAATACTTAACATCGATTATAGTGATTCATGATTTTACATTGGTTGTTTCTATCCCTAACTCACATTTTAGAACTATTTTGAAGCACTAATGCTGGGTTTTTGTTTTGACTGCAAATGGTAAATTATGCCTTTAATGTCACAAGAGCAAAGTTTGAAAGATCATCATCTGAAATTTCACCATATTTCTACGGTAGTGTCAGAAAAAGGTCATGCAGAGTGTGTTGCAGCACTAGATTTGGACTTTCCATTTTGTAAATGACTCTTGTCATCAACTGCTGCCCCATCCAGGCCCTACGTATTAGTCTTGATTCAGACTGAGATACTTAATGTCTTCAGACTGTGCATATTGTCTGCTCATGTTCTTCATATGAACTATTATTTTTCTTACCAAAGAAAAAAGAAGAAGAAAAAGAAGAATAATGCTCTTGATATTCAATTCAGAATGGATGACAGTGAGCCATGAGATTTCACTGAATGCTGTTTCCATGGCAACAAAGTATAAGTGGCCATGCACCTGTCTGCTTTTTCTTTCCATTTGTGCCACACCTGACAGATGAATCTGTATGGTAATTTAGTTACATGTGAAGACATACAAACCTGCACACATGCACACACACACACACATGCACACACACATACACACACACACACACACATACACACACACATACACACACACACACACATACACACACACACACACATACACACACACACACACACACACACATACACACACACACATACAAATTATAAGAATATTTAACTTGCAAGTCTGTAGAGCTCTTCTTGCAAGCTTGATACCTCAGACTTCCTGCAAGCTTGTTTATTGCAATCTCGTGGTAAGTATGGACACACATCTAGCCTGTCATTTTGTGTCTTATTATGCTTGTTACTTCCCGCCATACGGCCATCCAGAGTACCTCAATGTTGACCTCACGTTACATTAATAGTGTCGGTACAGTCTAATGAAAGGCCATTCATTGCCAGCATGCGCTCCTGTGAGCGCATGTTGCAACTTAACACTGACTTTGTATATTGTAGCCAAAAATGCTGTAGAGGAATCAAGTGGTCCAAGGGGAATAATGTGCCCTTCCAATTCTTTCGGTAATACATTGTATGTTACACTTCATGGAGCAAGTCTCTTTCCACCTGTTCCCATGTCAGTTTATCCCGTAACCATCCTTAATTCATCAGTCCATTTGCAATTCGTGGCAGCTCATGTGCAGCTAAAGTCATACCCTCTTCAGGGGGGAACATTTGCAATTCTGCAGTGTGTCACTTCGCACCAGATTAGCAGGGTGCATTTTCAGTTCCCTGAAGATGACAGCGAGAAATTCTGCCTGCAAAAGTATCTGGTATTGTGAAGGAGAAAACTGCGATGAGATTTCGTTTTTCTTTTTAAGTGTACATGAGAAAAGTTTTAATATCATATGATTGGTCATCACCTTTCCTTGATTGGTGAGTGAACATTGAGAATGAGTCTGGGATTTGGCAATTTGTTGCTATGAGAGGTTTCAGTAACATAAGCAATAATGATTTTTTTTTTTTGTTATCGTATCATTTATGCCTTATTGATCAGTCACATTCCAAGGAAGACAAAATAGACCATAAAACTGATCAATCTCTTTAAGAAATTAATTATGTCCATGTATATGTCAAACTCTCATAGAAAAATTACAGCAATGAAACAACATATTGGTATTGTTACCTGACATTCATAGATTATTACAACATTTACATCGAAAAAAAGAAAGAAATAATTCATAATGTATGCCAAGAGAAAGTCATAATTGAAAGTGGGCACCACCATCCCCCCCCCCCCCCAAAAAAAGGAATGATTTTAGAGCAGACATAGAGACAGGGTAGAAAATGGAGAGGGTGTGCGACTCAGGGATGCTGACAGTGTTATTATTTTTTTTTTTTATATTGGCCAAATAATCTGTGATAAAGAGCAGACAGACTGCAAATAATCTGTAGGTCAAACTGAAGTCATTTGATACACTTACCTGCACATTTCTGACTTGCTTAGCAAAAGAGTCAAAGTGTAAATAAAGAAGTTTTTCTATTCAAAAATATTTACTTCCTGTCAAACATGTGTCAGACATGAAAAGCCAACAGAAGGAACAAAGAATGATCTTAATAGCAACAAATGTTCTTATGATTTTTAATTGTTGTTGATAAATTTGTTTTGTAGGTTTTCTTTTGTTCCAAGTTCAGAGGTATTCACTGTGCCCCAAATTTGACCTCTTTTGTTTTCTCAGAGCTGGCAGACATCTGGAAGAATATTGATTATTAAAGAGATCTGCTTGTGTTTTATGTTTATATATCAGCAGATTAGAAGTTGATGTACCACTGCCTGGGTTAAACGCATACTAGATACAAGTGAAGAGTTTTTTGCAAAAACCGATAAGTCCATTTTTGAAGATTTTGAAGTACGGTCTCTGTCATAAAGTACAAAATAATACCTTTTAAATGATATATTGGTCACTACATGTAAAGGTACATTTTTGAAGTTATGGTCAAAAGAAGCAAAAATTTTCTTATTATTCTCTTTATTTTTCTTAACCTTTAATCGCAAATATCTCCGTTTGGCAAATATGAACTTATCGGTTTTTGCAAACAAACTCTTCAAGTGTACTATTGTTACATGTAGCTGCCAGGTTTGCTAATTGTTCCAGGTAGTATGTTTGCCAGTTAATCCAATTGGGATTCCAACATTCTGGGCAAATGATTATTTCTTTCCTGTTTCTTCAGGATAGGGGAAATGACAGACACGTAACACATAAATCAAATGCCTTCCTTTTTCCCATATTAACCATTTGAGTATGAGCTGATTTTACTGCAACACCCATTTTCCATAGACACCTGCCACAGTATACTCAGGACTGGTCTTGAACGGGGTAATAGGAAGACCTTCATAGATTTTGACTGCACTCTCTCCTTTAAAGGGACTGTACAGTACTGGTTTAGGTAAGGGATTCATGTTTTGAACATTTCTAAGTGAGATAATGAGAAACCTCTTATAAAATTTGAAAGAGCATGTAATTTTAAGAAGAATTCAACATTTATTTGATGAAAATTGGTTTTGAAATGGCTGAGATATCAAAAAAAGTGATAATAATAAAAGCGACAGGCCACAACTTTATTAGGATCTCTTTGTTTCACCTTGTTTTTGGATATCTCAGCCATTTTAAAACCGATTTTCATCAAATAAACTTTTGATACCCCTTAGAATTGCATGCTCTTTGACATCTCATAGAGTGGTTTCTGAATATCTCGCAAAACGTTAAAAGCTAAATCCTCACCTCGACCAGAACTGTACACACCCTTTAATGGTAACGCCTGATAAATTGACCTGCAAGGGAGGTTCAGAGATCTAATTTTCACTTGATGCAGATGGCAGTCGGACATTGTAATTCTAATTCAATACAATTGCAATTTGTTTATAGTAAGTAATTATTGCCAATGAATTACAACAGACTGTAGTTACTGTTCTCTGAAAAGTAGCCAAGTGTCAAATCTCTGAATTAGGCCATTGATCTCAGCATGATTATTACAAAAAAAAAAAAGAAAAGGAAAAAAGAAAAAGAAAGGAGCTGTCAACATGCAGTCTGTAGCCCAGGGATAAACTAGAAATGGTGTCAGTTGCCCAGTATGTGCCACTTCCTATCTGCAAAGTCTATTGTAGTTGCCGTCGCATACAAATCCATACTTCCAGCTGTTCTCGTCACGCTGTCAATACCTTCCAGACCGTCGATACCGACCGGGGGCAGAAAATACAATAATTTAGCGGTGGGTGCCTATTGTGATGCCGGATTAGACAAAGTGGGGTGTATTGATCGGTGGGTGATTATGACTCTTGATACTCTTTTTTTTCTTTTGTATACAGTATCCTCACTTGCATCATGTTTGGAATGGTTAAGTGGTGTAGATGGTGGATGAGGTGAACTGTGATCCGTGTTTATGGCTGGTTAGAGGTGAGTGTATGCCACTGAGTTGTTTAGATCCACTTTCAAGTACACGATTAACAACAGTTCAGTCATGTTCGGTGTCATCACTACTCAAATTCTTGGCCCTCTTTTTTTTTTTCAGCTCCAAACAAATTTTCATCCATTTGCATGTAGATGATGACTCTGCAATCAGACTTTTGTACCATTTATCAAATAAAACACTACTTTCCTTTCCTGTGCACGTTTAGACATCAAACGTAAAATTTTGATTAGATCTTTTGTGGTCTAATGCTTTCCTTTATTTGTATTTTATCATTGTCTAACTCATCTTCCTGTCATTCTTTGGATGAAAGGGACGTGACTGTATTATGTGCTTTTCATTGGCACTCTAAAGTACTGTAAAATTAGGAATGTTCGCGTGCATTTTGATTTTGCGAATTTCGCGAGAGCCAAGGTTTGCAAAATTAAAATACACATGAAAGTTCTTGTCTACACTATACCCATTGAATGTTAGAGGCAACTCATGTTTCATGTTTTACAGTAAATGTTATCTGTCTATTGTAGAGCTGTAGATATCATTTTGAATTATAGTAATCCAATCTTTAAGGAAGGTTGAATGAAGCTACTACCTTATAAACATTTTCAATTTCTAAAGATTTGCTCTGGAAGAACTGAAAGGAGCACCCAATAGAGATGGACAAATAGATAGATAGAAAGATAGATAGATAAATAGATAGACAGACAGATAGATAGATAGATAAACAGATAGATAGGTAGATAGATAGATAGATAGACAGATAGATAGATAGGTAGATATATACAGTGTAGATAGGTAGATAGATAGATAGATACTAGTAGATAGATAGATAGATGAATAGATGAATGATAGATAAATAGATGGATATGTCGATGGAAATAACCATGCACATGTGCATAGATAAAGAGATGAATAGGTATAGAGGAGAGAAAGAGAGATAGATTCTAATCAATTTTTTTTTTCACCTAAAGAGCATTGATCGTTAACCTCTGAGATATTGTAATGTTCATAGCCTTGATACATAGCAAGCCTAGTTACCTTAAGAAATGTACTGTAGGTTTAAGTTAGAGGGGAAGAAGTATTGCCTGGGTGGAATGATATTGTGATGGATAGAAAATAAATCAATATTCTACTTGTATATAACATATCTAAAGATAGTCATACATATTTCCACAAAACAAAAGCCACAATGCTCATGGCATAATTACACAGAAAAACCTAATGGTATTGACTACATGTATGTATAGGTAACATCAAATATGCCATAGACTACAACAACTTCAAAGGTTTAGCTATACCTTTATTATCTCATGTCTGTGATGCTTGTAAAAGGGATATGCACAGGTATCCTACAGTGAATAGGCCAACCTGGTGGTGGTTCTCATTATTAGCTTAATGATATAGGAGCAAATTGCATGTCCATATAGGCAGGTATACTAGTTTGATTAATTTGTCGAGCTGTTTGGAATCGCTAGCCATGTAGCCTCTAGAGCTTTAATGAGGCAATTCTTTACACAATGTTGCTGCTGAAGGCGTGAACAGAATTTATAGGGTACTACTCGCTTTGATACCCAGGAGACTGGCCTTTTTCACACTGGTCAAGAAACCTAGTGGTAATGCTGAATTTGGAAATACGATTACAACATTCAATTAATTATCATTCTTATTTATGACAAATAAGGTTTCACCAATTTTGAATGTTTTAGTGAGGAAAGGAGGTGTTGCTTCTTTTTGGGTTATCATCCATCACTCTTCAATGGTATTAACGTGCACGCTTTGTCTGCAGGCAGTGTGAGCATATGAGGAGCATGTTTTTTCTGTGGAAGTTATTGAGTGGTCACCATAAGCTCTGCCTCCAAAAAACATGATTTGGAGGTCAATCCATACACATGACTGTTTCATTCTATAATTCTGGAGAATTGTAATTGGAAAGCACCTTTGGACGGTCATTTGAATCATGATTAGAATTACGATTCAAATTACCCTCTACCGTTGTAGTTTGCATACATACAGCCAAAATGTGTCATTTTGAATCTTGATTTTAGTGATGCATCATTAGCATCGATCATGATTCAGAGTACATACTCTTGCCGCATGTGAAAACAGCCTTTGTTGCTTTCCATTTAATTAAAATGACATTTCTGTTGAATTCGTTTGTAGATTTATGCAAAGACATCAGCTAGACATGTTCTGATTTGCATTATCTTTCTTTAGTTTGAGACTTCACTTGAAATAATTTGCCAGTTGTAAAAGAGCAAACTAAAAACAACAACAACAACATTATTCACACAACAAATTTTCTTAGAAATAATAGATGATGATTTATGAACAAAATTAGGAGTAAAAACAATGCAGTGTACAATGAAATATGTATAAATATGGTATTGTCATCAACTTTTGGTTTGTCCTTGCAATTTTGATTCAAAAGTTTGCCTGTAATCCTCCCAGTCCTGCAATACTACCTTGCTATGATTTTGTGGTGTATGTGATTATAATAGTATACCTATACCATTCATAGCTAGCGTTTTGTAATGTAAAGTAAAATTTTCCTTCATTCGAGCCCTTGGTACGTAGCTCATAAATTATTTGTTTTGGTTGCAGAATTTTCAAAAGCCTTTTGAGAATAATTGATTTGTATGTGATTCTCAAATTGGCAACTATTTTTACAGAAACATGATCCTGTTTCTCTCACAACTTGGCAAAAACTCTCATATCATGCACACTGAATGAATTAAAGTCATTCAGTTTCCATATATTACCTGATATATCAAATTATATATACTGTAAAAATCAGAGTTGCCAATTTAAGACAAGATTACGATAATCTATGCAGCAAAATTCCACCACTACTTGATGGGTTAAATCTGGAAAAACTGATGATATTTTCTTGACAGTTTAACTGAGTGACTGCATTCAACAGTCCTAAAAATTATCTGACAAATGTGCATTGGTAAGTGAGTCAATGACAAATCTTATGAAAACGGAAATGTCAAGGTATCTTTGGCATTGAAATGCGTCACATATGGAAAGCAATTAGAGGTGATGATAAGAGTGTACATTAGCAGCTTAAACTGATGAGCCTCATACCAGATTAGATGTGATAACCCTAGTACTTTTGATTCATAATGGGGTATTCATTTCCCAAAATACATGATGAATTGAACAGCTATTAAACTTTATGTTTAGCAGGTCTCTGTAGTGTCCTTTCAATTTGCACCATTTTTTCTATTTTAGTGATCTACAGACCTCCCAACCATTCTGAATTTGAAGGAAAGAATCTGAATTTTGACCATTCCCAGCTCTTGTTTCAGTAGGAGCTTCCTATTTTTCTTCGTAACTTTGCTACATGCTCCTATGGGAACTGCTCTATCTGTGCTATTTGTGAGCAAAATCATCCCAATTTTTCAGTCAGAAAGGTTGAACACTGGTTGTAGCTCAATTCATTTTGCAATGTCTCTGGTGATAGAAAATTTACCTCTTTAATTTTTCTCGTATCTATTTGTTTCAAAGCCATCTCATCATCAACTACTGTATATGCCATATTATATTGTTAGTGAGTCTAATTTTTTGTGAATCAGGACTTCGAGACAATTTTGCGATCAGTTTTATAATAATTCATAATCATGGAGCATGGTACTGAACTAAGAAATTATGCATGCCTGTCTCATTCATGTCATGATCTGAATTAATATCTTCATGTGATTTTGAATTAGTGAATAGCACCCAGCTCGTAAAAGTCATGAAGATAAAAATCTTGCAAAATATAAGGCATATGTACAGTATTGCATTCTCACATGATACACAGCATTTCAAGCAATGATTGGGAGTTAAGACCCTTTAGCCTCATTATTATTGGAAAACTGAATGACATTTTACAGCTTTATCTGCCAGGTCTCCCAGTGTCATCGCTAGGCTCTTTGAAAATTCCTTTCATTTCCTGATAAGAAAATGCAAGGACCTCCCTGGATTGGGGATGGATTCACCTATTGATATGTCATCGGCCGAGAACCAGAAGGGCATTATTGCAATTTTAGGGGTATGTAGTTATTGGTATCACTTTGTGGCCTAGAGCTTAATCTCCTCTACATTATGCTGTCAATTGTTAATATTTTTAATGTTCAGTAAAGTGTTCAAAATCAAAACCACAAGATTTAGGGCACTATTTTACCTGATATTCAGAACAATGCTTATAAATCTCCCCACTTTTGTTTAAATGAAAAATGTTTTGTTTTTATCTATGCTCAAATCTTAGAATGTGATAGCGTCCTTTTGGTTCTCCTGCGGCTGACAAAGTGCAGTATGTAACACACTTATATTGCTGGAAATAGAAGTGTGGATGTTAGCAGCTCTGCAGATTTGTTAATCGCATCTTTGAGCATATCTCTTTAAACATTAGATTATCATAAAAAAGCAAGCTTTAATTAACACGTCACTGTCATTATTGTCACTGCTCGAGCAGCTATATTTCAGGAGCACTGTGCTGCAGCATAATCTAGACTGTAGACTTGGCATTGTTTAACATGTGGGGGGGGGGGGGAGCTGAATTACACTCCTATACCAATCTTCAACCTGATATGACCAGTCAGGCGTGTTACCAACTAGACCATGACAGCTCTACCTGTCTGTCCCATTAATTTCCACCAGTGTGTTAAGTACGTACACCTGACTGCTGAAACTTTACCTAATGGTATAAAGGAATGTATTGAAGCTGTTTGGTTATAATCTGACCTGAGGCCAGTAATGATAAGTAGAGCATGGCACATGTACCATCTGTGTGTAGAAGCATGATGCATATCTGTCCATTTTTTTTGGGGGGGGGGGGTAGGGGGAATCGGGCAAAAGAGTACTCTTCAGTTTGTAGTTTATCAGAAAATGATATTTTAGAAAACAACAGCAACAGAAACCATTTGGTGTTTTATACTGTAACTGCATATTTTTTTGTTACTAGGAAACTGTAGATTTTTGCTATGTGGAGAGAGAGGAGAACAGGCATATAATCTTTGTCTTAATGTCTGCATCACAAATCTAAAGCTTTGTATAATAATGGTGACGAGGTGATGGGACAGGGCCAAAGTCACAGATATAGTACACCTTTCCTTTCACTTTTTATTTCCATTACAAAAGTTTTTTTTTTTTTATGTAACCAACAAGACATGTTTCTTTTCTATCTTTAAACACAGCACAACCTCAGTGAAATATTTGTGGGCATAGAACTCTTGGGATGAACTGGTTGTAACATTACAGCTGTATAACTATTTTGCATTTAATGTTCAGTGTGCTTTGATTAGTAACCTAATGTATCTTCTTTTTTTTTCTGGGATGTGAATTTGCAATCTAAAGTAGAAATGAAATAGGGCAGTAATTTGTTATTTTTCCTAATGAAGTCATGTTGTAAGTATGTGATTATGAGGGGCAGAAGTAGTTGGTTACATGATGCACATAGATGACCTAAAATGCAGTTTATTGTTTAGTTCAAGAAGGTAATTTCTTTGGGGTCATAGTTTAGAAATCTTTGGGAAAAGAGATGTGCAGGGGCATGATATTCCCTTATATACACTAAGATCAAATTTATGTGCCCTAAAACAAATAGAACAATTAGGCATGCACTAAAACACCAAAACGTTTGCACAAACAAATTTACTCGGTAGGGAACCAAGAACAGCTCCTTGTGCTTTGTTCACTGTAAATCACTGCATTCATCCATTTCACTTAACCCAGATAAAAGCAACATGAGCTTTAAAACAATGCAAAAAAAAAAATGCAACACACACACACACACACACACAAACACACACACACACACACACCAAAGTAAATTCCTGAGAGGCAATAATTTGCCACCTGAACCTTGTGCACAATGCACATGAATAATTTGAGCAGAACACACCGCTACAACGTTCAGGGAGAAAAATGAACAAGCAGAGTAGCTCAAAGAGAACTATACCACATTCAGAATAAATGGAGCAAGTTGTTCCATAATAAATGTGCAACCAGACCCAATGGCACGTATACACTCTGATAGTATTAGTGTGTCTTGCATGCTGGGGAAAACAGTATGTGAAACTTGAACACAGTGTCTGTCTATAAAAAGCAAAAAAAAAAAGAATAAATAAAAAAGAGATATCTTAACTCATTCTTTCCTCATCATTTACATTCCTTTCCTCTTTTCTGTCACATATGAGCAGAAGATGATTTAGTATACTTTGATAATTAAGAAATATAATGTAACTCATAAAATATCTGATTGACAATTTAATGTTTAAAATTAATTATTCTGGAGGTTCACTGATCAGAAAACAAAATGAGCTTCGGAATTCCGAAGGTGCGTTAGTACACACCCTTCATTTATTTTGGGATTAACAAAACATTCACTCTCATATTGACAAACCTTCAGAATTGTGCCACGAATGTTTGGATTTTAACCCCATTTCATTTTCAAATTCACGAACATCTAGGTATACAGAATTTATGTGTTCCGAAGAATTAACCTCATATCATATTAGTATTAACAAACCCTCAAGATGATAAACATCACAAGATATGTACCCGGTTCACACAGGAGTAAGATGCTTTGAGTTCACAAGTATCTTTCAGTTGAAGTATTAACCTGTTGAGGATGAGTCCCAAGCATATTTGGGCAAGTATCTATGGGAAATGTTGGTTTTGGCAAAATCAGCCCATCCTCAACAGGTTAAAGAAAAGGGCCACCATGTCAAAATTGTCTGTTCCATTACTTTTATAGAGCTCAGAGTCATTTTAAGATTAAAAGTGATGGTACAGTCAAACATGAATGGCATACATGTCAATTAACACTGTATGACCCTACCCAAAAGTAGATGTGACAAGAATTTAGCAAGTATGTGTGCATACAGTGAGTGGAGATGGTTTTCTTGCCTTGTTCTAATTTTTCTGTCTTTTTTTAGTGTATGCATATATCTGGGTTTATTCCAGCTGAAATTATGATATTGATATTCTGATTGTGTATTTACAGGGTGCATCTGCATGTATGTTGCTTGAGTCACTCCCAAGTTATATATGACTTGATTTGTGTAATTAATATTAACTTATGTTCCATGTATTTTCATGATTTATAAATTGAAGTAAAACTGAAGAGTGCCTTTAGAATGCAAGTTCTACAACTGGAAAAGTCAATCCTGCAGGATAGAATAAAAACAAACAATTTATATCAATAGATCAATAATTTCATGCTATGTATCAATATGACGGAAGAATCATCAGGTGCGTAATTTTATTACTGTGTGATGTTGACATTTCTCCAGTGACTGTTTCCAAACTATGGTTTGAGCTTTCAAACAGTCAGTTTGTTGGGATCTCTGTTATTTTGTTTTGTTTGCATACACATTAGAATATATCACAAATAAGTGCAGTTTATGCCATGAAAATGGCATCATTTTGATGCCATTTTAGAGAATACAAAATTTGATCCATGTGCATTTCATATCTTACATTTATGAATGCAAATTGTTCACAAGTCAACAATTTGGTTGTATTGTGTGTCTTAAAGACCATTAATACCATTATCGCCACATTCTTTGCAACCATTCTGACCCAGTGTATCATTCATTCATTCATTCCATTTTCAATTTACACACTCACGTGTACACATAGGACCTTACACACACACAAACACACAAACACACACACACACACACACACACACACAGATGGAGAAACCAATTCATATGGAGTAAAAAAACAAAAAGCAATGGCCTTACCCAACTTTATTCTGCTACAGTGGTTGAGTTGAGATCTGTGAATGTTGTCTGAAGGAGCCATCTCCCCTTTGATCGGCAAATTGATTTCAGGGTTCCCCGGGCAGAGGATCCATTGTTAATCCAGGAGAGTCAAGGTAGAATCAATGACTCAAGGTCCGTCCTCCTGTGTTTGGCCATCACGGAATAGCAACAGTGATGGCGAGTATGACAGTCGTGCCTTGGTGTAGTAGCTGTGTAGAGGACGTGATATCATTTACTAGCTGGTTTTCCTGTCAGTGGTAACAATGTGTATTTGCCTGCCAGAAAGGAAATTATTGTTTACTGAAATAATAAATGTCATTTCATATCCTTGAAACACAGTTCAGACTGTATCTTGTAGTGCTTTTGAGCATGATTGTTTGCATTTACACATCAATTTATTTTCAATATATTCAATAAGACAAATATCTTTGGTTTTGCAAGATTTAATTCAGTTTGCTTTAAGTAATGCAGGATCTTTTACCTTGATTGTTTAACTATCACACCCTTCATAGTGAAGAGTAATTGTTGTAATTTATTGATAGTTTTCTATATCCTATATCCTAGATTCACTGATGTTGCAAACTTCTTGTGTTAGATGTGGTGTTTCTGCAATTAGAATTGGCCAACCTGTTAGTCTTCTCTGAACCACATGCAATGAGCAACATCAAAAGCATGTGAAACTTTGTTTGGGGATGTTTTTTTTTTTTTTTTTTTTTTTTTTAAACAAAACTTTGTTGTATTAATTTGGGGAAAGAAAAGGTAGGGAGAGTTCAACATATTTTATTCAGAATGAGGAACTTCCCTCTTATTACAAGATCGAAATGGTAAAATTAAATACAATCCTGAAGTGATGTCTACATTTTGATGTAAAAAAAAAAAACAAACAGACAAACAAACTCATGACAAGGTGTGATGTACTCTAGCTATGACCATTAACCCATTGAGAACGAATTCCGAGTTTACTCGGTCAGGGGTCTATAGGAAATGTGTGTTGTAGCAAAATCAGCCTGTCCACAACGGGTTAACAACTTCCAAGAAGTAAACATGAAACCTTTGGATTACAATGCTCTTCTGCACTCACACACTCTCACACAATTTCAAGATCAGAGCACATTAATGGTCTTTCCAGAACTGGAATACACAAATGTATGGGCCCATGATTTTCATAATGGCTATTATTCAAACACTGAATAATCAGTGGTTATTCATGTCAACAAAAGGCAATTTGTCAATCAGTTGCTATGAAAACAACTTAAGGTAAGATTCATTCAAATAAGTAGGCAGTACCTGCTTGCTGCTATAAGGGATAAGAACTATGACTTGCTTTCGGGTAGAACCTAGGTAGTCTAGTGGATATGATACCTGTCTAGCAACCAGAGGGTTACAGGCTTAAATATCACGCGAGTATGTATGCTCATGATTTTCATAATGGGTAATATTCAAACACTTGATAATTAGTGTTTGCATTTGTCAATAGGCGTTTTCACATCAGCCCGATAAAAATCCAAGCTCGAAATATTTTTCGCGATTGCGAATTAGCGTGCTATTTCATTTCTTATTCACATCAGCCTGAAGAGAACTAGCCCGAAATTTTTTCGAGCTAATTCGACAGCTGAGTATGTGCAAACAGCATATTAAGTAATGTGTGTGCCCTCTCAAAAATTCCTCGTGATTTGTGTGCAGTTTGCCTCGATCGATCGGGTCACACATGCTGGCATAATGGGATGCATCGTGCTAATTTCTCGAGTCGTTTTCACATTATCAAATAGCGCGCTACTATCCCGCTATTTCAGAAATTTCCCAAGTTGGACTTGAGAAATTTTCTCGATCAGAGCGATACAATTAGCGCGTTAATTTGTGTTCACATTATCAAATAGCGCGCTATTTCGCTATCGGGAAAATTTCCCAAGTCAGAAAATAGCGCGCTATTTCGAAACATCGGGCTGATGTGAAAACGCCTAATGAAGAACGGTCTATCAGTCATTTGTAATCATCATTCAGTGTTGTGCTTGAGAGTCTAAATTCTAGAGAGTTTGGACCAAGCCAAGACCTTTTAAGCAGAGGTTCAACAATAAGATGCCGTGTTACTTGTGAAAAAGGGATGCACAATGCCCAAATACTGTTGCTGTATTTATAAAAGGGAATTTCTCACCTTGTTCTGTCTGTTTGTTCATTTGTCGCTTTGCATGCAGTGAAAAGGGGGATTTCAAGAAGATTACATCCCACAGGGACTAGATGATAGTCTGAGGAATATGTGAATTATAATGCGATGCTCATGAATATTCATGATGTTTTCCTGGCCTGAGAAAAATGTACATAAGCCATCTGTAGCTATCTTATCTTTTGTCTGTTCAACTTCCAAGCATATTTTAAGTCTCATATAGTTTACCACAGCAGAAGTCTTAGTTCCACCTACAGCTTGCGGAATAATTCATCATGGTATGCCGTCTATCTATTCCGTCTAAGAATGGTGGGGTTGATGCCAATGAAGCGGTTGGCGTGACATGCTAGGTTCGATAGTCTGGGCATCCAGTCCCACATTATCCAAGTTGGCGGTTTGAAAACACGTGGGCATTCTCTCTCTGACAAAGCCACTCAAGTGAGTGAGCAGACTGTAAACTAAAGATTTGTTGTAAAAGCAAGTGTCATATTACCTTTATTTTAATCACATTCTGACAATCACCCAATAATATCATGGGTTGGTGTGTGAAATCTAAGACTACATCATAGGTTGATTAGTGTATCAGGTCTTCAGGCACAAGTAGAATAAAGGAAGATAAATAGCATTAACAACCTAGACAGGCTTGTATTATCTTGTGCAGATGTGAAGCTACTGTTTACACAAGCCTCTCTTTAAACCTGCAAAGTTCCAAACCAGCATTTTGATGACTTGATGCAATATTTTTCTCTTTAATGCTTGCAATTTATTGTTAATGTTTTATAAAGTAGGGCACAACAAATCTCCAATGATTTATTGAGCTGTTGTTACTCTTATGTCATTGTTTTAAGTATAAGTATTCAGAATATAGGATGAGGAAGATCTTGAGATACTGTATATGCTGTTATTTTGGCGTACAGATATTTTCGCGAATAAGGAGGTCACAAACATTTTCGCGAATTGACACTGACGCTTATGGACATGTACTATTACTCCAGCATCTGGTGACATTTTCGCGTGTTGTTAAAGGGGATGGCTAGTAACTGATCAGTGGGAATCAGTGGGAATGCTGGGGGATGATTGTTCCAATCTTTGTGGGATTCATTTAAGAGTACATTATATATCTATTGTGTAAAAATTATTTGCTTCAGAATGGTCTCATAATCAAGTTATGTGCAGTTTAATGTTTCCAGGTTAACATGCCTGTACAGTGACGGGGCGATCTTTAACGATTAACTACACATTACTTGAATATGAGACCATTCTGAAGCAAATGATTTTCACACAACAATAGATATACATGTATAATGTACTCTTAAATGAATCCCACAAGGATTGGAACAATCATCCCCCAGCATTCCCACTGATTCCCACTGATCAGTTACTAGCCTTCCCCTTTGAATTTGCGATTCGACTGGGATTCGTGAAATTCCCGAAAATAAAACCCTTGCGAAAATAACAGCTTATACAGTAAGTTAAAGTGTAAACTTAGAGTCATCTGCATCATGAACCTAATGGAAGACCAGCTTAGCATAGCTGAATATGGGCTATCCAGCCATCTTCTCCGATGGAAAATGAACAAACAAACAAACAAACATATATTTTCAATGTATACCAAACAAAATTCATGTCAGGCTGACCTCATTGCTTTCTCCAGATCTCCGAAGTATTGGCTGCAAAATTGAAAGCAAGTTTAATTGCAATGATTTGGTTTTGTTTTTTCAACAGAGTGTTGCTACAGAGATTTTTATTGGACTACAACATTTGAAAGCTTAGCCTTTTAGAGTTTAATTGGCCATTTCTGTCAGTCAAAGCTGATTTTTTTTTTTCATAAATGCATCACTAAATTGGCCACTTGTCATTTTCTGGTACATCTTTTTTAAGACGGTAGGAAAAAAATTATATATCAATTGGAAGCTAGAATCTGAAAAATTAAAAGTAAGAAGTGCATGATCTTTTTGATTCTGAAGAAGGCTTCTTGAAAATTTGAATGTCTTTCCATGTCCTTACAGAAGAATATAAAATTCTCTGTGATATATGAATACAATCATCACCTATTGATATGCATGTAATGAACAAGTTATTCATTTTGCTTGTTGCTCTTTGGGAACCATCCCTATATTAGTGTGTGCATGCTGACAGGCCAGGGAAATACTAAAATCAACAACATCAACAAAAGAGACACCCCAATATTTTCATAACTTTATCAGCATAGCATGATGGCAGGCCATATTTGTTTGTGTTTTTTTTTTTCTCAAAACACCTCCATTCGATAATTCCACTTCAACAAAACTGTCTGAACACATCGTTTTGCCCAATTAAAGTTATGACATACAGTCTTGTGTAAGTTAGCTATCAGTATCTGAATGCACTTGTTTTTTCCAGCATCGGCATTTCCCAACCCTGGTTATATGTGGGATTCCTCAGCTTAGTTAAATCCTGTTCTGATGTTAAAGAAGTGTTAGCTAGGATGTAGTTTGTAGGAGGAGAGAATTGAGGGAGAATTAAAGGTGTCATCAGACCGGAATTCTCTTCATCTCTCACCCACTCAACTCCCACCTTGTTATATCATCTATTCTTTCCGTATTATACAGCATGAAGCACTTGTCAGGATTTGTGCTTATTGATGGTTAAACTATATATACATGATTGGCTATTTACGATTATTTAACCTCTTTTTATAAGAAATTTGAGATTGTGATGATGTCTGTATGGATATACTTGCAAAGTGGGACAGTATTCTGACTAAGTCAGTATAGTTTGGCTGACTTATAATGATGTAAAAGACCTTTGCTTCTTACCCTTAAAGAAATCACCTGGCTGGGATTGCATGTTATTGTCTTATCCCCTTTAGTAAGAGGCAAAGAACTCGTTTCCTTTACGTGGGTCATCAAATTTGAGGGTCTGTGTGTGGTTAGGAGTCACAATTCATGCACATGAAACCCCCCTCTTTTCACTTTTCATTAGGATCAGGGTTAGAATTTTGTGAAGTTCTTTCACACCCCCTTATGGAAACTCAGGCGGACAATACTAACCTCTTGTCTGTTCAGCCCTGGGTACTGGGATAGTAGTAGTCAGAGAATGGTGCTACCCAGAAACATTGTGTCGTATTAAAAGAGATAAAGAAGATCTGTACAGTAGACCGATAGAGGTTTGCAGAGATTACCAGTTAAAATGGGATGTTTTACTCTTTGCTCAAATTAAGGTAGTCTGGTGGATATGATGCCTGTCTAGTAATCAGGAAATATTCTTAGTTTTAGTTTAACCCAAGTATATGTACATCCATGATTTTTGGTTGTGGCTACCACTGAAACAGTAGGTTGTTAGGTGTGTTGCAATTTGTGGCAACTACTATGCTTCATTTCCTTTGCTTAATCTTCCATGCCATATCCATTGCATTAAATGAAGTAACATTCTGTGCAACACGTCGGTCATGAGATTGCAGAACAATGTATCCACATGCAACCTCTTTTCCAGTGAATTGAATTTAAAGTTTTGCAATGGTACAGCTATTCTTTTTTTTTTATTACTTCATATCTTCACTTAAAAGGAGCAACAGTATCAATAATATATTGAATGCAAATTGATTTTGCTAAACACCTTATTTTTAAGAATGATTTATATCAGTTGAAACATACATTGTTTTACCACATCAACCTAACCAAGCTGCGTACTAATCAAGTGCCTACATCCTTGGATGAGATGCTTTTACCCAAAATGTTCCTCTTAACCAAGATGCATACATGAGTAGCTGACAACACTAGTTTAACCCATTCCATACTGCATTTTGAAATGTCCATAGACTTAATACTCAGGCCACCAGGTTCCCATATGGAATGGGTTAATAGTAATGGCAGTGGCAGGGCCCTCTTGAAGAGGCAGCAGTGAAGAGGCTGCCCTGGATAGACAAGACCATATCATATCTGTGAAAAGTTTATAATTGCTTTGGCCATCAGACCTGTCTCGGGTCATACATCCTCTATAAAGTAGGAAGAGAAGGTGAATATCATCTATAGTAATTCTCATCGGGCAGAAACCTGTTCAAGCACACCTAATCTTGTGAAAATTATGTCTCCTCTGTGATCAGCTAGCCTATCCCAAAACGTGCCTCCTCCAGGAATTAGGAAGATATCCACAGACATAGCTTTTACACCCACTGAAAGGATGCGCTCCACTCGCATGTCATTACCCCCTTCTCTCTTGGTGTATTTCAGAGAGGCGTCTCATTGGAGGAACAGCCAGCCAATCAGAGGAGGGGACGGGGCAAGAAGTGTTCTCATCCTCGCTCTCCCTCTTACCCAGTCTCCTAACCTATACGGAGCTCATCCCTGCTCTCATCGCCACGGTGATGCATACCGGTCCGCACAGCTCACAGGCAGCAATGACGATGATGACATCCCCGCCACACGGAGGACACACTGTATGCCAACCCCCTGCAGTAGATTTGCTTCAGGCATGGTTAACATCACAATTACCTGGAGCCCCTGAGAAGTGTGCGGGAAATCTCATTAGATGCATTTGATAAGGACATCTAAATGCACAATTACCCCATGTCAAATGCAAATGGAGCTATAAGTTATCAGACTCGATTCAACAATTCAGAAATAACTGAAATAAATCAAATTTGATTACATGTTACAACACCCAAGTTACTGTGCTCAGAAGGAAATTTCAGTTGAGACGCAGGAGAGAAAAGTGCAATTCATTTGTCTGTCTTTATCTTCAAGTCTGCATCCTTGTTTGAAAGAATGACATTGATCACTAATGAGTTATTGTCCAGCTGACTTCACTTCCACAGTTGCTTGTATTCCATCTGCCTGAAGGTGGCAGGAATATGATTCTTATCTAGGCAAAGCAATCTCGGTGGATGGAGGAATGTGGTGTTAGCGAAGGGGCTCTTACTCGTGCCGCTGGCTCTCCAACCACGCTGCCAAGAAGAAGTTCACCACAGCACGGGAGTGGTGTTGTGTTGTATACCGGCACTACTGGTGTATCACTTCACTGGGGTGTGAAATAACACCGCCAAGAGGCGGAAGTCTGGCGCGAGAGAATTATCATAACAACATTGTGTGCTGGAATTACCTACCAGACATGTATCAACCAGTCTTTTAAGTTGACAACAATCCTACAAGGACCACTGTAACATGCGGTGAACAGCATAGGAATCACAGGAATCATATACACTGGAATACATGAATCTGACTCTCCTGGCCAAGAGATAAGTGTAGTTGGAGATGTCAACCATGACTTGTTGGTGAGGTAAGTGAATTTCAAATGGTGTTTGTGTGTGATGCTATTCTCCACATGAGTCATGACTGTAATGCTCACGTACCATTACTGTTTGCTATACAATTGACTTGATATCTATATGACTGCGTGAATTGATAATTCACTGAAGGACTGAATGTGTGAATGTGTGTATGATTAATTGAAGTAATTGATTAATCAATGTATAATTGATTAATTCTTTTAATAAAAGATTAATGAATGAATGAATGAATGAATGAATGAATGAATGAATGAATGAATGCATATACGATTGATTGTATGTGTGAATGATTTGTTGAATGAATGGATGACTGAATGAATGAATCAGTGAATAAATGAATGAATCTTTCATATTCCATGACAGATGCACTCATGATATTATAACATAGGATTTAGAAAGAAGAAATAACCTTATTTAATTAGTAAGCTCTAACTGTGTTCACATATTGTGTGAAGGCTACTGATATCTCAGAGAAGAAAACAAACTACAACAAGTCATACAGGTACATTATATGTCACTGAAAGTGAGGAATTACATAAAAAATCTAAAAATTCTCAACCAAATTGAAAAATTAAAAATGGATGTTCACGCACTTTAATGCCTAGTCAACCATAATGTCAACTGCTGATGAATTGTCAAAATATATCACATTTGAATATGCATATACACATGCACACTTTTTATACCATGCATATCTATACGTCTCAACATACATGTACAGTGCATGAATAGTCTGTGATCTCTCACCCGCCATAGTAGCAATTACTTATGAAAGAGTAGTTTTGTTTCACATTAGCCATTTGGCTGCAGTGAAGTAAAACTAATGCATACTATAAAACACATAAAAAACCATATGCTAGTATGTTTGGATATACATATAGATACGAAGAGTTTGTTTGCAAAATCGATAAGTCCATTTTTTAAGATTTTGAAGTACGGTCTCTGTCAGAAAGTACAAAATGATACCTTTTAGATGATATATTGGTCACTACATATAAAGGTACATTTTTGAAGTTATGGTCAAAAGAAGCAAAAATTTTCTTATTATTCTCTTTATTTTTTTTTACCTTTAATCGCAAATATCTCCATTTGACAAATATGGACTTATCGGTTTTTGCAAACAAACTCTTCATATATACATGTACATATATTCATATGATAGATAAATGTGTCTAATTCACATCATAAAGTAGATAATGTGTATATGTTCAAGTACCTGTATGTGCTCTTGGCAAATTGTTTGGGTGATGATAAAAGTCATATTATAGTACAAAAATCTAGGAGTCCCAGTCACTCATTTGTCCATTCTGACTGGCATAGTTTCAGTCACGCTGTGAGGAAGATTAGAAATCCTCTCCAGCCTGGTTGGGTCTGATGAGAAATAAACTAGTGTTGAGGACATTGACTTTCCCAGCAACGCTTTTTTCCCCCCTTTTCCTTTTCCTTTCCGTTTTTTCAACTTTTTTTTTCTATTCCCAGCAAACGGCAATCACTTTAATTGAACATGAGGTGCTGGAAAAATGATCAGATGGCTTCCAGATCTTCTTGCCCGATTTCCTGAGTATCAGCCTGTTTCATCATGTTCGAATGCTTCCGTGTAGGCCTACTTCACTCCTTACACCACCCCTCCCTCCCCCCCCCCCCCCACCACCTCTGCACATCCCCCCCCCCCCCCCAAAAAAAAAAAAGAAAAAAGAAAAAAAGAATGACCTTTTATCTCTGTCAGGTCTCTTTCGTGTATGTTTTTGTGTGAATATGAATTCAAAGATGTTGCTTGACCGGAAAAAGATGGGGCAGCATCCATTAAAGCATAGAGTATGCCTGCAAAACATTTATATTTTTATCTCTTGCTACCAAGATATTGTACAACATGTAACTTAATGAGTGGAGAATATACTATATTTTCATGTATCTTTTTATATAATAGGGTAGTTACTATAAAGAGAAAAATTGTTTGCTGATTCCCTTTTTTCATCCTCTTGTGCCCAATACCTTCTTAGCTGCAGAGGCAAGTGATTTATGATTCCACTTGTGTGAAAACTGTCTTTGGCCGAAAGTCAAATGGATGGTGCCACGCTTAAAACAGATGATGTGAACTTAACTTGTCATGCCACATGCAGGGATGTTCGATCATGGTATTAACTCTCTCAATTTACAATTTTAAAGAAGAAGAACAAAAATGGAAGGGGTTAGGGGGAGACAGATCATCCTATTTCTTGTTTTGTTTCATTTTGTTCTTGCTGCACAATATGAGCAAGGCAGGAAGAGGCGTAAGCGGTTGGGGATAATTAGCCAAAGGTGTTAGCGGCATTTGCGCTCTCCAGGTGTTACGTGATGGCAATGCATGAAACCTTAGTGTTCTGAATACTAAACTAGCGCTCCACATCCGTAAACTGTTCTGTTTATTTTAGGTAGAGAAGTAGTAATACACCTTCTTGAGTCTTCCAATTTATTTGGTGTTATCTGATGTGAATTATGCAATTTGATAGCATGATTATTACCTTGAATTTACCTTAAGGCCACACCTCGCTACTATGGTCAGGTCATGGTAGTACATGTACATTACTTTAGATAGTGTGGTGTGGCAGGTTTAAGGGAGTCCCATAGGACCCATTTAAAAACCCAGTTTATTAAAGCATTGCTTCAGTCAAGCGTAAACCACCATAATAAGTAGTACATTTGAACTTCATGACTTCACATACAAATTCATATGTTACTCAAAGAGTGTGCACCTTCAGGGGCGGATCCAGGAATTCTGTAAAGGGGAGGCGCCTTTGCAAAATTAAAGGGGGGCGCACACAGCCCCCCCCCCCCCATTTTTTCTTTTTATTTCTTTGGTTTTAACCAAAAATAAAGAGGGGGCGCGCGCCCGGTGCGCCCCCCCCCCCCCCCCCCCCCCGGATCCGCCACTGACCTTTGTATATTTTCTTTTTAACCTTCTTTGTGCCACATTTATCACCTGTCCATAGATTTCTGTGTGAAATCTGCCTGCATTTGACTCACTGGCACAGAAAGGGATAAACAGAAATATGGCACCATACAAATGCTGTGAATTATTATCATCATCATTATCATCATCATCATCATCATCATCATCATCATCATCATCATCATCATCATCATCTTTCAATACCACTATCTCAATTGTTGACAGTGTTACTACCACAAAAATATTATATAAAAGACGACTGATATATACATTATTATTTTCAGGATGGCCATGAAAAGTATTATAATTTAATGCTCTGTTCTAGGAGTCAATCTCTCTCAAATCAAGCCTAAGGTCATACACAAGTGGACCTGTAGTGTAGTAAATTGCGACATATAATATGGATATCTCAATAATCTCAATAAATGTCAGCATCGTAAGTCACACAGAGAAACTTATTGTAATTGAGTGGCATATTCTATGCCTTAAAGTGTTATTTGGAAGCATTCAGATGAGTGCTGAAGGAATCTCTGAAGGTAAATGACCCATAGTCAAGCACCCCTCCCCCCCCCCCCCCCAATCTAACAAGAAATTAACATAGGTGTTTTGATGCTAATAACCAGGGATGCAAGTTTTCAGGTAGAAGTCTGAATTCAGGCCCTGGTAGTATCAAACTTCAGGCCCTTTTGTGTGCGAAGTAGCTTCATGTAGATGTAATATTTTAGACCCTCTCTTTCATTCTAACTGACATCCCCGTGGTAACCACATTTAGAACCACATTTAGATGGCACGGGGATAAAAAGGGGAAGTTGGCAGAGCCCATGCATCGGCCAGAAAAGCCTGCTTCAGAAATGTTGATAAGACACTTTAAGATCTTTACCGCACTAGGTTTATGCAGTGTTCTGTCTGAATGTGGCAACCTGATAACAACATAGCCATCATCTGTAGATATGAATGGAAGCCAAGCTGTACATCAGTAATCTTTTGCAACCTTCTAGTAGAATTGGAAAACACTTTACAGATAATTCAAGAGGAGTGTAATTTCAATCAACAATCTACATCTTAAAGCAAGTGCCTCTTTTAAATTTAAAGGGTAATTGATCAGTGGGAATGCTGGGGGATGATTCCAGGCATGCTAACCTGGAAACATTAAACTGCACATTACTGGAATATGAGACCATTCTGAAGCAAATAATTTTCACACAACACATACTCTTAAATGAATCCCACAAGGATTGGAACAATCATCCCCCAGCATTCCCACCGATTCCCACTGATCAGTTACTAGCCATCCCCTTTAAACATTCCTTTTCGTTCAAGGCCAAAGTTGCAATGTACATTTTATTCAGATCAACAATATGGGTCGAGAAGACAGTTTAGAGTAGAATGGACATACAAAAAGACATTTCAGAGTACTTCCAATTCTTTTGCTACACAGACAGTCTGTTCAATGATTTATAACTCAACCATTTTATTTTTTGTTCTGAGTTTCACTGAGATACACAATTCTGCTGAAAGCCGGGGGATCACCCAGAAGGGATATTGTCTTGACTTGCAGCATAAGATGTGGAAGTCTTAAAGGTGGAGATGCGTACTACACAGGAAGAGGTTGAGACCTCAGTATTACTGATTTTTTTTCTAAATTCTTCATTCTTGAGTGACATTTATTACCTTGATGGATGACTTCAAAGTTTATTGATTATTCAGGGATGCAGAAATTACAAAACAGACTAATTGTTTACTAGCACCCAGGCTCTTTTTTTCTGGGAGTGTCAGGAGAAATTTTCACAAAAACTTAATATTAACACTCTCATACTGTTCTCCGATGTTGTCATTTGATCACTTTGAGAATAGCATGGAGCTAATGATGAGTTCAGTTGTTTTTATTTTAGAAAGAAAGTAGTATTGCTGTGATATCTCTTTCTATCCTTTCATTGCTACCAGTTCCTCATAGTAGGCCCTAACCTGACTGGGTGAGCAAAGCCTCATTGCGATTTCAGAATCTGGTAGAGTATGGGTGTCAAAAGGTGTGCTACATCTGTAAAGTCACAGAGAGGTGCGTTTCCATGTTGGCTTTTCATAATAACCAGAATTTATCACTATGCCACATTCTTTTCTGACTGCTCATTCTAAAAGCTTTAAAGATCCTTGTTTAACCCCTTTCGTGCTGTGAATACATGGGCGATACATAATGAAACCATTGAAATTTGTACTGTTTTGATATCAAAGGTCATCCACAGATTAAATATTTCGACAGGCTTGGTGGAATGGTCAGTGAATAACAGATGGTGATGAAATTTTTACGACACTCTCCAGCACTCACAGTAGAAGTATTCCGTGGAGAAATGTTCACAAAAACTTAATGTTTACACTCTCATACTGTTCTCAGATGTTGTCAGTTGAGCAGCTTGAGAATAACATGTAGCTAGTGATGAGTTGAATTGTTGAACCTGATAGCGTGAGTAAAGCTTTGTTTGGATTTCAGAATCTGGTAGAATATATGTGTCAATGGTATGCTACATCTGTGCAGTCACAGAGAGGTTACAAATATTTGTGTTTCCAAGTTGACTTTTCATAATGACCCAGAATTTATCACTATGCCACATTCATTTTCTGACTGCTCATTCTAAGCTTTAAAGTTCCTTGTTTAACCCCTTTCATGCTATGAATACGTGAGGGGTACATAATGAAACCACTGAAATTTGTACTGTTTTGAAATCAAAGGTCATCCACAAATTAAATATTATGACAGGCTTGGTGGGATGGTCAGTGAATGACATATGATGAAATTTTTACGACACTCTCCAGCACTCATGGTGGAAGAGTAATCTGCATCCAGTCAGGCACAGTTGAGGCTGGATTTTCAAGAGGTATTGCTGACAAATAACCCTTGAAATGGACTCTGTTGTTGCTACTGAGAGATAGATGCAAGGCTGGTTCTCTTCAATTCCAAGCTTCCGAGTCTGTCACTGCGATATATAAATAGCATCTATCTATCTCTCCCTCTATGTGTCTCTGTCTCTCCTTTTTTCCTCTTTCTATCGGACTATCTCTTCCATACTCTCTCTCCCTCCCCCTCTCATCTCTCTCTCTCCCTCTAACTCACGTTTATTCTGATGCTCTCTCCCTCTCTCACTGTTCTGTAAATGAAAGTTGTTGTTTTTTTTTCTGTCTATTTTGTTAAGGAATAGATGTATGAAAAGTTGTATTTCTCTCTTTTTTCTGTCTCTCTCCCTTTCGGTCAGTGTTTTATAACTGAAAGTTTTCTCTGCGTGTTTTGTTAAATAACAGATGTATATATTTCTCTCTCTTTTCTGTCTCTCTCCCTCTCTGTTAATGTTCTGTAGCAGTGAAAGTTTTCTCTGTGTGCTATGTTAAGAAATAGATGTATATCATTGTGAGCCTGAAAGAACGACTCAAACACACAAGAGGCGTGTTTTATACTTTATGGGCCTCGCCAGCATTGACATTGTTCTCCCAAACACGTTTTCCTTGAATTGCCTGAGTTTATGTCATTCTCCCGGGCACGTGAAGATATGCTTCTCTTTTCTTTTCTCTTCCTCTTCCCCTCCCAGGCATTGTTCTGTAACTACCTTAATAGGTACGGTATGTAAGTTTCCTCTTTCTGTTTTGTCAAGACGTGTGTGCTCTTCTCCTTTTTTTTTTCTTTCCCTCTTTGTCACTGTTCTGTAACTGTATTAGGTATGACCGTTTTCTCTATCTGTTTTGTCAAAATTGTAGATGTATTAATGCACATATTTCTCTTTTCTCTATCTCTCTCTCTCATATCTCTTTCTGTCTGGAAAGTGTTTTTCCTGCACTCTCTCCCTGCCTGCCCCCTCCTTCTTTCTCTCTCTTTCTCCCTCTCCTTAAAGACCCGGTAACTAGTGTAGGAAATCATGGGTGGTCCAATTCATTCGCTGTCCACCAGAGTACATTCATAAACCATGAATAGCACCAGTCAGCGAATATGTGCATCAAAGCATACACTCATTGGTAACTGTTGACTCCAGTCGAGATACTCCGGCTGTGTGCGTACTCACTCAGAGATAAGTGATAAAGCTGTACACAATTCATTACGGGGATTCTTGAATATTTCCAAACTTGGCAGGCCTTCCCACTCCATGGTATCCTCAAGCTACCAGGGCCCTGTTTCATAAAGCTGTTCGTAAAGTCATGCGTAACTTTACGAACAGCTTTATGAAACAGGGCCCTGGTAGCTTACGCATGACTTTACGAACGACTGGAATATGAAGTGCTAGTATGTGTGCCCATTTTTTTTCTTTCGTTTAAACAAAGTCTGACTGTATATGTCATTATTTCATCTACAGTGTGGCAAAAATTCACTTTCAACTAAAAATATCTGTTAACATGTAATTATAATCATTATCATCTGCAAATTTCCACTTAAGCAATTTTAATTAACAATTAGGATTAGGAAATTCACTTAGCTTGCCATATCAACAAGTTGTGCGTAAAGTCGTGAACAACTTTACAAACAGCTTTATGAAACAGGGCTATGGTCTTTAAATCGCCCATCTCATTCTCTTTAATTTCTCTCGCCTCTCTCGAGTGTTATACCCTTGTGCCTCGGACTTGCCATGACATATTTAGGGTCATAGTGTGCAATCTGGAACCTTTTCCTCTTTTCCGGGGATTGCCGTCCATGATACACCCATTGGCACTGGCTTTGTGATTGTTATGTCTTAAATTGCACTGCCTCCCATTCACGATTTTAGACTGAGCTCCCCCGATCGCTCCCGCAATTTGGCGTTATTTTCTGCCGGGTTTGGATGTCACCATCGGTGTATTCAGGCGGGCTGGCCAGAAAATTAGCTCTTTTTTTTTCTCAGTGTGTATTACTGGTGATGGATTAACTACCGCCATTCAGACATGAGAAAGGGTGAATTTTGATTGGAATAGCTCTGGTTCATCTACTCTTCTGCATATGGTACTGCTAATATTCTGTGGCCTCTTAGACAACACTTCATCCATATTTGATTTGCCTGCTTGGCCATAATATTCACAGGGAGCTCAATTAGCCGAACAGTTCTCAAGAAATGAGATCGTTGAATATATAACTTCTGGCTACCTCTCCAACAACTTTGTGTGCCATCACTCAAGAGTTCAGCCACTCAAAACCCCAGGCAGTATGTTTTGTAGACTAGGTGGTAATTTGTTGTAGGCCTCTATGTACACCATTTTGTAAAATCCTCCTTGGTGATTCAATTCTGAAGTTCATAGATACTATTCTTGCACAAGTAGAAAATGTAGACACAAGTGGCCAAGAAAATAAATGAAGCACTGCACAGGTGAATGAATAATATATTGTATATCCGGTGAATAGGTGCTGATGATGTATAATAATTATGTTACTTGACAGAAAGTATCAAATATATTCTATACCATGTAGTGCCTTCATCTATTTTATGGCATTTTCTTAATCTTAGGAAAGGAAAAAAAGTGAGATGCTAAATGCTTTGTGCTTCAGTAGAAAAGGGCTGACATGGAATTACATGTAGTTCTTGATTGATTCACATATCAAAAGTTAAGTGAAAGTATAAGACATCTCTTTGGCATTCTCAATCTGAAATGATACAAACACTGTAGACACTGTTTGTAATGTTCAGAATTTAGAAGGAATATGCTAATTGTGTTAATCCCATTTGTGCTTCAATATGAGCATCCATGCAGTTTTGACACAAGCCTCGTATCACATTTACAACGTACTTACACCTATTATCCCTACCAATTATCAACTTCATCATAAACTCCATTAAAACTACTTTGGAATTGTGAGGGCTGGTATGGAGAGATAAAGGCAATCAGCATGACTAGAACCTCAATAGCTTGTGGTATGACAATGTTTGCATAAACTGGAGTGTGGTCAAGTTACTTCCATTCCTGTGTATAAGGCTGACTCGCCCCTTAACGTCATGATGTGACTGGCATCTTCCTTGTGAGAGATCTCTGTCGGAAATCTTCGGCCAGCCCGCATTGCTCCAAAGTGCAGGGGGTCATGACAGATAATGTGAGATGATGCGATCACACTGCCTCCACATCCTCCTCCTTCTTTGCATCTATACCTCCTCATCCCCCACTCCATGATGTCTTCTTCTTGCACCGGATAGATCATGCTGTTTCGTATCTTTGCCTTTGAGCTAAAAGGGCTTAACTCATACACTAACCCCTTGGGGTCCTCATGTACCACATATAGATCATGCTGTTTCATGTCCTTGTCTTTTAGTGAGACGGGTCTAACTCATCTCCCCCCCCCCCCCCCCCCCTCCGCCTAGGGTTTTCTTGTACCACTCAGTTCATGCTGTTTCTTATCTTTACGTTTGAGCTAAAAGGGCTTAACTCATACCCCAACCCCTTACAGTTCTCATGTGCCACATAGTTCATGCTGTTTCATGTCCTTGTCTGTGAGTGAGAAGGGTCTAACTCATCTCCCCCCCCCCCCCAATCTGCTTAGGGTTTTGTGTACTTAACAGATCATGCGGTTTCACATCCTTGCCTTTGAACTAGAAGGGCCCAACTCATCTCCCTTGCACCCCCTAAGGGTCCTCATGTACCACAGAGCTCATGCTGTTTCACTTTTTTTTTTCAGAGAGCGGGCACTGAACTGTCATCACTTATTCTCTTGACAATGAGCTTCAGCTGAACTCAGAAAAAAAAAGGTGTTATAAATTTCTTGGCCACCTCTGTGAAACAGTAGATTATTATAGTCTTAACATATTTCTGTGTACTAAAGGTGTTTCTTTTTTAATTGACAACCCAATTTACAAAAAGAAAAAAAAAGTCTAGAGTCTATCATCAAAAGAATAATGTATCCAAAAGAATACAAACTAAAATTTTATTAAACAATCATATCATCATATAATTATCACTAATATGTAAACTATAAGGAATGGTGTCTGTTTTCTTTTGCAGTGTACAGGGGGGGGGGGGGGAGGGCGGCCTTATGTATTCCCTGTTTCATTCCAGTGACATCTGAATAGAATTTCAATCAATATTTTTTGTGAAATGTTGTAATCATTGTGTCTAAAGGTGTAATTTCCATTTTACAAACATTTGTATTCAGTTATTCTCTTGACAATGAGCTTCAGCTGAACTCAGAAAAAAAAAGGTGTTATAAATTTCTTGGCCACCTCTGTGAAACAGTAGATTATTATAGTCTTAACATATTTCTGTGTACTAAAGGTGTTTCTTTTTTAATTGACAACCCAATTTACAAAAAGAAAAAAAAAGTCTAGAGTCTATCATCAAAAGAATAATGTATCCAAAAGAATACAAACTAAAATTTTATTATACAATCATATCATCATATAATTATCACTAATATGTAAACTATAAGGAATGGTGTCTGTTTTCTTTTGCAGTGTACATTTGTGAATCTCTCACTGGCTCAATGATGCAGGTGATAAGTCCCTTCAAAGAAGACAGTCAACACAATTAGTGTACATCCAATGGTATGGCATTGTGATGTAACAGTGTGGCAGAGTGTGTGGACTCACTTAAAATGATTGCATTTGAAGGAGCACTCAATCAAACGGCATGCAATCAAAAGCTTGTCAGAAAGACAGGGGAGAGAAAGAGAAATAGAGAAGAAAGAGATGGGAGAGAGAAGGAAGAGAGAGAAAGAAAGAAAGAAAAATAAACAGAGAGAGAGAGATGGAGAAAATAGAAACATATAGTGAGAGAAAGAGAGCAACAATAAATAAATACACAAAAAAGTGTCTTTCTCCCAGTGGAATGAAAATGTACAAGAAGATCTGGGCAGGCCTGATCATTTCAACTAAAGGTGGCAAAGATTTGAAGGGGCAGATATCGAGTCTTGTTGTATGGCTGACCAATCAGGGGTGCACGATTCCTCCCTCGTACCTCGCAAGAAGGTAGACAAGGGCCAAGCGGGATGGTTTGTGTGACAATCCCTTCATTCGTCCTCCAGGGGGAACAAGAATATGCCTCTCCGCAAACAACCCCTTGCATGGCAAATTTCTGCGTCGCCCAGTAAAGGTGACAGGACGGGCATGTTTCCCCTGTCCGCGCTGTCGATCAAGATCGAGAACCCTGACGTCGGCGTCATACTTTAGGAAATTGAACCTGGTGCGTCGGAAGAGGGTCGGAGTCTCATCTCACACCAAGTACACCGGCTTTCGTTTCTTGGAGAGCATTAGCCGTGCCCTTTTGGCGCTATTTTAAGACCGTCAAACATTTACATGCTTTGTAACATCATTGACACACCGGCCAGAGCTGGTCTCGTCTTGTTGGCTCGGCCAATAGGGAGTTTTTGTCTCGTAGTTTTCGTTATCGCTCAAGTCCGCTCCACACTGATGGGCTGGTGGTATACCACGGCACGCACTCCCCTACATGGGAGTGTGCTGGACGAAACTTGATCAATTTGTTTTGTGTACATCACCAATGCCTGGATGTTGACACTGACATTAGAGTTGACTCATACACTCTAGGTTGAAATGGGGAAGAAAGAATGGGATGGCTGCAGTTTCCCTATAAAGACCAGAAAAAAGGGACTCTTCTTCACTTGCCCAGAGCTTAAAAAAAAAAAAAAAAAATCATAATGACAGAGCTGTCCAGAATTTCAGATTTGCTGAGCAGATATACAAAAGTGTTACGATGCAGTGTGAAGTACTGTAAATTGGTTCAGGAAGAACATTATTGGATGGCATTGATGCCATATCATTGACACCTGTCACTCTAGTATCCAGCATGTTAACCCCATGAAAAGTCAATGGACTTTGAGGGCCATGAGTTAAAATGAGAAAATTCAGCCACCTTGTATTAGTAGAAAGGCATGGGACTTTCAAGAGCAATTCAGGATTTGTTGCATTTCATGCACAAATTTGTCACTACTGTTGGAAGTTTTGAAATTGTCAAGACATCTACTTGTATCTTATTTCCAACCACATGTAACCTTATATCATTTGAGCATAATTTAGAGGGGTTTTTGGCACTTGATTGTTCTTTGCTTGTTGTAAAACACTCACTTTTCATACTGTTCATATTTTAGGCATTTTGTTAAAAGTGCTATATTACATCATGATAAGATTGGCTTTTGATGTATGAAGTAATTAACATCAGACTAACAGTTTGGTGAATGTCATATCAATATCAGACCTTAAATGAGAAAGTTGTGAAATTTCAAAATTTCAAATTTTATAACGCACCAATGATTTTGATACCACATACTGAAATTGGTTGATGTGATGATGTCTCCACTGTACAAATCTCTTGTTTGACTGTACTCAAATCTTCACCAGATATACATAATAATCCAGTCTTGGTGACTTTTAGGGGGAAAGCTGAGATGTAGTTGTTAAATCATGATTTTTATCGTATTTTGCATCCAAAGCAAGTTGAGAGTTGTAAGGTGGATGAAAGTCAATTCATTTAATAATACACATGAAGCTACAATAAATGAAAATCATGTGTGGGAAAACCAGTCTTGGTGTATTGTAATTAAGGGCAGTCAGGTGGGTCAGTAGGTAGCCAGTCTGCTTTGCAAATCACAAGGCACAAGTGCAGGCACAGGTTCAAATCCCATCAAGTCTTCCTGAACGGTATCGTGTGTTATCATGTCAGCCTCTCTAGTAAGAGATAAAAACCATTAATTTTGTCCCTCAGTCAGGACAATGGAGGTCCTGTGTGTGAGGGAGTCACAACTCATGTATGTAAAAGATCCCACTTCAGTCATTCATCGCAAAGAGCAGGGTACATACAACCCAGTGAATTAGTCTGCCTCAAGTATACAAAAGCATACAACTGGACCCCATGGAAGGCCAGCTATTGCAGCTGAATATGGGCTATCTTGCCATTTTGTCCGGTAGAAAATGAAATTAAACTTCAGAGGATGCTAATAGGCTCAACGAAGAAGAAGCTTGGCATCAAATCAGGGAATGACATCCTTGTGTGGGAGAACAGCTGGTAGTAGGTTGGGCAGGAGTATTTCAATTAATGTGCCCTAACAGAAAAACTCACGGTTTCCCTCTGAACTTTTAGTCTGAGTAAATATTTGGGATGGATAAAGGGACTTTTCAGTCTCAGCACCAGCGTGAGAGCTTCCTTAGCCCCATGAAATTGATCTGAGCCTTCTTGTTGGACCCCGATCCAGGGTAAAAAGACCTGGCTTGCTTGACTGTCAAGCCCAACCATCTGTGCAAATGCTTGGGGAAATGGTATGTTCTCTGTAAGAGGAAAATGGGTTAAAAAGGCTTGTCACTATTTGCAGAGCTGATTAAACCTTGTCTAATCTTCAAACTACAATGCAAGAGGAGAGCTGTACAATCCTTAAGGCAAAGTGAGATGGGTGGTAATTGAAGAAAACTCCTCAGTTTAAGGAAAAATTGGTTGCTAGTATGCAGATCTCGGAATGCTGTAGAAAATTCACCAATTGTAATTTTTCTCCTGCGAAAAAAATGTCCTTCAGTTCCGCTCTTGGTATATTATATTAAATAGTAATAGGTTTTAGCATGCCCTCCTTAGCAGATTTAGCCAAAATACTTGAGTAAATGAAAATTAGTTACTTTCTGTGTGCAAAATGAATGTAGAACTGCTAAACACCAAGAATACACAGAGTTGCAAATTAGTCTTGCTTTCTGTACTTCAAAATTCATAACTATTTTTGTATGTTTGATGTTTTGGTAAATGTTCACTCATGTACTTTTGTGAATTTTCTGCTTTAATGCAAAACAATATAGCATAAGGTGGAATTTTGTAAAATTTATGCATGATTTATTCTTTTGTTCTGCTTTCTTGAGCCCACACTCATGCATTCTTATGATGAGGCTGCTATGTCATCATCCTTGTTCATTGTGATTTATTATAGATTTTGACAACATACTTATTCTTCATCCAAATCACTTTTAATTCTGAAACTCTGTGCCCAGCATAAACAATTTATAGTTGTTCCAATGTAAAAACTGAAAATCAGCCAGAGTTCCCCTTTAATGTCATCTTGATATGAAGGAGTGCAAAGGCAATTAGAGCTTTGCCATTATACCATGTGTCCTTTGAGAAATGGAGGAAAACGTAGTTCACCTAAATCAGTCTTAATTTTTCTCATCATACACAGAGAATAAGGTGCTGAGATGCACTCAGCTTGCACAGGCTTGCAAGGTGATAGGCATCCGCCCAGTTTATACCAATTAACTAAAAGCCACCTGCAGCTTGTGGTGCTGCTTATTTAAAGGAATGTTACCGCCACACTTCAGTGTAATATCTTATCACCATCCCTGTTGCAATGACTTTGCGTACAGCATTTAATAGTGATGCTGAAAGACAAATTTTGCTGTTCAAATATGAATTCTTATTTGTAAAATGCAGTTGATGAGAAAGCAGTGACTGTATACACTGAATATTTTGTGAGGTTTTTATTCTTCGCAAATTTTGTGAGTCAAGTGAAACATGCGAATTTAAAAACACATGAAAATATTAACTGTGATCATGACATGAATGTGATGTGCACGCCTACATTTCTTCATTCAGACTCTACTAGACAGTTGCGAATTTAACCACTCGCAAAATTGTTGGGAAGTTCACCAATTTACACAAAAATAGACTCACTGAATATGACGTGTGCAGCAGGCCAATACAGAGCTACATATTTTCCTTCATCAGGAAAGTCCCCTTTGCATGTATTAACCCGTTGAAGTCTAGTCCCAAGGATACTAGGGCAGGTGTCTATGGGAAATGTGTGTTATGGCAAAATCAGCTCATCCTCAGTGGGTTAATATTATACTACCATGACAGAGATTCACTGCTATTTTTCTGAAGGCATGCATGATTGTGTGTTATAAAATGGGTTCAAGAATGTAGCCAATAGGAAGCGCTGAAATGAGACACACCTCCTTCCTTTACTTCAGTACAATTGCACTGCCTGTAATCCTATGGTAGATTGCCGATCGTCTGTGCGCGCGGCGGCTCCTTTGATGAATTGCATGCATACGCGCTGTCAATCCTGTAAACAACTTCTAGTTCGGGCTGCCAGCTGGCCGGCCTGTCTTCCCTTGTGCATAACATGTGTGGCGTACGTACGTATACTCTACTATACGTACACTTTGTACAGTACAGTAGACCAAGCGTTATGGGACCGGACGCGTACATGGAGTCACTTTGAAGAGCAAATCCAACGATTTAGCAGGTTAATTCTCACGCTGTTTTCAGAGTATGTTGTCTAGTAGGCCTATATGAGGAGTCTATATCAAGTCTTTAAGGTAAAGGGTGCATATTCTACGTAAAATAAGTATGTTTTCATGCGGGAACCCAACCCCCCCATTATACTTATACTGTATGTGCGGGACTTCCGCGAGTGCGACGTGCGTAAATGTTTGGGACGAACATCTTCGGACGTCTTGACCCACAAAGGTACGTGAAAAACGCTGAAAAATGATGTTAGTTTTCGAATTTTCGACCCATTTTATAAAACAAATGATGCACAGGATTATTTCGTGGCGTTAGTGGAGGCGTAGCTCACTCTCGGGTATTTACAATGAAGTGCAACATGCGCTCGGCTTCGCCTCGTGCATGTTTCACAATTGTAAATACCCTCGAGTGCACCACGCCTACACTAACACACTCTATCCTGTGCATCATTTGTATACTATCAATGAAGTAACATAGAGGAAAACAAAATATCATGGGCTGATGGCAATCTGTTCCTTGTACCCTGAAGTGTCACCATCAATGGTATGGATCAGTGTGGTCAAGGCCACATCACTATTCCCATACCAAGGGTCAAGATAGTGGTCAGCCTGGAGGGAGCAAGTTCATATCTACTGCAGACAAAAATCACAACCAAAAGCAAAATTCACCTCCGAATTTTATTACCATACTGGTAGTGGATTCTTGTTTCTTTTGTCTCTTTTGTATGGCCAATGTATTGCTGTAATGGTGTATCAATTTTGATATATGTTGGTTTTTTTTATTTGTAATTGTGATGGCATGGTATATAGAACATAAAGAGAAATCAAGCATACGTGAGCTCATCATTGCAGCGCAATAGACTATAGGTAGAATCTAGGTATATAATTTGCAAGAAAGCTATACAAATGTAATTATCAGTATTGTAATATATCAGTTTACCTTATGTGTCATATGATGTCAGTTTGGATGATCATAATTTCCATTTTTGAGGTTGAATACAGATTGGGGCTACAATTATGTACGAGATACAGCAGTTCAAAACTCCATCTTTTACTACTGCTCACCTTTAATTTCATAGAATAGAACTTGTTGCTTTCCTTAGATTCTTTGCATTCCTTTAACGCCTAAAAATAAAATGCCGTGCTACCGTCTACTCAATTAAGAAAGTGGTAAAATTTCACCCAATTTTGTATTGATTAGGCATATCAATCACGTATCTATGGCGACTAATTGAAAATATAGAGGTAATATAACACATTAGATACACGTAGACATAAAATGCAATACTGGCATCCACTCAGTGCAAAAAAGTAGCAAATTTCACCCAATTTTATATTGATCAAAACAGATTTATCAAGTATCCATGGAGACTAATTGAAAGGGTGGAAATGAAAGGTAAAGGAACACACATCTGCACACACCTGCACCAAACAAGAACACGCACAAACACAATAAACACATTAGGGATAACCACAGAGGGTGTGTGGCTAGGGAGTTCAACATGGTACACATCCATAGACAGCCCATTTTCTGCACTAAGGCGCAATTTATCGACTGTTTGAAACTAGAAGGACTTTATGTTATTGACCTTAATAAAGCACTGGTGTGCCCATGTGCATATATTGACTTTGCAAGGTTGTGTGTGGCATATTTTTGATGTAGTTACTGTGCATTTGAGTCTAATGACATTAAGTAGTAGGAGTTGGAGGAATGTCCATTATTTTTCCTGATTTTTTTAACACAGAAATCTGTCTTTTGCTGGTTTTATATGCACAAAATGTAGAATTACTTACTTTTTGATCATTGTTCCTACAATGAAACCTTATTTCATCAATGCATTTTCAGTATCATTATCAGATAAAGTTTATGTTTTAATGGGTAACTTTCTCTATCTGTATATCTTTCTATCTGTCTATTTATCTATCTATCTTTTCATCTATCTCTATGTTTTATTCAACCTCAGATGAGGAAAATTCCAGGAACGAAACATGTTGCCTTAAAGAAAGATACTCATTTTTCTTCTTTTTTTTGTAGGAAAGCTGGAACATAATGGAAAGAGAAATCCTGCAGTGATGTAACTTTTCCATGGCAGAAATGTTTGATGTTTGAAGGAAAGTACGTGAGCGTGTGCTCCTGTTGGATTCATGTGGCCCCTTGATGTCAGCACGGCTCAAGCAGCTTATCTCTGATGATATGCCATCCCAGTGCAATCAAATGTCAGATGTTAATTAGGGCCAACAGGACGGAATCCAATGCTACATTTGATTGGCAAAATATGATGTGTATCTTGTCTGCTGCTAGAGCTGAGAGTAACAGAAGGTAGGGAAATTCCAACCTGTCAAGAGAACCGTCAAAGCTTAGATATCCTTGCTGTGGAGGTTACAGGGAGAGTTGGTTCCCCTATCTCATCAGAGAGAGAGATATCGCCAGGTAGAAAGGTTGGTGAACCAGATGTGGTACAGACTGAATACCCAGTCTTAGCTTTGACTGCTTAGAGACCTTGCTTGCAATTTACAATGCTTGAGACCTTCATCAGTGGGATTCACACTGATGCAAATCACAAATCTCGAGATTCTTGCCTATGGTGATCAGAAAGATCTCACTGAATTATGTGCTCGGCATTGTGATTCAAATCCCAAGAAATTTTGCAATTAGTTTAGAATTATTGTGATAATTTCAGAATCAGGGGAGTGATTTACACCACAGTGAGAGTGGGAATGCTGGAGCAATGCATCTCAAGATTTTTATCCCATCCTTCAAAACATGTATGATTGAACAGCACATAAACTAGTTCAGTGCAAGGCTATATTAGGGCATAATTCTTCTATTGTTATGCATATTTCAGCCCCCCCCCCCCCACCTTATGGTTAAAATATACATTAACAACAAAAAATCATCCAAAGGGAACTGGTCAATACCACCTCTAATACAATTACACTGCAGTCAATGTACAAACTGTAGCTTATTGGTCTAAGACTTGTTTCTCTGGTTTGGCAAGGTAACATTTCTGCAGACTGTACCTTGCCACATTTCTGAAATTGAGAGCCTCCTAAGTCATCATCCATGTTCAGTATAATATTTGTTCTGGGTTTTTCAGAGTATTATGCCCAAGGAACACAGTAAATTCCACAGATGGAGCTGTTGATTTATGCCTTACATGACGTGAAATTATGAAAATCATCTGGACTTTCCCTTTGACCTTGTGTTTGAGATATCTCCTTTGGGACATATGACAGGTGTGCATGCATCCATTCAATCCTGTAAATCAGGTTTTTTCAGCTTTTTGATGCTGCCTGGCAAGTCATTTAAAGACAATTCAATACATCCACAAGACCTAACCCATTATCTTGATTGTTTTACTTATGGAGACTTTGGAACAAATAATATAGATATAAATGCTCATCCCTTTAATGAAATTGTCGCAGAGAGTAAAGTGCATGGTCTGGACAAACCCCATAGCTGCATTTACATCCAGGAGATGTTGCACTGTGATGGGAAAATCAATTTTACTTTATTTTTGACATTGTCTGCATAAGAAAAAAAGAATCAATTGGTCACGAATGACGCACTTTTAATCTCTATTCTACACATGTCTAAGCATTGACCGAAACATGAGACTGTGATGAGCACCAGAGTGTGCGGGCCTCAACCCGTTGAGGATGGACTGATTTTGCTACAACACGCATTGCCCATAGACATCTGCCTGAGTACACTTGGGACTCGTCCTCAACGGGTTAATATGGTGCAAGTTGATATATGGAATTATGATAATTGATGGTCTTTGTGCGCCGTTCACACATATGCCGTGCAGAGCAAAGTATCAAGAGAGTTTCAAAACAAAATCGGGATTGACTGATTTTCATGTCATGATGGTGTATCGCGTGAGTAGACAGTATTAGGTCTACATGCAAGAAGTAACAGTTTTGGCATCGCATTGCATTGCAAAAATCAATTTTTACAAACAGCTGACATTGGTTGAGTGTGAAAGGACTTTATCACACTATAAATCAGTAAGGCAGGATCATTGTGTGTCTGTCACTGCCAAGCCCACACCTTTCATAATAAACAGAAATACTGACAGGCCACAAACCTTTGTGGCAAATGGCAAGCAGGATTTGCAAGTCAGCCACAGATCTTAGCATAACAGTTCCCCTGCATCAGAGTGTTTTCCCCCTTACTTTAAAGGGATCATATAGTTTTGGGTGAACCCTAACTTCAGGTTTCTAATATTTTCTGGTGAGAAAATGAGAAACTTCCTATGAAACGTGAAAGAGTATGTAATTTCAAGAGGATTTCAATGTTTATTTGATAAAAAATGGTTGTGTAATGGCCGAGATATCCAAAACAGAGCGATCCTAAGAAAAGGTGGGTCCCACCTTTTATTATGATCGCTTTGTTCTACTTTGTTTTTTGATGTATCAGCCATTCCAAGACCGATTTTCATCTAATAAACTTTAAATTCCTCTCAGAATGGTATGCTCTGTACTATTTCATAAGAGGTTTCTTGATACAAGTGTATCTCACAAAAAAGTTAAAAGTCCAATCCGTACCTCCACCAATACTATACCACCTCTTTAAGGTGACCTGCTGAGATTGTTTTTGTTTTTCCTTAATGTGGTTTGGTTAAGGAGTGAAGGGGCACTGAACTCAGTGGCCTGAATTCACAAAGGTGGTTTACATTTAGACCATGGTTTAGATCTAAACCATGGTCAAGTGATGTTCATGACGTGCATTCATTAACACCATAGAAACTGATTGAATGATATCATAATTATTTCTGCTGATCTGTACCTTAATGATTATGATAATCAAGTACCCATAATTCATTCACTCTCTTTCATGGGGGGGGGGGGGGCAATATTGCATGTTTTGGAGCTTGTTTTTATCTTGTTCGTTCTGTTTTCTTACGTAACTCACAGTTTAATCTGAATTTGATGTATTTGTTTTCTTGTAAATGATATCTTTCATATTAAATGATATAAAATATTGATTCAAAATTAAAGTAGTTCAATATATCACATAAATCTTACTTAGGAAATGTCTCTGTTAAAAGACAAACAAAAACAAAAGCAACTGACTGATCCGCAATGACACATTTATGAGTGCAATTAAGTTGTTTCAACTTGTGGCAAATAATTAATCGTATTCCATCTTGTGGCGAATAATTAATCATATTCCATCTTGTGCTCAGATTATGTGATTGTTTCTGTTGAGGCAGCAATGTACGGGAGTGCTTACAGTCAGTACTGAGTGGTCTCTCTGCATTCTGTCTGTGCTTGAAAGCGAAAGCAGACTGTCTTAAGCTGATTATGTTTATCTTCTTCATCATCAAATTACCATGTTTTCGCATTGCGAGGCAAGTGAATATTTGTGTCTGAAGACTGATGGGAGGGGAGGGAGGATTATGGAGGATTTCTATAGAGGAGCAAGGGGAAGGGTCAAGGAGTGGTCAGCACTTATGCTATTCATCTATGAATGACCATACGAGGATTGGATCCATCCTAATATCCACGGGGTTTGACTGCAAGGTTAGGGGCAGGCGTAGAACTCAAGAGCTTGTACTTGAATTATGTCATTGATTGGTACTAGGCATTTTCTCTCTATTGCTCCATATTGATTGATACATTACGGCGGGTGCCGGCGAGTTGTTTATCTTTAATTGGGTATGCGAGATTATCAGGGGTTAGCGGTGGCCATTGATCGTGCGCAGCTATTTCAACATCTACAAGAATTGAAACATAGGTTCTCCCCTTTCCTTCCCCCTTACCATATTTAATTCCTCGATGCAGGCAAGACATACCTATTCTGTCTCAGGCTGTTTTCACACGTGCCGGGAGTACATGATTTGAATCACGATTCTATAATGATGTAGAATCACTAGAATCATGATTCAAATGATGCATTTGGCCATGCGTATGAAGACTGGAATAGCGGAGGGTGATTTGAATCGTAATCATAATCGTGATTCTCGTGATGGTTGGCAGGTGTTTTACAATCATGTTTCTCCAGAATCACAAACGAAACAGTCATGTGTATGGATTGACATCCAAATCGTGTTTTGGGGACAGAGCTTATGATGACCTTTCAATGACCTCTGCAGAAAAAACGCACTCATCAAATGCTCGCACTACAGTCAAATTTTATGTGACTTACCACTCAAGAGGGATTGATGGGAACTTGGAAAGAAGCCACACCTCCCCTCCTTGCTCTGATATTGAAAACCGCAGAATCTGCAAAGCCTTCCTCGGTCATGTGAATGGATGGTAATTCTAATCTTAATTGCAATCATAGTTGTAATTCAGCATCGCAATTACATTTCTCAACCCGTGTGAAAACAACCTCAGAAGACTCAAGCTGTGATTGGAAACATCCCAGCATTTGATGACAGATCATTTCCAAGAATGTTGGGACGTAGTTTCCGACTGTATCGATTGACAAAAGATTCCCAGACTTCCATCACTGCACAGTGTGCTTCAATGCATAAAAAAAGACCAAGACCGGATTGCTGGTTTTTTTTTTTTTCTGTATCTTTCTTTCATCTCAAGTACAACCGGGGAGGAAATGAAAGAGGACAGGATATGAGTGAAAGGAAAATATCTTTGAATTTAGTCATCCCAAAGTACTATTTTTGTTTCATGCCATACAAAGAGAATCACATTTGTCCTACAGAACTTAATACTTTCAATTCATCAGACAAAATAGAAATTTTGTCATTTCAAGATGGAGAGCCTTTTTGATATGATAATGTCAAAGTAGAGGAATATTGGAGGTTTGTATTTAATTTTGATTAGTGTGTGTGTAGGTGTGTATGTACATGTATGTGTGTGTGTGTGTGTGTGTGTGTGTGTGTGATATGAATTGACAAATTGAGTGTTAGGTTAAGAGTGATTGAATCCTAATCTTGTATGTCTTCATTATCACACACAAGCTCATTGCAGATATCCTAATCCCTAATTTACACACTGTGGTAAATTTTTGGTGAGGCGAATGACCTTATACAACAGAGGTTTTACATATAGTCAATGCCAGCACCTATTTAGGTAGTTTTTCAGTAATTGAGGACTGTATAGCAATGATTACAAAGTAATGATTACAATGTACCTTGTCGGCTTAATAATCTTAATGTTCTAGCATGGAGTCTATGTGAGATTGGCTCAATATGTTTCTTCTCTCTCTCTCTCTCTCTCAATATTAATCTTTTGTCTGTCCCTCTCTCGCTCTTTTTCTTGATTTGATTTTTCTGTCTCTTTCTCTCCATCACTCTTGCTAAATATGTTTCTCTCAATATATTCTTCTCTCTCTTTCTCTCCTCTCTCTTAATATGTTTCTTCTCTCTTTCTTTTTCCATATCAATATGTTTATTCTCTCTTTCTTTCTCTCTCTCTCTGCATATTTATATTCTTCTGTCTCTTTTCTCTCATTCTCTCATTATATTTCTGCTCTCTCTTCTTATTCTCCCTCCCTCTTTGTTAATATGTTTCTGCTGTCTGCTGTCTCTTTCCTCTTCCTCTCTCTCTCAATATGTTTCTTCTCTCTTTCACATGCTCATATTTATTCATTTCCTCTGTATCTAATTATCTAATTATTCATCTATCCATCAATCTCTGTCTCTCTGTCTTTTGTTTTTTCTCTTCCCTTGACTCATTTGCTACAACAATGATTGAATGAGAAATAACGGCAGCACGTGCAAATCAATCATGATTTGATTGTAAGATAAATGCTTTCTATCTCACCAAAGATTTTTCCTTATGGAGGGGGGGAGGGGTAGGGGAGAGAATTAGGGAAGAGAGCCATGTTTGTTTCTCTACTAAGCTTTCTCCAAGAAGATGTGTGGACTGCATCTTTTTTTCCGCCACAATTTCACAACATTATGGATATAGATGTTATCTTGTGAATACGTCAGTATACTGCCATATTTGACACAGCATGAGTGACTCACTTTAACCAGTGTCATGTATGGGAAACAAATACTGGAGGACAAGGGATGGCATAGTGTTGATATGATACTTTTGCATACCATCCTGTAGAACAATCTACACTAACAAAATTCAGTATCCAGTATATTTGGATTCCAGACTATTGTGGAAGGATCATAGGCATGTTAGGTTCAAAGGGGAATTTCTAAAAATACCAGTATTCATAAGTTAATATTCACATGTATATTGCTGAGTAACATCTTATGAATATTATATTGTTCTCTCATTCTTCCATTTTCATCATATTTTTGTCTATGTATCTGTATCTGTCTTTGTCCTTGTCTAACATTGGTTTTGTATTACTATTTACTAGAATACTGCATATTATGGCATGTGATACTCATTTATGTTAAGGGCACACTCATCACAAATTTTTGTACTTCTAAAGATGTGCCCCCAGCATTTTCAAATGGCTGCATATTTCTTGTACTTTATACATTCATATTTTCTGGAAATAAATGTCTTCAAGCCTGAACCTTAACCTGAACACTGTAATCTTTGATCAAGTAAACATAGGTTTCAGTATGCTTAGTATTAAAATACAATTATGGGATGTAAGTCATTACATGGCTTGAAATAGCCTATTGAAATGAAAACTAAACACAAGACCTTTTTTTTTTTTTTGTCAGCGAAGTTTGTCCTCTGATGCTAAATTAAGCTTTCCTGCATGCATGCACAGCTTCCTGTAGCAGCCGGCATTAATGAACTTTATATACATAGCATATTTTGATCATTGAATCTACAATATAGATAGTGAGAGAAAGTCAATGCCAAGAAATAAGATGAGAGATGAGTGATTTTGCCTGTCGGCAAATGACTCTGTGGTTAGACACTGCATAGCTTATTTATCGACCATCCTTGCTATGTGGGGCATGCGTCAGCCATGGGTGGGATGGACAGATATGTGGCATAGCTCTGGAGTGACCGTTCCTTGACTGACCATCCCGGGGATAAGATATGGTGCGGGTCTTGACAAATTTGTGTCAGGTCCGATTGATAACAAAATATTAGCCTTGTCCACCAGCTGTTCCTGGAATAACTCTGTGCCGTGCAACTGCTGATCATGTACATTAATAAACACAGGTATGAGTTAGAATGCTTTGTGTAGTGTATAAAACTTTGGAACCAATCTTCATAACAAGATAATTATGTTTTTAAAAGATTTTTTTTTGTGTGTGTTTACCGCTCATGTGCTATCACTTTTTCAGATATCAGATGAAAGCAGACTACAGATGGTAAATTTTTTGCACAAGAGAGAAGTAATTGTACAAGTTAACAGTTCATTAAACTCAACAGAGGTAAGAAACAACAGTATATTTTATATAATTGACTACTCAATAAATCATCATGCTGATATTTGTAGGTAGACTTAAATTTGGAGCACACTTGCAAAGTAATATGCAAGCTTAAAGGCATAGTGTATCAGTGCTTGTGCCTCAAATGTTGATTACAACTCTGAAACTGATATGAGTCAACTCAGTGTTTGGAAAGTTCTGCATACTGAGACTACAGAATTGCAGTCAATTCTAAACATATTTGTTTTTGTGTTCGTTTGTTCTACTTTTGCATCTGTTCAAAGTGGCTGGATAGCTCATGTTCAACTGTACTAGCTAGTCTTCCATGGGGTCCACTTTTATAAACATGGGGTAGACTACTTCACCGGGTAATGCAGTCTGTCCATTTGGGATATTTTACATGCATGGGTTGTGACCCTTTCATGTAATGGGACCTCCATTCTATGTCCTACAGTGTATCTGTTGAAGAGAGTGTTTTTGATCTTGAGAAGGGACTTGATGATAACATATAAATGGAAGACAGTGCTCAGCTAGACTCACTGGATTTTGAGCCCACATCAGAACCAGAGCCAAATATTCTGCAAAGCAGTCTATATGCTGCTAACTGAGCCAACTGAGCCCATGCGTTGCAGATGTGCCCATTTACTCAATATTGAATTGAAGGGGTCTGTGCAACATAGTGCTAACCCACACAATAGTTATTTTGAGATATTCGCTGTTTAATGTTTGGAAAGTCCATACATTGTACAGTAATAAAACATGAATGCATGCATTTTTTGCCATCTTATTGGTTGAATTAAAATATGATATTTTCATGAAGGCTAAAGTGAAGGATAGGGTTATGAAAATGCATGTATCTCAATTTTGACAAAAGTGTGGGTTAGCACTATATTGCACCGACCCCTTCAATTATCAGACACATCAATCTTACAGTCATTCTCACTCAAACATGTATGAGGCTCCAGATTTTACCTGGAGGTGGATGGCATATGCCAGATACACTGTACGTGAGTGATGTTGCCCTGTATCAACAAAAATATTCATCTTGATTTTTTGCAAGGATGTCCAGAGCATTCAGATTGAACTATCCAGGAGATATGATGAGTGCTAATTGCGCGGAAATAAACAGATTACATAGCAGATAATGCAGAGAGCCTTGAGGAATGGTTTGCATGAAGCTATGATCCATGATATTCCCACAGGAAATGGAAGAACCAATTATCAAGGTTTCCTATCAGTTGATGGAATGAAATGCTTTCGAGCGTTTCAGGGCAACAATAATCTGCCGTCTCACTAGCAACTGTAACTGTGTGGCCTTCCGCAAAGTGGCAAGCTATTAGTGAGAGCTCGGGGCGTAAAGTTGTAGATAACACCCCCTGAAGGTTGCTGCGATGGCAGGGGTGGATCCAGAAATTCCGTAAAGAGGTGATGGTGCAAAAAATATTTCTGATGCTACTTCTGGGTTTCATTGGCTGACACATTCTTTGTATTGCTTTTGTTTTAACAAAAATCAGAGGGTGTGCGCACCTGGTGTGCCCCCCTCTGGATTGGCCACTGGATGGTGTGATATTTGTGTATGTATGTATGTGTGTGTGTGTGTGTTGTGTGTGTGTGTTTGTGTATGTTGTGTGTGTGTTGTGTGTTTTGTGTGTATGTATATATGCATCTATGGTGGAAACCGAGGACCTGTTCTACCCACAAGAATTTTACCACATAACTGAGGACCTGTGTGTCAGTAAGACTCTTGTCAACCAAGGACTCATTCGTATATTAACCATCCAACCGAGGACTTATTACAATAATGCTAATCGAGGACCTACAAACATGTACCCCTACATGCAAAAGCATGCAAAAGCAGACCGTTTTGAATGGTCTGCGTACCAAGGATGTCCTCGGTTTTCTGTGTGTCCTCGGTTTAAATGTCAAGTTTGTATGTGTTTCCTCGTTTTACACCATGGGTACATGTAAGTGCACATATGTGTGTGTAAGAGGGGGGTTGAAAGAGAGAGGGCAAGAGGAATCACTACTTCTTTTGGAGGTTGTAACAGATTTTCCACCTATCAGGATGATCCCGTGACATGCTCATTCATTTCTGAGTCTGCCAAATGACCCTTGTTTGAAAGGGCCATTGTTGAATAGTGATACATGCAACTATGTAAGACTTGTTTCCTTTGGCATAAAATTTACCAGGGAAAATTCAGCCAAGGGGGAAATGATAAAAAGTAAGGTTAGTGGCCGGATGAGCAAGATTTGAAAGAAGAAATACAATGATACATTCTATACACCATGTATTTCTTTCTAAGTAGAATATCTTATATTAAAAATGATATCCAAGACTTGAGTGGCAATTTCATTAGATCGACAAACACTACAAACAGCGGGAAAATCAGTATTCTTTTTTAAAGTGAAAATTTAAAAATTTCCTACCATCATATAGTGTTCATTGCATGCAGCAATTGATCAACAATAGGAGACAGTTATGAAATGGTGTTTCTTTCATAGAAACAGAGAGAAGGATATCCATTACAATTAAGTTTGATTGAAAAAGAAGATGATTCTACATTGATGTTGATTGATAGTATGAGATATTCTTTTCAATCTCGGAAACAATTAACTATTTGTATGATAACAGGAATGAACATGGTGAGTAAGCTTAATAAGTCTATCAATGAAAAGAAAGAAGGTGAAATGAAGGAAAACAAGGCATTCTTGAAAAATCAAAGAAAGCAGATTTTAATATGAAAATGGCATGATTTCATGCCACAATTATATCCTGATAGTAATGTATTAGCCAATATATCTGACCTCTCTTGGGAGTTAGAAGGAATACATTGTATCACAAATGATTTTTGAGATCTGTGTTAGATATGAAGTTAGACATAAGTAGAACATGACCTTGGGTGTCATGCATTTGTGTGACAGTACAGGTCCAGGCAGCTGTAGAGGTCCCACGCGTCTGGTATGATCGTGTGGTTTGCCTTCCGATGTGGCCGCGTCGCCCCTGCGTGGGATCGTAGGCTTGATTGAAGAGCCCGGTCCCTCTGGCCGGGGTGTCTGTGCACTATTTGGGTCATGATGGATCACGGACAGGAATTATCTGTGCTAGGGAGGGTTTATTTTGGTTTGGAAGTTCACGCCGTGTCCCTAGACTTGTTTCTACCTCCAATTACTGCCACGTCCTATCCATCATAGCTTGCTGCAAGCCTTGTGGTCGCACCATCACTAGACCCCCCCCCCCCCCATCTCTCTTTCCATTTTTTCTATTCTCTGTTTCTGGTATGGTATAACCATCTCATCCTTGTAATGCTGTGATGCTGCATGTACAAATTAATTATGCAGAGTTCTTTCTTAATCTACCCTTGCATGGTCTGGCATGCAGAGTTTATTTATGCTTGCATTTATGACATGATTCATTCATGTCAATTGTATTGTTTATGTATGAGTAAACTTAATATTCAATCTGGACAGTTTGCTCATTCAATTGATACTGAGAATAAGAGAAATAAGTATGGCTGTGTTGAAAAGATATCTATCACTATTCTAAAAAGGAACAGAATACTACCAACGTATTCTTATTATCATATTTTTTCTTGATAACTATGTTAACTTATGCTGAAAGTTTTTATTTGATTTTACATATACAATGTATGTGCACTCCTATTGTAGTATTTCCTCTAACTTACACTCTGTGTTATTAAGTTATCAGTTTATTTCATTTGTTTTTTTATAAGGTGCTTTGATTGGACAATGTGCTATCTTTTAAAGTGGCCCATCAACAAGATGTGTCTGGTGTCCTCCAAGCTTCTCCTGGACAATAGTCATTTTGAAAATGTTATGTCAAGGCATGGCCTGGATATAAAGTGCATGAATGTTTGCTATCGTTTGAAAATAATTTTTCCTTAGTGCAGAAGTATGGGTTTAGCTGTTAATGAAAATGGTAATATATTCAATATTTCTGTAAATGTGTGTGTGTGTAGACCTAAGTGTGCTTGTGAGAGGTGGGTAGTCTATGTGTGTGCATGTGTGTGTGTATATGTTGTAAAGACGCACCAGAGAGCAGGCACAAAGGTGTGCGAAAAATTCCTTCGGTGACGGTCTCCTTGGTAGGAGGGAAGCGACATGGGGATAATGGTGCGTGTCAAAGGACAGAGCGACAGAAACATGATAACGTAAAATGAAGCCACCACACTAAATTAGTGAGCTGTGCCCTCGTATCGATCACTGCACCTTCTCGTGGTCAATGCGTATTAGGTCAGATTCAATTACCACTTTCAGTCTTCTTCATCCTTTTCTCTATTTTCCTCTCACATTCTCTCTTTTTTTTTCTATTTCTGTCCATCTCACTTCACCCCTCTTTCTTTCAGTCAATCAAAATTCTTACCCCTCATCACTCCAGTGTATTCCGTTTAGCCCCCCATCATTTTATCAAGCCCTTCTCATATCTTATCTAGCCCCACCCCATTATCTTAAAGCTCCTCTCATATCATCTTATCTAGCCCTTCATCATCTTATCTAGCCCCTTCTCATCATCTTATTTTTATTAGCACCTCCTAATCATCTTCTTTATCCTCTTCCCTATCTCTTAGTTAGCCCCACCCCCATCATCTAATGTCCCTATATCTTGTTTGTCTCTTTCCTATTTCTGGCTACATTTCCGTCTACTCAAGTCGGTCTTTCTCTTTCTACCAACGTCTTTTCTGTTCTCTACATAGTGATCATTGTCAGTTATCACACCCATTGTTCAGTATCTATATCTTCCTCTTCCTTTTTTGTAACCCCTCTTTCTTTCCCTTGTCTTGTTTGAATGCATCCCATTAATGTCCTTTGTGTTGCTGTCTATCCCTCCTTCTCTTATTTGTTTGTTGTTTTTTTCTGGGGGGGGGGTGGATGAATTTATTTTCATCTGCCTCCAATCTTTCCATCTGTCTCTTGAGTTCTCTTCCATCTATCTCTCTTTCTCTCTATCACCATGTCATCATCTTCTTCCACAACCCTCCCCATCCTACCCCACCGCCCCCCCCCCTCCTCTCCCTCCCCCTCGTATTGCCACAGATGTTTGTATTAGTTTGGGGCTTGGCAGTGCCAGAGGCTCGGCAGGATATCCCCATGGTCTTATTAGAAATCTGAACTTGCCAACTCACCATCAATTTTGACATCTCTCCTGTGTATGCCTCCAAGGAGGAAAAGATACACTGTGTATCTTTCACATCTATCTTAATCAATTGCACAAACTGATGTAATCTCAGACTTATTAATTCTGTCCAGTTTACTGGACGGAGAGAAATAGACTGGATTATTTTTCTATCATCATTTCAAAAATGGGTTGTTATAGCCTGATGATGCCATATCAAATTTTATGAACCTTTTCCATATATATTTTTGCACTTGAGGGAAGGTGATTTTTTTTAAACATTATTGTTATTTTCAGGTTCAGCTTAGTTGAACGAATACCAATAAAATATCATGAATAGTGTTGTAAACTGGACAGAGAGAAATAGTCTGGATTATTTTTCTATCATCATTTCAAAAATGGGTTGTTATAGCCTGATGATGCCATATCAAATTTTATGAACCTTTTCCATATATTTTTTTTGCACTTGAGGGAAGGTGATTTTTTTTTAACATTATTGTCATTTTCATGTTCAGCTTAGTTGAACGAATACCAATAAAATATCAGGAATAGTGTTTAAACTGGACAGAGAGAAATAGACTGGATTATTTTTCTATCATCATTTCAAAAATGGGTTATTATAGACTGATGATGCCATATTAAATTTTATGAACCTTTTCCATATATATTTTTGCACTTGAGGGAAGGTGATTTTTTTTTAAACATTATTGTTATTTTCAGGTTCAGCTTAGTTGAACTAATGCCAATAAAATATCATGAATAGTGTTGTAAACTTGACAGAGAGAAATAGACTGGATTATTTTTCTATCATCGTTTCAAAAACGGGTTGTTATAGCCTGATGATGACATATCAAATTTTATCAACCTTTTCCATATATATTTTTGCACTTGAGGGATGGTGATTTTTTTTTTTCTTAACATTATTGTTATTTTCAGGTTCAGCTTAGTTGAACGAATATCAATAAAATATCATGAATAGTGCCAAAATATGAATATATTTTCACCCAGTACCTGTAGACACTGGGTGTGCCAGGTACATATATAAATTCAAAGGGGATTAGGATCATCTTAGAGACCTCATTTATATCTAGAAAGAATGGTAAGAATTGACTGTGCTTATTTCATATCCTGTCTAAACTGACAGAAGTGACTATTGAGAGATGATAGATATCGCCCACTTTGGCCCCCACATGCACCACACACAAATCACTGCACTGCATAGCACATATCCCAGCACCTGTCCGGAGGATTGTGATTAACTTAGCAGCTGAATGATCTGTCTCCTCCAGGAGAATGAATTCTGGTTGGTTCAGACTTGCGAAGAGAAACTGTGCAATCACATTTCAGAAACATATGAAGATTTTGTTCGCAAAAACCGATAAGTTCATTTTTGAAGATTTTGAAGTATGGTCTCTGTCATAAAGTACAAAATAATACCTTTTAAATGATATATTGGTCACTACATACAAAGGTACATTTTTGAAGTTATGGTCAAAAGGAACAAAAATTTTCTTATTATTCTCTTTATTTTTCTTGACCTTTAATCGCAAATATCTCCATTTGGAAAATATGGACTTATCGGTTTTTTGCGAAGAAACTCTTCATATATTTGTATGTGCATTAAGAGTTACTATATATACATCATATATTTACTGAGCTTAAAGGGTGTGTACAGTTCTGGTCGAGGTGAGGATTTAGCTTTTAACGTTTTGCGAGATATTCAGAAACCACTCTATGAGATGTCAAAGAGCATACAGTTCTAAGGGGTATCAAAAGTTTATTCGATGGAAATCGGTTTTGAAATGGCTGACATATCCAAAAACAAGGTGAAACAAAGAGATCCTAATAAAGTTGTGGCATGTCGCCTTTTATTATTAGCACTTTTTTGGATATCTCAGCCATTTGAAAAACAATTTTCATCAAATAAATGTTGAATCCTTCTTAAAATTACATGCTCTTTCATATTTCATAAGAGGCTTTTCATTATCTCACTTAGGAATGTTCAAAACATGAATCCCCACCTCCACCAGTACTGTACAGTCCCTTTAATCTTTTGTGAATCGGAAGTTCCTGACAATTCCGCGAGTGTTAAATTTGTGATCATAGAGCACAGTAATGGATAGAGAAATGTATGCTCGCATGTCACATTTGTGTCAGGATCAGAGTTGATACTTTCCCATGTTATCAGATTTGTGAATAGCACTCTGACGGGCAACATCCACAAATATAAAACCTCGCAAAATTTGTGAACATAAAAACTGCCCGAAATATATGGCGCATACAGTAAGCAGTGTTCAGACTCCTATGAGTTTTTCTATCCTCAGAAACAGCCGAGGGCAAATTGCATTTCATACAACAACTACGTCACACGTCACCCCATGCATTGTTAATTATACAACTGATACAACTGTTGATACACATGCAGACATGCAGGAGTGGATTCGAGTTCAAGCTGTGCTCCACCTTCTCAGTCACGTTTTAGAGGTATCAGGCTGTACAGACTGCAAAATGAGTTAGGTTCCAGAATCAGGCAAAACTCCACTGAGAAATGCTTTCAGACTCCAGTTTTGCAAAGTGTGATATGCCAAAATGCGTTTTAGAATACAATAATTGCCTCCACCAAGGAGGATTTGTTTTTGCTGGCATTTGTTTGTTTGTCTTTTTGTTTGTTTGTCTGTCTGTCTGTCTTTTTTGTCTTTTTGCAAAATAACACAAAAAGTTATGAACAGATTTGAGTGAAATGTACCAAAAAAAGTTGATAATGACATAAGGAACAGATGATTACGTTTTGGTAATGATCTTGATTACTATCTTGATCCTGGGAATTTTTGTTGATTTTTTAAGGATTTTTAATCACAGTATGTGAGGTATAATTATGAACTAAACACGTGCATGAGGAAGCTAGAGTGGAAATGCTAGGAAGGATTTTTTCATCATTGGAAAATTGGACCATTTTCACCATATATATTGATGGAAATATGAGCTGTTTTTATTTATGAAGGTCTGCGCTCTCTGAGTGCTTCTCTTGTTCAGCTTTACTTTCAGACTCGCAACATAATCTCAACTATCAGAAGACATACAGCATATTTCTGACAGAGCTCACAAAACATTTTTTGCATGTGTGAACTCCTTCCCCCCCCCCCTCCTTCTCTCTCCAATCATCCACCCCACCCCCCTTCTCCCTCCCCCACTGAATTTAACCAGTTGTCCAGCCATGTGTTTGCTTGGTATGCCACAAACACCCCTCTGTCATATCCTGGAGTCCATTAAATGCAGTGACCCCTTTCTGCTTGTTTCCCTTACCCTAGATTTAAATGATAGTACGTGGTGAGAAAGGAACCGGAACTTTCCTCTGAAGATGTTAAAAGCAATCAGGCACTATAGAAGGAAAGGTAAATCCAATTGAATATCAGGATATTGACTAATATAGAGTCCTTTAAGCTTATTCATTTAGCTGACACCATTGAGTAATCTTGTTGTCAGTTGCACTTCAAATCAAATGCTTCTTAAAGTAAATATTTTTCTTAGCACTATAGACCTGCGACATATAGTCAATTTTGTAGCTATACAGACCATAGTTCTTACATGTCAATTCATTCCTTCTCTACACATTTAGATAATCCTAGTTAAGACATGCCCTACATATTAAACACATCAAGAAGAACTCATATTACATCTGGGCAGTAGTAATGAGAATGGGGCATTGTCCTACCAGTAGAAAAAAAAAATGGGCCACTCTGGTGCATAGAATGGGAATTCTTACAAAATCCTGATTTTTCATCGGTCTGGCTCCTGTGCAATTTCCTCTGTGGTTTTTGACATCATGAACATTTTTTTTCTTTCCTGAGCTTGTTAGATGTTTCACAAAGAGTGAGCTTCGATGTAATTTTAGAAGGCTTTAATATTCTCAGTAAGGAGGCGGGTGCGGCAGCACATTACTACCAGCAGCCTGGCACCGAGGCACACTTCATTACACCAACAATCGGCAACACTTGCAGTGAAAATGGAATTAAATTGACTTGAACAATGCCTGCAATATTGGCAGAGACATGAGCACATCTAATTTCATGCTTCTATCTGTACTCTGTCATGTTCATTCCACATTGTGTAGCCATTCTGCGTCTGGCAAAAGTGGTTTCATGCCAAATTCGATGTTCAGAAATCTGGTGAATAATGCATGATGCCTAATGTTCAATTTGGTAGTGCAGATAGCTCACTCTCTGACTTTTGTTTCTGTGCAGTCCACCCCCCCCCCCTTTTTTTTTTGTGGAGGGTGACTCTGAAGTGTTGGATCACGATCTATTATGCATTGGATACTTTGATCTATTACAGAATTTGATGGATTGGTGTTGATTGCGATGCAAAGGTGTTTTTATCTGCAATTCTTTTTGCATATATCTCCCTCTCTACCCCCCCCCCCCTCCATCATTCTTTCTGCAATATCTTCTTTTTCTTCTATAGCATTTTTTTTTTCAGTCATCTTTGCTAGCTTGTCATTTTATCACAGGAATATCATACAATTACAACAACTTCTTCCCTACTAATAGCCAATATGTTTAGCCATTTCTGTGTGTTGCCATGGTAGTTACTAATCATTCAGAGGGACTGTACAGTACTGGTTGAGGTGGGGATTCATGTTTTGAACATTCCTAAGTGAGAAAATGAGAAACCCCCTATGAAATATGAAAGGGCATGTAATTTTAAGAAGGATTCAACATTTATTTGATGAAAATTGGTTTTCAAATGGCTGAGATATCCAAAAGAGTGATAATTATAAAAGGCTACAGGCCACACCTTTTATTATGATCTCTTTGTTTCACCTTGTTTTTGGATATCTCAGCCATTTCAAAACTGATTTTCATCAAAAAAACTTTTGATAGCCCTTAGAATTGCATGCTCTTTGACATCTCATAGAATGGTTTGTGAATATCTCGCAAAATGTTAAAAGCTAAATCCTCACCTCAACCAGAACTGTACACACTCTTTAAAGTTACTAGTACAGTAAGTCATTTATGCAATAGCTTGGCCATGGACAAGGGGTTGTTGCCAATGTAGGTTTACACCTTGCCTACATTGAAGTTATTCATACATATTAATTTCTTTCCTTTTTTTTGGAGGGGGGGGGGGGGAGGTGGAAAGGATAATAAATCAATAATATCACCTTTTGAAAGCTCCCTGGATTTTGCTATGACGATACTGGAAGGTTATTTTTAGTTTGTTTTCAAAAGGTGTCACTGGAAGAAAGATTTTTGGTGTTTTCTTCCAGTTTCTCTAGACTGGACTTTGATGAATATGAATCATATTGCATAATGCCTACAAAATATAGTTTTTTAACCCATTGAGGATGAGTCCTGAGTATACTCGGGCAGGGGTCTATGGGAAATGCATGTTGTAGCAAAATCAAACTGTCCTCAACGGGTTAAGACTTCAAAAGAACACTGATATTATGGTGTGCAGTAATGATTATGGAAATCATATTCAAGAATTTGTTGTTGTTTTTATGTCCTGATCTCAGCTGCCGTTCATTTGTGAAAACTGCTCCATTTTTGTGTGACAAGTTTCATACGTTGGCATTAAAAAGGGATGAGACATCCATGAATATGATAGTTTCCATGTAGTAGCCATAGAATCTGCAATGAGCTCTAAAATGTGCATATTTTGGCTTACATTCATATTTTAGCTATTTGTGGTAAATGAGTGAATGCATGATTCTTCATAGATCGGTTACATACAGCGCACTGATTTTTTAAATGGAAGATAATACAGGAAAGACAGAAGAAGATATTAAAAGAAGATAGATGAATGAAGGAAAAGCAAGATTAACCCGTTGAGGACGAGTCCCGAGTATACTCGGGCAGGTGTCTATGGGAAATGCGTGTTGTAGCAAAATCAAACCGTCCTCAACGGGTTAAGGGGAGGGATCAAAAAAGGATTTGCATGAAACATCTAGCAATCTCAATGTGAGGACAAGAAGGACTTAAGTTGCACTCAGTTCTTCTTTGTCGGGTATCTTACAAAGATTAGGAATGACTTTTCCACTGATTAATCTAATCAATATTAATTCTGTGGGGAAGTCAGTTTGATTGATCACAAAATTATCTCAGCCATCCGAAATCTTGAATAATGCTGACTGTATGATCTGTAGTCATATTTCCATCATATTCCCTCATTCTCATCTGAGTATGTTTCTACCACAATGTACCAGTGATGTCAACCTTTATTGGATACTTTTTAAAGTGATAGAAAATCCAATTACAGTTGAACCTCTCGTATCCGGACAAGTCGGGACCGGGGCTCATCCGGATAAGGGATTTGGCTGGATACGGGAGACTCAATGCTTTAATATACATGTACGTATACATACACAAGTACTGATGTAGCCCATTGTAGTACCACATGTAGTAATGTGTATACTGCAACCTTTTCATTGTTACATTTGGGGATGTTTGGGGATGTTTGGGGATGTTAAAATGTCTGAGGGTAAGCAATTTGGAAGGAAATTTGATGTAATGTATGTTAATCATGTTGGAAGTAATATGTAATTCATGTGTGTTTGTGTAGGAGTTCTCAAGGAGTTGGGAATCCCCCTTTCCTCCCGTAATTATTAAAAAAAAAAAATCATGGCGAGATTGCGTCCGTATAATAGAGAGATCCGGATAAAGAGAGGCCGGATAATAGAGGTTCAACTGTAGTGCTCTGCTCTTTTCTTTTCTGTGATAAACTTTTGCTCAGAAGTTTAAAAATAGATTAAGATTATCATTATCACAGAGTGACTTTGTTTTTAAAGATATACAGGTTTGATATAAAGATGACAGGTAAGAATGATACACTGCACTGGCATGTGTGTAGTACAAACCTACAACTGGAGTCTTAACCCATTGAAGACGAACTGATTTTGATACAACACGTATTTCCCATAGACCTCTGCCCGAGTATACTTGGGACTATAGTCCTCAACGTGTTAATGTTTTTGTCCTTTCAATGCTTGGTGCTCATTTGTGGTTATCTCTCATACGAAAAAAAAAAAAAAAATTTCAACAAGAGATCTTGTCTTCCAGCTTTCTTCAATCAGTTTCCATAGTTATTGCCAAATTTAGCCAAGCTCACAGAGTCTTTGAAAGGGAGTTAGCTGGAGTGAGATTAAAAAGATGAATTCCTTTAGAATAATCTTCACAATTTGTTATTAATGATAGATGTATAAGGGGGTATGATAACGTCATTATAGAAGTATGGAAAGAAGATAACTATAGGATATGACGATATTTCTGTTCATTTGATCGTATTGCCATGCCAATAATGTAATACACTATTGAAGGCATGTATACCTTTAAAGACAATTCATACACGTGTAATTCAACATCATGCAGTACATACTAGTAAATCGATAGTACCATGTATAGATTTATGGAATTTGGTATGGTCCCTGAGCAGATAAACCAATACTCTAAAAACCTGAAATGTAATACACTGAACAAGGATGATGATGCAGGAGGAGGCTCACATATTCCAGTAATATAGGGATGTAATTTCATGACAGTACCACTTGCTCAACAATTCCACCTGGTGGATTTATGCATGCTTTCTTCTTTTGTTCTGCTTCTTTTAGCACCCAATCATGCATTTATATGTGAACCTGTTGTGTCATCATCCTTGCTCATTGTGATTTGTTACAAATTTTAATACCATTCTTTTTCCTCTTCCCAAACACTTTGAATTCTAAAACTCTTTTTGTTTTCATTTTTTTAGGTAAATGTTCTGAATAAGGACTGAGATAGTGCAGCATATTTCAGTACATATTTTCATTTTGTATGGAAATTGTATGTTTGCATTATCATAACATCCAACAAAACCACCAAAAAAAAAAAAAAAAAAAAAAAAAAAAGACTGTTACCATTTGTGGCATGATGGGAAGTTGATTGGCAATGGGACTTCATGCCTCTTTGGTTTAGAACAAACAAAAATCCAGATCAGCAAATAACTTCAATTTTGGTTTCTACCAAGTTTTACTTTCACTAATGGTAATGGAGCTGTCGTGCATAGTGGCAAGGGTTGTCATTGTCCTTGGTTAGTTGATACATGTGACTTTTCTGCTCTTTCTACGCTAGCTGTCTCCACATGGCCAGCCGTGCATGTAACGATTGTATTAATGGAAACGTCCTCACCTACTGTAGACGAAAATGGGACAGCATTCACGTAACTAATTTGTGAAAAGGTGGGACACTTAATTAGGAGGCACAAATTGATGGCAAGATGAATTTCTGCCACTGCTGCTGTTGATGTAGCCAACCAGACAATAAGTGTGGAATTTGATTGAAAAGTATGCATTACTGTTCATCCCTTTGGTCTATTTTAGTTCTACTTTAGAAGAAAGTGCATTATCCTATTTACCTAATCATGTCAATAGTATTTCTTGTGCCTTCCTCTGTGCTATGCAAGCCAATCAGCATTCCGTGAGTTTTGCTACAGATTGCGAGCAGTCAATTTATTAAATCCTCCCAGAATTTGAGATATTGCTGCTTCCATCTAAACAATTTTGTTTTCTTCTCCAAATTCACCAAGGAGAAAAGAGATTTTGTCTTACATGCTTTCTTTTTCAGGATACAGAAAGAACCAACCATATTTGAAGATCAAAGGTTCAAAGAAAGCAAGTTTTAAGCTGCATCTTTAATTAGATCAACATTATTCTGTCATTTCCTAGGAAGAGAAACAAAAGTTGTATCGAGGGGAAAAGTTAACTAAAACAATTTTTCCTGAAAATTTCAAAATCAGACAACAAGTACATGGTTTGGAAAAAATGCAAGCTTTAGCTTTTCATACCTTCAGGAAATGAAAATAAGATATCTTCTCATTTCTTAATTGTGTCAAAGAAGATAAGATAGAAAGAGACTGTACTACCACTCACTTGTAGTATGGAAGAGTTAGCCTTGGGATGAGTTACCAGTGGGCTTCAGGGCAATGACCCCCATGCAAACTACGTAGGTCTGTAGTTCTGGTTTAGTGTGTCATGATCTTGATTTTTTTATCAATATGTTTGAATAACCATTATTTTTTCTGCTGTATGAATGCACAAGGCCAAACATTACAAATTCTAGTTTTAGTTCTAACTTAAACAAGAATTTTCATTTTTTTTCTTTCCACATACACTATACAACAGATTCATGATAGCAAATTGCTATAAAAAGACCAAGGTTTTGATACACAAAGACTTGACATATTTGTATCTCATGTATTTTCTAAATATTTGTAAAAATTTTCCACATAAGTGTTCAGTATTTCAAGACATTTGCTTGATTATTGATTCAGATCACATAGAAATTACATAATATGGTATTTGAGACAAATTTAGTTTGCTCCACTATGGCATTACCTCCATTGATACAGGGCCAACTAGCAAGAGGGACCAGAAACATATTGTGTGTGTGTGTGTGTGTGTGTGTGTGTTTTGTTTGTTGTTGTTGTTGTTGTTGTGGAGGTTTTTTTTTTTTGGGGGGGGGGACAAAACAGATGCATCATGTAAAAGACATCAAAATGAACTATATTTTCATGGTGACCAATATGTATCCTTGTCATTGAAACTGAAATTTAAAAAAAAAACAAACTTTATCTGTATCCCACATTAAATTGACTTCAGTATTAAATGGCACTTTACACCTAAAAATGCATTTCCCCACAGTTTTAGTCAATTCAGAATTTCCTTGTGCTACAATGTACCTGTTATACCACTGTTGAATGTAGCCTCATGGCCCCCTACCAATTATCATCAATGTTCTCTTTTTTCACTCTTCACAGAGATGCACCATCTTGTTTCTGTAAAGCATGTTACTAATATCAGAGCTCAATAGCTTGTTGTGTTGTGCTAAATGCCATGTCAGTATCATGCAAGAAAAAAAAAACCACATGCAAGAAAAAACAAACAAACACTGTGGCCTGTATTCATGAAGGTGGTACAATCTTGTCGATGAGATGACCATTTCATTAACAAAATGATCATTTTGTCAATGAAATGACTGACTTCGTATTGAAATAGGCCATGCGACACTTGGCACCCCTTATAAAACTGCGGTCTTTGTCCATGGTTTAAACCATGGCCAAGATTGTACCACCTTTGTGAATTGGGGCCCCAGTGCGCAAAGCAGTAGGTGGCAGCACACTCTTGTAATGATCTGAGTGATTTGAAATGTTAAATAGCAACTTATGCTATTATGCCAACAATTAGCCTTGGGAACAAGAAATCTGAATGTATACCAGAGTTTATTCACCCCTTTCCTACTATGCATATTCATTTTTTATCCCTTCCCCCTCTGTAAAGCCTTAGTAAGGTCTAATTTTCACATTGTTGCCCAGTTGGGAAATGTCCTGTCTGCTTTAAATAGAGCACAATCCATCACGTTATCTCGATTGCGGCACATGATCCCCAAAACATCAGCTTCTTCCAGGCGAGTCGGTTTAAAAGAGCGAGGATGACCACCGCAGGTCCCCGGGGACCGGTGTGCATGGTTCCAGTCAAGAGAAAGATAAATAGTCTGGCAGTACTCTTCTTCACTAGAGCTGTGACAGGTACAGTCTGACCTCTCCTATCAGTACATGTTGGGACTGGCGCTCATCCGGATAAGGGATTTGCCCGGATATGGGAGACTCAAAGTTTAATACACGCAGTGGTAGCTTCATGTACATGTATCAATTTTGCTTGAACATGTCACATCCTTGTCAGCTGGTCTGCATTCAGAATTCTCTGATAATTTGCTTAATGAACAATTTCCTGTATCGTTCCCTGATTTAATGAAAAGTTTTCTGTCCATGTTCTTGCTGTAATCTGGGGGCAGTGAATGTCTGAATACATGTTATTTAGATGAGAATTTAATGTGAATTTCTGCTAATTATGTTGGGAATAATATGTAATTCATGTGAGTTTGTGCAGGAATTTTGCCTGACTGGATTCTCCCTTTCCCCCTAATTACTAGATTGGAAAAAAAAAAAAAGATCATGGCAAGATCGCATCTGGATAATAGAGAGATCCGGATGAATTAAGGGAGTCCGGATAGGAGAGGTCGGACTGTACGGTACTCAGTATTTCAGGGCCCATTTTGATCTTAAGAGCCCGGCAAAGTGTGTACTTCCCTCCATTAGACTCATGTGCCATTGATTTTTTTTTTCTAATTATTTGAAGAAGAAGAAGAAGAATCGAACATTCTACGTCGATATGGAGACCACTGTTGATGCGCATTGCCGTGGCAACTGCATACATAAAGGGGCTTTGAGTATATTTGGTGTCTGTGTCTTGTTTAAACTGTGTAAGGTTAGAATATAAGGCTTGTAATTTCCTACAGCAAGTGAAAGAACTGAGTAGTGATACTTGATCAGTGCAATACTGTCTTTTAGCTTTCTCAGCAGACAGCTCAATGCTTTTAATAAAGGACAAGTTCACCTTAGTATACATGTGGATTGAGTGAATGCAGCAATATCAGTATAACACAGTCAAATTTTGAGGAAAATTGGACAATCCATTCAAAAATTAGGAAGTTTTAAAGTGTCTACCCAGTCACTGCTGGATGAGAAGACTACCACAGTTTGCAATGTCATATACCCAGAACAATTTAAGAAAAATATAAAGAAAATTCCACAAAATTTTATTTCTTGGAAAAAGTATACATTCCCTGAACTAGTTACTGATGTATGTTAAAGGTAATAATACTATTCCCCCTGCCTTTTGAGACTTCTCAAAGACTTGAGAATTATCATATTGAAAACAGACAAATGCTCAAAAACAAACATCTGTTGAATATGGGATCATGGCAAAAATATCCTGAGTGAAGAGGTTTTCAGCATTTTCAGTGACACAGAAAGTAAGTGGTAATGAACGAACGCAATAAAAGTTTTGTTCTTGTGCCTGTGTATCATGAAAGTTAAGAGCGTAAGCTGGCCGAGATATTCTTTGGCCACATGACCAACACAAGCATTTTTAGCTTTAGTGGTTTTGGAAGTCATGTTTTTGCATGTGTGTGTGTGTGTGTGTTTGTGTACGTAGCAAGAGAGAGAGAAAGAATCAGAGACAGAGATCTATACAGAGTGAGATAGATAGAGAGGGGAAGGGTATCTTATATCCACATGGGAATTTTTTTACCATAAATTGACTTAAAGGAGACCTCCGGATGATTTTCAGATTTTTACATTTGAACAACAATAAATTAGGTACGTGTGTATACTGAGTACAGAGTTTCAGAATTTACAGTGATTGGGATGAGGAATAAGAATATTTTCAAAATTTATAACAAATTGCAATGGACGAGGATGATGACATGGCAGCCTCACCATAAGAATGCATGAGTACAAGCTAAAGGAAACAGAACACAAGAATAAGGTATGCATACATACTACACAGGTGAGCTTGTCAATCAAGCTGCATTGTAATGAAATTATACTACTACACTTCTGAAATGTGTGAAGCTCATATGTCATCAACACTGTTCAGTGTAATTTGTTTTACATTTGTCATAATGGAGCTGTCAATTTATGTACTACTGTGCGTGATGTGAAATTATGAAAATCGTCTGGAACGCCCCTATTTTCAAACACACAAACTTGATATCATAAATGCTTTGATACATTAGGGAAAGGACTGACATATTGTGTTACTCTACATAATTGTAAGAGAGACTGTCAAACACATGATTTCAGAATCTTGCCCCCCCCCCCCCCCAAAAAAAAAAAAAAAAAAATGAGGAATGATATACAATATTTATAGCCCCGCCAAACGAAGTTTGAAGGGGGTATATAGGAATCAGCGGACGGTCGGGCGGTCGGGCGGGCGGGCGGTCGGTCGGGCTGTCGGTCCGTTGCAAATCTTGCGTCGCGAACTACTTCCTCAGTTTTCAACCGATTCCCATAAAACTTGGCACAGATGTGTGCCTTGGCTTGTAGATGTGCAAGACGTATTTTTTGACAGTACCCAAAAGTACGTTGCCATGGTAACGGCATATTATGGGCAAAAATGGGTACAAATCTTGCGTCGCAAACTCCTCCCACAGTTTTTGATCAATTTTTATGAAATTAGGTACAGATGTTCATCTGAATATGTTAATGTGCAAGACACATATTTCCGCAGTGGCAAAAAGTGCATTGCCATGGTAACGGCATGTTATTGGTAAAATATAGGGCAAAATGCTTCATGGCAAAACTGCTTCATCAGTGTTTTTCCAATTCTCATGGAATTCATATTGAATGTTTGTCTTAGGATATAGGTCAGCATGACACATTTCTTGACAGTGACAAAAAGTATGTTGCCATGGTAACAGCTCACATATTATGAGCCAAAATGATGGAAAATTTTGTGCTGCAAACTACTTCCTCAGTTTTTGCCCAATTTCCATGAAACTTGGTACAGATGTGTGCCTTTGGTTGTAGATGTGCAAGACGCATTTTTTGTCAGTACCCGAAAGTACGTTGCCATGGTAACGGCATATTAATGGCAGAAGATCAAGGAAAGATCTTGCGGATTTAACTACTCCTCAGTTTTTTGACCAAAGCTTATGAAATGTGGCACACACCTTGATCTTGGTGGGAAGATGTGGAAGACATATTTTTCGGACGTGTCGGAAGCTGTGTTGCCATGGTAACGGCATATAAATGGCAGAAGATCAAGGAAAGATCTTGCGAATTGAACTACTTCCTCTGTATTCGACTGAAGCTCATGAAATGTGGCACACACATTGGTCTTGGTGGGAAGATGTGCAAGCAAGACATATTTTTTGGACGTGTCGGAAGCTGCGTTGCCATGGTAATGGCATATTAATGGCGGAAGATCAAGGAAAGATCTTGTGGATTGAACTACTTCCTCAGTTTTTGACAAAAGCTTATGAAATGTTGCACACACAATATTCTTGGTGGGAAGATGTGCAAGACATATTTTTCGGACGTGTCGGAAGCTGCGTTGCCATGGTAACGGCATTTAAATGGCAGAAGATCAAGGAAAGATCATTCCTTGGGTAAGACTGTCGTCACGGGGCGGGGGTATTAATCACCTTAAGTGATATTTTTGTAATTGACAAAAGAAAGATTGCATAAGACATCCATCTTAAAGGGACTTAGTACAGAACTGGTTGAGGTGAGGATTCAGGTTTATATAACATTTTGGGTAAGATAATTAGAAACCTCTTATGAAATATGAAAGAGCATGCAATTTTAAGAAGGAGTCAACATTCATTAGATAAGAATTGGCCTTGAAATGGCTGAGATATCCAAAAAAAAGCGACCTTGTTTTTAGATATCTCAGTCATTTTCAAAACCGATTTTCATCAAATGAACTTTTGATTCCCCCTAAGAATTGTATGCTCTTTAACATGTTATAGAGTGGTTTCTAAATATGTTGTCTTTTAAAGAAAGAAGAGAGAGAGGCCCTATTCAACAAATAATTTGCCGTAGGTTCTAAATATCTCACAAATGTCTCTATTTATGTATACTTTCTAAATATCTATGTTTCTCAATATTTATGTCTATGTTTCTGAATATAAATAAATAAATATTTATGTTTCTAAATATCTTGCAAAATGTTGCAAGCTGAATCCTCCCCTCAACCAGTACCGTACAGTCCCTTTAAGCTGTTGCTTTGGTGTGATCTCGATACAGGGTGTTGCTGCTTTGAATTCGTCTCCAACCAAGATTTGCGTAAGAGAGACAAACAGGAAAGATGAAAAAAGACGTAAGAGGTACATAAGATATAAGATATATATTACATCCATTAGTGATATGCGTACCATTAAGTTACAGGGTGTTGCCAATTTGTATCTACCTAAGATGTCGCAATGTAAATCAAGTGTGCAAGACATAGACAGTGAAAGACCAGCCACTTCTATCAGGCGTAAAGTGTTTCTCTGGGTCTTTATCTGCTTGGCAGTGTAGCTGCAGGGGCAATTACATGCCTAATTTCTGCAGTGACTGCACTTTGCTTTCAAAGTCTAGCTTTATATTGCGTCTGACAGACTGTGTGAGGCGACAATTCTCGGCTTTTATTTGACCTAGGGTTGTGTTTCTCCTCCGGCTAGAGATTGTCTAGTGAGGCGTATCTCTTCATGCCACGTCCTTGGTTCAACCTTCACACATTAAGATCGGAAACGATGAGTCTCAAATTTGATGCATATTTGAAAAGCCCACACAAACTCAATTAGGCTAATTAAGTTGTAAGTCTAATGGAGTCACTTTGACAGAATGGAGTTTGAAGTGTTGTAAAAGCTTTAAAATGTTCTCTTGTATTTTTTTTTTTTAGGCCATGAGTTTTGAGAACACTATGCAAGTAGGATTTTTATCAGAATGGCATAGCTGGATAGACAAATAGTGTGATTAAACATGAACATTGAGTGATTCTTGTTTCTTGATGAACATGGATGGAAAAAGTTTTAGCTGTTAATAAACAAACTTGCTTCTTTGGCTTATGTCTCTGACAAGATTTTCTTATTTTGGCATGGATTAACAAATTTTGTGTGTCTAATTATTTGTCCAATTAGATGCAAGAAAACGCAAGACAATTTTCTCTAAACTGAATTCATCTAGTCACATGCATTCTCAAAATCTTTGTGATGGATGTATTGGACTAAGGTTGGATGAATCATATGAAGGGTTTGTTTGCAAAAACCGATAAGTCCATTTTTGAAGATTTTGAAGTACGATATCTGTCATAAAGTACAAAATGATACCTTTTAAATGATATATTGGTCACTACATATAAAGGTATATTTTTGAAGTTATGGTCAAAAGAAGCAAAAATTTTCTTATTATTCTCTTTATTTTTCTTGACCTTCAATCGCAAATATCTCCATTTGGCAAATATGGACTTATCGGTTTTTGCAAACAAACTCTTCATATGTATATGGATAGCTTGTATTTTGCAAACATACAGGGAAAAATCCCAACTTGGATATGTATAGACCCTATATTAAAAGGTAAATTGTGAATTAGAAGTGTATGCTATTTCATATTGCGTAAGAGGTTTCTCATTATCTCACAAAAGTTTGAAACCTGAAGCCTCATCTCATTGTTACGACCAAAATCACTCTGAGAATGATCGCACAAAAGAAACAATCAACTAATGTTCAGGCGGTTTATTAACAGTGATATTGTGGGTACAGACTCGTAATCGGTTTTCACATCAGTACAATAATGATCAATAGAAACAATTACAAATCGGTAATGGAATCACTTACATACTTTGTTATGACCAAAATCACATTGGGCTAAAGGGACAGTGCATCACTCAGCCAAATATGTAAGCACTTCCTAGAACATTCTGGAATGGGTGAAATCATTCCATGCGATATCATGCATCATTACATTGTGTAATATTTGATGTGGGTTTGAGTGAGCTATAATGTATTTCCTGTCACATGCATGTACTGTAGCTACATTGTATACCACCTAGAAAATTCTCCACTGATCTGGTCAGCCTGTATGTACTATATCTATATCATATAGAATGTTCTCCATTAATCTGGTCAACATGTGTACATACACATTAAAACAGCCATGCTTACAGTACATCATACATATATAATTATTAATGTGTACATTTGTGACATCATTGAAAACTATACAGTGTACCATCCCTTTAATCTTAGAGAAATCATGCCAATATTGATGACATGGAGCTTGTTTTACAATATCTAAGACATAAACATTCTTGTAGGTCTGTAACAAGCTATACAAATATCTGATGATTGTGTGCTACCATGAAACTATTTAATCCGTTGAGGATGACTCCCTAGTATACTTGGACAAGTGTCTATCCATGGGAAATGCATATGGTAGCAAAATCAGCCCATCCTCAATGGGGTAAGGGGCTTTCTTGACCTGTCCACATTTTACCCTTTCATTTGTTTGTCTGTATTTTCTTTGCAAACATCAGCCTCTACTTGTAGAACAGATTATCATTATAGATAGTGTCTTTTAACATGTGACAATTAATTGCTCATCTGTTGTGCACCATGTGAGAATTTCATTCATACTGCCCAGTGGAATGATTTAGCCAGGTGTTGTTGTTGGTCACAAACTAAGTAACTATGTCCTTATGGATGTAATTGATTAATGGACGGAGAGGGTGACCTTGATGCATCCTTTAGAATTAATTGTCGCTACGGCAACAGGGAGATTGCATTGAAACTCTGCGATACCTCGACCAAAGACTGATGAAAAAAGAAATCATAAATACATAGGTGAATGAGGTTATTGTCTCCGTTAGTCACAGTTTTGTTATCCCCTTGATGTTTTTCTTCTTTCTATTTCAGTTAAAGAATTCAGAATTGCAGAATTGATTTTAAATTATCCATTCCATACTTAACCCGTTTAGGATGAACTGATTTTGCTACAACATGCATTTCCCATAGACACCTGCCCGAGTTTACCAGGGACTCATCCTCAACAGGTTAAGATATATGTGTGTAGATAATTGTACAACTTATAGATTATGAAGATGCACATACTGACTCACACAATCGTGGCTGGTTTGAAAACCAATTCTCTTTCCATCTGTACATTTTCATGTGCTCCCTGAGGTATAGAATGTCATATTTATGATAAATTGATATGCATGTGTAGGCATATATTTCTCACTTTCACTCTTTCCATTTTCATGTTTGTATGATATTTATGTTTTGGTCAAGTTTCCTACATGAATTTTGTCACATCTGATCTTCTTTTCAAGCCCATTTCTCAAAGTCACATTCTAATCATATGTGACAAGTTATGGATTATCAATTGAAATATGGATGATCAGGTTTTGAAATTTAAAAAAAAAAATTCTTGTACACAGAAATATACCTTAGAAAAATCAAAGAACTGTTATTCTATCATTTCGAGTTCTCGTTGCAGATAGGCAAAAAAAGAAGGAATTTTTGTTTCTGTTTTCTCTCTGCTTTGGATCTTTCTCTCTTTTACTTTTTTTTCTGTGGTCAACAAATAATACAAGTATGGCAGCACACACTTTGTCTGAACATAGAGCCTACAAAACTAATACTACTCTTGCAGAAAGTAGAGATATATTCTGAATATCATGTTTTGCTCCTTCCTAACATCTTATCCAGGTATTACTGCTCTACCAGTATGACTGTGTGTGTGTGTACGGTGGGGGGGGGGGGGGGTGGGGGTGGGGGGGGGGGGGGGTAAGAGGAGGGGATTGACAAAGGATACCACATAGCCTGAGCAGATCCCTCACCTGATACAGTGTGTATGTCACATCAAATAAACCTAGTCATTTTCTGGCCTGATCCATTCAAATCGAGCCCAACACATGGATGATTGCAAGCCAAAGCGAAGCAACACCTAATCATGAATTACTTGCTTCTCCGTCTGTGCATAATACATTTGTTTGTACAGTGTAAATGTCTATAGATATGACACAGCATCCACTTTCAGGGAATATATAATTCATGTCTCTATTATTTTCTAACTTGTGTAATGATTAGAATTAGCAAGCATTAGCGAAATCTCTCTGAGTACAATTTGAGTCCTAGTTTTATTCTGCATAATTTAACGACAACCAAGAAGATTAAGCATGATTAATATATCCAGGACATTATGTCCCATTTGTAATGATTAGGAGAAGTTAATATTTGCAATGCATGTTATAGTTCACATCCAATGTGTCAATACTTGAGTGTAATGCTGGACAAATACGCTTAACAGGCTTGACATTTAGTTGGTTCCATCGTATCTCTGTAGCTTTTTTACTTCGATTCAGTCTTGTTCTATATATGTTTCTAATATTATATTGTGCATCCAAATATCATGCATTATTACAGTTTGTAATATTTGATGTGTGTTTGGTTTTTTTTTTTTTTTGTTGAGAAATGTGCAAATAAATTGAAATAAAATAAAATAAAATATCCAAATTTGATAATTTTCCTCGCCTGGCAGTGTTTGTTGCAAGTGATCAATCCCCACTATACAATAATCCAGTTAAGGCAGGTTTGTTTTTGTTTTTTGTTGTTTTTGTTTTTGTTTTTTACTGGAGCACAAAAAGTGTCCCTAACATAAAAAAATCCAAAGAACTTAATGTGTATGGGACTTTTAAGTGGTCTTGTTTAACAATTCATTTGGATGACGCTCTTTAACTTGCAACCCGATAGATAAGGAATGCAGAAAGCCCTACAGCGAAGCAAAGGCTTGCCTCTCAGTTCAGAGCCTACAGTACTGTACATGCTTGGCTCCAAATGGGAGACACGCATCACTATTCACGTACAAGAAACAATTTATTCTCCCACGCTCTCACTAAATTGGACCCTGATTTCTCGGCTATTGGGTAAGAATTTCGCTCTCTTTTATTTTCCTTCCCTCCTTAATTCAAATTGTCTCATGCCTCACTTCACTCGTTTATGCTGCTTACATTGATTGATAGACCAAGTAACATGAGCCCCACTTTTGTGATCATTGGACCAAATGATGGCACATTTACAGAGGAAGATTAACAACCTGTCTGCGAGTTCTTACTTGGTGGTGTTCCGGCCTTTATTTGCTCACTTTGCCAACCTTTCTCCAAGAAGTATCATGTTTACAATGCTCTTTGAGAAGAAAGCACATTCTAAAGTGTCTTAACCCGTTGAGGACAAGTCCTGAGTATACTCGGGCAAGTGTCTATGGGAAATGCGTGTTAAAGCAAAATCAAACCGTCCTCAACGGGTTAACATCAAATCATATATAACATGGATTCATTCAGAAAACAAGTTTTCCTGGGGGTGTTTCATAAAGATGTTCTTAAAGGTACGAACGACTGAAGAACGACTGGAACGCATTCTGATGTCCTATACTTATCAGAATTTCAGTAATTCAGCACAGAAACTGATCACCAGTTGTTCTAAGTTGTTGTAGCTTTAAGAACAGCTTTATGAAACACCCCCATCTGATTATACTTCTGGTTTCTTCTATTTGTCTTTCTTATCTCGAGAAAAAAGAAATGTGAAAAGACTTGAATACAAATGTTATGTTGCTGTCTTGCAACATGCTAACCTAATTATTTGTAAACCATTTGGATTTTCAGATTCTACTATCTGTGAGTGTTAACCCGTTGAGGACAAGTCCCGAGCATACTCGGGCAAGTGTCTATGGGAAATGCATCTTGTAACAAGATTAGCCCGTCCTCAGCGGGCTAATATTGTGAAGATGAACACAAGAAAGAGAATAATTATGGTACTCAACTGAGAATCTGCTTATGTCATACCTGAGATAAGTTAATTGGCATGCAAAGTGTGTGGGGTGTGTGTTTTTTTTTTTTTGGTTTTTTTTTTTTGTTTGTTTGTTTTGTTTTTAGGTGAGGGGAAAGAGTAAAATGGAGGAGGAGCTACATTAGTTGTAATTTAAAGTATTAGGAGAAAATACAGATCTTTTTGGGACAATGCTACTAGAAGAAGATATTAAATCTGATTGTCTTCAGAACTAACTCAATATTGTTTTCAAATCTTATTTTGGAATTACAAGCTCTAAATTACAGTTTCCAACAGAGAAAAGTATATTCAATGTCATCTGATTTCTATTCATTTGTTGTGTTTACACATCATTGAACTATTGTTTTGTTAATATGTTCATTTCAAATATTTATTTCTGTGCAAATATATCCTGGTTTTATTTTCTCTAAGGATATTAGATTTAGTTTGATGAGATGATTAGTATTAGGGTTAGGGTTATGTGTGAGGGTAGAATTTATGTTTGGCTTTAATAGTGTTCAGATATTTCAGTGGAGCAATTGTCACAGGAGCAAATGCTGTGGAACTCCCATCACACATATCATTACTTGGCAAAACTATCTGACAATTCAGTTAATTTTCAGAACAGAAATTTTAAATGATGCCTTTTCTGCAGTATTGACTATCAAATCCATTCCTAGGTAATACGGCTTTAGAAATGATTGGGTTATGTTGCACTTTGATGAACAATATTAAATTACCATTTGATCTGTGGTGTGTCTAAATGGTAACAAGAGAAGCATGTATCAATATTGGGGGAAATTTTACAGTTATTGCACATTTACCTCAATGTGTTATTTTTGTCTCCAAAACTGGACAGCATTTAGTGCACAATATCTGCATCCCCATTGCCAGTCAAACCCCCCATGACTTCAAACATGCCGGCAGTCACATCAATTGCCCGCAAATTGAGCAGAGTAGTGGAAGTTGAATGATTTGATGCGCAAGTCAGAATTCCAGTGCCGAAAAGTACATCATAATGACAATTACATCGCAACTGATGCCCCCTAAGTGGCTGTGCTGTCATTTCCAGAGGCAAGCGAACATCCCAACCGAAAACACAGAAAGACACCACTCACAAACATACACACATACACTTTACACCCCCCCCCCCCCCCCGACATACACACATATGCACACGGCCATGCATCCTATTCTAAGCCCCCAGGCAGAATTTAGACATGCATGACAGAGTGATATTGACTGTGTAATAGAGACAAGCTTAGAGGGAGGTGATGGAATCTATACGTTCAAAATTGACTGAAATTGGATCAGAGCATGTTACCAATATGTGACTCCGGCCTCTCTCTCTCCCCTTGCTCCCTCCATTCTTCTCTCTCCTTCCTTCTTTCTCGCTATCATTCCATCTCTTACTCTTTCTTTTCTTGAGTCATTGTTTAAATCCGTCCATCTCTCTCCTGCATCCTCCCCCCCCTCCCCCCGTCTCACTTTCTCTCTCAATCTCTGCCCCTTGACTTCTCCCTCCATTTTCTTGTCTTGCTTTTTTCTCACTCTACCTCTGCCTTTAATACTGTAAACTCAAACATGTTCGCGTGCATTTTTATTTTGTGAATTTCGCGAGAACAAAGATTCGCGAAGTTAAAATGCATGCAAAAGTTCTTGTCAATACGCTGTGCATGGCCGTCAGCTCCAATTTGCAAATATTTCATGCTGCGAACATTTCTTGCTTTTAAAGTGCTTTCTTCTCTTTATTTTTCCCCTGTAGGCTTATTCTTTGATTACTCTTTGTATTCTTCTATATTTCCTTTACTTTCATTTCTATAACACTAAATTTTACTGGTTAGAGAAATTGTACTGAACAGTATAAGTCTTGTTACCTTTGCCAAGGAGGTAATATATTTTCGTTGGCATATAATTTTGTATACCCTGTCCCTTGTTTAACCTTTCTCCATCCATTTCTTATCTGATTATCATACCAGTTCATTTAAGTCCATTTGGTTGCCATGGCAACGATGATGACATTGAATACAAAGCAACCAACATTCACTCCCAGGGATGTGATACTGTAGTGCGGCATCCTGTAATAAGACTCTGTAAAGTCTCTGTTAAAAAAAACAAAGGCTGCATCAACAGCCTTTGCTTCACTTCACCTTCTGTTTTATTATTATTTCATGTCACCTTCCCGAATTTCCTTGCTTTTTCTAGTAATCATGCAATACGTCTTCATTGGGTGTTTGCTGCTCCCCCTTCTTTCGATCTTACTTTCTCCTTCTCCTCTTTCTGCCCTTCCCTGCCCCCCCCCCCCTTCCCAATGGAGACTCATCAGATTGGCTCTGTGTGACCTCTTCCCCCTTAATACAGACTCTTTCTTGCCAACTCATTTTCTTCTTTCGTTCTCCCTTCTCATTCAGATCTCGTTTTCTCTTTCCATTTTCTCCTCTTCTCCGTGAGGCATATGATGTGACCTCAGAATATATTCCTTACACCTCCTTTATCATTCTCATCCAGAGTCTTATAATATCCATTCTCGAGGGCTTTTGAATTAACTAAACAGCAGGTTACTGCATCATCACATTTATTATTTACAACTGAAGTATAATATCTAGATTGTCTCTGTGCTCAGTATCTTATATACCCTGTGGGGGGAAAAAAGCAATCAGTGTTAGGCAATGTCCAGTTTTTGTCAAGAAAATTACCCAGGCTCTGTGTCTTAAGGCCATTCCAATGCCAGAGACACCATTCTGGCCCTTTTGACCTTTAAGGTACATGTTTGTCTATTAACACATTACCTTTACCTTTCATAAACTATAAAGCCGTTTTGAAGCTATCTGTCTGTAAATAGGGATTACCTAATCCCACTAATTCTAATTAGATTACATTGGCAGTAGTATAGCTCTTGTATTCCTGGTTTGGAATGGATTTTTAAAGTTACATAATAGTCTAATATTGGAGTTTCATTTGTTATTTTGTTTGTTTTGATGGATGGATTAACCGAACTTAACTTAAAAAGCAGAGTGTGATAAGACTAGATGTGTAACAGGGTGAAAAATAGTTTTTGTGTTATTTCCATATTTAAATCACTTTTTTTTTGTATCACAAGGTCTATTTCTCTTTAACATACACTTAAGTTATTGAAAACACTTCACATTATAAATGGCATATATTGACATTTTTCCTCCTTATCTCCTTCCTTGTTTTTGGATTTGTCTTTTCACTACCATATACCCATCATTTGCAAACCATAGCTTGATAATCTGTGATGTCCTTTGTATTTTTAGTACGTATGCATCACGATGATTGGGGAAAGATGTGCAAATTTGGTAGAACATGCAAAGCTTGTTTTTAGATTTGTCTTTTCACTACCATAAACCCATCATTTGCAAAACATAGCCTGATAATCTGTGATGTCCTTCATAATTTCAGTACGTATGCATCATAATGATTGGGAAAACATGCGCAAATTTGGTAGAACATGCAAAGCTTGTATAAGTTAGTGCAATGAAAATGACATTGCCACCGATTATATGCCGATCAATTCTGTAATATACTAATCCATTTAGTGCCTAATGTATTGTAATTAGTCTCCAGATTCTGATCCAGTGATAAAAGAATTCCAAGATTGTGGGTCATCCCACAAGACTGACACCCACAAATTTGACATTGAAAAAACTCCATGACAGGCATATGGCTTATGACTTCAACACTAGGCAAAGAAGGTCCATGAGTCCAAAACAAGGCCATTAGTCTGACATAAGGCCCTAGAGTTCAAAAAAAAAAACACACACACACACACACACACACGTTCAACACTAGGCAAAAAGGCCCAGGAGACCAACATTACATCATGGGACTTACTGTGTCAGTGTTGTGGGCCTTGTTTGCCCAGTGTGGGACTCATGGGCTGCATGGCTCATGGGCTTTATAGCTAGAGGGCTGTATGGTTCATGGGTGTCAATTTTGACGTGTACCTGATTAAACTGGATATGCAGATTTTAGCTGTCTTCCTGAGATATGAAACTACCATTTGTCTATGGTCTTTTAAATTTCATCAAATATCTTCGATGTCCATGAGGCATTAAGCTAGAAATCGTACTTTGTATTCAACTTGATATGTTTTGTTATATACCTAAGGGATTTCCCATTTGAATTTCGGGCACAGATCTTTCTTTTGATGTTAAGAAATCATTCTATCAAAGAAAAATTAAGATTATGCCACTTTGAAGACAAGTGAAGTGCCTATCTAACTGAGCAGGAAAAAGAAAGGCCCTTTGTACCACTGTGCTCAAGAGCAATTGTAGACTGGCTTATATGAAATACAGTGAAATTCGGGAGTGCCAAACTAACATGACAAGATAATGATCTCTGCAGCAAAAAAAAAAAAAAAAAAAAAAATCTCCAGGATTTGATGGGTTAACCAAGAAAAGATATTGGCTCATGCAGAAGATTTCCTTGTTGCAGAAACATCCTTGACTGGTGGCCCCTGTCTCTGAACAAGGCCTCTGGTACAGTAATTTTATAGGCAGGAGAGGATTGAGCAAAGAAGTGATACCAGGCTGCACGTGCCACTAATGTTCAGTGCAGTTTATTTGATGAAATGATCACCAGCTCCACAGGAAATGGGCAGTATCCTTTTCTCCTTCTGCTTCTTCTTTTCCTTTTCTATATATTTTTTTTTTACTCCCCCTGTTCAGCGTAGGATTAATGGAAGCATTACCACTTTATTTTCAAGGCATGGTGTAGAGTGAGATGTGTCCAGATGTCAGTTAACCTGTTCTATACTGAATTCTGAAACATCCATAGACTTGATACACAGGCCACCATGTTCCCATAAGGAAGGGGTTAATCAGAAGAAGCTGTTTGTGGTTTCATGTGATTCACCTGCCTGGTAAATTACATAGCAGGTGTCAGTGCAGAGTTCTGCAGGATAAAACATGTGCTGAGTGCATCAAAGCACTTGATTTCGACATGACTCCAGCTGCCTCATGCATAACAAGACTGGGTGTTGTTGTTATAGTTGTTGTTGCTGTTGTTGTTGCTGTTGTTGAGGTTGAGGTTGCTGCTGTTGTTGCTGTTGTTGTTGCTGTTGTTGTTGCTGTTGTTGTTGCTGTTGTTGTCATTGCTGCTGCTGCTGCTGCTGCTGTTTTGGATAGACATTGTATGGAATGAAAGCAGACAGACCAATGGTTCTTCATTGCACAATGATCCTGACTCTTGTTGAATTCATTCTGTCACATACTTACACACAAACACAAACAGGCCCACACACTCACACACACTCACACACACACACACACACACACACACACACACACACACACACACACATACGCATTGCTCTACATGATCTCCAGCCTAACCCATTGAGGATGATTTGATTTTGCTGCAACATGTATTTCCCATAGATGCTTGCCCAAGTATACTCAGGACTCGTCCTCAATGGGTTAAATGAAATAACATATTTCAAACAAGTTGCCCCTTTGCATTGTTCCTCACTTTACCCTACTAGACAACAACGAGCAAAAGTTTTGTATTGTTACAATGTGTTAAATATTTTGTTGGTGAGATAGTAAAGCATTTAGTATACTGTTATACTACCAGGTCTCAAAAAGCACCATTAGACTTTGTGCCAACAATAACAGCCACCCAAAATAGAAACCAAAGTTTTATTCTGTTGCCACATACTAAATATTTTATCTGGTAGATGGGTAAAGCTCTTAGTATACTGATGTACTGACAGGTCTCATGAAATAAGCACCATTTGACTTTGTATCAACATGCCTGTAATGTTAGTGGACACATGCTATGCATTATTTGTCTTGTAGAGTTCTTTTGACCCCCTCCCAATCCCCCCCCCCCCCCATGGAAAACACAGTCAATGCACTTTTTTATATGATGCTCCAATCTTCCCATGATTAAAATCCTCTTCCACTTTAAATGTTTCAAGCATGCATCCTCCGATTTCAAAGGATGCATTTCCCAATCTAATCATGTGATAGGCGCAATCTATTGAGATGTTATTGTTCAGCCTTTTAGAGTAAAACCAGTTCAGTTTGGTTTTATAAGACATCTATCTCTTGAGATTTTATTGTTCAGCCTTTTAGAGTAAAACCAGTTCAGTTTGGTTTTATAAGACATCTTTGCTCCCAACACTGTACTTCAGGTCCGAGTCCATGGCATGCTGTGGGAAGTACCTTGAATTCACAAAAGGGCACAGTTATAAGTGTTTGTAATGTTGCCATGCTTGAAATCTACTCACATTCAACTATCTTGACCAAGATTAAGCCAGCTTGCTCTGAAGTGGGTGACTATGCCTGCTGTATCTGAACTACAGTTTGGCAGTATACTGATAAAAACTGATAGTTTTTGAAAAACAAACTGCCAGGCAAGCAATGGGCATGACTGTGGGTCAAGTAGTGCATGAAATTAATTGAGGCTTTATGCAGTGGTTCAAAGAGCGGAAAATATGAGAGAATACATCGTAAGTAAAATTACAATATTTACGAACAAATTTATTTATAGGTTTTTGCTCACGGAGGATCAAGTCCCAGAAATCACATTGCTGTGTTTGATGCTTAACGGATTTATTACAACTTTACTCTTTAATGTTGCTATTTTATACTATAGAGTAAATGATAATAATAATGATAATAAGAGGAAGTCTAAGAATAATGATGATAATTTCAACCCTATTGTAATAATATAGTAATTGTTTCACTTGCATAATTATTCAAAAACTTCTTACTTTTATGATTGAGTACTGAGTATTTTAGTTGCAACTTTTAATAGAAGATTACAATTATTCTTTGATCAATTCAGTGCTGATTTAATGAATTAAACCAGTTTCATTTAGTCTTTTTTCAATATAAGATATGCAGTAAAATTTAGAAGTACCAATAATATGTTGGAAAGATGGCAAACTTTCTTTAGGACTTAGTGGTTACCTCATCTGTATTGTCAAAGTGGAAATTTTCACGCATTTGGCACAACCCAAAGCTAGAGTGAAAATAAAAGCACACAAAAATCTTTGCATGTCATATGTTCCAGTGGTCAATGTCCTGATTCCGCAGAATTAAAAACACACAAAATTCATCTTACCTGGCCGAGCGCGAAAAATTACTTGCGCAAAAATATCCATTTTTACAGTAGTCCCGATTGTACTCGGGTAGGTGTCTATGGGAAATGCACTTTGTAGTAAAATCAGCTTGTCCTCAATAGGTTAAAGCTCTCAGCCTTCTCCTCCAGTTTCTGACAATCAATTTAAAGCGCACTGAAACAGGTAAAAAAAGACAGTGAAAACAGAATTCTTAATAAAAAGAAGTAGATGAGAGCCACCTCCCTAATAAAAAATGCAGTACCTGAAAGAAATGTGATAAGCCATCTTGAATGGAATTTCCCTTACCGAGCTACATTTAGAGACCTTTGATTCTTATGTCATGAGTGCATGATACTGAAAATGTTTATATTCATATGAGTACCTTGCCAAGTGCAATATATATCATGCTCAGAAATATCATGTTTTTTTTTTAATCAAACACAGGTGTGTAGCCATTTCACTGGCTGTGGTAATGTGTCATCAGCTAGCTCCCAGTAACCATGACAACAAACTTTATTGGGTGTGTTTTTGAGATGTCACATAAAGGGATTGGAAAGTATACGTTTGACAGCATGACTAAAGTGTGCGTGTGCTGCTTCTTTTGCTTACATCTGGTTTTCCCCTGTCTCCCGGGGCATGTGAGATAAGCAGGTTGGCTACAGGAAGGAAACAGATTCAGGCACAGTAGCTCCAAGGTTGTTAGGCGTAATTCGCCGAGCATGATCGTCGTTAGGTGAGATGCACGTCGGTGCTAAAGAGCTTTACGAGCCATTATGCTCCGGTGATTCAATCCCACCCTGTCCCCACAGAATGCAAAAAGCCTTTTCTCAAAAGATGCCGCAAGGAGAGAGAGCAGTCTAGGCGTGAAGGAGAGTTGGAGATCTGAGAAAGAAAAGGATGAAAAGGATGAAACAACACGAAAAGCCGCTTTTCAGGCCCACTAGATTCATGCCTTTGGATCTGTTACCTTCAGAGGGGTTCATTATATATATATACAAGTTCTGTGTTTGCTCTCTTTTTCTGAGAAATGTGATACATTAAAGGGGTTTGTGTTCAGTAAGGAATACATGAACGCATTTTTTTTTTCAAAGTTGTGAGCTCTTAACAGACTTTAGATGTACTTATCATCTGAAATGGAAAGCAAATTATCACACATTTGTACTGATTGTTGTTGCTTTAAACACCTGATTATCATTCTGTGAAAAAGTTTATGAAGTCCAATATACTCGACTTGAATTTGTTCGCTCCAAGAGTGATGTGTCTCTATTCATTTTATATCTTCTTTAGATATACATTTTGAGCTCATAATGCAGAGTTCATCTCAGTTATGTGATCTTTTTTATTTGAAGCTGAATTTTACATTTGATAACAGATCCAGTCCTGTAACAGAATGCAACACAACATGTATTTTGAATAAATACACACAAATAAATAATCAGGGCTCCACATGAGCAATGGCCCAATGGCCTAGTTCCACTTTTAAAAATCAATGTCATGCTACTAAATCTATTTTTTTTTTTTTGTTGGTGGCTTGATTGGGCAACTAAAACTCAAAATGGATAGTTATGTTTCTCCTTAATTTGGGCAAATTAATTTCTTTCTCCAATGTTTCAAATTTAAACAGTTGTGGCCCAAATAGGCCACCAGAGAGAAATGTTCTTGTTGAATCTTGTATGGTACCTGTACAACTTCCATTTAAAGGTCTTTAACAACTATGCAATGATCCCTGAATTAATTTTGAAAAAAAAAAAGCAACAACAACAACGAACAATAAGAATTAGAGATTGGTACAGCAGGAGTTTATAGCAAGCACTCAATCTGCTGGTATTCTCTCCTTATTAATTGCTGCAAGTGATTTCCTTTTTCTCAATGGAATTATTGACACACAATGTTTTAAAAATATGTGCATTTTTCCAAGAGAGTTTTAAAAGATCAAATACAAGCAAAATAGTTGACTATTTCTTTCTGTTTCATGGATTTAATCATGAATCAATGCATTTGAGGTGATCATATAGTGGAAGGAGAGGTTGAGAAAAATAAAACTAACACAATAAATGTAGATTAGACAATAATAAGGGAAGACAGATGGATATATAGGTAGATTGATGTGTGCTTGGAAATGGGGCTCTTCATTTGTAAAGTTAAAGTTGAGGTAAAGTGATGGGTTGATGTATAGATTTTGAAGAGTATTTGGGGATGACCCATTTGGAGTGGTACTAGGTGAGACAGCCTATACCACAGACAGAAATAGATACAGATCTATCTTTGCAGAAGGAAAAAACTGCAACAATAATAGCAGAGGCATTGCCAATTTGAGGGAAAGTGAGAGAGAAATAGCAAAGTGAGAGATGGGCAGAAATATATGCATCAAAATGTATATATTGGCAGTTGTATTATGATTGTGTGCATATGAGAGATAGTGAGACATAGAAAAAGACAGATATTCTGACAAAGAGAGGTACATAGGTATGTTTGCATCTATCTATTTTATCGTTAGGCTTCTTGGATACATTTCCTGCTTCTTTATTATCTACTGTCCCCCTTTTATCAATTTTTTTCCTCTTTACTTTATATCATTTTCCTCCCTTTGTCATTTGTATTATTTCATTTTCATGTCAAAACACATGCATCGAGACATGATTTGATTGCAGTTTCAATTGTCTGCAGCAGAGAGATAGATGTTGTAACATAGCTTGTAATCTTTGCAAGGCCAAATCACAGATTGCTTTTTAGCTTGAAGTCTTCTCATCCTACCTCCCCTTTCTCTCTTTCTTTCTCTAACTCTTTCATGTTTCTCTCTATATATCTTTCTCTTTCTATCTCTTTTCTCTTTCTATCTGTCTTTTTCTATCTCTCTCATTTCTGTGTCTCTCTCTCTCTCTTTCTCTGCATGTATGGAATCCTTTCGTCCAGCTACATGCTTTTAATTCTGGAGCATCAAAACATTAGATAGTGTTACAAATGACAAGCGAATAAGATTGGAGAGCTTTAGTTTTTATTTTTTATTTTCATTTTTGTATGGTTGTACAAACTGTGGAAAATATCTTTACCTCAAAAATTTCCACCCCGAAAAAAAAAATCCATTGTTATACTACTCTCTAACTTCTCTTTCTCAATCACTTATAAAATATCTCATTTAATCCTTTTACTAATTGAACCACTCTTCTGCTTGTCCTGCTCATCTTAACCCAGTGAGGACAGACTGATTTTGCTACAACATGCATTTCCCATAGACACCTGCCCGAGTATTCTCGGGACTCGTCCTTAATGGGTTAAGACCATGTCTGTCTATTCCTTCCCCTTTGTGGGCATCATATTCCAAAATAGTGGGGATTATCTTCATCAGCCACCCATAATATTATCATCTGAGAACCAGAAGGGCACTATCACATTCTAAGATTTCAGCATAAATAAAAACAAAACAATCAATTTTCTTAAAATACAAACTTTATTTGATCAAAAGTGGGTAGATTTATAAGCATAATTCCAAATTTAGGGTAAAATAGCACCCTTGTGGTTTTTATTTTCAGTGTTTTGCTTGAAATGTAAAATAATTCAGAATTGACACGATAATATAGACGAGATCGAGCTCTTCAAAATAATACCAATAACTCCATACCCCCCCCCCCCCCCAAAAAAAAAAAACTGCGATAAAGCCCTTTTGGTTCACAGCTTATGATATAAAGATGTTACCTTCTTTTCTTTCTCCTACAGTGCCACTAGTTGAAAAAAAAAAGGAAGAAGACTGAACGAATTTGCTCATCAGCTTGCACGCCCATATGATGTGGCCCATACTTAATCTGCTTATCTGTCTGGAAATATTATTTCCTTGGCAACAGAAAGAAATAACCACACAAGTTCGCAAATCTCTTAAGGCTATATTTTCCAGTTACTGCATCAGTTTCAAGCACGTTCATTTTTTTGCCTGATTGTCAGTTAGTGTGCCTGTGTTGATAGCAATTTAAACATTAACTCTGACAGTAGCTAATCAGCCATCACGGAGTGATGTAAGATTTCATTTTTATCGTAAGATTTGAGCATAAATAAAAACAAAACAATCTATTTCCAAGAACTGAAAAATGTTTAATCTAATCAAAAGTGGGTAGATTTATAAGCATTGTTCCAATTAAAGGGTAAAATAGTGCCCTTGTGGTTTTGATTTTTAACATATTACAGAAAATGAAAATAATTCAAAATTGTGACACCATAATGTAGAGGAGATCAAGCTCTACATTATAATACAAATAACTCAATGCCACCAAAATTGCAATAAAGACCTTCTGGTCAGCCAATGATATGCATTTTTCCTAACCATCATAGAATCAATGGATACCGTTTAAAGTCTATGTACATTCAAGGATCCCATTGGTCATAGGTTAACATGCTTTCCTCTTAATAATTTTGCCCGGGAAGAATTCTATTTGATACCACTTGGTATGAACAGTTATAGATATTAGAATTTTGTACATGCTCATTCAGTGTGAATGTCTCACATGGTCAGAAAAAAACGATACTATTGAGTCTTGCAGCAAGGATGCATGAACTCACACACATAGCGACAGAGGAGAAACTTTGTACAGACTGGCAAGAGGTGCAAGCACACAGTGACGGATGCTATTAGCTGGAAAAACCTGAATATTGATGCATATCTGTCAATCCAGACCAGTAGATAGTGATCACTCAATCCGCTCCAGGGTAAGAGGCTCTGAATTGTATATATACAGGATATCAGTCCTATCCAGTACTATCCAACATTCTTTTTCGCTTACCCTGGTAAAGGCAGATCCGCTGTGCATTCTTTTTTTTATTTCAGCTTTGTTCCTGAATTGACTTGAGTTCAGTGTGTATACTGCTCTTTTTCTTTGTGCACATAAGTCAAAGTAATCGTTTTGAACTTACTAATCTTTTTTTTTTTTTTTTTTACTTTAATTCAAGGATGAAACAGGCATATGAAGGGGATGCTCTAACTGGACCGAATAGCAACTAAAAAAAAAAAAAAAGAAAGACAGCCTTTAAACAAGAATAATGTGCTCGCAGACTAAACATCCGCTATCATGAACTTAAGTGGCCATCATTTTCTTCCTTTCTGGCACTACAAGCAAACTCTTCTTGATTGATTGCATTGACAGGTGTATGAGTGAGTGGATGGGACATCATACTTCAAAAGTCTGTTGCCTTGTGTTCAGAGGCAGGTGCAGCTCTTAAAGGGGGTGGGTGTCATGACCATCCATCTTGACTTTCACCGGAAATTTGCCATTAGATGATGCCCAGGCATTCAGTCAGTTATGCAACGTTGTATCTTTTTTTTTTACTGGTTTATTCACTTTCACTCTCTTGCACTTGAATGAATGTTTGCATGGCAGAAATTTCCTGTGTTAGCTTCAACATTGTGCACATACTCATGAGGTAAGGAATTTAAAAACATATTTAACTTGGGCATTTGTTTCTTTATGTGTATGGACTGGATTCCTTCTTGTATATGATCTATCATTGTCCTAGTTATATTAGTTTGCCTTTTGATATCAAGTATTTTATCTGAATTAACTACTGATTTTGATTAATCTGTAGTCTCCAAATGAATTTGGCTGTGGGGGACTCACAACCTACCTGTAGCACTGGCTGAAAGCTCATGGTTAGACCAGCCCATGAGATTTTTTGCTTTTAAGAGCAGGACTTTCACGAGGATGCGCTTGATTTCTTTAAACATTCTGGAGTTGGACTTCACAAGGACAACTGATAGCATCTGGTGTTTCTTGTCACTCCCTCCAAAGCACATGTGGTTTTCAGTTGTCTGTCAGATTTTCTGTCATCTGGTGGCATGTCATGACACTGACATGAGTGTGTGGTTTGACACACTTATCTCTTTTTGGCATATCTTAACTTGTTCTGTACTTGAACCTGGTGGCCTGTGTATTAAGTTTATGAGCATTTCAGAATTCAGGGGCAGGTTTTCAGAATTTAATATGGAAGAGGTTAACAGAATTACATTACTATTGGTAGTAGTATTAGTATTAGGAGTTATACTTCTATTACTGTTATAATTATAACTGTTACCATTTTGTTTACAACTATCAATGGTTCAATGTATATGATTGCTTCCTTTTCAACTTCAGGATGACTCAATGTTTGGTCCATTTAGATGTTATTCATTGATTGTGATAATCGTATTTGCCTTCCCAGTAACTGTAAAGGCAAGTTAATTTCAATCGTTGAAGATCTGATGACAGTCATATTCTTGCAGAAACTATTCAGATTATAAGAATAATAATATCAATGATAATTTCATTAAAATAAAAATGAAGGTGTGTGTGTGTGTGTGTGTGTGTGTGCGTGTGTGTGTGTGTGTGTGCGTGGTATGAGATCAGCAGTATATTTTCACAGGTTAGGATTAGATAGTGAAAATATAGTTAAAGTTTGGGAAATAGGGGAGGTTGTTGTAAGAAGCCAGAAATTTGAGGGAAATATATATGATTTTTATTCTGTTGATAAAGAGGAATATAATATTTCTTTGAAAATTTTTGAGAATGTAATTTTATTGAAAGATGTTTCATTTAGAACGGTGTATGAACTCTTTGTTACAAATTTACAGCAATTGTATGTTTTACGAATGAAAGATGGCCAAAATGATTATTTGTTTTCGAAAAAGGAAATTACACATATATTTTTAAGACCAAGAATGACAACACTTCTAACAAAACTTAGGGAATTTCAGTATAAATTATTACATGGAGTTGTTTATACAAAGGAAAATCTTTTTGAGTTTGGTTTTGTTGCAAATAACCGGTGTTCTTTTTGTGAGCAATCGGTAGAAACATATAAACATTTATTTTGGGATTGTGTGTATGTTAAGAATTTGTGGCAGGAAGTGATAGATAGGTTTGAGATGGCAGATCTTCGAAATATAGAGTGGAGAGACGTTCATTTTGGTGTTACGGGAAGGGATCCAAAAGTAAAATTTTATAATACAATAATTTTTATTTTGAAATATATTATTTTTAGATCTAGGTCGGAGGGAAAAATTCCTACTTTGGAGGAAATTTGTAAAAGAATAATAAGTTTTCGGGATGAAGAAAAAGAAATTGCTATAAAAAGAAATAAGTTGGGATTACATTTGCTGAAATGGGAAAATGTTTCTGAATTTGGAAGTCGTTTTTATTAGGAAGGAAGGTGGTATCGCTTCGGGTGTGTTTTGTGTGTGGGGTGTATGTGTGTATGTGCGTTTTTGGTGTTGGTGTGTATGTGTGTTGGTGTTTGGGGTGTATGTGTGTGGTGGTTGTGGATGTATGTGTTTGGGGTTGTGGTGGGGGTGTGGGATAGGTTTGAGTGCATCGGGGTTGGTGGGGGATGGGGATTTGATTTCAATGAAATGATTTCATTCTAGTTTGTATAACGTATTTTTGTTGCTTTTTTATGTATATACCCTTGTATATATATACCCTTACATACTCGATTTATAATCGAGTTGTTATGTTGAAGAGAGATGATTGGCAGTATAAGTATACCATAGTCAAAGATACATATATATATATATATATATATATATATATATATATATACATTTTTTTTTTGTACAGGTCAATATTTTCTCGTGAAGAAATGGTCAGTAGGTTTGATTTATAATCGAGTTGTTATGTTTGAAGGGAGATGATGGGCAGTATAAGTTGGTAATGGATTTGTCTTTTGAATGGCATTTGTACCGTTCTTATGTTCATGTTACACCCAGAATGGGTTGATTTATGATTAATTTGAATGAAATCAAATAAAATATCATTGAAAAACAAAAAAGTGGTGTGTGTATGTGTGAATTCTTGAATTTTGTGTGATCAATCGGTATTAGTGAGTGGATCCTAGTAATTGTTATAATTTGTGTGTTTGCCATTATTTCTCTGTGGATATGATTTCCATTTCATTCAACAAATTTCGAATATAGAATTCTAAAAATAAAAGTATGTTTGTATGTTCAAGGGTGTGAATGTGTATGTGTGTCTGAGGAAGGGAGAGAACATGGGGTGATAGAGAGAATGTAAGAAACAATGAGGGCAGTGAAGGAAAGAGAGAGAGAGGGATGGGGGAGATGTAAGTCATGTAATTTTACTTAACAAGCACCTGCCTAGCTTGCATGAGTCTTCATTGTGAGTGAGTCAGAAATGTTTGCCCTTGTGATGAGAATTATCAACATTTTACGGCAATGTGAGTCGCGTTATTCTGACCAAATGACACGGAGGCTGGTTCGTGACCATCATCTATCGGCGTAATTTGTCCAATATGCAAAGGCCAGCGGACCGTGGAAGCGATGCAGTCAGCCAGAATAGTAAATTACCCACCAACACGCCTCACTCATACTTTGAGGGAGGGGTGTGCCATATTATCAATGATGACTGACTGGCATGGGGGGGGGGGGCATACAGAATGTTCAATCAAGAGGGTTTGAGTATTCATCCATTGACTACTCTATTGAAAATAATTTTATTTTTGATATGATTTTGCATGATTTCTGCATTTTGCCATCCTTTGCCTTTCTCATGCTAAAATGCTCCCTACTGGAGAACATGACAAGATATTGTTTGTATGGGAGAATGATCCTGCTGAGAAGGTGCTCTATTACAGACTTAAAATAATAATGAAAAAGTGGTCAAGCATTAGGTATTTGCTCAAACTTCAGTGACCTAGCTACTGCATACTACAATGATTTGGCAGTATAGTAGGTTGTGGTTTCAAATCCCAGAGTAGTCCCTTCATTATATACATCTGTGCTTCTCAACCAGTGGGCTGGGAAGCTCTAGCGATGTCAGCCAAAAATGAAATGAAAAGACATTACGATCTGATCTAACTGGGCTTCAAAAAGTTTGTAGGAGACAAAGTTGGTCTCAGGTTGAAAACAGGTTGAGAAGCATGGATTGAAATGTCATGTTCTCTTGCATACAGGTTATAAGATTTCATGCCGTATCTCTACCCCTTACCCCCTCCTTATGACTGGTGCTCTGTGATTCATTGGTTCCTGTATTATATATTTGCCTACGATGAACATGCAAAGGAAATATCTTTTTTTTATATACAATGTACATATTTTATATGTATGTATGTATAGATAGATAGATAGATAGATAGATAGATAGATAGATAGATAGGTAGATAGATTCATGTATACACATATATTCACTTTTTTTCTATTCTTTTCAATCCAATCCAAATATCACCATTATCCAATGTTTCATTTTTTACACAATTACAAAAACAAGCAAGTCTTCAACCACTTTGGAAAATGTTGGTGCATGTATGTGACATATACAGATTTTTATCTCTTACACCACTATGAAGAAAAAGGGAAAATACTCTTAAGTTTCAAGATATGACTTCTGAACACATTTGCTGTTTTATACCTCTTTTATGACGCAGAGACTGACGATGCAACAGAGATTGTAAGGAAGCATCAGTTTTTGCTCGGGTAATCCAAGTCAACCAAATATGGAAAAGGAGAGTGAGACACACCTCTCCGTCAGCAGGGCGTCGACCGTCGACTCCACTACCTCCACCAACACCAGCTCCACCCTCAACTCCTCCTTTGAGGATGCCGTCTTTGACGCGACCGACGATGGGTACGCAGAGGTCAGGGGTCACAGGTCACCCCAGGTGCAGGGTTCACCAGCGAGGTTCAGGTCATCGTCTTACCAGGGGGTCGTGTCGAGGGCGAGCGCGGTGGAGCTGAAGGAGACGCGGATCGTGATCAGTCGTGATGAGGGTTGCGAGGTCGAAGGCGAGGGGGAGGGGGAGAATGATGAAGAGTCCAAGAAGAGGTCAGAGTCACTACACAAACTACATCAGCAACATGCACTGGATTCGTGGGACCAAGAAGGTACCAGTCACTTATGTTTAAGTCATTTGTCCATATCAAGAATTGATGCTATCCACCAATCACAGGAAAGCATACAATAAGGTATTCCATTGAGGTAGAAGTCTTTTGGAATTAGAACTTGGCATGTATCGAAGTGGTATTTTACCTGTATTTGAGGTTAAAAAGGAACGTAAAATTTCAAAGTGGCCAAAAGAGTACCTTTTTCAGAGAGAGAGAGAGAGAAAGAGGGAGGGAGAAAGAGGGATATATACAGAGATATTGGTACTAGATAGAGGTATAGATGGATAGATAGCAAAGGAATATAGACTATTAATATGTTTAACTTTATCAGGGCCACTTTCTCAAAACTCCCAATGATATGGCGCAATGTTTGTATCAGTGATGCCACTGTAGTTGAAATGAGAGAGGCAAAGTATACTTTGAGAACCAGTGACCCATTTCTGACTTTTTCTTTTTCCAACAGTGGGGTGTAGAAACAAGTAACAAATCTGACACACCCTAATTTTATCTGCTGTATATGCATGTGATCCGTTTTATGTATATTTCAGTGAATTGTTTGTGGCAAGCTGTCACAGGTACCCTCTATGGGGTAACCCATGCCCCAGGCATGAAAGTGATTTAAAGGTTTTCCTGCATATCTGTCCTTAATAAGCACAAGGGTATCAAGCTAAGTTGCCAGATAGGGATATATTTCATGGAAGGTAGGTCATAAGTTCAACCATCACGTGTTTCATATGAATCCACTTTGTGTATTTTTTTCATTATGAGAAATATATGTGATGGTGAACGGTAGACGAATGACAATTGATTTGTCTTGCTGGAACGGGATGTTGATCTTGCTGGAAATTACTCTCACTTTCCTTCTGCTCGTTTGAGCAATTTAGCTTTGCATGAGGCCGTTAACGGTGAAGGTAAATAAAGGAGAATCTTCAAGCATGATAGATTGTCGAAAGAATTGCTTGTGGAGTGGTGACTAAGGTTTGAGAAGAAATCTGTATCATGACAACCACATGCAAAGATCAATGCAGCAGAAAACGTGATTCCGCCGCATTTGAAAATTGAATTTACTGTATTTCTGTATGTGCAGCTCCGCTAAATTGAATTCACTGAGCTGTAATGATTTAAAGCCACCATACGAATGTGAACAGCTGAATCCTGTCCCATGTCAGTGTACAGCCTCATTTCCTGCGCACATTTTAGGAATGAAGTAAGGACGGCAGGGAGATATCTCCCCTGTTATCACGCATGTCACTGCAAAATCAGCTTTGACTAAAAATTTCCGAGTGAGTTTGACTTGAGTCGGTGCCTGTGTGTCTGTCTCATGTAGTTCCAGGGGGGCACTTGCTCTTCTCATTTGGCTCATTTATTCAAATACATGTTGAAGTGCCTTCCTTGAAACTTACACTCAGTGAAGTCAGTATGGAATGAGCTTCTTAGCAGATGCAACCAAAGCAACTAAGCATTGCAGTTTTAGTTTCTAAGAGAAACAGCTATTGGCATGAATGTCAGATTAATTTTTGCCATCCAGTAGTTGAAAAGCTGAGTACTGTATTCCAGTGGAGTCTGTCTCAGACTTGTAATCAATGTCTTAGGTTGTCTCTTCTGACAATTACCACAACATGCACAGCCATTAACATATTTACATTTTCTCATTCTCAATTCTGTGCTTCCTACAGTCACATTTTATGGACACAAGCATGTAACATATGTTTAAGAATCGGGCAGTGACAATGTTGTTTTGTTGATTTTAATAACTTACTGAATCTCTCTGCAAAAATTTGCACTGCTATCCTTGTTTGGGGAAATGCAAACAATTTTATTGCAAAATGGGTTAATTCCAATCTTGTTTAGTTGAGATATTTGCGGTCAAAACTGCTAAAAAGCGATAAAGATAACAAGAAAATAGGGGTATGCAATAGTAATCATGACTTCCAGAATATTCCTTCTTATGCTACGAATGATCGAGGTATCACTGGACAGGCTTTATTTTGTTCTGTCTGATGATGGACTTATCTTAAAATGTTTGAGATGACAAGTGGTGCTTAGCCCATTTTCTTATCAAACTCTTCATTATTACTCAGAACTTTTACACAACTGTCAAATTGTCATCTTGTCACTAAAATACGGTTGAAATATTGAGAGATAAGTCCTTGATGCCGGTCCAGTAAATTTTCAATGACAGCATCAAGTTTGCATAATCCTGTTTATGTACTCAAAAGATGATTAAGCCATGCAGGTGCTGTGCCTCAGCAGTATGCACACACGGAGCTCCGTCATGCTCATCTCGAGCTGCAATTGATGTAATTAGCTTGAATGGCTGTGGTGCTTTATCTGAGCAACACTAGCAACCGCCGACGGTTGAAACCATTGATTGGTGTCGGAAGTGATCCATCGAGGGGGAGCTGACGGAAATGACCTCGAATGGCTGTCATCAACGATGAACATTCCATTAATTGGGCAATCTGAAAGCAGACACCGTTAACTTAATTACTTGGCTTTGTACATTGGTACACATTGTTTTCATCAGTCCATCCAACCCTTCTCACCATATCCATTGTTTAAAGGGATTTGTTTATTGGATGAATTCGATAATGTCACTTACCTCTTAATGCCTGCCCTGTGTTCTTGTCAGGTAATAAGCATGCATACAGATAGAGATAGCAAGCCATTGGTAGATAATGTATTGATCAGCAGGTTTAAGCCCCAACAGCTCATGACCTCACAGACTGCAAGCTGTTGTGATAGCACATTGTAGTCTACTTAGAGCTCGAATAATTTCCATTTTTCAGCTATTCCCCTAACCTTTTTGACCATTTAGCCTATAGTAGAAGTGGAGATGTGGTGTTTTCCTGACTAACAAATATCCCAAATGCACACTGATGTCTCGCACGAGGTTGCCGTCTATTACATTTAAGCCATATTACTATTAGGATGTCTAGGTTTTGTCAGGAGCGTCGAGGCATGCAAACAGCATATTGGGCCCTCGCGTGAAGTTTACAAAACGTTTATTACAATAAAGGCTCTGACCTTGTAATGTTGCTAATCCAATTTTAGCTAGAGTGGTATAATATTATAGATAGTTACATTGGATGAGGGAACCAAATGTTACCATGGCACCAGAATACATCATTTATCAGCTATGTTATAATTGGGAAATGAGAGATACCAATATACAGTGTGTCCCAAAAAAATTACAATCAGATTTTTGCCTTGATAACTTCCAATATGATTAAACTGTTTGAATGCTATTTCAGGGTCTAAAAATATAACATCTTACATGTACCTATATTTTGCAGAAAATGCTATTTGTGTTCAAATAGCATACTACCATCTTTGAGGCTCTTGATTTCAAGATACATCTCGTGATGTTGATAATGATAATGATGATGATGATGATGATGATGACAATGTTGATAATGATGATGATGATGATGATAATTATGACAATGTTGATAATTAGTAATAATGAGACAAACACTGCTGCTATCAATTATGATAATTATATCAGCAATAAAAATGATTATCTCATGGCAATGATGATGATTATGAAAACAATACCAAGATACAGCTCCATTAAAATCATTCATGTCCTGTAAGGTATTACAGAAAGTGTACTTACTTTTTTTGTACTGATTGATGGCAATTCTTTGAAGTTGAAAGTTTCAAATTTTTAAAGTTTAACTCAATCCTGAACAAACATAAATAGCTATGAAAAGAAATACAAAAATACATACCATATTATTGTGGATCTCTAAATTCTTCCATCTGAAAAGAAAGTCTTTGATATTGAGCCACAAAGGAATTCAGTTTCTCCAAAACTCATGGATGAATTTGTCTGTGCATGATAACAAAAATAAAATGCCAATAGTGAACTCATATGAAGTGCTCATTCTATCTAGAAAGATAGCATCCGCAGAGACTCCAACCCAAAGCACCTTCTGATCTGGAGATTCTCCCGCCTGAAACCCCTAGCAAACGGGAGACTCCAAGTTGATGTGTGCGAAGTTCCTAGGGTTCCAGATGCTCTCTGGTGCTATTTAAGGTTTATTTTCTTCAACACACGATAGAAATAAGTAAGAAATCCTTTCCAACGGGAGACAAAGAGCCAGGGCGGGAGAAATGAAATCTTAAGCGGGAGAACGGGAGATTTTGCAAAAATGGTTTTTCGGCGGGAGATCTCCCGTCGAAAACGGGAGAGTTGGAGTCTCTGCATCCGTATCACATTGACAAAAGGTGAATAAAAATAGACGCCTACGTATGGAGCCCGATTTATATGGGATTACAGCATTTCTGAAACAATGTTCATGAAAATCAATAGCATTGTTGTACAGAGTTGACTGTGTACTTATTGCTTGGTATTTTCTCCCTCCAAAATACTCCGATGGAATGTTAACTGGAAGTGTGTTGCAAAGAGTGATCTACTTTTTCAGCTAGATGGATCTGCAAGAAGGGCATATGTGAATGATTCTATTGATATCTTTTGTACCGTGGAAGGCAGGAGTACATGCCATTCAACAGTTGAGTGGTTGAAAAATGAAGTTGCTTATAATCTTGTGTAACGTACGTGACTGTCAAGTGTAATATAATTGTAGCCTAGATGTCTGTTCATTTCAGTCACATGTTAAGAGTAACCCATTGAGGACAAGGCCCGAGAATACTCTGGCAGGTGTCTATAGGAAGTGCATGTTATAGCAAATCAGTCCGACCTCAACGGGTTAAGGGTTAATGAAATGAGTTCAATGAATGATGAGCACAGTATCTGAGTTGATACTGTATACGCTATAATTTTCGCGTACATAACTTTTCGCGAATTGCCGCTGTCACACATTTTCGCGAGTGGTTAAATTCGCGATTGGGGGACCAGAGAAAACATGAAGTGGCAAAGAAAGTGTGAATTTTCAACTTACTAGCAAATAAGAATGATACTAGTTATACACTGCATGAAAAAAACTTACCAAACTCTGCGAACTAGTAAGTTAGAATTCAACATTTTTGAAGTGGTTAAGTCCATCGCGCTAGATTTCTGACGAGTGGTACGAGGGGTTGCGATAATGGATTGGCTCGACAGTATTCGTAAGTAGACGTGGACTAGCCCGACCACCCCAGACACTGTTAATACACTGTGCTGTGCAAATGCTACTTACAGCGACTGGGCTGTGTATACTAGTTAGTAGGACGTGGACGTGCTATATGTACGTAAACAAGCTTAGCCAGTATGGTGTAAGCCGTGACATGGTATACTAGTACTGAAATGTTTGTATCATCAAGGCAAGAGATTCATTTTGGAAGGTAATATTTTCGCGTGTTGTTAATTTCGCGAATAGCTCCCGACTCGCAAAATTCGCGAAAATAAAACCCATGCGAAATATATAGCGTATACAGTAATTGATTTCTGCATCATTTCAGGTGATTCAGCCAGCTCCAGTAGTCGGTCTTCGTCTACCACACGGGTGTCCCCTCGTCTCTCCCCATCGCCTTCCCACCGGGTCCCCCAGCTGCCCAGCACCCATTCATCCTCACCAACTCACAACCTTAACAGTGAGCTTTGTCATCTGCTTTCCTTATCTTACATAATTTTAACCTGTTGAAGAATAGTCCTGAATATACTTGGGCAGGTGTGTACAGGAAATGCATTGTATAGTAAAATAAGCTCGTCTTCAATGGGTTATAATGTAATGAGGCAATCAAGCTGCAAATTGCACCAAATTTTGTATCTAAATCCAAAGCAATTGGAGAGTACGAACGTCTACCAAAGCCATAGTTTCACCAGAGCCATAGATCGGGGCACAAATTTGTTCTAGAGCACCTCTACTGTAGATCTAGATCATGGTCGAGATCACCACCTAAAACTGATCACAGTGACAATGCCAGTAAGTAATATCTTTCTCTTCTCAACTTCTGCACTTCTGGATCAATTATATTAGCCAATAGACTAATGATTTGCTGTTCCATACTGTTGGATTTTTAGCTTATGGTTAGCCCACAGTTCAAAGACAAATCATGGAACAGAAATGGTCAGGTATAATGTCTGATATTTGTAGAAAATAGTTTTGCTACTTCAGGATCAATTAGTTTCTGTCATCATTTTCTCCTGTTGATTTCATTCTATTTGCTTTCATATCTGTTTGGTTACATTCGGCATAATTTTGCATTTGATTTGATGGCTTTGATACCAATCTGTTATCCTCTCAGATTTCCTGTCTCTGATGTGTCTTGGGAGCACTGTGCTTAAGATCAAGAGACAAGGGAAGGCATCATCCAAGATGCTGTACCTTGACAACAGCAGGACCTACATCCGATGGAAACCTTCCAAGAAAGGTCACAAGGCCAGAGGTGAGGAGCGGTGACACCAACTTGAACCTCCAATGAGTACAAGATATTGTTCAAATGAAATCCTGAAGGTTTACATGATCCGTTTTTAAAGCATACTATAAGATATGAGAAGCAATGCCATCTAGCTTTTAGAACATAGCCAGGGCTCGACACTAACGGTGGCCCGGTGGCCCGGGGCCACCAAAAAATGAAGTCGGGCCACCAAATTTCCAAAAAGGGCAAATTTGGTGAAAAAATTTTTTGAAAAGTATGTCAATAAATTCGTAACTTTTTGGGCCGGAAATTAGCAGTTAATTTTGTTCAAATGATGGCTGAAAAGGACTGAATGAATGCCTGAGAGTGAGTGTTGCAAGTTTGTTGAAGTTTATTTATGAGTAGATATGTCCATTCTAATTCTTACTATCATAAATCTTAAATATTTAACTCATTAAAAAAAAAGGACTTTTAATGTTCTTTATTGGTTTTTTTTTCGGGACACCAAATTTTTCTCTCGGGCCACCGAAAATTTGATATCTAGGATTTCGGTGGCCCCATCGGGCCACCAAACAAAAAAGTTAGTGTCGAGCCATGACATAGCTATTGCCAAACCACTATTGATTATTCAGATTTTCACAGTCAACATTCTTTGTATATGATATGCCTGCCATATACTAGCAGCATTTCATGAATTGAAAGTTACTTTTTTTGCAGTGAACATCAACAGTATACGAGAGATCCGAGAGGGCGCCCACACCGACACTTTCAAGAGGCACCTTGCCAGCACCGGCCACCAGCCAGCGCACTGTTTCTCGGTGATCCATGGCACCAGCTGGGAGTCCCTGGACATTGTGGCCAGCTCGCTTGAGGAGGCCCAGTCCTGGATCCGGGGCCTCAGGCATCTCCTGGAGCGGGCCCAGGAGGAGACGGAAAAGAGCGACCAGCTTCGGGATTCATATCCTTTTTAAAAATTTCATCTTTTTGTGTTTTTTCTGTCTTTTTTTTTTTTGAGGGGAGGGGTTTGCCCTCATCTAATAAAGCTTCAGGATTCATATCCTTTTCAAAAAGTTTAACCTTTTGTATTCTGTTTTTGTTCCCTCTGTTTGTTTGGGGTTTGAGGTTGGAACTCATCTGATAAAAAGTAAGACCTATGTCAATGAGCTATACTGCACATTCTTTGAAAGTCCTCAGTAACAGGTGATTCATTGCTTCAGGAGCAAATCCGTTGTTTCTCCAATGTAGAGCAATTTATTTAATGGCCATTTGATTTTGTCAATCATGATCATGTCCCCAGATTTTGTCTCATCAGCAAAGTTTCTTGCTTCCAGCCACCCACCGAAGTGTAGCAGATCTCAATCTGATGAATATGACTTGAAGGGTTTGTTTGCAAAAACCGATAAGTCCATTTTTGAAGATTTCGAAGTACGATCTCTGTCATAAAGTACAAAATAATACCTTTTAAATGATACATTGGTCACTACATATAAAGGTACATTTTTAAAGTTATGGTCAAAAGAAGCACAATTTTTCTTATTATTCTCTTTATTTTTCTTGACCTTTAATCGCAAATATCTCCATTTGACAAATATGGACTTATCGGTTTTTGCAAACAAACTCTTCACTTGTTGAAGTTGACTATTAGGTCAGTGTCAGACATGTTGCGGATGATCCTCATTGGACAATCTTGCCTCATCGGGTGTGTGACACGTCTGACGCTGACCTGATAGTCGACCAACACAAGTCGGATTCATCAGACTGCGATCCGACACACTTCAGTTGGTGGCTGGAAGCAGAAATAAACTTCCGACGAGTGACTGATGAGAAAAACAAAATCTCACTGCATGTATCAACAGGTACATCACAATGTGTACACGGAGTGGTTTTGTGGCAGAGGATTATGTGTATGATGAGTGAGCTGCTGCCCAACAGTATGCCAGTCAATAACTGATATCTGTTCATTTCCTGTATATGAATTGTGCAGACAAAGCACATTTTTACTCAGATCACTATCATTAATGCATTGACTCTTTTAAGGTTAATTATGGTTCCTGCTTTTCCGTCACTGTTGATCTCTTTGCTACTGGCACAGATGTTTTGATACTCACTTTTAATGATTGAAATTTTCTGATCCTTGTGATCAACATTGCTGTGTCATCATGGCCTTTCTGTTGGACTATAAAGCACACTGCTGCACCTGAGTGGACTTGCTTATTTCCAACTAGATCAAGCTTGTAATTGAGTATATGAATATAAGAACGACCCAAGTCCATGGAAGACCATTTCGAGTAAACTAAAAAAAACTTCATATCTTTTTTGTTTGTCCAATAATATTCTATTTAACTGTGATGGGAAGGCAACATTGTATATACAAATTAAAACATATGTCATTATGACAATTAACGTTAACATTAATTGTGGAGACACCATTTTGTATGATGGACTTGGGTCGTTCTTTGATTCATATGGACTTGGGTCGATCTTTGATTCATATACATGAAATTCTGCTATAGAGATGAGAGAGGGACGAGAGAGGGCGCTATAATATGAATGTAAGAATGACCCAAGTCCTTCATTCTTACATTCATATAAAATTTAACTCATTTATTTCAGGCACTTCCGGGGGTAATTAGGTTTTATCATTTATACACAAGATGAGTCCATGCATAAGCTACAATTTCCCATGTCAAACTGAATTTGGCCAAAAATTGGACTTGGGTCGTTCTTATATTCATATACTCAATTATTACAGAATGCTGATGAAGAAGTGTGACAAGATATCAAAGTTAAATGTTCAAGGACTTTGTACACAAAAGATTCATTTTTACTAGAACCATGTTCTTCAGGTTTGAATTTTCTTCAGTTTGTCTCCTTCTCATAAAAGAAATTTGTAAGATTGCAACTGCTAATCCGTCATCTAATGCTTTTCCGGGTAGCGACACTACCACCAGGCTGTCCCTGGCTGCCGGCAGTGACACGATGACATGTGGTTCCTTTTTTCCAACATGTTTGTTAAATTACAGATCAGCGATCAGCGATCCCAACCTTCATACCTCTACTTCAAATATTCTCTTGTGCATTAACCATGTTCTTCTTTCTAATCCCATATAGGGTAATGTACATACATTGTAACTATGCTAATTTTAGCTACCTGTTAAAACCTGATCTGAGTTTCCTGGGCATGTCCCACAGAGGAACTGATCATTTTCATTTCTAACCAATCCCCCAACTCTTCAAATGTGTTTGACCATTTTTGTGAAAATCTTTCATCCATTTTGAATATATGTGCTCTGTAGAATCAGTGCTCAGATATCACCTGGTCTTAATGTCAGAGATGAAGTGAATTCTTCTGTAAAGCTTTCAAAAGTTTGTAACCATATCTCCTGACCATTCTCAGAGTAGAGGTGGCCATCCCCCATATAGCCTGGGCGTACCATCATTGAGTGACCGTCGTATGTATACAGAAAGTGAAATGCTGCCCTCAAAGGGGTGATCTGATGACTGATTAATGGAGGCGAGTTTGTGGATGGGAGATCCATCATCCCACATACCTCCGGCAAGGAGTGATTTACAACCAAGTAGTAAAGTCTGCGTCACCAACCAGTGACCTTGTTACATGCAATATCAATACCAACTTACGATGCTGGTAGCAAAATGGTTAAATGAAGTTTGGCAAATTATATTCTTGGTGGTTCATCACTACCATGTAGTGTCCTTATTACATAAAATGTCAATACCAACTTGAGATGCTGGTAGCAAAAGGTTAAATGAAGCTTGGCAAGTTATCTTCCTGGATGGTTCATCACTACCAGTGTCTTTGTTACATACAGTACAATGGCAATACCAACTGATATGATGCTGGTATCAGAAGGGTTAAATAAAGTTTGGCAAGTTATATTCCTGGAGGATGGTTCATCACTACCAGTGTCCTTGTTACATAGAATGTCAATACCAACTTAAAGGTACTAGCCCACATTTGCAAACCCACGAAAATCAAAACTGCATAAAACAGGTCCAATATGACTTCAAGTACAAGTTATAACAGTAACATACCTCACCTGTTGCTCTTTGTCTATACCATTCGATAAAAGAGAGAAAATCATCGTTTTAAAATCAATTTTCAAACCGGGTCAACCCGACCCAAAATTGAATTACAAGCGCGGGCTATAGCTACGTACATTGTACATGTAACACGTACGTGGACCGGAGCTAGTGAGCGTTATACGCATGCATACGGATTACGGTGCATTTTCATTTATTTTTATGAAAGTAATGGACTAATTGGAACGAAATTTTGCACAGGTGTTACTGCAATCATACCCAAACTCCATGCTAACTATGAGACCAATTGCTGCAGGTTTTCAAATGTGGGCTAATACCTTTAAGGTGCTGGTAGCAAAAGGGTTAAATAAAGTTTGGCAAGTTATATTCCTGGGGGATGGTTCAATTGCATTGATGTAGGATGCGCTCAGGGGTATATGTGTTGTCTGTCAGCTGTGATTTCTTGAACATAATCAAAAATTGGGGAAAATTTGGTAGAAATATAACCATACTTGCACACAAAATGTCATTTCTTCCTCCAGTCAGAGAGATTCATCTGATTTTCTTAGTCTTTGTAGCCTCAGTCTTCCGGTCTCCATCATCTTTTTATACCTCCACCAAGGAGGTTATGTCTTTGCCAGCATTTGTTTGTTTGTTTGTCTGTGTGCACAATAACTCATAAAGATGTGCATGGATTTGGATGAAACTTGCAGGAAAAGTTTGTAATGACACAAGGAACAGACGATTGAATTTTGGTAGTGATCTGGGAATTTCTATTGTTTTGTGACAGATTTTTTATCTTTTTGGCAAATAGGGTCAATGTACTCGGGAGTTCAAGCAGCGCATATCTAAGGTTTGCATTTATGCGCACTAAAGCATGCGCTCTGCTCGAGGCGCCGCACACGGCAGGAAGCTGATGAGGTATTAAACACAAGGTTTCTTGTTTTATTATTAATTTGGAAAATTTTCAGCAGGCATGTATGGATGGAAATGAGCTGCTTGCCAGAGGTCTGCGCTCTCCGAGTGCTTTTCACGTTTTGAAATGCACTCATTCTTCCATCTATCATATCCAATAGGAACATTTAAATCAATCGTAAGTGCATATGGCCTATGAGGATCTGTGTTTCATCTATGGTGCTTATTCTATTTCTGTCACTATCATTCTTAACTTCCCTCCCCCATATGTCTTTATATCTCTCACTAGTATGTATATTTCTGTCTCTTATTCTGCCACATCTGTGTTCTCAATATCTCTCATAAACTCTCTTCCACTCTCTTTCCATGGTCAAGTTACATCCATTCCTCATACCCTTCCTCCTTCCTCTCTCTCTCTCCCTAATCTATCTTTCTCCTAGACCTCATGTATCAAATGATCAAGCTATTCTCACGTACCACTCATTGATTTTGTGGCGATGTTTGTCGACTCAAGGCTACATATGAGCTGTAGAACATGTAAAAATTATCGCACTTACGCTGTTTGAGGTACAAACATGCACAGTGTGTGCTGTAAGCACACTCGATTCTTATTGATTTGCTTCCACCAGGGAAATGGAAATCGTTGGTAGAGACAGAGAAAGGTGTTTGTGATAAACCTACCCAGAAATTTAATGTTGTTATCCAGTCCAGCACCCTTATGCCATGAAAGCCTGAACATGTGATCAATATATGATATGTATGTATATATATATGAATAAATAGATAGATAGATAAATAAGTAGATAGATAGATAGATAGATGGATAGATAGATAGATAGATAGATAGATAGATAGGTAGGTAGTTAGATAGATAGATATAGATAGATATATATATACATACATACATACATACATACATACATAGATGCATACATACATATGGATACAGATACATATATACAATTAGTTCTGTTTAGTCAAATCACTATAAGACTGAAGAAAATACTTCAATCCAAAGAAAATTCAACTTACAGTATGCAGGATGAAAACCAAAAGAAATAAAGGAATATGAATTGGAAACAATGCTGGACATCAACTTTGACTTATACATGGTCTACTCTAGATATGAATATAGATAAAGATCTAGTTCTAGATATATTTATAAAGATATAGATGTATATGCATAAAGAGTGTAATGAAAGCATTTGTGGGGTGAGCCATGTGAGGATGAGGCAGTGACAGGTTTATGAGTGAGGTTCATTACCACTGCCAGAACCCTAATCTCTTGTGAGTGTTATTTGTTTAATAAGATTATTACATGAATCTCTGTCATTCTATGACATATTTGACTTATTGTGGAAAAAAGGGTTTGTCATAATCAGTAAAAAAAACAAATAAAGTATTATAGCTTATATCTGTCTGAGATTTCTACTGGAGAGTCTAGTAAGCTTTGTAGTGGTTAGGCTGTAAAGATATTCCTGAATGTGCATGATTCCTCCATTAACTCTTTCCATACCAAAGAACGTCCTTGCCTTTTATACCAACAGTGTACATTTTGCGACTTTTCCAAACTTGAGACATCTGGAAAAACACTGCCCAACTCTGAAGCAGCACTTCCTGTTGCTCCGGCCAAGATAAATTTGTAAATCCTTTGAAGTGCCGCTGGAATTATTGCAAACATGCTTATCTAGCAGACCAAGATGTTTACGCTTTCTCCCGAGTTGAGAGGCTTTTTGCTCCCCTGTGATGGGAAAGCCACACATACCCTCATGTCAACCCTAATGAGAATTAATGCATCAATATTTAAGTGCAAGGATGAGTAAGACTTTACATAACCTTGATGAGCTGCTCAACTTTTGCATAGAAGAGGCCCCTACCCCAAGAGCTATGAGTCTTGGGTGTATTTGAGGACGGGGTGATCGTGCTGAAACACACATTTCCCATAGCTACCTCCCCGAGTATACTCAGGACCCGTCTTCAGAGGGTTTAAAACACAATCTCTGTGGGAAGACAATGTTCTTGGTGGTAGAAATATCTTGTAAATGCAATATCTGCAGTATCTTAATCTCTCCCTCATGGAATCAATACCACACACACACACACTCATACACAGATAGATTTGTAACATCGGCTGAGAACCAGAAGGGCGTTATCACAGCTTTGGGAGTATTAAGTTATTAGATAATTGATCTCCCCTACATCATGGTATCAATTCTAAATTATTTTCATTTTCTATAAAAAGTTCCGAATCAAAACTTCACAAGGACACTTTTTACCCAATATTTGGATATGCTTCTAACTCTACCCACTTGTGATTAAGTATTATTCTATGAAAGTTAATTGTTTTGTTTTTATTTATGCTTGAATCTTAGAGTGCAATAGTGCCATTCTCTTTCTGAGCTCATGGTAAGATAGATATTTGCTTGCATAAAAATATTCCCACTTGTAACAAACACCCCAGCCTTAACTTGTAACAAGGATTGATGAAGTAGTTGTAATAAGCAGTGTCATTGAGGAGAACGATTTCACAATCAAGTGGGGGGCCTAGTCTTACAAAGTGACTTAGTGAAGGAAATAGAACTAGATCGAGTATATTCAAGTGACAATGTTGCTTCAACAACAACAACAACAACAAAAATCTCTCAGTTTGTCAACATGAATGTTCTTTTAGTTTTTGTAATATTGAAAAGCCATTCCCATCCTGAGCTGCAAAATAGCGGCAGATATGGACATCCAAAAGACCTTTAGTATCTATTGTTTGTTTGATGGAAAAAGTTTGTAATGGTTATCTTTAAGCAGCTGCAGTGTACTGTTATTTAAGTGGTATATCTGTTTAGTTATTAGCTTACTGTAATGATGATAATGACTTTCCTCCCCCATGTTTGTCAAAGTTATCTATAGTAATTATTTTTTGCAAACTCTGTCATTTCACAAAGATCAATCCACAGCAGAAGATGGAAATTAACTTTGGCATAACACAAGAGCAGTTGTAGATCAGCCTTTACATCAACATTGTGTTGATCAATGAGAACATTTGAGGAAATTCTCCATTTTTCTCCCTTCCTGTCATTTTTTCCATCTCTCATTTTCTGTCAGGTTCTCAGATGCTCATCTGGGTATTCCCTTTGTGACGATGGATTTCAGATAGTGATACAAGTGGTATTAATAGAGCTTGAGTCATCATCGTTGGCTCTGATAGCCCTTTTATTCCCCCCTCCCCGGAGTTTGTCAGCCCTCCACAGGTATTTTTGGATAAGAAAGATGTGCTTGCAAACCAAATGAATCCCTGAATCTGTTGCCATGGTGACCCCAATTTTTTTTTTTTTTTAGCACTTATCTTCGTAAGATCTTAACCCGTTGAGGATGGGCTGATTTTGCTGCAACACTCAATTCCCATAGACACCTGCCCAAGTATACTGGGGACTTGTCCAATGTCTCATGTGCTATCCATTGTTCCATGAAACCTGCCAATGAAATGACGTGGAATTTAACGGAAAGAGGCTCAAATGTGTGTGTTTGTGCTTTTTTTCTTCTTCTTCTTTTAAAAGATAACATTACATGTTCTCAGTAAAGCAAAGAAAAGAGAAATAAAGAAGCAATGGAGTGTAAAAGCTCTTCCACCTGTCAGGAGCGCATCTTGTCAGATCACCATGACAACCACACATCTTCCTGTGAAGGATTGTAATTTCATCCCATCTCTTGCCACTATTCTTGTGGACAATCAGTAATTGACAGGTACTTAAGAGAGAGGAGTCATTGAATTTGTTGGTGTCAGTTTCGCAGCCATTGATAGAGATCCTCCTGGAGATCTCAGCAGGCTTTTGTGTGAGAATGGTATGAAGGATGTGATATGAGAGACATCCACCGAGAATTCTGTGAATAGCATCACTCATTGATCTTTGGAACAAATGAGATATGGAAGAGATTGCACGGTGAGGCGGAGTGGCATTGTGATGATTTGTGTTAGATTGTGAAATCTAGTCTGTACCAGTCTCTCTCTCTATCTATCCCACTCTGTATTTCTCTCTCTTTCTTATTCTCTTTTTAATAGTCTCCTTCCTTTTCTCCTCCTTTCACTCTTTTGCTTTCCCAGCCGACTTTTTTTGAACGCCTATCAGTTTTAAAAGTGTACATTGTACTTCATTGTGCTGGCTGGGCTATGCATCATGAGAATTTCTGTGTAATTGTGTGTTTGTCTGTATGAAATGTGACAACTGGCTGAAAAGGAAAACTGGCATTATGGTACATACTCTTCAAAGTTTTACTGGCAAAAGTTCTGCCAGGTGATGTTTCACAATTTTAATTCTAGTACAAATCACTTGTACAGTGTACATCATGGCTTTGGCGTATCATGATAATGGTCATGACTTAACCCACTGAGGATGGGCTGATTTTGCTACAACTCGCATTTCTCATAGACACTTGCCCGAGTATGCTCTGGACTTTTCCATACTCGGGACTTGTCTTCAACAGGTTAAATATGTTTTCTCCTTTTGATAATGCACAGGTGAATTGCTATTTATCAATTTTTCCCAAATCCTGTGTACTTCCTCCCTACAATGGCAGTCAGCTCTTTCTTCCTTACTGAACTTATTTTGCTAGTATTTTTATTTTTATTATTTTTTTTTTTACAAGGAGCCATTTAGGAAGCACACAAATGTTCATTAGCTAGTCTATCTTGCAGAACCAAATGATCAGGATGAAGTGGAAGGACACAACTGTTGCTGTCATAGTATGAACTACGATCACTGTCTGAACATATCTTAGTCTCTGCTAACTCTTTCAATTCAATGTCTGTATAATTGTAGAGTGGGGGCTATGAGATTTGATTTTAAAATTATGAACACTGAATGTGTCATTACTCAAGGATCTGAAGAGTTATATCAAAATATTTTGCTTGTTTGTCAGTGTGAGGTAATGATCTATGAGTATCAAATTTCCTTGACTGCTTTGTGTGTACGTGGTTGAGATCAGTCTTTGAGTCAGCTGATAAAAGTGGGGACGGTCTGCTGAGCATGGACGAGGTTCTAAAGCTACTCCACAAACTCAACGTCAACCTCAGTAAGCGGAAGGTCAAACTGCTCTTCAAGGTGAACCTTCTTTTAACACTACTTACCTTAACTCTTGGTTTCAGCTATAGACTCTAACTGATAGAATGAACAGATGGTTTAAAGTCGTGAACCAAATTCTACTTTCCTGGTGTTAAACTCGTGAATATTGAACAATGAAGATAAGGAATGAGATAACCGTAGGTGTGCATTTTTTAGGCAATGAGTACATCCACTGGTGTGTTTTCTTTGTTGCTATTAAGCATTAATGCCATAAAAGTGAACCGCCAGCAAACGGACAATAAACAATACTTTGCACAATGGTGTTATTTGTGACAAACTGTAGACTTATTGTACACCAGAGTGGGTTTGTTAGACAGTGATACCAAGACTTAAATGGAAGCAATAAAATGCAGATGAAATAGTCTGGCCAATTTCATATGTTCATGAAGAGAGAAAGAAAAGACTCACACGCCAGCCATATCCCCTTAATGTTTGAAACAAGGAAAAAATTGACAATGAATGCGTGGATACAAAGGGAAATGCTCTTTTACTGCCATAATAAAGAGAAAATAGATGGCTGTCAGTAAAGAATCTTTCACCTTAGCCCTATTAAACTTTGTTGTCTTTGAATGTGGAATCATATTAAGATGTCTCTTTTTTAACATAACATATAATTGTAAACTGTTGGAATGCCATGTTCATTTTGATTTTTTCACTAAAATTTTCAAACTTTAAACCTCTGCCTTGACTCGTCTATGCCTTAATCTAGGAGGCGGACACTAATGTGGATGAACACATGGGCAAACTGGACTTTGACGAGTTTGTCCACTTCTACAAGACGCTGAGCATGCGGCCGGAGCTGTGGGCACTCCTGCGGGAGTACAGCTGCGGCAAGGAGCACATGGACATGGAGGACCTGGAGCTGTTTCTAGGCAATGAGCAGGGCATCCTTAGACCGGACGAGCAGAAGTGCCGCAACCTCATCGCCAAGTACGAGCCCGTGCCAGAAAACATTGAGAACAACCGCCTTGGGATCGACGGTGAGTGTGTGCAGACATTAGGCCTACATAATGCAAGAGACTACTAATTATCACATATGGTAAAGTCTTGTGATGTAAGGAGCATATTATATTCGAATTAAATGTTGACAAATTATTGGTGCAAGAGGTAAAGCAGGATGCTAGACGAGATGAGAGTGATATGGAGCAGAAAGAATTAGTCACAGTTTTGTTAACTCAATAAGTTAGAGGGTGCTAGTGCACTTTTGCTAGATATGAATAGGCTGACGATTTGCAAGAGACCAATATGTTGTGAAAGTGCCTGGCAAGGACACATTTGCCATTCCTAGGAGAAATATTGTAAATGCATTAAATTGGGTGAACCAAGAATAATCTTGAAAGTGCCTATATAAACATTCCTAAGTGTGTGACAAATTAAATTTCATGTACAAGTTTAAAGGATAACAGTTAGATTCATCTGTGCCTTGTAGTAAGGACTTTGTCACTTTGTTTTACTCCTCCACATTTATTTAAAAGCAACTGTTTGATAAGCCAGTTCACAGTTAGCACTAGTCTGCAATGACTTCTCCAACCACAGACTTCGCAATACATGGAATAGTCTTCAAGAAATGCAGTTGAAAACAGCCATGCAGGAAGTGTTAATTTACATGTCAGTGCTGCATGAATGGTTTTTGTTAATGTTGCTGAAAAGAATGCACATTCACCTGTAAATACCAATCTACACCTGGTTCATTTGCAACGCAGTTGTCAAGAAGCCCTAATACCTCAGTTGTAAATCCATTTCAAGAGAAGGTCTGCAATGACCTTTATCTGCACATGCTCAGATTGTAACTGTGAACTGGCTTATTAATATTGTGTGTCCCAACCACATTTTTCCCAGAAAGAAGCTTGTCCAAGGCTGCACTTTCCCCAGGTTTTTTTTTTCTGTATTGTTTAATCTCTCATGCAGGTGGTATAGACACATTAAATCGCATTACAATAATGTGAATCTGATGTTTTCTTTTGGAAGGACACAATCTCATTTAAGCACAAATACAGTTGCTGCTGCTGGAATCAAGGTAAACAGACATAAATGGCCTTCTCTTTTCCATTAAATGCTTTTGTTCATACATTGTCAGGTTTGATGCGATACGTCGTAAGCGAGGAAGGGGACCTCTTCGAGCACGGTCATCGGGAGGTCAACCAGGACATGACCAGGCCGCTGTCGGAGTACTATATAGCGTCCTCGCACAACACGTATCTCCTTGGTGATCAGCTCATGTCACAGTCGAGTGTGGATGTCTATGGTCTGGTTCTACAGGCTGGATGCAGATGTGTGGAATGTAAGTCATTATTTTAACCCATTAAAGACGAGTCCAGAGTATACTTGGGCAGGTGTCTATGCATGGGAAATGCATGTTGTAGCAAAATCAGTCCGTCCTCAACGGGTTAAAAATTCTCTGCAATCCAAATGTGTGTTGACATTTTTTGAGGCCTTTTGATTGGTACATAACCAAATCACTAAACACCTCATGAAGATATGCATCATATACAGATTTCTGATGATTTTTTTTTTCTCAATCTTTTCTGCATCCTGTTAAACCCCACCTCTAAAAGAAAAGAAGAAAGAAATCCTCAGGATCATTTATATTCATATTCCAGCTGTGACATTGTCCTCCTGTAACACTTAGCTGAACAATATATAGATACAGTTATGTGCCTTTAATACCAGTCTTTGCAACAATTACTGTGTGCACTCAATAATCACAACAGCATCACACATTCCTTTTTATGCAAAAGTTACTGGCAAATTTTTTGATGTAGCAGTGCTTGATTCCATCTGTCCTTTCTATGTTTCACAATATTTCTGTCATCTCTACATTCTCAAATCAGTAGTTATTGTATTGAAGCTTTAGTCATACACAAAACTTTGATAACTACATGTGTATTTGCTTATTTATCATCATATACTTTTAGGTTTGAAGTCTTAAGTTATGACTTCAACTGAAGTGAAAGTGGAGTCATACTTCTTTCAAGTTTGATATCATAGTCTTGCTATACACAGCCATTTTTTTTTTCCAATTAGGAATATGAGTAAACGTGAAGGACCTGCAAACTTGATGACTACAAGATGATAAATTCTGCAGTGTAAATTACACCAGCACATGACTGGGTTAATTGATTGATGTCAAAAAAAGAATGATAACTATCACAAAAACCCCCACAAGGTCAATTTCATTCCGTAATCCTTCTAGTGCAAGTTTCCTCTTCAGACACGATTTTATGTTTTTGATGAAATTTACATCCTTTACTCTCTGATCATTACATAATAAATCACATTTTTGTACTTCCACTTTTGCATAACCTTGAACTGAAATTACGAATCGCACGCTTTTAGGGAAAAATGACATAGAGGCATAAGTGGAATTCTTAAATTTTTCATAACTGCATCCAATATGCAATGCTAGGCAAACCAGAAAACAATATTTCAAGGCCATGTCTGAGTGTAATTGTCTTATGTTTCAGATATAAAGCAACACATTGAAATAGATATGACTCAGATCTATAATGGGCCCTGGCAGCATGCTTTCAATATCTGCACAAAAGCCTTCATCGATGGAGCGGCCCGGGGAGAAAGAAAATATTGATGAGGGACGAAGTGATCATGTGATTACCCATCATCCTCTGTCCAATTGTTCTCACCTTGACTTCCCCTCTTTCTGCCGCCGCGCAATAAACGTTCAGTCTGCCTTGAAAATGATGAGGTGTTTATGAATTTACTTCCCACGCTGTTTCCTCTAGCAGGCGCCTGACAGGGTGGTGGTATTGTATCAAAATCTGTGAATTTTTGTTAACCTACACTCTGCCATCTGACTTATCACTTTCCCATGGCAGCCAATGTTTTGCAGCCTCCCATGTGACCAAACATGTTGAGGGTCAAAAAGTCTAATGTGTCAGACTGATCAAAAGTAGATGTGAAATTAGTATGACACTTTGCAATCCAACATACATCATCTTTGGTTTTCTTTTTTTCATTTTGGCCACTACATTTTGGAATTTTCTGTGTATGCCTCATGAATATTTATTTCTGTTTTCTATTAGATAATGTTGTGCATGTTTGATTGATGTGTAGATGTGCTTTGTAATGAATAATGAAGAATGCTAAGGGGATGTCAGCATAATTGTATTTTATATGTTACACTGAGTGTTAGGTTTGGAAAGTTTCTGCCATTTCTCAGACCAGGTACAGCTGGCATTGTTCCCATCTTTTGATGGAACACAGTGAGCATTATGGTCAGGAAATTACAGAAGTGTTTTCTTTTTTGTTATATATTGTGCAAAAGCAAACAATAGTTAATTCAGATTGCCCTGCTTAAGAGAATACCAAATTAGGCTAATCAAACAGTTTGCAATACACTTTCATTTACTGACAAACTTTACCTAAGATGCCAGCAAATTCGGTGGTATTTCAGTAAACAGGTGGTCTTAACCCATTGAGGACAAGTCCCGAGTATACCTCGGCAGGTGTCTATGGGATATGCGTGTTGTAGCAAAATCAGTCTATCCTAAATGGGTTAGAAGACAAATGGTCGCTTTCAAAAACAGGTGTATCTGTATTATGTAATCACTCCCTCTTTGAATCATTTTCTTCCCTCACCTTCCCCCTCCCCCCCAACAAAAGTGGACTGTTGGGATGGTAAGGATGGGGAGCCGGTCATCTACCATGGCTACACACTGACCTCCAAGGTCAAGTTTAGGGATGTCATCACTGTGGTGGACAAGTACGCCTTCGTGTCCAGCCCCTATCCGGTCATCTTGTCCATTGAGAACCACTGTACCTTGGAGCAACAGAAGAAGATGGCAAAGTACCTCTTGGAAATCCTTGGTGGTATCCTTTTCTGTTTGTCAGCATATTGAGAAAAAAACTGTGTACTCTTGAGTACTGCAAAAATGAAAATTTTGCGGAGTCGAAATTTTGTTTATATGCAGATTATGAAAAAATTACTCCCACAACAATTTCTGCTTTGATAGCAGTGTATCCACATGAAAATGATTTAATGATCATATCAATGCAGAAGAAAGAGAAGAAGGGAAGACAAAGTAAGAAACAAATTTTAAAAAAAAAGAAAAAGAAGATGCTGCTTACACCCTTGCAGATTATAATGATGATGATGGTGATGATGGTGATGATGGTGATGATGGTGATGATGGTGATGATGGTGATGATGGCGATGATGGCGATGATGATGATGATGATGATGATGATGGTGATGATGATGATGATGATGATAGAAAAGAAGAAGAAGAAGAAGATATACATGATAAACTGATGAGAAGAGTTTTGGGAAAACGGGAAAGAAGATAATAGAGATATGATCGTATACTAGGGAAGAAATTGGGAAGAAGATGAGAAGGTAAAAGAAGGAGGTGGAGGAATAAGAAAAGTAAGGAGGGGAATCAGATGAAGAAGAGTAAATGAGAGGAGATTTCAGTTAGAGCAATGGGGAATAAAGTTTTGTTAACTTACAAGAACATTGTAAACCTGTTAGTGTTAGTCATTGTAGTATTGCTACAATTGTACTAGATATATAATTATATTGTCAATGTATGGAGGCCTACAGGAAATGACTGTGATCATGCAAAGATGATGATGACACTCTGAATCTCATAGAAGTTATTTGCAATAACAATATCCACTATTCTTTGTTCACATGTTTTCAAGTCAAGTAAAACCTCTTATTGATTAACAGTGAATTCAATCATGTAAGAGGAAAAAAGAAAAGTATGCACTTCATATTTTTGTCTGCATCTTTACATATATATGCATAGTGATGGATTGCTGTAAAAGAGGCTGAAAATATGATAGAGGTGTTTTAGAATGTTTATCTGTCGCCATGGCGGTCACAGCAAGCATATCCTTGACTGCTCTGGTTGACAAACAGACCAACTGATCCTCGACTCGCCCGTCTCCGAGTCGGAAGGTCTTCCATCCCCGGAATCCCTCAAGAGGAAAATACTCATAAAGGTTAGTGCAGTGTAGACAGACCATGTGATGCATTCCCATCGGCTTTGTCTGTATGTTTGTCGTGCGGTCAAGGGCAGCGGTGATCAGACGTGCAGACACACAGTAGCTTGTTGGCTTTGTGTTTTCCATTTCCCATTGTAAATTGTAGTTATTAATTTTTTTTAAGTATTAGAGATAGTAATAATACAAACTACAGTCTTTTCAATATTATCACCATTCCACTCTCTCCTGTGCTTGTCACTAACTGAAGCTAGTAAAACCCTTGGTGTACAATGTAACGGTGTCCAAAGTATGATTTTCATAGACAGTGTGTCAGCTGTATAGAACATACATAACTCAACATGACAAGTGATAACTTAGCATTAATCCCTCTTTTTTTTTTTCTCTCTCTCTCTCTCTCTGAAAACCAAGTTGTTGATGTAGGTCTTGATAAATGCATAGAGTTTATAAAGTTGCCTTAAACCCATTATACCACTTGCTTCCAAGGTGTAATGATTTCCCACTGGATTTGTACATGGTATTCCTGATCTCTTTCTGTGCCAGAAACTTTTGACTATGTGTCCAGTGGTATGAGGTTTTCTTTGCCAATGGGCACTCACAGCGGGTTAACAATGGGTTAACATTGATTAGTTTCCAAATTGTAATAAGTTGTCACTTATGATGCATAGGTTGGTATCAATCAAAAGTTAAACCTACACCTGAATGAATGGACTCTTGGTTAAATAGGCCTACAATAATTTATGTATATAAAATATGGCCTTTGCATAATGCAAAAGTTACATTTCAATTTCATGTAGTCACTTGTGTCATGTGTTGAAAAGAATTCTTGTCATGTAGTGGTTAAGCATAGTTTTAGGAAAACTCAGTAAATATGCACTTGTAATGAATAACAATTTTATAAAGCAAGCTTCAAAAGGTAGTTATAGAAGAAATATGTCCCTATATAATTTGGTAGCAGGTTGACAAAGCCTTGAAGCAGTGACTATATGACACAAGTACTCTTGGAGTGATCTGAGAGTGCTTTTGTGATAAATCTCTTTTTTTCCCCACCTAACCTTGACCCAAATAGTGCTTGTATGATTATTTAATGAAGGTCAGCTTGGAAGCTAATGAGATTCATATGCTTTTTGAACACTGAACTGAAACAAAGTGATGATATTAAGCAGATCTTTTAAATACTATAAATTAAGACAAAATGAAGTCATCACATAAAGTTTGGTAGTATCCCTAGCACAGATAGTAACAGACAGAAGGTAGGACACAATTGGCTGTACATAGGAAGTAATGAATTAGTGATCAAACAGAAATAAGCGTAGTGCAACAACAACAGTACCTGTGGTGAAGGGTCCTCTTAGCCAAATTATATTCACGTCCGCCATAGTTGGATTTAGAGAAAATTGCCCACGCTAATGTCAAGAAGAATGATCGGGTTGTGGGACCACCAATAATTCCATTAGCTGTGATTTGACAGCTACCTGTATTGTTCAACATCACATAATATCTGACCAGTCAATATGATGCTCTGAGAGAAAAAAAAAAGATAATGCAGATATACAGGTACTGTAGTGCTCAAAAGGGTTCAAAAGAATATATATGATAGGCTGAAGTCTTCCACATTTGGATTTTGTTCAGAGTAAGATGATAACTGAATTGTTTATCCTATGTAAACTTTTTTTTTTTGTTTTCTTATCCACATGCACTGTCTGACTTGAAATCTACACAGCAAATTTTCCTTATTAATCTGTTTGTGTTGCTGTCTCTCTCACTTCTTCTGTGATACATCTTGGGGATAAAAGTAGGACAAATTTGTACATTATAAGAAAATTTGAGTCTTGAATCAGGAGAATCTAAAAGTACTACAAATGAAATTCTACGATTGGCAACTCTGTCAGGTTTAATGATGATGTGTTGCGTTAATGTTTGTGTAGACCTTAGGATGAAAACCTAGGAGAAATTAGTGTAGGGTCTGTATTACAGGTTGGACTGTTTAGTTGTAGTAAACTCACACATGGTTTGTTTGTTTCAATGCTTTATTTATACCCATTTTTTACTGGAGTTTTTAACTTTTTGCCTGTGAAACTTGTGATACAGGCCAAGATTCTTTAAACCCATTGTGCGTGGTAGTGGAGTATCTAATATTTGCTGATTAAACTCTTGATGCAGGCCAAGAAACTTCCACTCGACCATGATGCGGAACTGGAGGCTGGAGAGGTCAGTGAGGAAGACAGTGCAGACGAGCTCGATGAGGACTTCAAGGTTTGTCCCCTCGATTTCCAGTCAAATTATTTTGTTTGTCTTTATTTGGTATGATTTGACATTTCTGGCTTTCCAAGGAGATTTTTTCCTTTCATATTGATCAAAATAGTATTTCTCTTTATATATGAAGTGTTTCTCTTTATATATGAAGTGTTTCTCTTTATATATGAAGTGTTTGATCACAAAACAGGCTGAACACCATTTCTAAACACTTCAAAGTTTCAAAGTAAGACCATCATCAGATAAAGCAAAATTAAACTTTTCCAGTGATACCTCATTTGTTAGATAACAAGCAATATTCTTGAAACTATAATTGAAAATATCCCATACTTGCTTATCATTTACTGTACATGTATGTTTTCAGGGGCGGATCCAGAAATTCTGTAAAGGGAAGGCGCCTTTACAAGATTAAATGGGGCGCACGTGTCCCCCCCCCCCCCATTTTTGTCTTTTTATTTCTTTTGTTTTAACAAGAAATAAAGAGGGGTCGCGCACCCGGTGCACCCCCCTCTGGATCCGCCACTGGTTTTATTAGTTTTAATGGCAAATATCTGAAATTAACAGGAATGGAGAAGAATAGTTTTGCAATGAAACTCTTCACATATCAAGGCGACAGACACCAATTTAAACACCAACATGATTCCAGTGTTTAGGGAAATAATATCCAAATTATGTGTGTGGATTGAGTGAATGCATAGATACTAGTGTCAGAGTAGGACAATGATGTAAAGAAAATATAAGGGGAATTCTACAATTGTTTTCTAATGAAGAATTCACACTCCTTTCATTTTTTATTAACACTCTTAATGTTTTTTCATACTCGTGTGTTTGTGACATGACAAATTATTGTAGTCTTCTTATCCAGCCATGGGCATAACAAAATTTTAAAGAATTCATATTTTTGAATGGATTGTCTGAATTTCTTCATACTTCACAGATGTGTTCTGCTAATACTTGTGCTTTCACTCAATTCACTTATATATTTTAGTTTTATTCTCCTTTAACCATAATAAGAGCATTCAGCAGCATGACAGGCTGTCCTTTGCTAGGTTGCCATGATATTTCATAAAAGAATGCCTGCTATTGATGGATGCTTTAAGACACTCGACTGCATTTGGACTTGAGTGAACAAATTGATATTCAGATAGTTTAGAAAAATAGCACATACACATCTCTTAATCCATGTGCATGGATTGACTTATGTACTCGCAGAAAGAAGAGAAAATCAGAAATGACTCACTAGTGGGATGCACTTAAGAAATCACTCAACATTCCAGCAAAACTTGGGGTGGATCCACTTTCAGTTTGGAAGGAGACATTCTGTCTCGTCATTCTTAGTGTGATCTTAACCTTTTGAAGACCAGTCCTGAGTATACTTGGGCGGGTGTCTAAGGGAAATGTGTGTTACAGCAAAATCAGTTTATCTTCAATACAACAGGTTAAACTGCTGAGGACGAGTCCTGAGTATACTCGGGCAGGTGTCTATGGGAAATGCATGTTGTAGCAAAATCAGTCCGTCCTCAACGGGTTAAAGTGAACCAATTATCAAGATAGGCATATTTATGCCTCCATCATATTAAAGCACATGCATTTTAAGTAATATAGAACTGGTGAATATCTTCAGTTGTATTTCAATCCCTGGTCTTTGTCTACCAGCTGGAGAAGTCGGAGACAAGGAGTAAATTTGAATCCATCGCCATGGCGCAGCTGGCTCTGATGAAGAAGAAACCCATCTCTCCTTCCCAGCAAGCTTGGCAGAGAATCGCCCACAAGGTATGTCATCATGATGTACTAGTTACTTTGTTGCTAGGCAACACAAGTATACTGACAACATCTTATTCCTCAGAGGATTCCCCTCCTTCATCTGCCACTGTGATTGATGAATCTCACCTGATATTGATGTTCTTTTTGTTAAATGATTGACATTTCTGTATAAACCTATCTTATCAATTGCCAGACATGTCTTATTAAAATTTCAAAGGTTACAGGGTACAACATAATTAAAGAGTATATATTTCACCATATGTGACACATTCTCATTACCAGTGGACAACAAGAAAATGAATATTAATAGCACCAGTTATGACACAAGGAAAGGAATTGGTGTGTATATAAAAGAAAAAAAACATGAAAACATCCCAGTGATAAAGAAGTGAATGCTTTCATTATGTAATGCATGTTGTGCTTTCTTTCTTTCTTTCTTTCTTTTTTTTTTGGGGGGGGGGGAGGGAGAGGGGGGTAAAATGTGATCATTTCAATCAAAGGAATTTTCTTTGCTTCTTTACCCTGTTGCATAAGTTTATTTGGCCCGAGATCGGGCCAACAAACTAAACAAAGTTTTGTAGAAGATTGCCTATAAACAACTTTACAATCCCTGAATTGTTTTAAAGTCATACTTTAACACCAATCACAAAATAGAGAACTTTATGGAAATTCTAATATGTACAGTATACTTCCTGTATCTGTGACTTGTATCTTCATTCATGTATATCAGAGCTGAAGCTAGTCAATGATGTAGTAAGTCTGTAATCAATTAAAATAGTTTTGCTGTATAGTAAAGAATAATAATTTTTCCTTCATATGACAGACTCCCATTCAGTTGAATTCATACAAATTTAATGAACAAAAATGTCATTATGCAATGATGAAGGTATTTCAGGAAATGAGTAATCAATTAAGTTGTTTGCTACACATTTGCTATACTCTATACTAGTATTTGTTTGATATAAGATTACAACTGTAGCATGATAAGTGTCAACTGCTCAATATAGATACCACTGAAGATATCTAGGATTGACTGCAACAGTTTTTCTTTTAACTTCACATTGGAATAATCATGTTAATAAAATTCAGTCACTCTGTAATACTTACATATGTATCTTGTGGAAGAAGGTCTCAGTAAAATTTGAACATTGGGGTGTTCTCGTGGGTGCCGTAATGCCCTGGAGCTTTAATTCCATCAAGTTGCCTTTTTATTCCAAATCTACATTATAATCATATAACATAGAGTGATAGTCATAAGTTGTGTGAGATAGCCATCCAGCTTGCTAATGATATTGCACAGAACAACTGTCTTTGGAGTGAAAGGCATCATTAAGTCTTTATGCAAGCTAAATTCCATCAAAAACTCCTCATGAATGAGTGCATTACGTGGCTCTTGACTGTTTGTGACATTTCACAGGACAACTTGATAAACTACTTGAGCAAAATTAGGAAATGGAAGTGAAAGTATTCTCATATTTTCTGCTTTCAGACAAGACTGTGGATCACATTATACATCAGCATTTGTTTGACTCATGCATTCCAAAGTTGGTGTAAAAAAACAACTTGTGGTTTTAATGCTGTTGGTCGTACTGACAGTCAACCTATCTTTATTGTTCGTGAATGTGTTGTTCTAGTCGTAAGACTTAACAATAATCCACTATTCTCTTTACATATATTACTGTAAGCCATCGCATCACCTCTACCATACTTTTTCCCTGTATTTTTGTCGTTTCATTTCTCATGATTTCTCTCATAATGTGTCAAATTCTGGTCACCTTGGTTTCATTTCTCTCCAAGCTCCACAAATCCACCCCTTCCGATAGCCAGATTTTGGCTACTCTGACAGCAAAGCAAGTGAGAATCTGTTATAAAAAATGAAAATGAAATGGCAACAGATTGTAGGCAGATTGTGTAGAACAGAAATTGTGCAAAGAATCAACAGAATCACCAGATTCTCTGTCTCTTGCTCTATCTTTCTTGTTAGATTCATTCACTTCATTGATATATAGAGAGTCATTTAGTGCTTCCAGCTGAGAGTACTGTAGATTTAGTTTCATTTTCATCATTAGAAACACTTGTGTTTCATTTGCATCTTAATGACAACATTATCTGTTAGTTGAGTTGTAGAATGCCAATAATTTCAATCAAAGCCACATTTACCAAAGACAAAGGTATGATTGATGCATGCGAAGGATTATCCCAAATGCCGGATAAAGTCAACGAACATCGATATTCTGAATTTGGTATCGTTGTGTTCTCCAGATGCTACGTGCTCCAAAGATATCAAATTGATTCCACATTCATTCCTAAAAACCTACCCCAGAAGTGATAGAGTTTAGAGAAACTCAGCTTTGAAGTCAAATGCAGTTAAGTGAGCAGATGTAAGGTATTTAACACATCCTTATTCAAACCACAAAGTGATGTGCTTCGTGAAAACAAAATACTTTTCAAATGAAAATGTCTGTTTGCTTGCAATATTCTCAGAAGATATTTAAGACAGCAATCTCTCAATCGTCAAACAAATTTCATATTAACGTTGTATAATTTTTAAGGTAATTTTCTCTCTGTTGCAAGGATTTTTTTATGCTTCAGTGTTTGTCACTATAACGTGGTGATGAGTATACTATCTTTAACAAATTATAAGAATTAGGAAAATCATAAGTATTTGTCTTTCAGAAAAAGATTAATTCTGTAATGTTGTACCTTATTCATCTTGCTTGTAGTTGTGAGAAGATAGCTGTAATGACAACAAAGATAAGAGTTGTAAATGCAGTTCGGTTCAGCCGTGCTCATGCAAATAAAGATTGGTTTGTATAATACCAAATTTGTTAGCAATCTGAGGAGAGTTTGATTTGAAAAACTGGACCATGGCCTGTGTACTTTCTTTGATGTGGAACTAAAATGTTGCAATTAAACATACAGTTGTTACTGTTGGAATGCTTTAGTGATTGCTTTTTTTAATTACAGCTTACACTGCTTGGTTTTAGATTGCAATGTACACTTCTCTTTAATAAGGAACAAAAAGCTGAGGAGTCATCATTATGCGAAAATCTCCGAAAGACTTTAGTAGCAATCAAGAGATATTTAGTAAGAAGATCATTATGTGTTTCTTTTAGGGGGGTGGTTAATTAAACTTACAAATTTGTCTCAATGCAGACACAGCTAAAGTCATAGGCAAAATCATGATCATATCTGCATGCATTAAGAAGTAAGATATCAGAACAGAAGGAGTCTCTTCGCATTTTGACTGTCAAGCATATTCACCAACTCGCCAACAAAAGAGATTTCCCCAAGTGCTGTCTTGCGGTAAAAAGCTACACGTCTACCAGTAATCAGATGAATGACAGTGACTTGCACCATATTACACATGTGTGACTGGTTCTTGTAGATAGGTTGCTTTTAATGTCAAGCTTACTTGTTATCAAAGATTCCAATGCATAGCCACGTGAAAAGTTTCTTGAAACAAGCATGCTTTGAGCAATCTTTCTATCTTGCACATCTTCTGCATTTAGAATTGTGTACATATTTTCCATTTATGAGTTCCTTCCTATCTATTTCTGGTTATTGTAGACTATGTCCCCACTCACAAATGTGCCAGTATTCGTCATTCACTGCCTATTCTCAATTCATCTATTGACTTGGATTCTCTTTTTATAAATATGATATATTATCTAATGAAGCTGTACTGTATTACTCAAAGTTCTGAATGCAATAATGTCGTTGTGAAAGATAAAATGAAGTAGTGTTCACGTTACAATATACTGCTGTGTTCTGTGCTGTTGAAACGTAAGATTGGCAGCATTAAAGTACAAGCCAGGATATAATCACATGGAATTGTATTCTTTTGTACATGATAGTCAAACTTTTCCGAAGAAATTTAGTCAATTTAGGCACAAACCAATCTCTATAACTAGACAAATTGCCTATTCTTTTCTCTGATGATGAGATGAATTGTTACAAACTTGCACATTTGTGAGCAGATCCTGGTTGCACATAAAGATCAAGTTTGAAGTCAAACAAAATATATAGCACAAATTCTCACTTCCTGATTTGATATTTGGTTGCTTGAGTTTGATTTCAAATGCAGCATGTTTTGCGCCAGGGATCCCAGTCTTTTGCATGCTTTTCAATTAAAGTGTTGTTGCCATAGAGACACCATTGGCATTCCATTTTGTGCCTTAATACTATCATATTTGTTAAATGATTATTCCAGGGAAAAGATTGATTTTGATGCCTGCAGACTAATTTTACTCTTTGATAACATTTAGTTGGATAGTGTTGCAGTACAATGGGTTCTTGCCTAAGAGTGTAGAAATACTATTGAAAACAAACATGGTCAGCTTATGTTTCATGGACGTGTGAAATAAAGCCTAGAAAATAAGTTGTTATATAATACTAATAGTACCAACTTGTGGCTGCTACCCAATTTTTTTTTAGTTTCCATTAGTAAAGAATCAATAGTTTTCAAAAGCAAAAAGAAAACCAAAGCTATCTTACTTCCAGCATAAGAAGTCTCATTTGAATTGGATAATGATTAATCACATACCAATGCAGCAATGTGCAAAGGGAATTAAGTCTCATTTTGTCAAAAGAGCAACAAGTTTAATATAGTACTATGCATGGAGTGAGCCACCTTTATGCACCAATGTCTGACGCTGTATCTCAGTGCACCGTCTATCTCTTTCTGACTCACGCTCATTTTTCTCCGTCTGACCTGCCGCAGCGATTAGACAGGTTGAAATCCATGCTTGAAGAAGCAGAGGTACGTATCTTGAAGCCGTCATTCCTCTTTCCTCCTCTTCCTTTCTCACGCTTCCCGCAGTGTGCCCTGCACACAGTCTTTGTATATATATATTCTCTCCTCAAAAGTGTAGTTCATCCCTAATCCACCCCCTAATATTCCTGTGGTTTTGTATCTAACACTAACACCGTTTTTGAGTGTGAATGGACCCTGTATTTAACAAGCTGTGGATGCAAATACACACTTATTCCTCAAATCATACTATCGTAATCATCTATAGTAATCTTTTGTATCATCTTATAGGAAATTATGCATATAAAATTGTCATACTTTGGACAAGTGTATGGAAAGTACTTCAAAAGGCACAGAAACTTGATATGTAGGATCTTTGTAACAAGTTTGTATTTTCAATGGTTCCATTTGCAGTGGCAGATCGGGGGGGGGGGGGGGGGGGCGCACCATTCACGTGCGCCCTCTTTATTTATAATTTTTGTTAAAACAAAAGAAATGAAGAGAAAAAAAAAGAGATAAAACCTGGAAGTAGCACCAAAAATATTCTTTGTGCCCCCCCCCCTTCACAAAATTCCTCGATCCACCCCTGCATTCGTGTGTATGTATCATCCTTTTCCAAGGAGGAGTCAATCGCACTTATTAAAAAAAATCTACCAGTGACAACAACATTTCCTTTTGAGCCAGAATCTTAACTTTTTTTTTCTACAGCAGGTTTTATATCTTCCAACAAAATGCACATTTTTTTTTTTCAAAATTCTGTGTTTTATGACAAAGTTGTGCCATAAATAGAGCAGTAACATGAAATTCATACCCACACTATAGGCAGATACTGTTAATCCAGTAGTGAGCGAGATGCATATGTGTGTGTGTGTCTGTTTTCATGAATGTGATTGCGTGTCTCTGTATTTGTGCTTGCGTGTCTGTATGTGTGTTCATGTGTTTCTTAATATGTATGTCTGTATGTGTGCATATGTATGTTTATGTGTATATGTGTGTTCATGTGTCTCTTAATATGTATGTCTGTATGTGTGTATGTGTGCATATGTATGTTTATGTGTATGTGTGCATATGTGTGATGGAGTGTGTGTGTCTGTTTCTGTGACTGTGCGCACCATGGTGTGCATGTGTGTGTGTGTGTTGTGTTTGTTTGTGTGTCTGTGTGTTCTTCTGCAGAATACCCTTTTCTAACCAGAATTTCTTCTGAACTATAGCAGTGTATTAGATAGAAAGATACCCTCAAGCATAGAAAAGCGATTTAGCATAGGAAATAGAGGTGCGACTTCCCTTTCATTGGTGATTTTTCCCTTTAACTCTCATCATTGTTGCCTTTCCTCCGAGAGAATTGCGCTCAGTACTACAGTTTGGTTTGGTGCACTAACATCTGAATTGCTATATGTGTGATGATATTCAGGACTTTCATTGTGACTTCTCCTGTTCTTAAATTTACATCCACAGGAGAGATGATTTTTTTTTTTGTATTCTATATCTTATACAAAGTGCATTGATAGATAACATTTGATGAATATGAAAAGTTTATTATGTCTATATACTAATTCGTCATGTTTTATGAATAAAGAAATATTTAATGAGATATATACATTTATTTGGGTAAGTTAGATTTAGATTAATTCCTCATAAGTGTATTTTTATTTCATTTCTTGATAAATATCACACTGTTTGATGCATGAAATATAAAAGTATTGAAAGGAATTGTCATCATGGGTGTTTTATATTTCAGCTGTATTCTATTGCAATTTGCTTTAATATGCAAGTTCTGATGTGATCAGTTCACAATGCAAGTGCTATGAAAATTTTACCTTAGGTCATGTTGAAAGTTTCATCAAACATTCGTACATGTACTTGCTATCGCTTGTAACAATCAATTCTGTCAGAAGCACTTTGACTTTTGAACATGTGAGCAGAAAATCTGTCATATTTATCCAGAGTTATGCTATAAATTTTCAGTTAGTCGCCAAAAGATTTCACTCATTGCCTATAGCATGTAAAGAGTTCTATGTAGAGTAAATAAAATTTTATAATCTCTGAAGCAGCAGTGTATATTGTGAGTGGAGTTAAACAGGTATCAACTTCAGGACTAACTGTTACATTATCTGATTTTGGCTTTAAAGTGTGAATGAAGTTGAACTTCATGTTCAACAATATTTCATACACTTGTTTCACCATAGGCATTTCATTATACTGTTCTGTGTAACGGACAATTTAATATTTTGTCCAAATGGAATACAAGGTTTGAAATCATATCCTCTCACTTTTTTTTAGTTCAGTTTTATATGTGGCATCCATCATTTGTACTTTTTATGTTTAAGTTGTAATCAATACAAGTTTATTTCCTTGTTCATGTCATTAACACATATCAATTACTGATAGTTCAATACCTACTTTCATGAGAGAGTTATATATGTACTGTTGACAATTTAAAGCAAGCATGTTTTAATCAAGTTTCATTCTCATTTTCATTACCAATAATTTGATTTATCATCACAATTATATACATTAAAATTCCTCCCATCCTTGTCATGCATATTATCTGATGTAAGGAAATCATCTACTCAGAATTATTCATGCAGTATCATATTTCCATCGGTTGTAAGATAATCAAATCATTATTACCTGCGAAATTGAATTTCAAGTGGTTCAGAAGGTTTCTGATGTCTCGGTCTGTACCTCCAAACTATGGGTGTAAATATCACTTTTTGAAAATGTTTACAGATGTGAATGCAACCTTGGACCATCAGCCTGCAAGAAAGATGAAATGGCAATTATAAGGATTTCTGCACCAGTAATGAAACCTTAAGATATGCTTCTGTCACTAATTTCTCTCTCTTATTTGATTGCAAACAGCAGATAGTATTTACCAATTTTCTTTTGAAAAGTTATTAAATCCTAAATTGTCACTTGCAGTATATATTCCAGTTGCCTCTCTTAGTAGTATATGGTTAGTAGAAAAAAAAATGGAAAAAAAATATATGTGTATATGTTTTGGGGCTGAAGTCAGTACATTCCTTATACGCACATAATCATAATTAATTCATAATTTTTGCCCGCATTCTGTGTACATTGATTGTCCTCCTCTGTTAAGGTGAAGGAAAGGAACACAGCAAACAAGTCTTCAAAGAATGGAAGATCGGGCCTGTCTGGAACCTTTAGGAAGTTGAAACCAACCAGGGTGAGTCTTTAATCAAAGGGATGGTATAGTAATGGTTGATGTGAGAATTTAGCTTTCAACTTTTTTCTTTCGAGATACTTGGAAACCACTTTCTGAAATGTTAAAAAGCTAGCATACAATTCTGAGAGGAATTCAAAGTTTATTTGATGAAAATTGGTTTTATAATGACTGAGATATCCAAAAACAAAGTAAAACAATGCGGTCGTAATCCCACCTTTGATTAGGATCATTTTATTTTGGATATCTCAGCCATTTTCAAGGCAATTTTCATCAAATACACTTTGAATTCCTCTTAGAATTATATGCTCTTTCATAATTCATAAGAGGTTTCTCATCTCAAAATATCATCATCAAAAAATGTAGGAAACCTCAAGCTCCATTTCAACCAAAACTGTACCGTCCCTTTAACCCTTTTGCCAGTTTATATGTTGATAGTATGATGGTACATGGGCTTAGACGATTTTACTCTTGTCATTCACATATCAATATTTCTGTGATTATGCCTCAGTCATATACGTGCTCATTTCCTTAAAGGTGTACATCACTCATTCATTCCTCTGACTGAGCCTTCTCCTCCATTGCCCTCACCCTTTGGAATAAACTCCATCTTCATATTCAGAGTGCCTCATTCATTGAATCATTTAAATTCTTCTCAAAACTAATCTGTTTCATCAGTTGCAATTTTTTTTTTTCTGGAGGTGTACACAGTCAGTTATCAATTACTGTATCACATGTAACATGTATTGTTTTTTTCTTCTTCTTCTTTTGTGACTGTAATTTTGGTTTTGCATTGTCCTACTATTGTATTTTCTAGTCTTTGTATGATTAGCACCAGTGCGCTTAGAAACACTAGTATAAAGCGCCATATAAATGCAATTATTATTATCATTATTTTGTATTCTTTTATTCTTCACCAATCTGTGGAATCCCAGAGAAGAGCCAGGATGCAACATTCCTCGGAGTCCGAGAACAGCAGCATGGAGTACGACCGGTCCTCGTCGCGGGACGATGACCTCGAGGGGACAAACGACAACCAGCAGGAGGGTAAGAAGCAGCGCCCCGGGTCCACCAACCGCAAGAAGTCCTTCGTCCTCTCCCGACAACTGTCCGACCTCGTCAAGTACACACGCTCAGTGGCATTCAAGGGCTTCCCAGAAAACAGTATGTACTCTTGTGTATGGTAACAGTATGTATACTTGTATGTGGTAACGGTGTGTATTCTTGTGTGTGGTAATAGTGTGTACTCATGTATGTAGTGACAGTGTGTACTCATGTGTGTAGTAACAGTGTGTATACTTGTATGTAGTAACAGTGTGTATTGTTGTGTGTGGTCATAGTGTGTACTCATGTGTGTAGTAACAGTGTGTACTCATGTGTGTAGTAACAGTGTGTACTCATGTGTGTAGTAACAGTGTGTACTCTTGTGCATAGTAACAGTGTGTATTCTTGTGTGTGATATGGTGTTTCTTTTAGTGTGTGGTAGCATTGTATAATCTTATGGTAATAGTGTGTATTTGTGTGCATAACTATTTTTGGTATGGTAACTGTATTCATGTGATAACAGTGTGTATTCGTGTATGTGGTAACAGTGTGCATTTTTTTGTGTGGTAACAGCGCCAGTAAATAAAAGGGGAAACCGTAGACGATTCGGGTGAGGTTTGGATCTGGTTTATTGCCGTGGCCGAGACAACTAAGGCAGGCCAATTGTGCACAAACGTAGATTACTACATACACTGTATATAACACAACCAATACTGGCGTGACTTCTTCTTTCTTCCTCTGTTCGCTGACAGCTTAATCATTACTTTCCATTAGCAATCAATCATACGTTTATACAACCTCAAAACTTCCCTCTGTTACAAACACTCTGAAAAAACTGAAACTAATCACGAAGTAAAACCACAACTGAACAGTTAGCATATCACCCATCACTGTGATAACAATCACTATACTGTAGTTAATAACAAAACTCTATCGCTGTCAACAAACAATTGATAACCTTATGCATAAACATATTGATCATACAGACTATCAATGTCCAACAAAAATCTTGCCCATTTAGCCTCTGCATACAAGTATATCGACACACAAATGTAACTTGACTTGCTTTACGATTTTCACAAAAAAACACAAAATCATATTCATGTAAACTACCGGTACACTGTATTTGCACCAAACTCCACTCAATTACCAACATCATATTGTTCCTAGATTTCTGACAACAACTGAACACAAATCACATTTCACAACAAACTCACTATTGTGTACTGTATCCCAATATCTTCTCTTCCCCCATTAATTAACTAACTACGCTAACATGACACTAATGAAGCATAACAAAATTGAAAAAGCCGTATACATGTATATATAATCATAATCAGATACATTAAGTATACATGGTCATCTGAATAAAACATGAAATTCCTCACTAAGGTGAGCACGTGCAATGTACATGGTACTCATAAAAACATAACTGGATGTGGATTATAACATAACCAGGGCAGACCTGGAAAACACTGTTTTGTTTTCATGAATCAATCCTGCTCAATAATAGTGAATAAACAATCCAGACAACCACACTATGTAAAAATACATACCGGTAAGTATGTTTAAGCTGTACATATATGTGCCAATCTTATGGGAAAAATTAACAAAACCATGCTAATAAGGGGCATGGGCATGATAACACTACAAATGTGTGACACTGTGCTGGAAACATACAGTGTATACGGTCATACAAGTCTAATTTACCATGAACAGTAATCAGGCAGCAGGGAAGTTTGCCACCATTTATCAACATTAGTATTAAAAAAGATTATCATAATTTTGATCCTCTATGTTTACAAAACAACATACAATACCTGTAATAATAAATGAGTATACCACATATGTATCCGAAAAAGCAAACAGACAAATACAAAAGTGTACTGTCTTTAAAAAATCATACATACCAGTAGATTCCACTCATGTGTCCTATACATTAGGTCAGTAAACAATCTATGACCATCAATAAAAACAAATGACAAATAATATAATCTTAGGCTAGCTAAATACGACATCAGCATAAGATATTTATATGTACTTGCACAGGCTGCAAAAACAAACTTATTGTGAGTCAAAATGAAACTGGTGAAATAATGAACATTAAAATAACTAGACAGCTTGTGTATTGCCAGACACAGTCAACGATATGTTGACATCAACCCTGACAAAAATCGTACATGTCCAGTCTATCTACATGTCTGGTTAAATGCTGGTATAAAATGAAATACAGTGTAGTACATAGCTGCCATACTAGGAACACTAAAAACAAAAAGGCACCATATTCCTGCCTGATAGCCAAAGTGGTAATAATTACAAAAACACACATTGCATCCTTAGTCCAAAGGGCAAAAAACCTTTACTTGAAAAAGATGAAGATCTCGAAAAATCAAAACAGAAAACTGTACGAAAAAAAAAGGGGTTCACAAAATGATCAAAACATCAAGTGATACCCAAAGAATTTTACAAATGTAAGTTTACCTATCGCAATGACAAAAAGGTGGGTATAAAAACGTACGATACATACAGTTGATGCATGTGGAAATATGTGAATTACAAAAACACACACCTAACACTGTGCACCTTTATACACACTACAAACATGGGTACAGAATACAACTGAAATGACCAATTAACCTGGAGGAGATAGGAGCATGGGAGGACCACGGGTTATCGCTGATGGGCGGGAGGAGTCAGGGGGTGCTGAGGGATGGGGGATCCGGAGCACGCAGGGGAGTAGGACATCCATGATACCCACATCAGCGAAGCCATGGGTAGGAGCTCGGGGATCATCAGATGAGTGTTCGGTGGGGATCATCTGGTAGAATGCACGCGAGACTCCATCATCGGGAGAGGGGGAGGGATCTCCTTCGGACCACAAACAGGACAGGCACAGGCCGTTGTGCCATGGTGGAGCCTTCCAGGTCGGGTGTGTGTCACGATCGGCGAGGCCAACGTCATCCATAGGGAGGCGGAGGCGAACAGCATTGTTGTAGGCAGGAAAACCCTCTGGTTGGATTTCGGTGACCACGCTGAAGACCACCATGAACTGGTGTTCACTGTCTGGCGGCGTGTAGGAGGGAGAGGCATCATCAGGAGTGAGGTAGTAGCCAGGCAGAGAACCTGTAGAAGATGGTACTTCACCCTGCAAACGAGTACTGAGGACATCGACTGGCTGATGGGTGAATGTCGCGGTGGTCTTCTCCACACAGGCAAAACCATGACTAGCACGATGTCGATCAATGAAAAATACACACATGTCCATGTGGGTTGACACCTTGGGTAGAGGGAGATGATCCGTGACAGGAAGAGCGTCCTCACCTGTCTGACTGGGAAGAAGCTTGGAGAAACCTTGAGGTAAGGTAGCTACCACAAACTGGTACTGTTCATTGAGACTTTGAGGATCATTGTAGATATTATACCAATTGTCAATGGGCGTGTATTGACCTTGGTTGTTAGACTGTGAGTGTATGTGTGAATTCACTCGTGGTTGGTGTGAAGTGTCTGTGAATGTATTGTCAATGTCAGCGTGAGGGTTTGTATTGCCCATGAAAATGTTTGTGCTAGACTCAGGGAAGAGAGTAACAGAGCTAGGCTCAGTGAAGGGAAAAACAGAGCTGGGCTCAGCGGAGGGAGGATCAGAGCTAGGCTCAGTGGAGGGAGGACCAGAGCTGGGCTCAGCGGAGGGAGGATCAGAGCTGGGCTCAGTGGAGGGAGGACCAGAGCTGGGCTCAGTGGAGGGAGAAACAGAGCTGGGCTCAGTGAAGGGAGGAACAGAGCTGCACTCGAAGGGAGGAACAGAGCAGGGCTCAGTGGACGGAGTAACAGAGCTTGGCTCAGTGGAAGGAATGGCCATATTGGGACTCTCAACATCACAGACTTCAATGCCAACCACACCTGCAGGATCAAAAGTCAATGAATCACTGTCAGAATTTGTCCCATATTTCTGTTCACACTCAAACCAATCGCCTTTGTCCACAGCAGTGATCTCACTCTGTCCATCATCATAATTCGGTAACACACTCTCTATTACTTCATCTTCTGTATTCCACATCTCACATTCAAACCCTGGATCTTGCACTTTTGCCTCTTTCACCATTAAGCCTACACCAACACCTTCAGGCTGCATGTTGTGTGAATTACACTCTGCTTCAGCATCCTCTGTACTTTCCATCTCACACTCAAACTCATTGTGATCATGCACATGTATCTCCTTCTCCATTACACCGACATGAACGGCTTGTGCGTGATGAATGTTACGTGAATCATAGCCAGCGGATCGATCGCTGACACTATAAGTGTACATAGTATCATCTCCAAACATAATCTGACCTTTCGAGGGACGAACAGCAATATCATTTAGCTCCATGAAATCTGCACCTGCGAGCACATCGACACCGTCATTCATCACATGATCATCCACAACGAAACCGTTAAACATCAAGTCACACTCATAGTGGTATAATGTACACGAAACAATACCAACAATATCAAGCTCTGGAAGATCACCTGAGTGACCAAGGGGTACATCAATGTAATCCTCATATCCATACCCATCGACAAGGATTTCTAAACCAAGCATATCAGCTGCAGTTTCACTGATCAGACTACAGACAGAGCCACTTCGAACTTCAACCTGTATGACCTGATTAACATTCCCTTGCCCTGTAGCAGGGAAGTGTGGAGGTTCACGTTTTGTCGCGTCTGACAACGTGGAATGCTGGCCAAGGCCAACCTGCTGGCCCGCGGGACACCCCCGCTTGGGTGCCTCAGCGGCCGGGGCTGCGCGTCGCTGCATCGACGGGGAGCCGGTGGACCCGGCCACGGCGGCGCATCGCTTTGTTGATGCAACGACAACGTGCATATCACTACATGGGACTACACACTATAAATCGCCCAAATACTATATACGTCACCCGAATTATCACTGTAAATTACAACAGAATGCCTACTCCTGCGTATATCAGGCGAGATTCTCCTTTCTCTTGGACTAGGGTAGAGCAAATTAGTGGCGTTAAATTCGCATCCAGCTGCCACCACGCCAGTAAATAAAAGGGGAAACCGTAGACGATTCGGATGAGGTTTGGATCTGGTTTATTGCCGTGGCCGAGACAACTACGGCAGGCCAATTGTGCACAAACGTAGATTACTACATACACTGTATATAACACAACCAATACTGGCGCAGTGTGTATTCTTGTGTGTGGTAACAGTGTGCATTCTTGTATGTGGTAACAGCTGGTGTGTACTCTTGTTTGTCATAATAGTGTGTACTCTTGTGTGTATGAGTAACACTGTGTACTTTAACAGCAATTCTACATCATTATTAGCTGTGCAATGCAAACATTCATTCTCCTCGCTCTGTTTTTCATACACTGTGACATTGAAATATAATGAGGGAATTACAGGTATCATCTATATTTTCTATTTGATTTTTTTTTTTTTTCAAAGTGCCATGGTGGGAGCTGCCCTCGCTGGGTGAGATGCGAGCCAGCAATCTTGCGGCAACCAGGGCAAAGGAGTTTGCCGCCTTCACCACCCGCAACCTGTGCAGGGTTTACCCCTCTGCCTACCGGATTGACTCCAGCAACTTCAACCCCCAGCCAATGTGGAACTGTGGATGCCAGCTTGGTGAGTGAAATTCACATGCACCTGCGTGGTTCTCAACCAGGAGGTTAAACCACATTGATTTCCTGCTTATAGCTATGTGTGTAAACTTTGTGTACATGTGACTTAATTGGCGCAGAAACGGTTAAACGTGACTGTGCTTAATATACCAGTAGGCACATAATATGCTTAAATCAATTTATACCGATTGAAACCAGCTGTAAGTGAATAAAATTCATTTGCTCTCTCTAATTCTTATTGTGCCACTATTTAGACTATTGTGGAATTATACTCTTATTTTTGTTTTCAGATATGCCTATTTCACACATCACTCTATACTTCAGCAATATGTTTGATTTTGTTGTTCATATGCTAACTTTCAAATCCCTAGTTGCTCTAAACTACCAGACAGAGGGTCGAGCTATGCAGCTCCTGAGGGCCAAATTCAGAGCAAACGGCAACACTGGTTACGTCCTAAAGCCAAAGATTCTTAGACAAGGTAATTCCTCTTTTATTTCCAATATTTTCCTTCAATCTGTTACATTTCCACTCATTTTTGTCTTGACAAAGCTAAAGGTGAAATTATATAGGCCTACTAATGATTAAGCTATGATAGTGATCTGCTTGTCATAGTTTGTCCAGTGAAAATATAACCCATTTTCATCATTTATTGTCACCTCTAACCCAAAGGAATCAAAATCATAATTAATTTTGTCTTTATTGTAGTATATCCCATCAAGATTACTGCAAATAGATTTTTAGATGTTCAGAAATCAGGACTACTTGAATATCAAACCTGACAACTTTGTAGGTTTGTAATTGATGCTGGATCCCATGAAATGATGTAGAATTTAGGATGCAGCTTTCCTACAACTGTATTTGATTGTAGATGTTCGACATTTCAAGAAGATTTTTTTTTTGTGTGTGTGTATTTGTCTGTTTCTTTGTTGTTGTTGTTGTTGTTGTTGATGATGTTGTTCTCGTTGTTGTTGTTTTGTTCTAGCTGAGAGGTGTCATTGAAAGTTAAATAACTTATAAGTACATAATTGTACCACACAGTGTTTTCAACTTATCCTTAAAAAGTCGTTATTTCAATTTTTTGTTCACTTCTTCAGAGGGCACACCCTTTGACCCATCCAACCCAAGTTCAGCTCTTGAAGTCCAGCGAAAGCAGCTGACCATCCATGTCATTAGTGGTCAGCAGCTCCCCAAGCCTCCCCAGAGTCTGCTTGGGGAGCGGGGTGAGGTCAGTATTATGTCATCATGGCCACCTACAAACTACAGCCACTTGGACCTAGAGTATACACTGTTTTATCATCTCCAATAATATACATGCAGCACTGTGGCAGCACTTCAGAAGCATAGTTCAAAGCCTTCAGGCAGATTCTGTGTCAACTACTGTAGCTAGATGTCAATATCTTCACATGATTAAGTTTTCATGCGGAGCGGCTCAAAAACATATTCGTGGGTTCTTGAATTTGCACTGGGCAATTGTCAACCCATTCAAAGTATGTGGAAAAAATTGTTATGGTATTAGCATATATGCTAGCAGGAAAAAATGCGAAATATGCGAAAATGTACCATAAAAATGTCACATTTACAGTATTATATCCTGTGTTCATTGGAACGTGGTATGTTTATTTCTTTACCCTACAGTAATTGCTGTCCACACAAGCATCCAAATGCTATACACATATGAAAGAGTGTTGCTTTACAATTCATCAGGGGCATGAAATATTCTCATCCTCATGCTTGTGGTTGACAATTGCAGAACCTTATGAAGAGGTGATACAGGCATTAAGTCTGGCCTCTGTTACTGTCCTATGACACTCAGCTCCATTCAATTTTGTACAGTGCGCCCTCTGTGTGAATAGGCAGTATAACCATCAATCTTGAACAAATCGTGTACTGAGACATATCATAGATAGGCAGTATTATTCGTATGATTTGAGAAAAATTTCAGTTTTTGTAATTACACTAGATAAGCAATATTACACATATTATTTGAGATAAGCAATATTACACATATTATTTGAGATAAGCGATATTACACATATTATTTGAGATAAGCAATATTACACATATTATTTGAGGTAAGCAATATTACACATATTATTTGAGATAAGCGATATTACACATATTATTTGAGATAAGCAATATTACACATACTATTTGAGACAAATTTCAATTTTTTAATCAAGCAAGATCATCAGGGATGATAAGTGAACACTGTTTTTTGAGGATTTATTCTAAATTTGGTGTGTTTTTCCTAGATTATTGATCCGTACGTCGAGGTTGAGGTGGTAGGGCTCCCTCGTGACTGCACCAAGGCACAGACTAAGACCGTCCAAGACAATGGTGAGTCAAACCATATCCCTTAACCCAAAGCTGACTCTATTTCCTACCACCATTTTTCCTCCTCTGTAGTGGATGGGTTGATGACACTCACTGCAGGCCATCCCAAAAACTTCCTGTCTTTGAGGCCTAATTTCACAAACGAAGTTAAGATGTAAATCCATGGATTATACAAATTTTGCCTGCATAAATGTGCATCAAAGATTACATACAAGACATCAAGTATTTAACATATGTGACCCGCTACAACAAAAGGATCCTAAAGTCGCTGACGGCTGAGCGGAGAAAAACGAGTTTGAAGCCACATCATCAAAATTGGTCAAAACTATTGGATTTCTGTTTTTGGCATAATTTTGTAGTCTAATGTTTTGTCTATCATCTGCCAAAATTTCGAAGCTAAACGATCAAAGGAAAAGCAAGAATTCAGAGTTTTTCTGGGCCTTGATTTTCCGACTTTCAACGTAACAGAAACGTGTCCGAAGATTTGGGTTTAGCGCCGCAGCTAGACTCCGCCCCTAGCAACGAGAGAGTGATCTCATTCGTCAGTGCGTGGCATTCTGATTACTGATTGGTTGTGCGTATACTGCTGGCGCTAAGCCTGAATAAACATCGTGGAGGTTGCTAAGAGCATACCTTCTATTGTCAGCGGTGAAAACTGTCTCGCCTCCCCTTGATCATGATAGCGTCGGAAGGAAAACTTTGAAGGCGTTTTTCTCGAAACTCTGATTTCCTCAACCACTTGACATGCGCTAATAAAATCATTGATATCTCCGGAACTGAGTACTTTCATGAGTTGTGTTATATATGAAATTAAAGTAGAAGAGTAGGGAAATTATGTCATGCTATTTTCAGAAAATTGTCCTCCCCCGACTTTTGGATCCTTTTGTTGTAGCGGGTCACATATAACAGTGACGTGAACATGTGAAGGGCATGCCTGTATCCCGTTTGTTTTAGTCCATGCAACATGAATCTGAACAATGAATTTGATTTAAGTTATGTACCTTTCTGAATTTAGGCCTAAATGTTGAGCATCTACAAATTGTATGTCTTGTTTCAAACATTATATCACCATAATTGAATAAGCAATATTTTGACATTTTCATCATGCAAAGGTACTCCAACAAAACAAGCTGATGTAGCTACATGTGACTGTAATGAGCATTTGGCATAGTGAAGTGGGTTACAGCTGTAGCTTCACTTCAGTGTCCATCAAATCAATTTTCTTTGATAATTATTGTTTTCAGGTTGATCTTTGTTGAATATGTTTGCACGCAAATGATTTGCAGTGAAATTCAGTGTTGGGGTAGGAATGTGTGATGCATTATCTCAAAAGGCATGCAATATGTTGGGAAAATGAATTTTTGGTTTTTGGCGGACCTGAATTCGTTAGATGCAGTTAGATTTCTTCATTACACTGAAAGTGATTTTTTTAAAGATCTAATGATAATCTTTTTCTTCTTCTTCTCCTTTTCTCCTTTTTTCCTCTTCTTTTTCTTTTCCTTCCTCTTCTTCTTCTTCTTCTTCTTCTTCTTTTCTTCTTCTTCTTATTCTTCTTCTTCCATTCTTCTTCCCCAGGATTCAACCCAGTATGGGACTGCATCATGACATTCCCCATCAGTCTCCCAGAGCTAACCCTGGTCAGGTTTGTGGTTTGGGATGAGGACCCTATCGGGAGGGACTTCATCGGACAGGCCACATTCCCTTTCAGCAGTATGGCCCAAGGTACTCCACCTTACCCCACTTTTCAAATCCACCTGTTTGGCCCTTCCTCCTGTTCATACACACTTTAGAATAATTAAATCCTCTGTCTTATTCCTAAAGGAAACAAAGGTCCAATTGAGAGAAGTGTTAATGATTGCAATGTAGATTACAGTGTTTAAGGAAATTAAACCCAAATATAAATGTGGTCAGAATGAAAGTAGCAATATTAGTAGAATACATCAGTGAAAGTTTGAGGAAAATTAGATCTTTGATTCAAAAGTTATGAATTTGTAAACCATTGGTGCTGTCGTTGCTGGATATGGAGATGACTACAGTTCATGGCATCATGTATGGGCAACATCATAAAGAAACTATAAACAAAATTCGACATATTTTCACTTTTCCGTCAGAATGAAAAAAGCGCTTGACTACTTACTTCTTTCAGAAAGCAAGGGGAACAATAGTATTTCACCATGCCAATATGTCATTAAGAAGTTGATGGAATTTTTACCTTCAATGGAAAATTAAATTTTGTGGAATCCTCCTTATATTTCAGAGTATTGTTGTCCACACATGACATTAAGAACTGTAGTATTCTTCTGAAACTGAAAACATTTCATAACTTTTGAATTGATTGTCCAATTTTCCTTAAACTTTCACTGATGTGTTGTATTTTACATTTTACATTTACATTTGGTTTTGGTTTCCGTTACACTACATAAAACCCTTAATCTTCCTTGAAAGTAGGCTATTGCAAAGATACATATCTTTCAGTGCCAAATCAATAAATTTCCTCTAGAAAGGTCATCATAATTATGTACAATTATGGAAAAATATCATTTCTAAATCATGACTTGTAAAATGTATTTCCTCTTGAGCAGTGTTGCCCCATCTAACAAGGATGTGGTCAAGAACATTTCTGATAAAACCTGAAATTGACCATCTTTGTCAGGTACAAAGAAATGTGTAGACTTTGATAGTGGTTGTAATTTTTGTTTTCTGTGACCTTTGTTTTTCTTAAAAGGATACAGACACATCCACCTGGAGGGCCTGGATCATGCCACCATATTTGTGCACATAACCATTGAAGATCTCACTGACAAGGTAATGTGACAACTCCGACATACATTGTAGATGGATCGACAATACTTGTCAACCTTGTCTCTGAGTCATGCATAAATGACTAAGAATGCACAGAACACTGAAGTATATTGCACTTTAATACTTCCTTACTTTAATGAAACAGTTAATTATATATTTCCAGATACACTTACTTGCACTATTCTCTGATTTTGTCATTTGACATGATGTTCAGCTCTACGTGTGAATGTAAGTGATGTGTGTAGAAGATTTTATAAAGTTGTATACTCTACCAAACCATTGTGTGGAAATGACTTAATATTCTACATGCAACTTTTACTTTACACTTTCACACAAAATAGCGAACACTGAATACTGCTTCAAAAAATAAAATGTGAACATCATGTATAATTAGTTTCATTTGCGTTATCTCTGTGTGAAATTTCAGAAGTACGTTAAAAACAGTCGAAGTCTGCGCTCTACTTCCATCACACGCGTCTCGACTGCATCCCCCAGCCGGCACCGCACGAAGTCCATTGACAATGAGGTGAACCTCCTCTCCGGCAGCCCAGTCCACCACCAGTCCTCTCCTAGGCGTCGTCCCTCCCTGGCCGAGCGGCTGGGCATCCGTCGCCGACACAGCACCACCACCCTCCTCGTGGAGAACATCATGACGGTGGCCGGAAGAGTCGGCACCAGTGGCGGGACGCACTCCCCAACCTCGCCCACCGCCTCGACTCCGCCCACTTTTGGGATGCTGAGGCAGAAGAGGCGGAGCTACGAGGGCGAGATGCGGAAAACGCGTTCACAGAACGATGAGCCGGACAGTGCAGATGATGGTAAGATATGTGAAGACCAGTTGGCAAGCTCCTTACATTTGCAATCTATAAGACTTAGTGCCCCATGGACAAAATGTCAGTAAAATCTCATGCATCTCATCTGAAGTATCTCACTATTACAGACTGTATGAATTAAAAGAAAACTTGTGCATTCTTGCATCCATAGTAACCATTCATTCTAATACATGCAAAAGAATTCTGCTTGACCATTAAGTCCAGATGCAGGTATATGTTGTTTCAATTAACAGTTTGAGATGTCATATACAAGTTGAATGGACACTGGAATGATTTACAATGTATCTAATAAGTTATAGCATACATCTTATGTACCTAGAGAGAATGCATGATGACAGAAAATTAACACATGTTTCTTAAAGTACATGCATTATGATTTTGCCAAAGTCTGATGAAACATGATTGCCTTTGATTGATAATTATATTATAAAGTAACTTTGCATGCACCGATCACACAATGTACTGGTGTTACCCCAAGGAGGGGATGGTGATGTCAAGAATAGGCTTTCAATTTTTGTGTACATCCATCATCTTTATATTGCTCTTGTTCTTTTGTAATGAAAGTGGTAAAAAATTGGAAGATAGTTTATCAAAATGAAATTTACTCTCCGATGTCACTCTACACTGATAGTCTGCCTTGAATCAATAGGTTTTTCCAACTACATAGATCATATCTGTGACATTCTGTTTTTGTGGGTTTTTTTTTTTGTTTTTACTGATCTTTTTTCATGCATGTATATGACACAGAGCAAGCTTTGGTCAACACTTTTTTAAACATTCTTACTAAAAGTTTTTGAGATATTTCTGTTGGGTCTGGCATGCACTAATACAAATATTAAAAAATGGAAAACCTCATTAATCGAAAGTATTTGCAATTTATGATCAATTGATTGGTTGAGCCAACCACAAATTAATAGGGTGTAATCTTGTTGTAGGTAAATATTTTCGAAGCTTATGAACTGTTCATCTCTTGCCTCTACAGGTATTCAAGGGAGTGCCACCAATAAATGTTTTAAATATCTGTCATAACCAACACGTATAAATCTAATTGTCTCATGTGTGATTGTACATGATTTTAAATCACATTTTGTCGAATACAAAACTAATTTTTGGCCCAATTAGAAAATTTGGAATGCTGAAATTTGCCTCTGCATTGCACATGATGTGATCACTTTCTAAGATACATTGGGTGTTTTTCTCTGCTTTCTTACATTTAAAAGATTTTCTTCTGAGGCATCTTTAAGTCATTATCTTAAGCATTTTCATACATTCATTCATATTAACATTTGAACCATTGCCATTCTCATTTTGCTTAACCACCAATTTATGCCAAGGACCAAAGTAACAGGTAATAATGTCATAGATGTGCCTGTACTTAGTGTATACATCAATTTAGAGAATTGCTGTTATCTTATCTTTTTTGGCCTTCTACAATACACCCCCTTCTTATTCTGAAATCTTCATAGCCTTTATATACGTAGGCCCACCAGGCTTCAATATAATGCAAAGTGTTCATTCTTGTTGTTGCTGTTCACAGATTTTTGTATGACACTGTGCTGTGTGATTTGCTCTTCTTGCATGCCCATTTGTTCACCTTTAAAGCATTTTCTTCCATTCTCAGTTGGTACCAAGCCCTCCTTCCCAATCATTTGCAGCTGACTGATTTTTTGAAGTGATTAAAAAAAATCGATTTTTATCCCATGAACCAATTACAAATGAATAATCCCCAAAATATTTTCCACAAGATTTTGCTTTATCCCAAATTTACCGTGATTTGTTTTGTCTTGTGTGGTTTCTTTTTCAAACACCACACACAAGTCAAGAAACATTGAGGTTCAGTGGATAAAACTTTAAAAGCAAAGCATGAAATACTCATTGCCTACCCCTTTGGAGGGGACTTAAAGGGATGGTGTAAATGTTGTTGAGATGGAGCTTTAGGTTTCCAACCTCTTTGTGAGATAATGATAAACCTCCTATGAAATATGAAAGAGCATACAATTCTATTAAAGAGAAATTGAAAGTTTATTTGATGAAAATTGGTTTTGAAATGGCCAAGATATCATGAATAAGGCAATCCTAATGAAAGGTGGGACCCACATTTTACGATTGCTTTGTTTTAATTTGTTTTTATATATCTCAGCCAATTCAAAACCAATTTTCATCAAATAAACTTTGAAATCCTCTTAGAATTCTATACTCTCTAATATTTCATGAGTGGTTTCTTACCATCTTGAAAAAAAGCTGAATCTACATCTCAACTAAAATCATACCATCTCTTTAAAACCATTAGTCCTGTGGTAGATTGGTCATGAAATCAATAAAACATATAAAGAAAAAAAAAAGATTGGTAATGAGCATTTACTTACTTCTTCAGTCGCCATATGAAATAAACCCAAACAGACACACAAACTAGGTGATTTCTTGCCAGGGGGAGGGGGGTGTATTTGCACTACCTCTACAACCACAGTATGGTTTGAAAATGCTCCTTAACATATTGCAAGTGTCCTTCCTTTCATGTCTACCTTTACAAAGGCATCACGTTTTATTGATTTGTGCCACACACTTGATGAAAAGTTCTTTTTTGTGTGTGTAATATTATATCACCTAATGGTTCAATGAAATATGCAAAATGAAATGTGTGGAAAAATATATGCTGTTTACATAAAATTAATCAGAATGAGCTTCAGGTTTGTTTGTTTTTTAGATATTACAGAGCCAAATCAAAATCTAGTATCAAAAGGCATCTATCCTTTTCATTAGTGATGTTTAAATGCTTTCTTTAATTCTAAATAATGTTTAAATTATTGTAGTGTATGCTGCTCTTTTACTATTATTCACTGGTTTCACGTAGAGTAAATGTTAATTGCTATCATTTAATTTCTGTTCAAGACAGAAGCCATAGCAGTTATTCTTTTGTTTCAACACAGCTCAAAGTAGAGAAAGTTTATGTGTGTAATCACTAGCTTTGATTGAACTGTAAATTGTTTTTTCATTCTTCAGTTGCACAAACGAGATCAGCCTTCTTTGTACCTTGTTCCTAATATTGATGTTTGGCTTCTTTTATAAATGTTCATTTGTCCCTCTTTACTGTGAAAGTAATCTATTCTTGTAATACATCTTCCAAGAAAATATCTGTTGATATCGATTACCACTTTCTATATATCTGGTTCTCTTTCATTATTCTTTTTTCTTAGTGATTTTATGTATGAAGAGCAGGAACATGTTTGCCATGCCTAGTACTTTATTTCTTCAGAAAATCCATTCTTCTATGAGGGGAAAATCATTCTGTAATGCCTCAAATTTGCACATAATAATCGTATCATATCTTACAAGAAATTGACTCCAATATAAAATCAGAACTTTGATCTTAAAGCTGCATATATGGAAAGAGGGATTTGTGTCAAATGGTTTCATTTTCATGTCATGACACTGTCAAATTTATTTCATTTTCCCCTTCCTTCTGTGTTTCAGTATTCACTGAAGACAAGGACGACTTGTATCCTGTTGATTCTGAGTCTGTGATTGAGCTGATCTCGTCCTCTGGAGACACAGCAGAGTTAGAGGCAGATGGTTCAATCAGCATTCCTCTGGATAGTATCCCTCAGATCCTTAGGCTTGGACTGTCTCCGTCCATGCTCCTCCATGTCATCCAGGAGAGAAGACTCAGCCTGAGGGCCTCACCCTCTTCTGATTTCCTCTCATCAGCAGACTTTTGGGACTCCCGGGAAGGGAAGGCCATGTCTGGTTGCGAGAGCGATTACGATGACGACTTCACCTATCCTGTATTCGTGCCTACAGAGCCTCCAGCTTTGAGCGAGGGAAGCGCAATACTTAGCAATAATGACATGTCTGTGGAGATAGAGGCCATCATGTCAGCCCGTTTCCCTCCTGACAAACTCCTCCAAGACGATGGGGAATCTCTTGATGACTGCCAGTCGACAGAGATGTCCTTCTCAAGTCTTGGGTCAACTGACGATATTTCAATAACTGAGTTGAAAGAAGAGCTTTCCAGAGGGCGGGGAGAGGATCCAAACTCTCCCAGCCGTTCACTTACACAAGTAATCTTACCCCCACAAGTACATAATGAACTGCCTGTAGAGGGACAAGCTCCTACCAGTGCACCATTGCAAGTGCAGCAGGATATGACAAGAGATGACAGAAAAGATGGCAAAGCCACCAGCAGCATAGGTAGTCACAGTTCCCTGAATGAAAAACAGGTTGATGCAGTGGATATTCCAAAGGAAGCAGACACCAATAGCACTGATGATACAGAGGAAGAGACCAGAAGACGAGATATGGCAGAGGCATCATCTAGTCATTGGTCAGAGCCAGATGAGAATGACATGGGCTCGCTCAACTATGTAGTTGACTCGCTGCTTGACCTTGCGGCCAGTTTGGCAAAAGAAGAAGAAGAAATCAGAGCATCCATGAAGTTGGAACAAGCAAGCTCTTCAAAAAATGAGGGAGAAGAAGAAGTTGGAAGGAAAATGCCAAATCATGGAGTTCTGCATCATCCAGTGGAAATTTGCCGGAGTAACGACACTTTCCCTACCGCAGTATCTAAACCTGAAGACGAGACTGTAAAAAACTCATGCCATGCTCCAGCCTCCAGTGACACCAGCAGCAGAATTCTCACAGGAGCTTTGCCAACTGCAGTCAATAGCTGTCAGAATTCTATCCAGCAGGCCAAGAATGAAATTCAGAAGGCTTCTTCGAGGACTCAATCAAAGCCCAAAGCTTTTGCAAGGAGCTTCAGCGGTCTGTTTCAGAAACACGATCTCTTTGTTTCAAAGCAGTCAGAGGCCAATTCAAAAGGAGGGCTGAGATCATCACTGAAGAAGCGATTCACAACTAGGAGTGTTCCTGATATCACCAAGGTAGATATGCTTACAAAAGGACAGCAAGAAGATGAACAAGGAGAAAGGAATGCAACAACTGAGCTATCTAGGAGCGTCCAATCCCTAGAAACAGTGATACCACAGCAAAGTACCAAAAACTCAAGTCAGGAAACAATGAAGGGAACATTCAAGGTGCAAACGAATATGGAATGCTCCAAAAACAATGTGTTATCTGAAAGCGACTCCACAGATGTTCCTATTACCTGTACTGGGGAATCTCTAGAAGAGAGTTCTCCTGTTGCAGTCATCAATGGCAATGTTGATGTTGGTGAAGAAATTGCACAAGATCCTATAATAACCCAACCACAAGATACAGACCAGGAAGCTCAATGTATAGACACCATCGAAAAGTCCACTCAAACTGATGAAAGAACTGACATGAGGCAGGTGGAATGTTCTGAAGACACCAGCACCAGCCAAGGTCACAGTAATTGGCATCGTGAAGGTAATCTTACAAGACCATTAAGTTGTCCAGTCTTGCCTCAAGAGACAACCAAGAATCAGGGAAAGAGCAAAATAGTCTACTTCCATGATCAGCCCTTGGACAAGGTTGAAGAACCACTGTCATCCGATGAGTACATTAACTCCGCGATAGATCATGGAGTGGAGATCTTAGCAAATGCCCAAGTTGATTCAAATAATGAGGCTTCTAGTGGAATTGAACCAGTTCTTCAGCAGGCACCTCTTGAGGGGAGCAACCTTAAGGGAGCTGGGAGCAGGGATAGTGGAGATGGATTTGGAACCCACATCTGCATAGTTAAGGGATGCAGTTGTGGCTTCCAAAGCCTGTCACAACTCTTAGATTCAAGTCTACTGACAGAGACTTGCTTCACAGGAGATGATCAAGAAGAGACTGGAGAAGATGTAGAGAGAGCAAAGGGAATGAACAACATTCCTGATGTTAGAGATAGAAATGAGCAAACTGTGGAGAAAGAAGCTGATGTGCAGTCACCCGCCACTTTGGAGTCTTCCAGAGAACATGTTGCCAGCAGTAGAATCATGCTGTCAAACTCAAAGGAGAATGAGGATGTGTCCACTCTGAGCTCTGAGCTTAAGACTACAAGGAGAAACATAAGTAAGTTCAGGAGTGAGTACAACCGGAGTTTTGATGAAGAAGACAGTGATGATGAGAGGAAGAGCACCATGCATCTGAATGGAAGTGTGCAGTGTGACCTTGGAGTACAAGATATCCAGACAGCAGAGATATTACCTGAGACCCTCTACAGCAGGGCAATGGATTCTGTTGGTTCTGTCAAGCCATCAAATTCTGGCCCCAGCAGCATCAAAACATCTCAACATCAGACCATCCCTGGAAAGAGAGCCAATGTAGATGTCGTAGCAGGTCTTGAGAGCAGTGCATCAATTGCCATACTTGAGCAAGCTGAGAACAGTGACCGATCGTCAGATAGTGATAAGGTTTTCCTGCAAGAATGTACTACTAGTGAAGAAGATGCTGTGGACTCCGACTCACAGCTGTCTCATGGTAGGGTGACAAAGGTAGCCGATGAAAGCATCAAAAATGAAAGTAGGTCCGTTGAAGAGGGACTAACAGAGAGTGGTGCCACTGCAGAAAAACCTTTTGATGTGCTTAAATCTCTTGAAGAAGTGACATCACTTTTAGACAATGAACTGTCTCAGAGGAGGAATCTGAGAAGGAGCTCTTCCCCTGGATCATTACTGCAGATTCCCCATACCATCTCTAATCGCCAGATGGATGCATCTATGACCCAGAAAATGGCTACCACTAAAAGCAAGCCAGAGATTGGGGGAGCAATTTCAGTCAGGTTTCTCAGCCGAATCCCTCGAAGCCACATGTCGGCATATGCTTATAGTGACTCTGACTCTGATTATGACTCCACCACCAGTGGTTCATCCCAGGATACTGTGGTTGATGCCATCGCCAGACATCCAAGAGGACTTAAATGCAAACCTCCTGTTCCACCCAAGACTAGCACAGTCACACCGTCCACATCTGTGCCAGTATGCTCCAGCCAGCCAGCAAAGAAGAAGCCACCTGTTCCTCCAAAACCAAGACATCTCAGGAATCTTTTGACACAGAATAAACCCAGAGATGGCATCACACTTAGCCATACTACTCTCTCTGAAGGTGGAAAAAGTGATCCGCTTGCTGGGACCTGTAACACCAACAACAACAACAGAAGTGCACTTCAAGAGGGTTGTGCCGTACCTTCAGAGATAACTTTGCCTGAGCAGTCATTTCTGGGAATTTCCAATAATGAAGCTCAGGATGCTGGGAACAGTAAAGAGCAGAAAACTATTTCACCATCGACATCATCATCAGCACCACTGTCATTAGAAGATACCTTAGATTTTGCTTTACCTGAGGGTCATGTGACACAAGCCATTTCATCCAAAGAAAGATCAGACCCAGCAGATGCTACTGAGCGAACAAATAATGGGAGGCCATCTAATGAGTCAAATGCTCGGTGCCAGAATTCGGGATCTGGCATTGTGGGGGAAGGTGATGTCTCCAAGGAAATGGCAGGAACTACCTTCAACGTGACCATGAGGGTAAAGACTGGAAGAAGACCACCTAAGCTCCAACACAGACACAGTACAGGGTCACTCTTTGCTATGAATGGTGAAGCAGCTTCAGAAGATTTCTCCAATCAGATAATCTCCGTAAATCGAGAGTCCTATCTTGACAGAGTCAGCCATGGTGGGTGGGACTGCTCCGTGAAAAGTTCGACTCTAGGAAGAAAGAGGCATCAAAGTCAAAGGGTGTATTTTATGCTAAATGTATAAGAGTAAATGCAAGATTGTCTCTGAGTGTTTTCTAACGGCAAAGTATATCTCATCTCATTCAAACTACATTGTTCAACATTACTTTGAATAGTTTCCTTATCATTACCTCAGTTTGTTACTCGATTTTGATTTGCTCATCATCTGTATGCATAGGTATTCCTCCTTAGTTTTACAATGTGTACCTTGTTATGTTTCAGTTTAACTAGGTACAGAAAATATTCTGCCAAGGATTAATTCTTCCTGAACACAATTTTGGTTTGTTGGTTGTCATTGAGTGTGCATGGGGTGTGGATGTTTGTTTGTTGTATTTTTTACTGTGTTATTCCTGATTTGCATTCATGTATTGTGTTCCCATCGTCTGCTGCATCATTTGAAGGAGATGTCACACAAACATTTTACCGAATGCTTACATGCTAGTCCAGAGTGATACAGGCGTTTAGTACCATCTTCATATTTGAGTGATAACGACTCTATACAGTACACTTTTCCCTTTTCAGTTTGATATGGTCAAATGTGTCCAAACTTTATAGTTACGATATTTTATTTGAGTATTTTTTTTCATGCCTGAAGGAAATGCAGTGTATGAGAAGTTTTGTAGGTGATAACGATAGCACCAGATGGCAAAGAAGTCAGAAACCTCTATAACTTGAGGTGTGCGTTTGACAGAAACAAATTGAAGGCTCCGTCCACATTGCCCCTGAAATGCATTGAAAGAACAACAATAAAAGCCTGCAGTTTGACACTGGTTTTGTGAAAAATAGAAAAATGATTGTTGCTCTCCCATTATACCTTATTTCTGCGAAATATGCACTTCACTTTTAGACTGTCAATAATTTGCGGCTGAATCACAACTTACGCTATTTTTTACGAGAAATGGACGTGAGCCATTTGCAGAGCTTAGCAGATTAGGGCAAACTGAGTCTTCATTGCGTATCTTCAGAAAACACATACGCAGTTCTTTCATTTCAGTAATTACAAGTTCAAATTGAATGTCATACTTACCAATCAGGAATATCCCTCGTGCATTGCATCCATTTGAAATATGCGCTTACAATTTCAATGGGATCAGAGGCTGCAGTCTCCACTACGCAAATTAAGCGATCTATGTTTTGGACGTATAAAGGGCAATGAGAATAAGTTGGGGTAACTAAAATCATGCATTTTGTGCCAGTCAAAGTTTCACAAGTGTAAGCGCAATGAAAATGAGAACGACAGTCACGTATTTAGTGTCTACAGCCACATCGGCAAGGACTGTACTTCAAAAACAGCAGAGAAACTGGGACTATCACAAGCTCCATGCAAAGTATTATCAATCCTCGATTGAGGCTCCTTGGTCACTTGGATGTTTTTCCTGTGAAAGTAGCGACTAGTATAATTATGATGGATGTTTCATGATGATAAAGAAAAATAAGATTGGACTTCGCATGTGGTAGTACTGGTGCCTCCTAGGAACTGAAATGAGTGCACAGTTACATAGCTGATTATGTGATTCTCGGGGCCAACTACGGGTGATCACAAGTTGTTAAGGCATATTGACCATCAAAACGCGGTAGAAATTGTAAACAAGGGATAACAACTATAGATAATTCCAGACCCGGTTTCATTTATTTATACAATTGTCATTGGTATTGTAGACAAAGCAATTACAGAAGTTGCTACAAGAGTGGTCACGATCATGTAAACATTACAGTTGTTTCAATGGTAACACGAATAGACTGTTATTTTAATGGTTTGATAAAAAAGAGTGAAGGTAGAACAAGCATAACATTCACATGAAGAAATACCATATCTGGTGAATGCATATAGAAATGTTACAAATCTTCATGTCGTGTATGTGTGTGTGTGTGTGTATGTGTGTGTGTGTGAGTGTGTGTGTTGTTTTAGGGGAGGGGTTAAAAATTAATATGCTGCCGAAGGTGTAGACAGCCAATCACTTCCTTGTATAAAAGTAACATTTTCATGAATAAAAGCAGTCTTTTTTTCTGTCTTATATAGACAATCGTAAAGATTATACACTTTTTTTATGAGAATCTGTATTACTTGGTTGAGGATTCTCACTAAATTGTGTTTATAACTGATCTTTATATAATGGATTATACTTTTTATATATGATGATTATTGTCACATTGTACTTAATCATTCATTGCATTAAGGGAGATGATTTTCAGATCTTTTTTCTTTCTCTAAGTTTGCATTTCAGTGTGTTTGTAGTCTTCCTTTCTTTCTTTATTTTTCTCAAATCTAAGTCGCTCTTTTTCTCTCCCGCGCGCGCATGAATCATTTATCATTTCTTTTTCCACTTCTTCTTCAGGTATTATAGTGTAGTTCTGTGGATAAGACCTCAATCACAAAGTCTTGGATTCAAATTCCTTGACAGCAAAAGTTGTAACCCAAGGCAAGGGCACTTTATCCTCAGTGCCTAAGAGCCTTTCGGCAGGGAACTTAAGAGTCTTCGTTCTCGGGATTTGCTTGCTCATACAAGTATCATAGCTTCATTAGCGGCTACATAAAACATTTTTTTCTCTCTCTCTCAATGATTCAACTAAATTCTTAAACTCCCACTAAGCGTGTAATAGTATTTGATGTTCTTGTTGTCGTCGTTTTTTCTTGTTTGTGTTTTTTGTCAAATCCAGTTTCTCTCTCCTTCTGTGACTTTCTGTCTATCTCTCTTTGTCATTTTCCTTGAGATCTATTGTCTTTTTTGTTTCACCGGTTAACGTTCTTTGTCTTGTTCGATATTAATTATCTCTAACTCTATCTTTGAATTTCTTTCAAGTTTCTCGTCCATCTCCATTCTTGTTACTTGATTGATTGATACTGAGTCAGCTATTTTTAAAAGAAAATGTATTCGTGCAGTGATTGCATTACTTTTGTTGATTTTTCGACGGGAGAACTATTTCTACCCTTCTGAAGTTAGTTGTGTATCGTGACATTTTTAAAGGAAAATGGTAATGTGTTTGAAAATATTTCTTAAAGTAATCCACCATGATATTTATTATTTGTTGAAACGAGACTATCTTGTCTGCTTTATAAGGAAACTCAATAATTGCTGTCAGAACCATTGGCCAAGGTTGAGTTTGTGACCTAGTCGTCTTTATTTTTCAACCTACTCTGCTTTGTTTACATATTTTTTATTATAAAGTAGGTAATTTTGGCGATTTTTATTGTCAAATCATTTTGTCCTCATATGAGTGCATACTAAGGATGGTTTGAATGAACCGCCTTCACTGTAGAATTTGTTTACAAGTTTACAAGGACAATTGTAATACTATGATTGTTATTATGCCTCCGCCACGAAGTGGTGCCGGAGGCATTATGTTTTCGGGTTGTCCGTCCGTCCGTCCGTCCGTCCGTCCTTCCGTCCGTCCGTCCGTCCTTCCGTCCGTCCGTCCGTCCTTCCGTCCGTCCTTCCGTCCGTAATGAATTTTGTGGACAGCGTAACTAAAAAGCATTTTGAGGTATCCTAATGAAACTTGGCATGTATGTGTATTAGGGGGTGAAGTTGTGCCTATCAACTTATGGATGCACATGCTCAAGGTCAAATACGTAAAATTTCACTATTTCCACCATATCTATGCAATGCCTGAAGATATTTTCTCGAGACTTAGTGAATACATGTATTACCCAATTAAGATTCTTTGGTGAAAGTTTGGGGTCATGAGGTCAAAGGTCAAGTAAAAATAACTTAAAAAAAAATTTCTCTGTATCTTGGAAATTGTTAAGGTATCTTCATGGAACATAGTATATATACATGTACTAACTGGCAGTGAATATCTAGAGAATTTAGAGTTCATGGGTCAAAGGTCAGGGGTCAAAGGTCAAGGGCAACACTTCAAAATTTTACTATTTCCCTCATATTTATGCAATGCCAGCAGGATTATCTTTTTTTTTACACTTGGTGTATGCATGTATAATCTAATAGAGATTCTCTGGAAGCTTTCTTTTTTCTTCTTTTTTTTTGTTTGCCTCAAAGGTCAAAAGGTCAAAGATCAAGGGAAAGTGCTGAACTAACTTTTTCCTCCATATCTCAGAAGTGGCTCATATCTTGAAACTTACTACGTATTTATGCATGTTGTGCCTGACAGTGATTATCCTATGAATTTTAGGGTCAAAGGCCAGATGAAAATGGTAACAATGAACTTTTCATTATAGAAATTGCACTTTTTCTCCATACCTTGAAAATTACTCACTAAGATGCATAAACTTATGAATGGGTCAAAGTCAAGTTAGAGTCCTTAAATCCCCAAGTACATGCTCTCCTATTCATCCAATTAAACCTAGGTCAAGGAAGGTGAACATTCAACACATTTGTGACAAACTTGTCATTTTAATATTTTGCCAATTTTGTGAAAATGTAATCACACATTGTCTACATGTACTATAAAGACCTATTAGGAGAATCGTGCATTATGGCGGAGGCATACCAGTCGCCTTAGCGACATTTCTAGTTATTGTCATATTTCTATATTGAAAAATTTTCCTACGTCGTCTAAAGCCCAATTTCCTTTGAGAACGTTCTCTATTTCAGTAATTTATTGACTTCTTTTATACGTCGTAAATACTACTTACAGCAGCTGTCATACATTTCTAAGAGGTCGTTTTGTACATTTTTTTTTTTCTCTTGTAGATAAGATACCTTTAAAGTTCCAACTCTGTTCAGAACGAGAACATCTTTAAATATCTGCTCTTTACGCAGTGGATGAATGTATTTGTTGAGTTTACTTAAGCAGTGTGTAAAAAAAAAAATCATTAATGATGAACATTGAATGCAATTTCATGGGAACAATTTTATTGATTAATAGTAACGGAAGGTTTGTATAAAATTCAAAGTATGTTACGACACATGTTACGTCTTGTTCATTTTGTTGAGCCATTTTCATCATAGTTTACGAAATAATACATTGTACTTCCTTAATGATTGTTTTGAATTGTATTTTACGATACCAATGTACAAAAGATCTGTATCATAGCAGCATTTGCAGAAAAGAAATAAAAACTTTGTAGAATTTAATGATTAAGAAAGCGAAGTACCAGTAACTTCTTCATGTATTGTACTTGTGTGACAATGTGCTACTGAAACTAGTCTGCTTATTTATATATTTCATATTTCTCTGTCTCATCTGGATCGCCTCTATTGTAGCTTCTTGACTAGAATAGCTAAACGCAGGTTTTCGCGCGGCGTCTGGTCGGGCTATGTCTTGACAAGTCTATCATTTGGTTAAAAAAATTGAAGGGGAAGTTTCTCAAATATACATGTGGATTGAGTAAATGCAGCAAGTAGTAGAACACATCAGTGTGAAGTTTGAGGAAATTCTGAAAATCCGTTTAAAGTTAAGAAATCTTAACGTTTTGGTGCCGCCGTCGCTGGATGAGAAGATTACAGCAGTTCGTGACGTCACTGCAGACCAGCGATATAAAGAAAATATACAGAGAATCCGACAAAATTTCATTTTTTAAAATGATGAGTACAGATTTCTTTGACATGTAACTGACATATCTTAAGGGTAACACTATTATACTCTCTCTGCTTTCTAAAAGAGGCAAGTCAATAGATCTTTCGTTATGATTGAAAAATGAAAAGTTTGCGGTATTCTCTGTACATTGACTTTATTATTCACAGTTTTTTCAGTGACGTCACGAGCTGTTGCGGGCGTTCTCATCCAGCGATTGCGGCATCGAACCTATGAGCACTCATAACTTTGAACGAATTGTCCGATTTTCCTCAAACTTTACTGATGTTTTCCACTAATATTCCTGCATTCATTCGATCCACGTGTATATTTCGGGAATGTAGTCTGCTTTCCTTCCACTGACAATTTTAGTTTGCAAGCCATTTTTTATTCAGTTCTCGGTCTCAAAGACGTATGAAACTGCATTGCCACCTCATATCAGAAAACACGCCCGTACACACGCACACGCACGCACAAACATGCAGACAGTATACACTGTAAATGCGTCTTCAAGAAAGAACAGAACAGCGTCCATTTTTTTTTTTTGAAAAAGAAGAAAATCCTGTATTACATTATCGAGTGTAGCGTAAATGAATAATAAAGTTTAGCAATGCATTCCATAACTTTTTCCACTGCATTTTCACGGGAACGAAATTCAGGTTTTGAGTATTTGTGAAAAGACATAAAAATTTACATTTAATCATGTTTTCACACACAGTATACAGCAGCCGTTTCTATAAAATAATTGTATATATACAATTTTGGATTAGGGCTAATGAAAGGATAAAATTAGAAGAAGAGAACAACGCTTAAAAAAAAGTCACACTCACATCGTAACGAAAACATGTCAGATAAGAAGGATGCATACAAACCATTATATAAATATCTCTTTCTACATTATATTGCAAACACACACTGTTTGACGGACTAAATTAATCATTCTTTTTGATAATAACTCATTATTTTATATTGCAAAATGAAAACAAATTTTCGATAATATTAATATACCAACAGATGATTGAACGAAATATGTTTATGTACAGGCTGGGAGCACGTTTAAAATGTAATTAGTATGTTTGTATTTGTCAGAAGTGTATGCTGTACTTTCTGAAGCTATGTCTCTCAGGTGTGGTTGTCAAGATTATTAGGGAATTGTGCTCATTAAATGGCTATGTGGTAGAATATGGCACACTGCATAGATTAAAAGACATAGCCGTCAGTATGGTGCGCTGTTCCACATGCCATGAACTGGAGGGAAAAGGAAAGTCAATACCTTTTTTGTTTAACTTAGTTTTGTTTGATTTTAATGTTTTTTTTTTCTTTTTTGGTTCCCTGACTTTTGATGATTACACAATGATCATGGATTGATAAATCACACCGTTTTTTACACTATGTACACGTGGTAATTTCAGCCTATTTATACCTAAGGATTAGGCCTATATACATTCAGTTCTCATGGTCTGCAAAGCCGTCGTGTTGTCAAAATTGGTAACCTATAAAAAAATAATGATAATTAATTTATAATCAAATCAATGGATTGTAAGTGATGTTTTTGATTTCTTTGTACTTTAACTCAGCCACAAAAAAAAAAAATGGTATAAAAAAAAAACGACTCCGGTTTGCTAGAAAAGATTACTCCTCTCTGGCTGTGCCAATCTCCGTCCAATCAATTGTTAAGATTACTGAAATAAAACAATAACAGCGACAACACCTGCAGTTGCTCGCCGCTTCTACAGGGTCCGAGGACAAGTCCATCGTTAGCGCATTGAAGACGATTAAAACGAATCGGAGTGTTGTCCTTATATTGACATTTTCTTCTATAACTTTACCAGAAAAGATGAACACACCTCACCCACTTCCTTGGTTTTACCGTTTTGGTTTGAGATATGCAGGTGTAGATGCCGTTGTAAAAGAAAAAAGAAATAAAATATAATGATATCCTTATACCTTTACACCTTTTCTTTGCTTTTGTTGGATACTATTTTCCCCTGCAATAATACTCATACATATTCCGCTGTAATCGAATATGTTGAGTTGTGAGTATCAAGACATAATACATACAGACAAAATGGATATGCATGTTGCTTACCATATCCCAACCCATAGTGTGTAAGCTGACATGTAGGAATCACTGTGTGGTCGGTCGGTCTGTCACAAAATTTTGTCTCTCAAACACCTTGACTTGAAATTTGGCAAACATATCCGTAATAGTATGTGCAAGACTAATATTTCTCATCAGTGCCCGGACAATGTGTTGCCATGGTAACTATTTTGGGAGGTAAACCTTCACACATTCAACGTTTGATCTGAAATATGGCACAGGCGACAGCTGAAAAATGCAAAATCGAATGTGCAAGATAAATATTCCGTCAAAGTCGAATAACGGACATATACTCCAGTGGTAAAAGCGTCTTAAGAAAAAAAAAACAAACAAATCTTGTACACCTTGTAGTTTCCTCAAATTTCAAGTTTATGGCTTGAAATTCAGTAAAAGTGACTCCAATAAGACGGCCGTGCATGTGCAAGATAGTCTTTGTCAAGTTTGCATTGTGCGTTCTAATTGAAATCTGGTTCTATTTTTTCCCGGATACAAACCAAAATTTAATCCAAAAATACAAAGGCTCGATGTACTTTTCTTTTTAAATTTCGTGGAAAACTGAGAAAACCCGTTCTGTGTCAGTACGAAATGTATAGGTTTTTTCATTCCTTGGAAGGAGCTGACGATAGGAGACCGTGAAAGACAACGGCGACGGAGGAAATGAGTTGACGTTTTAGCTGTTATGATTGTTGTCATCTTCCTCGAAGTACATGAAGTCCTACAAAAGAAAAATGAAAACATAAACACCAAGTAAGATACTCAAAACCACTCGTTGTAGATAACACCAGCATTAAGATTCATGATATCGTGACAACGCGTGATAGCACTTCGCATTGCCAACAAATCACCTATTACGTAACATTACTTTATAATAACATGCGTATGGAAACTGCAATATTTACGATAAGAATTATGAAAGGCTGTATTAAGCCAGAAATTAGTTTATTCCTTTATTTGGAAACGAAATGATCGCAGGAGAGACCTATTTCTTTTTTGTTGTTGTTCTTTGACGAGTCTCATGATTTCAGTTCTTACTTTTGTTTTAGATGCCATAACTAACGGCCATATCTAACGGAAGGATATTAGGTGGTGTAGTGAAGTTGGTGGTTTTCATAATACTTGAAACAAAGTAAGCTATCCTTCGAGAGTTTTTTTTTTTTTTTTGGGGGGGGGGGGTTAAGATTACAAAAAAAAAAAAGAGTACTCTACACGATTTAATACATGTACACGTAACATCACTAACTCATGTAAAATGTCTGCAGTTCAGTCTGCGGGCTGCTATGGATGTTACCCAATAAAAATACCTTTTCATTCATTCATTCATTCATTCATTCATTCATTCATTCATTCATTCATTCATTCATTCATTCATTCATTCATTCATTCATTCATTCATTCATTCATTCATTCATTCATTCATTCATTCATTCATTCATTCATTCATTCATTCATTCATTCATTCATTCATTCATTCATTCATTCATTCATTTCTTAACACCAGTGACAGATCATCACAATTCTTCCCCAACTTATTTTTTCATATTTCAAGAAATGGCTTCAGTAAAGATCTTTTCCCAGAACAGTTTCCTGTCCATGCTGAAACCAACAACTTCGCTAAGGTTAACTAAACCGGATGTCAAATTTACCGACTCCCTAATGTGCCCCTCTGAAGAGCGTAAACTTGCTTTCTCTTCAGATAAAACGAGAGTGAGTGGATCAAGACTCCGGACCCTTCCAAATTACTCTCTTGGTTCGAATCCAGCCAGGCATAATTATGTGCATGATAGGTAGTTTACCCGTTTTGGCAGTTTTAAGCAAGTTACGCAAATAGATCCCTGGCAGTGCTGGGTATTAGGTTTGGAAAGGCCTTATATTGAGAATTGAAGATATTAAAAGATAACACATGTAATATTATTATAATATTTTTGACAAGAAATATTATTCAATAATCCAGAGAAGGGAAAAATAACTTTATGAATCATACTCACGATGAGAAAGACTGCTCCCAGCATCACAGCTTTCATCCTCACGTCCAGGTCCATGGGAACTAATGGGGAAAGAGATGCATATGAGACTTAGAACCAGTCCTTTATATCTAACTTATATGCTATAGAGGAGAGCCAATTCATGTAATAAAGCATGCCATCTGCCTTAGTAGGACTGTTTCGTTCAAGAGCACGCACTGTATAATGCTTGGCTATTATATCACACATTTTACGTCGTCATGATATACAAGTAATCAATTGTGATACTCCTGTAGTGGACTTGGGTTTATTTCATGGTTACTATTAAATCTATTTGCACGGGTATTTTGCAGCACGTGAAAAATCTGCCATTAGACGATGGAAATTGACAAAATGATTTGAGGTAAGATGTGAGTAACATAAGATACAAGGAAGCTATAGTGAGCTCCACTTTATTTCGTGTTTGTTTGTTGTTGTTGTTGTTTATGTTGTTGTTGTTGTTTATGTTGTTGTTGTTGTTGTTGTTGTTGTTGTTGTTGTTGTTGTTGTTGTTGTTGTTGTTGTTGTTGTTGTTGTTGTTGTTGTTTTGGGGTGGGTATGAGTGCGTCTGCGCTCATGGCACAACTTTCTGATGATGACTAGTCAATCGCCAGGGCGCTTTGGAACCACAGAACTCGTGCTCTGAAAAACGGGAAATACCACTTTGTTCTAACACACAGAGAGGGCGGGCATCCGAACAGTACAACAATGACAGTATCATCATTATGCTTCTCATTACCTCTGCCTACGAGCCGAAAAAAAACTATTGCCCTTATTATTTTACTGCTTGTATAACTTACAGGAAACTCCGAAGTTGTCAGCTTTCGTGTACAGCTCCTTGACAAATCCACTCCATTGCTTGCTGATCCTTCCCACTTCGTTGATCGAATCCTTGTCCATGACCTGTGTGTGGCAGGAGAAATTTGTAAATTAAGTACATTCCTGCACGTGAATCTTGCACACAACGAGTGATATCATATTATCACTCTCGTATATTGTTTTAAAGAGGCGTTTATGTCTGTACAATGTCCATAGCCCGACTCCTCAATGAAAACACAATCAAGCACAATAGCACAAGGAACATGTACAACTCAACGGCGCTTGTGTTAACCTCTTCTCCAATTTACCTGGATGTCGGAAACCGCTGTTCGAGGGACTTTGGGTTGTTTATTACTATAATGATGATGATGATGGTGGTGATGATGATGATGATGATTATTATTATTATCATTATCATTACTATTACTACTGTATTATTGTTATCATCATTTTTATTATTGTTATTGTTATTATCATTATTATCATTATCATCATCAGTAGTAGAAGTAGAAGTAGCAGTAGTATTGTAAGGGGTTGGGTACAGAAGGTACAGTTGTACATGAAAGGCCAAAGGGATGACAGTCACAGGAGGAGAAGAAGAAGAAAAAGAAGAGGAAGAAGAAGAAGTAGAAGAAGAAGAAGGAGGATAAGAAGAAGAAGAAGAAGAAGAAGAAGAGAAGACGATTACAAAAACTAAGGGACAGAAAAAGGCAGTCAAGTGTCAGTCCCCCTTTCATTAGGGGAAATCATCCCGGAGTACATGGTTCACCTTGAACTCCTGGTCGCAGGTGCAGCACGCCCCCTGGCAGATACAGCACGGCCCCTTGACCTTCAGCACGCAGTTACGAGACGCGTCCAGGATCAGGTAGTTCGGGTACCAACCCGTTTGACTGTACATTTAGTAAGTTAAATACAAGTAGACAGAAAGACATAAATCGATAGATAGATACATACATATATGATGCATACTTACTCACAAACATACATACACACACACACATACACATACGATAGAAACCTGTCTTAGCAACCACCTGTCTAAAGCGACCACCTGGCGTATACGACCACCAAAAAAAAAAAAACACCAACAATCCCTTCCGAGAGAAAAGAGCATGTTAAAAGACCTGTCTATAGCGGCCACTTGTCTATAGATATAACGGCCACTTTTTTCGTCTCCCTTGGATGACCGCTGTAGACAGGTTTGACTGTACATGATTATTACATACATTCATTGAAAGATAGACAAGTTGCATTTCCGATCCCATCAAATAGCCTTCCTCCTAATTATATTGGCTTGCTCCCGATTACATATTTCTGATGGATAGTATTACGGAAGAGAGGGAAATCCTGGTGGGGCAACAACATGTCACACATTCTGACACCAAAACAAATCACCATCACCAATGATATCAAACGTAAAGTAATGGAAACTTTATTCTTCCCTCGCCTCACACGGCATCGTGCCAGTGTCGATCCATCTTTTTTTTCAACGTGGTCCAAATAGGCCACACCCAATTCGTATAAATGCATATTCATGACAATAACATTAATGTCATTTTGTCATGATGTCATTAATGTTTGCCAGTCTGAAATGACCCCCTCCCCCACCCGTAGAAGGGCAACTTACGCCTGTCGTACGTAGCCGACGACCTGCCCAACAGGGGCCTCTACGGTGATCTCCATAGCACAGCAGTCAACGTTGGCACACCAACAGCATCCCGCGCAAAACTTGAACTCTCGGGTCACCCGCATCACTTCCTGTGGTTCGATAGAAAAATTCCAGAAGGTAAAGACGATATATAGATAGAAATGATATTTAGGTAAAAATAGTATATCGATAAACATAGATAGGTAAAAAAGTCAGAGGTTAAAATGTCACGGACAGTATGGCCTGAGGTGAAAATGGCAGAGGTAAAAATATTATACGAGTAAAGACTTTAGCGGTAAAAATGGGGGAGGTAAAAAGAACATTGGAAGCAACGTCAGAGGTTAAAATTAATCATCATGGATAGTATTGTCTGAAGAATAAGTGCCATTGGTAAAAATGTAATTAAAAAAAAGTAATGACGTTAGTGGTAAAAGTGCCAGAGGTAAAAATAAAAGAGGTAAAATATGTCAGAGTTTAATCTTTTTTTTTTTAATGCATGATATGATCAATAAACCGTTATCGGACATGTCAAATTGATCTAAGGCGATACTTTTTTCTCCAACTGATTGAGCTATACAAACAGCACAGTTCAGGTTTCACTAACTTTACAAGCTATTACATTGAACATCCCGTCTATTCACATATGAAAGTTATGAAAATGATATTGAATAACATTTCTTCCATTTATTTTTGTATTATCGGTACACGAACTTATACGGATCAGCATCATTACAACTGAAATATTCATTTTACAGTATCAAAATTTACAGTTCCAAAAGAAACTTAATTACATATATACAGATATAGATAAAATGATTACAAGAAAGGCGTACTAATTTACGTGGATGCATATTGCTTTACGTCTTATTCACTATACACTCGCCGCAAATATAAAACAATGAAATTAACATTAATCTCTCTCTCGCTCCAAGTTCATATATTCTTCATCTCTCCTCCAATTCTTTCGTTGCCTCTCTTCTTTTCTCTCTCTCCCTCTCCCTCTCCCTCTCCCTCTCTCTTTCTCCCTCTCTCTCTCTTCGTCTTTCATACTCTCTCTCTCTCCATCTTTATCTCCCTCTCTCCTCCTTTCCCCCCTTTTCACTCTCATCATTCCCCCTCTGTTCCCCCAAAGATGTCCTCGATATTATAACTTCTACTAATGGACCGGTCAATATAACCCGTCAATCATTGCATATCAATCTATACACGTAAACGTGCCTTTTCGCGGGTTTTTCCCCTCAATATATAAGTGTTATTATCGAGGCATACAAAAAAAACACCTACCTGGCCGTTGTTGTCTGTGAGATGCATGGTGAACCCGCGCGTGTTACCACAACACTGCCGCTGACACGTCTCGGACTCTGTGTGATGGAGAATTACGAAAATTATGATGATATGTCTGTAATCTATAGTATGCACTCTATCACATTTCAATATACATCGATATTTTTTATACTTCGCTATTCATCCCCTCCCCCTCATTCCCGGTTTTACGGGACAAACACTCTCCACTCTTTGAAACAGAGTAGAAAGACCATACAGAGGTAGAAATGAAACACACCACAGGGATATCTCTGACATTGATAACATGAACATTTTAAGTGGCAAAAAGAGACAAACATTATACACTTTTAGAAAGAAAGAAAGTACACTGTAGAAATAAAACACATCACATGGTTTATCTGATAGTGATGACACTGACATTCTAAATGGCAAGAATTATATATCGCCACAAGGAAAATTATAGCGGACGCCTTGCACGTCAACATGAAAACTCTCCGTGTTTTATTTTGGATATACATAGACTTTTCCATGGCTAATTTCCCTATGAATGTTTCAGATAATTTCTTCAAATTACATTTCTATAGTACACGAAATACAGAAATCAAACACATAACTTCCACAACTGTTCATTTCAATATAAATGTTATCATTCAATATATCAGTTCTGTAAATACCAAGTCTGAATGTTGAACCGCATGGCCTTGAGTTATGATATTTATATTTTCAGTACAACAAAAAGAAGGCATCATTACAGAGTTAACGGAAGAGAGTGAACATGATCGCTTTTGCGCAATTTTGTGTATCATTTTGTGTTCATGAGAGAACAAAATGACTGCATATAATGATGTATTTACGTCTACATATAGTTTCAGTACAAGATCTTTATTGCAGTTGCGTATGATTACACCCTTTGAGATCCATTAAACAATTACAGGTAAATGCGGCTAAATTAGAAATATATAAATATTGGATACGGATTTGAAAAGACAATTATAATCGCGCCTCGCTTTTATCCCAAGGTCTGTAAACTAAGACAATAACAATCAACATAAACATGTTTAATGATAATAGCCCCCTTCGCCATCTTTAATCATCGATATAGGTTAAACTAGATTGCTACCATTATGTCGATCAGCACAATGACTAGCCTAATTGACCCCCCCCCCCCCTTCCGTAACTAGGCCCAAGTGAGCTGGTCGCAATATTTGGTGCTTTGATACCCGTAATGATATCGAATTGACCATCGAGCGATTAACATTGATTGTGAAATAACTTAAAAGTCTCTCACCTATATACTCCTCTGAAATCACCGATGATTTGGAGTCACGAATTTAAAGCGACCATTAGTGCTGTGTGGCATTTGCTTCATGCACAGTCTTCTATTTCTTACAGGGAGATTGGAGGGATAGGGGCACATTCTCTTCCCAATATGTCAACAGAGAGGCAATATTCCTGAGTAGTCCTTTTTTCGAGATGAGCAAATATCTGTACATAGGCAGATGCATTTGGTTGTCATGGATACAGAAAGCCGCCCCATGATGCTGAGTGGGCCCCACTCGGATATTTACGCACAGAGTTCACACAGATACACACACTGTGTTTAATCTGTGTCATTGAGTAAGGTACACATGGGGAAAATGTAATGCTCTGAATCAACCGGCACTGTAAATCATCCTTGATTAAAGAAGCCCATTTTCATCTACTTTGTTATTCTGATTACAGTTAAAAGCTTTTTGAAGATCAAAGCTAATTCTGATTATTTTGATTGAGAGAAGATATGACATAATTTTGATATTATCAACAATCGACGTCTATAATATCGTTCTGAAATGATTTAAGGTAGAGAGTCGATGAAATATATCTCTCATTCAAGAAGAGGATAACTTGACTAACTAACTAATTGGCTGGGGCAGGAGTGTACCATGGTAATGGAGGTCAAATATTTTACGAACGCGATATTAGACGCATCATTTCTCATTTGCACTGATGGACAGTCTCTATAATAGACGAGAACCCACTATAATGCAATGTTAACATTAACTCAAGAAGTGACCAACCCCTCTGCGGTAGCTCTGCTAGGCATGTCAAACAGATCACAGCATACAGACACATCGTATATAATGGACTCGATTCTTAGCCGCCATTCGACTGCTCAAAGGGATATCTCCAAAACATATTTTTGCATGGATGCCCATATTACAAAAAGATTAATATAACATTTGTGGAAGTTCATGGGAAATCCAAAGGTTGTGATTTATTTCATGTGTCGTCCTCTGTAGGAACGCAATCTACACTTTGTAACGTCAAAACAGAATATTAAGATCTAGAAAAAGTTCCACAAACACGCACACACACACACACACACATAATACTCAAGAAATGAAATTACTCATAATACATGCAGAATGACGAAATCGTTATTGACCCAGTTCCTTCAGAAAGGAGTGGGGATGGATAAGGGTTTTAGAGAATAATTATCAGTCTAAGATGTCGAGGTAATGTGTACTCTTCATGAAATTTTATGCTTGTACTTCTTGAGCGGGGTTGGTCGCGGCGCCGGAACCCCTTCACCGGTCAGCAGCTTTCATGAGACGGTGAATGGTATCCAAAATACTGTCATTTGCATTTGATTTTGAGTCACGTGAATTTGCGATGAAGGTCGAATTTTGTTGCATTTTGAAAGAGTGAAAAGATTTTTTTTTTTTAACTTACCTTCACTGGCGTGAAAGATTTGCTGTCCCAGACTGTTCTTGACTTGATATTTGTTACACGTCTCCCAGCTAGTAAACACTGGAGGAGAAAAAAGGGATGTCAATAATGTCATAATAGTCCACTGTAGTGACTAAGTAAATTTTCCAAGTGGATTCCAATTTTCATCATCGTCATACTAATAAAATGACGTTCAGTGTCTCCCCACATTGTACCAAGATATCTAATCGTTGTTACCTTTCATCGTTCCTTTACACAAAAGACTCATACATTACCCAACATTAGATTATAATATGAAACAATGATTGTAAACATGCTCATAACCTATCAGAAACTTGAGGCTCTAAATGAGGCATCCCGTACCTCGGACACAACTACTTAATCCGACGAAAAGTCTACCATACTCGTTGTTACAGAAGAACCATTCTTCCATTAACATGACTATTTCGGGGTTTACTGCTGTGTGTTGGTACCAATTATTCTAAGATGGATCAAGGCTGATTTTGCATTCGAATAAACATAATGACCTGAGGATTTGTACTCTACAAAGTAATTGTGGATAATTGCAGATATATTTTGTCTCCCGCATTTTGGGAGAATGAGACTCTTAAACATTCTAAAAACAAAAATGGACATACACACATAGAAAGGGAAAAAAAGTATACAGATACCATGGTGAACACTTCCCTATGTCAATTAAACGGAAATGAACACTTCATTTAATCTTTGTGCACACATTGACAGCATCCAAAACATCAATTCTTTAAATCGTGGACAATTATAATGAATGAAATTACAATGGTGAAAATTACCTGACACATTCACATGCAAATTCACACACACACGCACGCACACACACACACACACACACACACACACACACTCGCACAATTCACGCACGCACATTCGCACGTTCACACACACGTACGAGCAAGAGGAAACACACAGTTATAGTTACCTTCGAAGAGCTCCACCTGCTGATGTACAAGAATCTGATCGATGAGGGTGAGGTATTCCAGACCAGGGGGGCACTCTGCTACCACGCCCTGAGGGGCGGGCATCCACTGCACCTGTTGCGCACTGCCGGGCTGCGTCGTCATCTGTGTGTTTGAATGGAAATTCATACAGTCAAAAGTGTTCATGTTATCGAGATAGATAGATAGATAGATAGATAGATAGATAGATAAATAGATAGATAGATAGAGAGAGAGAGAGAGAGAGAGAGAGAGATACAGGACAGACAGGAGAGGGAGGAAAAGAGATCGAATGACATTGCACAACTGTTTATCACAGTTTGACTCTGATAATTTCAAATCGATAATGCTGATTATTAAAAAAAAAAAGAACAAACAGTATGTGTGATTGACATCACCGTTACAGAGTTAATAATATGGAAACAGCTTCCCGAACTAAGACTGTAATAGATTTACAGTGCATTCATCTATTTTATTGGTATATTTACACATATATTCTGCTTACTCTTTTGTCACCAAGGGCTTGGGTTTATCTCACAACATCCTCTCCTAGATAGGCATGGAAAACATAATCATAAGCCAAACCTCCTTGCAACCCATATCACCTTATCACAGTCAAAGTTTCTTAGGTCGAATCCAAGGGAATGGGAGAAAATATTTTCAACTTGCGTTAATTTCGATTTGATCAATGCAATCAACAAATGTTAATATTCATCTGGGATAAAATTTCCATTCCACTTTTCCATCTTTCCACCAGTTGTGCGAGGTTTACTCTAGGCGACATTGACTGTTCTTTCTCCACGCATTTTGCGCTACGTACGCACAACCATCCTCGTGAAGAATGTTTATGAATCACTACGATATACTTTACTGACTGCAGATTGAAAGCGCTCGTGCAATTAAACACACAACTGTCTGCCATTCAGACGGGTATGACAGTGAGCCCAGCATAGAACGGTGTCTTTGCACCTGTTATGCCTGTTGCGTCATTGATGTATGGTGCTATAATGAAGAATAACTTACCGGCATCGCTCCTGGTTGAACCGCCATGATTAAAGTCTTTGACACGCACCGATAGAGTCGGTTAACCAATCACCTGTGAAGCAGGAGAAAACAATGAATCGTGACCAGCCAGCCGTTACAATATGCGTGGCATTGAACGAGCCATCAATATGATTTATGACGCTCATTTTGATGACAGGAAACGTTCATGCCCAATCTATTTATATTTTCTACTCATCATTATGCGGAGTTAGAATGATACGGCACTAAGCGTAAGGTCACATAATGATATATACAAAGTGAATCCACCCATACAGTTTCAAGGTATGTCTATAAATGGCCATGATCCTATATATTACACAATTATTGACATAGCCTCGAGTCAGATAACATTACTGTGGCATAACGAGTCTGTCTGGGCATCAAAGAAGGGAAGTGGAGGGACGGAGAGGGTTGGGTGTCAACTATACTCTATCCTGTGAAAATGGCAATAGTGAATAATGTCACTGGTCTATAGACCAAACGCTCATTGTATGATCGCTGCGTTTCTGCAAGGAGAAATGTGGCAAGTAAAGAAAATATACCCCCTACAGTAGCATCATCCATTGCAATTTTCATGTATCAGCGTAAATAAAATGTTCCTGTACATGAATAAAAAGATTAATCAAATCAGCATCAATTGATAATTGCTTAATGGACTCATTTGCATCAAATGCTCTTTCTAAATTGCGGGGTTTTTTAATTAAAAAAGGAATTGTGTCACAGCCATCAAGATAGATTTGTAAAAAAAAAAAAAGAAAAAAAAGAAAGGGAAAATCGAGGTCAGAGTGTGTTAACGGAAGACTTAAAGAAACCGAGGACTACGGAAAATATAACAAAACAAATCATGCATACAACATGAATAAAACACACACACACGCGCGCGCGCGCGCGCACACACACACACACTCACACACGCACACACACACACACACACACGCACACACACACACACACACACACACACATACACACACACACACACACACAGTATTGGACTTGAGGGTCTTCTGAACAGGCGTACGTGTCGCTACAGAGAAAGTAATCAGAGTGCGAATTTCTGTGCTAATTACAATCACGCCACGGGATGCATTATATCCCCGCCACACCAAGGACCGTAATGGCTTTCATCTCGTCATTGACACACAAGCTTCAATTAGCTTCGTGTTTGCCACTCCACAAACTGTCGCCGGTCGGGTAAAAGATGACGGTATAAAAAGCGAGGGATGTTGAAAGCAGTGGACGGGCCCGGTGCTGAGTAAATGAGCTTATTTGTATTACTGCACGACCGAGTTACATTATGGCACGTGGAAAAACTGTTCTTATAAAGCCGTATATCCATGCAAATCAACACTGAAAATTAAGGTGAAAATTATCACTATCGATTATCAACTGCAGTCGAAGTAGAGTGATAGTGGGAGTATGGAGAATTCTTCAACTAAAGAAAATGAAGAATATGAAGAAAACAGAAAGAATGTGTGTATGGGCGTGGTGAAAGAGGTAAAGGAAAGGTGAGAAAATTAAGATAATCAAAAGAATATTCGGAATGTTTGGAAAACTGTAAAAGCTACAACGAAAGCGGACTAAAAGAAACGATGCCGTATCAAAGCTTCAACATAACCGTGATGCCGTCACGCAATGCATATTCCCATTTGTGTGTGTGTGGGAGAACATAATTAATTAATGGCAAAAAAAAAATCTTCGATATAATCATTAAAGGACAAACCCATGAGGTTTCTGAGGATGGTACGTATTATACCAGTATTTGCCTGTCTTTTCTTACATACTACATACTGAAACACGACGAACTATTCATCTTCGTAAGCCTATTTTGTTCTTCCTCCCCTAACCCTCTTCTTCTCTCGTCTTCCATCCTCTTCCCGTCTTTTCTCTCTTCCTCCTCTTGTCTCCCTTTCCTTTCTGTTTTCTTCTCTCATTTCCAGTCTTCTCCAGTTTCCCTCTCTTGTTTGAATATTTTTCATTCCCCTCCTCCCCATACTGCATTTGTTCGATTCCTTACATACAGACAATCTAATGCTTTCTTGGAGTATCCGGGACTCCTAGAACAAATCGTGCCGTCTTTGTGCGAGCACAATTTTGTATATTCACTTACTGCTTATATAGGGAATCATTGAGTATTCTTGAAATTAATTGTTTGCTTTTAATGAAATAAACAAATACTATTCTCTTATTCTGAATAATCGTTGTTCTTATAATCTCTCAGGCGATCGTATTAAATAAGCGGAATCTGTGCACTAGTCCAACATGATGTCAGGACTAACATGATCTTGACTGATGAACACGAAGTTATTAGGTGTGACGTAACAGAGTCATTATGTATAATGCACGCATTGTTTGTGTTTGTGCGTGCGTGCGTGTGTGTGTGTGTGTGTGTGTGTGCTATTTCTCTCTCATTCTTTCAAACAGAGTCAGTAATTCACTCATTGCAGGGTTAGATGCTACCCATTATTGCAGGCTCCATCACCTCACAAGTAATGTGCATAAAAAGCAGCAAATGAGTTACCGCTGACAAGAGGTGACGATGACTCTTAGGCCTAGTAAACCATACAGGTACGTGTACACCAAAAACCTTGTAGCGGTGAACATTTCTCTTTTTTGGGGGGGGGGGGGGGAGGCGTGAACTTTGTGTAAAATCATGTACATCTTGTATGGTGGTGTATTTGTGCTTGCGTGTGTGTGCGTCTGCGTGTGTAAATGAATGTAAAATAGAGATTATGTAATAAGTTTGCTGAGTGGATCCTTGCAAATAGAATGGCATTGGGCACGCCTGCAGTGCATAGACTTTAGGGACAATGCTTCTTTTTTATTTGTCAAATTTTGGCCTTGTGACGAGAAACTCGGTTGACATCCTTCAAAATGGCGGATGCGGATGCTGCATATTTTAGCAGTCTCTTACGAAACTTAACCGGTCCTTCTATAGATGGCGGCTTTACTATCACGCGACTCGACAATTAAAGTAAAAGGTTTAAATAAAATTATGCATCAAGATCGAAACATTTATGATGTTACTAATAATATAGATACAGTATAGTTCAACAATATTCAAAGAGACTTTTTTTTTTCATCATGAAAATACTACCGAATGAACAAACTTCGAGCAGGCAACTTGTTTATCCCACATTCCTGGAGTAAGTACGCCGAAGGTCTAAAATGCACCAGAGCTGCACAACTGAAGTGCAAGTACTGTCTAAATTCTATTGATATTACGGGACTCAACGATAGAGATCTATATCTTATAAGACTAGTGGGCCTACTTTTACACTATAAGCGTCCCATAAAGTGTACAATATCAATTGATACTCATACTAATCGTGAATTATCAAACTTGTCACAGGGTTCGTTGTTTTAAGGGTATAAGATACAATCATTTTACAGTAGAGACCTTTAAAACAGTTTATGTAGATCCTGTCGGTGTAATTAAATGCTGATATTATCGAGAAACAATAACGCTGTAATCTGTAAGTATGCGCTGGTAGTCTATATGCACCGATGATGTTTTCACCGAATTATTCAACACGTGACGTGAAGTCCAGAAATAGCACGATTGCCTTCCCGCACCACCCATTATACGGTCATGAATACCCCCAGCGTGGCAACGGCTGGTACAAATAATGTATCTGTAAATCATCGAGGGTAAACACCACTCGAAACACGGAGCCAAGTTTTCATTGTCAGGATTCTCGGGCCCATTGATACGGCTAGAATTTAATATTAGCCTGTTTAGTAAACTAAATCTTTCTCCGAAATTCAAGCGGCCTTCTGACGTCGGGAAGGGGAAATTACAACTATCCGATATAAGTGTCTCTAGAATAAACGGAATAATGAGAAACCAATATGAGAAATATGATGTCACATTCATATTGTGTGTAGCATGAGAGGGTAGAGGTGAAGAGAGGGACAGAAAGAGAGGGGGAAGAAAGAGAGAGAGAGAGAGAGAGAGAGAGAGGGTCGAGAGATAGAGACACACAGACAGACAGATGATAAGTTGGAGTGGAGGAGAAAAAAAAGATCAGATTGATGATACAGAAATGGAGTCAAATTTCTATCTAATATAAACTGAAGTCTGATTACCACTGATTACCGTATAAATAATATCGATGAACAGTAACATAGAAGTGTAACATTCATGCTAGGATATAGATATTTTCAGATCTAATATAAACTGAAGTCTGATTACCACTGATTACCGTATAAATAATATCGATGAACAGTAACATAGAAGTGTAACATTCATGCTAGGATATAGATATTTTCAGATCTAATATAAACTGAAGTCTGATTACCACTGATTACCGTATAAATAATATCGATGAACAGTAACATAGAAGTGTAACATTCATGCTAGGATATAGATATTTTCAGATCTAATATAAACTGAAGTCTGATTACCACTGATTACCGTATAAATAACATCGATGAACAGTAACATAGAATTGTAACATTCATGCTAGGATATAGATATTTTCAGATCTAATATAAACTGAAGTCTGATTACCACTGATTACCGTATAAATAGTATCGATGAACAGTAACATAGAAGTGTAACATTCATGCTAGAATATAGATATTTTCAGATCGACGACAACTGTAAGTGTAAAAAGCGTGGTAGTGATTTACTCCAGCAGCATTCATTAAGGTTCTTTTTGCTGCATCATCTCATGTATGTGTGGGCGTGTGCAAGCATACGTGCCAATGAGTGTGCGTGTCTCGCAGGTTTTGTGGCATGTGTGGAGATAAACTGTTCAGAACTAGCGTGGAGTAGAGGAGCACAATGACATTTGTAAAGACATCAAGATCTATGAGAAAGAAAACACAGGGCATGACAAGTGCATCTGTAGTGTCTATTAGTCTCATTAGATGGCATATTTTGTTCATTTGGTTCATTCTCAATCTGAAAAACTGTACTAGCTGTTGGATGTGCTGTTACACTAGCTTTTTTTTTTTTTTTTTTTTTTTGCGATGAATGCATGAAGCCGGATGTTTACGTGCATGAGTTGTGACTCTCACACACGGGACCTCCATTTTATGTCCTGTCAGTGTTTTGCCTCTTACTGGAGGAGACGGTGTATCTTTACGCACAATGTTGCTCAGCTAGACTCGGGAATCGAACCCGGCACGTATGGTTGAGAGGCAGGCGCGGTAATACCAACTGAATCAAATCACCGACCCAATGCTTCTAATGATAACAAAATAGTGTTTAATATTTTGCATTTCCGATGTGATGCTTATCAGTGCGTTTTGCAAACTGTCATGGCAAAGTGAGCAAATAAATCGTAAGACCATCTTAAGGTTCTTAATTTTCTTGAAAGCTTAAATATGAATTTATGTTCCCTCCGCCTTGGGAAGTTGTACGTGGATAATTATGAAGAAAATATCAAGATACGATTCACTCCGAAATCAGACACTTAAATGCGATCTACTGGAAGTTCGTCCATTTTGTGTACAGGACACTGATGCATGGTAGCAAGAAAAGAAGCAATAAACACGACTCAGTGGACCAAAGGTGTAAAATTTATGCATCCAAACATGATATAATCTTTATCAGGACAACAGGACAAAGGAATACATACCAAGGATCTGGAGGCACTATCGACCCCCTCCCGCCTACCCCACCCCCGCGACCCTTCTTCATGTTGTTTTAAAATAGAGAAGCCTTTGAAATTGGCGTAACGACTGACAATGCTTTCGATACCATCTAATCTTGCGATCACCTGAATACTGTAAACAGCTTACTCCGGTAACCAATACGGAAGCCATAAAGTGCTATTTGATAAGAGAAAAAAAAATAAGAAGAAAAACAGTTACAGGTGAAGACAAAGTGATGGAGACAGAAGAATGGGAGAAGTAAAAGAAAGGGAAGAAGGCCTGGACAGACCAAGTCCTGGAAAACATGAGCGAATGAAAGGAAAAAAAAAAAACTTTTTTGAAAGCCATATGTTCGCAGACAACCGAATGTTAATCCCGTGAACGAGTTTCTTGACTTAAACGATCTTGAAGGAAAATTAGGCCCACCTTGTAATCGTCAGGAGTCATCATAGTCTTTCAACAACAAAAAAAGTCTCCCCTCGACCTTTCTGAAACTTAAACATGTGTGTACATACATGTACGCAATTCGACTGAACCTGTGATACTTTCATTTCTTCAATTGTTTGACGTTTCCATTTGAATAAAGAAAATTGGCAATAATAGCCATAAACATAGCTGGGACGAAAGATCGCCTGAATAGTGGACACTTTTTAATGGAAGATAATTGCGTGTTTGCGTGGAGCAGACAATAAGAGTGAATGATAAACGTAATGACATAAAGGTTTTCGAATACAATCCCTATATTCACAGGCGTTCATGTTAATAGAGTGTAATGTCTTTTTCCCACATGAGGCAACAGGTACATCTTTATCAAATACAATAGAATTCGCTACGATCGTGATTAAAGCTATCTGTACCAGTTCATATTTTTGTATGCGCGCTTTAAGCAGTATAGTCAGTATTCACCTCCAAAATGTGTGCCACGTTGACAAGGGATGGGCGGGACGCGACAGTTGAAGGTGTGAATAATACATCTAAAAATCAGTGTTCTCTTTCAGCATCTCTCTCTCTCTCTCTCTCTCTCTCTTCCGTCTCTCTTTTGAAAGTCGTTGGACGCTCATAATCCATTACAATCTCTTCTTTTCATCACGCCCTGTATAATATATATGTATGTATTCATATGTGTATTCGCAAATGTCATCCTTGTGTATTAAATTACAGGCATATTACATTCACAGATAGATGACAAGATAGTTACAGAAATAAAGAGAAATGAAATGAAGGTCTTTGTGTCTTTGTGAGTGTACCCAGATAAGTTCCGGAGCTAATTTTGAAAAAAAAAATGATGTGGCTACAGAAGATATGATTATATGCCCTGTCGTTTTATTTTCTTTATTCAAAACTTGACAGATACTGCTGAGCATCTTTGCCATATCAACGATGATGCTGAATGTAATAATGGAAATTTAAGGCACAGGTTGAGAATGTAAGCAGTCTACCCATTTTTTTTTTTCGGCAAGAGAAAAAAAAATGAAGTGATATGTACAAGTGAAATGATTGAATTTAGGTGGATTTAGAGTTATAGGGTTAGAGTTTAGGGTTGGGGTTAGGTTTAGGGCAACGTTGATCTTCGTGTCCTCCTTTGAGGTAAAGCGGACGCCGGAGTCCTAGGTTAGTTGTGGGGGGGGGGGGGTTCATAAGGAACTTTTTCCTTATTTTTTTTTCTTGTAATTCGTTTAAATGAAACTCTGAAAAACCTCGTCATCTCATTCGAACCTGGATATTCTACGTCTGAACCTTTCTTTTCTTTCCAGCTCTACACACACACACACACACACACACACACACACACGCATGCATATGTATACATACACATACATACAGATACTTATAGACAGGTGGAAATGGAGATGGAAAAAAATCAAGAGATAAATACATACATACACACAATAAAACTTAATGAGCCAAAGTATTAATCTCTTTAACAATTCATGAAGTTTGCTAACATTTCTGTTCTACACAATCTTTGTGCATTCTTCCCCTTTCCCCCTTTTCTTAAGCTGATTTTGCGCCCTTATGCCCTGAACATGAATCCTAAATCACATAAGAAGTCGATCAACATATTTCATAGTCGCTCATAAGTAACACGGTGTGTTCTGTGCCGAACGCCATGACATGAATTTTCTTCAGTCCTGCCAAATAAGAACATCCTTGGTCCTATCGTGACAAGAAACTCACCTGTGTGAAAAAGTCAAATCACCGCCAAGCCTCGGCTCCGTTTGAACGTCGAGAGATCGTACGTGGCGCGAGGATTGTTTTATCCCCAAGAGAACTGAAGTCGAGATGTCGTTACGGCTGACAAGCAATAACGAGTTATGTTAGTCGAGGGACTACGAGATACCATACACCAGGCACGTGAACTAACAGCAATACCATCGATGAGGAGTGAGCCTTTCAAACCGGCATGCGATACAATGGGCGAACCTTGTACTTATCTTTTGTTGCGAGGAGGGGGCAAAATAGATGAAACTGATTGTTGTTCGCAGACATGCAGGTTACCTGTGCTACGGGGAGACTGAATGCTAATGCATGTTTTTTAGCGTCGCCGTTTCTATGGGCAGTGGTGCGTCAGACCCGGGGCTTCACTACATGCTCGTATTTGCGAACACTTCGTATCATTCTGGAGAGCGTTCATTTCATTGGCGGGCCGGTCGTAATGGAAGCAGGATTACGCCATTCTCCCTCACAAAAAGGCTAAAACAAACAAAAAGAAAGTCTCTCGCAGTTTGCTGAACGAGAGTGGGTTTGGTAAGAATACCCCATCAATGGAATGAAAAGGACAGTGTGTACAATGCATGATTATCGCATGAGCGTGTGTATGTGAGTGTGTTCCGTATGCAGTGTGTACGTGTATGTGTCTATGAGCTAGCCGTGTGTCAATGTACAAGTGAAAAGTCGGAGGTTCCCCTGTCAATAGATAATAACATATTTCTCATGGCTTATTTAAAAACGGCTTCCCGTTGAGTCCATAATTTGAAAATCCATGTGATAACTTTTATACCACCGACCTACATCTTACATAATCATCTTGGGCTAAACATTCTCCTTGTTGTTGTTTTCTTCTTCCTCGTCACTACATGTCTCTTAGCATTTTTTGCTCATGTTCTTGTGTTGCTAATTTTCTTCATCTTCACGTAGGCCTCCTCCAGTCATAGCTTGTGACTCTTTGCTGTTGTTGTTTTTTCAATTCAAATGAATTTATTCGGAATTTTCTGCATTGAATATATATTACAAATGAAATGCAGTCATTTCTTTTTATCTTTAAGACAATAAAACATACAGCGTGTACATCCGAACATAAAACTGAGATATACGTGTACAGATTAAAGAAAAAAAAAATGAGAAAACACGTCAATTGGGAACCACTCGGGATAAAGTGAATCAAATGATCTGACTGAATTATGGCGCATGTTTTGGGAGTGTGAATGCAGAAGTCTGTCGTAAAATAAGCATATAGCTTGAAGATACGACAGCCTTGTTTCATGCGTTATTGTTCTCCTATCGGTCTTCTTCGACTTTCATGTAATGCCCCTGTCACACTTTGTCGGATGAGGCAAACGCATGGGAAACGAAGATTGATTTATTGGGATCCGTTGATATCCGTTAAAGTGCGTTTCATGCCATTTTTATCCTTTGGATAGACGTTTATCTTCCAGTGATTTCCGTCAGAGTGGCAAAAAAAAAATGTGCATGCACAAATTGTGCATGCACAAAGTTTTTCCTCGCCAAAAAAAAAAACTTTGTGCATGCACAAAGTTTTTCCTCGCCAAAAACGGATAGCGCGATCCGACCCTTTGTCCTATAGTTGCACGTTTTCTCCTGTATCTTTACTGTACTTTGGCGTTTTCCACGCGTTTCGATCCGCTAGGCCTCATGTAAAGTCCGTTGCTGCAAGAGATGGGACGATAGAACGACTATGTAAAGCACATTGAACGCATACCCACGGCATAGCCACATGACAATTACCGGGCAAAAAGCATGAAGTTACGGATGACAAACGGACAGGACGGTCATAAGTGATGATTACAGCATATCTACAGGATATCTACAGCACATCCACAGTATATGAACAGGAAATGAAGCTGATGTTTAACGAATATATACCAGCCTTGCTACATTTGACTCCTGCAAGGACATAAAGAAAGTCGTAGGACCTCGCCCTTTTCATTCAATGCCTCTCTGTCTCAATGAACTGCCACCGGCTCCAAGCTATACTTCGATACAGGGCAGCCTTACAGGCAGATCCGAAACTTGGCCCTCCAAAAGTATATTGCCGCCTGGAGGAGGCAACGCAAGCAACAGAGAAGGGAGATGCGGTCCAAGAAGTGGCAAATTGGTCCTAAGAGACGCAGGCATTTTGGTTTATGTGAACAATATGCTTTGTCAAAGACACAAAGGCGAAACAAATTCGAACTAGTTTGCTAGTAAGTCTCCCCGAATTTACCATGCAAATGTTGGGTTTCAGGTGAAAAGGTGAGAGGCACATCAAAAAGAAAGCCAAATGCATCACATGTTTCAAGGTCGGAATGACCATCATCTTCTGGGGAGGGGGAACTTCTCACCCCTCTGTGACAGGACAACAAGTCTTTCGGAAAAGCAAGATTTCAGTCAGTTTACTATCATGGCTTTTGTAAGATTGTTGGAAATAATGAGGAACAGCAGAGATCTGAACAAATTTAGGGAAGCATCATTATCACTTATAATACACTAGTTGTAGGTTTTACCATCAAAAAGGCCAGCCTTGATCAGCTTCGCTATCATGGGGCAGTACATTTGATATGACTGGGCATTGGCTGAAATAAACTGTTGGGCATACACAGGTTAAAAGTTGTGAGTGAACTTTGAGTTGAAAATGAGACAATGAGTAGAAACCATCAAAATTAAAACCCATGACGTCAGGGTTCGAATAGCATTAGGAAATCTAAATGAGCCATATTAGTGTCATGTGACTGTGATGCATTTGATTTGATGTATCACAGAAACTGTTTGAGAGAAAATAGAGACTGCTTCAAACCTGGAGTCAATGTCCAAACTTGAAAAATGTTTTGCTGACATTGATATTCTGAATGCAGTCAATTAATGTAATATGACTTCAGGATCTTCCAATACAATGGATGAGTTCAATGAAGAATAATAAAATGTGCATTTACTTGAGAATATCAACGTTCATAAATAAAGAACATCTGAAAAATAATAAATCAGAAACAAAAAATAGAGAAGGTTAAATCTGCGAAGTAACATCGGGCATGAATGAAAACGATTTTGTGTAAAGTGAGAAACTTTTAGGTAAATCTGCATTTAAGTGATATTTAGGACAAAAATGAAGAAAGTAGTGTTAAAGGTCTAGCAAAAGTAGCCAGCCATATTGAGGACGAGGCTAAGTCCTGGCCTTCGATCCCTTTAGCATATGGATGGGAGCTGATATGAGATGGATGTGAAGTGTACAGGTAGAACTGGCCGAGTGCTGGACGCTCCAAGATGATGCAATAAATTTATAGCCGTCACGTCAATGGATCTCTGACGCTCGATGTACGTCTCATGCGTCACCTATTTGTTCCTCGTGCGTTTGGGCAAGCAGTTCATATTCGTTTCTCATGCGTTTGCGCACGTTCCACTGTCCTGCACACTATCGCCCCAGGTGTATTGTTTTTGTTTTTGTTTTTTCGTTTTGTTCGGGCACTAAACCGTGAATGTAAGCTCCTCTAAAACGGAAACTTTGCACCTTGTCCACCGGACTGACGATTTGAATAACGGATGAGCCCATTTCTTGTACGATGGGCATATCCGGCAAAGTGTGAGAGGGGCTTTGCATTTTTTCTTTGTAGAGATTTTAAAGTGCCATGCAACGTAAATTCTGTCTTTCGTTCCTGATTCATGTCACCTGCACAGTTTGGTTGTCTGCCTGTCCGTTTGTCCGCCTGTACGTGTCAGTCCGTGTATTCGCCTTTCGTATAAGTTCTCCTGTAAATTCAATTAGAACTATAACATTAAACGTAAAATACAACGGTCTGAGTGAGTAAAGTAAGTAAACCTTCTTCTTCTTCTGTTTTTCTTTATTTTTTCCCCGGCTCCTTTTATTTGTTACCCTCGTTGCACTTGCGGGGAAAATAAGATGATAACTTGGTTGCTTGATTGGCTGCTAGACGTAGCTGTAACTGTATTTTGTGTTGTCGTTGCGAAGCTGGTATCTATTTAACCCTAAAGGGGCCGAGCTTTTTTGGCTATGCTCAGGCCGGGGGGGGGGGGGGATGGATTCCGCCCCCCCCCCCCCCCCGAGATCTCGGCCATCGGTGGCGCGATCGCGATGAAATTTTGCATGCGTGAGACCTGCGTCATAATCTACAAGATTGTGTCATAAGATTTTTTGAAACAATCAATTTCTAATTTTAATTAATTAATTATGCAAATTAAGCTCAAGATCATATTTTAGCCTAATTAAAAGCATTGAGAGTCTAATTTTTGGTCTGTAAATCTGTTGCAGCATATTCAACGATTGTACATCACAAAAACTTCCAAAATTCATTTCAATTCTTATGTATTTTATTGTTTTCAGAATTTCTTATGTATTTCTCTGTTTTTCAACTTTTGTTTTTTCTTTGTTTTTTCATTGGAAATTGTCACTGACCACTTTTCTACCATAATTAGCACAAAACTAATCAATGAAAGTGATAAATTGTAAAAATAATCAGGTTTTTATGACTTTCACGACAGAGCACTGTTTTCCATAGGAAATGTACACAAAATCACAAAATTGTGCCCGTTTTGGGGCGACATTCCGTTACAAAAATGGGCGTGGCTTCGCAAAAGTACGCGCGGACGTCGCAAATTTGGTCTCAAAAGTTGCGCGAGACTTGAACAAACAAAGTCAAGAAGCCTCGCGACGAGGCCTTCTCGCGTAACCGAATTATAGCGCGAAACGTCGAGGGGGGGGGGCGGATTCCGCCCCCCCCCCCCCGGCCCTTTTAGGGTTAAAAGAATACAATTGGGTATATTGAATTTTGAATAGTGATGAAATATGAAAGAGCGAAACACAGAAAAGACTAAGATTTTTTTAAAGTAAATCTTAACTCTATCAACATTTTAGCGATTGCGTTTTGAAATTTCCATAAAGAAGAAAGCAGGATTTCTTTCATCACCCCGTACAAGACAAGTGATGGCTTGGTGTTTGGTATCATCATTCAGGGCGCCCTCAGTGTCCATATACAGTAGTATGACCATCGCTCAGTTGTTCAGATTCATGTTTCTCCACCTCCTCCTCCTCCTCCTCATTATTACAATTATCATAATTAATCTACGATTATTCTTAGTAGTAATACTATTCATATGACTTTGCTTTCGGAGGGGGCTTGGAAGAGGAAGAATGTGGTCTACTCTCTAGCAGTGGCTGTCGATATTATATGAAAGTTTTGTAATTGACCATGAATACAGATTGCATTGGTACGATTTGCCGATACGGCATTGGTATTTGCCGATACGGTGATCTAAGGAGCACTTTTCTCACTTATTTTTGTCCGTAATTATATCGATGATGATGATAAAGGTTGGTAACAAATTGCGGGGTATATGGTCTACAAAATATAGTAAAGATTTGTTGACAAAACATTCACAACTTGTAGCAAGAAATAAGCAGAAAATAAAATATCCGAGCTCAATAATAAAAACACACTTTAATTATCCGTGTATTTTCTATCATATATTATCATTGAACAGGGAAACATATTAGCCGAACAGGAGAAAGAATAATTGGTTATTATTATATTTATTCATTTCCGAGAAGTGTGAGACGCTTGGACGCGTATAAAGCTAAAAGTTAAGAGAGAGAGAGAGAGAGAGAGAGAGAGAAAGGTGACTTATAGGCATAAATGATGTGCAAAGTGTGTCAGATGAAGTTTCATCAGTATTTACACAACTGTCGAACATTTCCTTGTCAAATTCACACTCAAACAGTCCGTGCTAGGATGAAATAGAACAGGGCCATGTTTTATCAAAAGATATAATCGATGTTAAGTTTCCTAAACACACAGGTTGCCATAGACTTATGATAGAAATCAACTTTATAATCAATTTTAACTCTTCGTAAAACAAGGCACGGGAATATTTTCATACATATGTATGTATATATATATATATATATATATATATATATATATATATATATGTATATATATATATATATAAGAAGAAAGAGTCTCAAGTACGCCATGGATCCAACGATTACAATTTTTTTTTTGTAATCGTTGGATCCATGGCGTACTTGAGACTCTTTCTTCTTATACTTACAACATTCGAAGTCCAACACGTGGAAAATTCCAATATATATATATATATATATATATATATATATATATATAGATTTATGCTTAGAGAGAGATAGAAAAAGAGAGGGGGAGCTTTTCTGAAACAGATTTTCTCCTGCCAATTCGAATAAGCGATATCGATAAACGTCACAAATTTAACAGATTTGTGTATTTTTTTTTCAGGAAGGACGGAGAAGTGAATAACATTAATCATCACAGTAAAAATACAAGTTTGTCTTTTGTCGTAGTTTGTTTTTACCCTTGCTTCATTACCATATTACACGAGCTGGGTGATATTTTAGCTCTCTTCACATAGTAATACCCACGATAATGTCAAGATAGGTCTAAAGTTTCGATACACGATACATTGTACGAAGAAACGCTTTCTACAAAAATAAGTTTGTTTACGAGAAGTGTTTTTTTTTTAAATAAATAATATCATAAGTGACCAATTATGCTCAATAACAGCAGTCATACTCATGCAGTGACGACAAGATTTGCTTGGGCTATCTGTATACGCTTGTCTTATAATAGCCAATATAACACTTTCTGACTGCAATGATTTATAACATTATATGACATCTTTATTTTGCAACTGTGAATATTCTGACCGTCAATGATGGTGGTGAAAAAGATAATTCTAGAAGTGTCTGAATCAACCTCATCGGTGTTAAGGCAGTCCATGTTCTTCTACCTGTGCAGAAAGACTTGGTGAAGTAATAATGGAACACTTACAACAAACACCGTACAACTAATAAATAAAATCTGTAATCTTGCTGAGTACCCGATGCACACAGCATGGTCATGTGTGCTACAAGCCTTTATGGACTCTTCGCGATGATACCATGATCGACTGATGATAATCATTCATTTGGTCGTCACCAAAATATATCTGTCACTTCTTTTTCTTACGCATACGATCATTGTCTGTTGTCGACGTGTTGAACAAATGTTTATGTTGCATCATAGCATAATATTATGTACAATATGTACGATATATATTATTGTAATCCTATGACTTTATATTCCTGATTCTTCCATTATGACAGGTTGTCATTATTTGGTATTTTCCCCTTTATTATCTGTTTACTTCTTTTTGAAGATATACGTAGCTTTAAAAGAAAGAAAAGCACAATCATGATCAGTGAGAAATGCCATCCCCCAAAAAAGATGTAAGAATTTGTTGCTGTGCGTTTTGTCTAAACGGATTGGTTTTTGGTTTCGTCACCATCTTCATCGACGACGAGCGACGGGTTGTCGTGACCGGAAGTAGCGGAAATGACGTCAGTCTTTGGTGCCTCGGACACCGAGCAGTCAATGCTCTTTGGCATCGACTGATTAGACATATCTAGGCGTTCACCAGTCAGCCGGGTTCCCGTCGAATTATCCTTGTCGCTCCGCGCCGACTTCTTGTTCTTTCCCTTCGACGCGGTGGCCGAGCAGAAGAGCGCGCGAAAATCTCGGCGAAATCGCGGGTTGACGATGGAATAGATGACAGGGTTCATGCAACTATTGGCATAGGGAACCAGGAGTCCTAGCAGAGGATTACAAGAAAGTTGTTCGGTGTGTCATGAAGATATTCAAGATAGAATTGTCTTAACTACATTGTTTCATATTGCGTGACTTAATTCAAGAACAAACAAACAAATTCATAAAACTATGATATCTCGATCACTTAGTTGGATAACGGTGTTCATGGGGATAAAAAGAACAGAACTCATACTTATAAAATTTGTGGACATGACTCTGCCACGATCAATATTTTACCTGCAGTTAAACTCACAGTGCAACCAAAACGCTCAACAACTTAATTCATCTTCTAACATGAATGTTTATGTGCAAAATTTAGTAGGTAGATTAGGCATCTAGAAGATATTTGTGTTTCTTAAGAGTTTAATGAACATTTTGCATTTGTATAACTTTATGTTTATGAAATATAAAAGGGCTGCAACTATACCAAAATGGAATTTGTTCCGATTAAATTAACGAAGATAGTTTGTTGTTTAGTTTGTATTTCGTTACATAAGGACTTTTCATATCGGAATTTCACTATCATGATTGTATCCGACAATGCACTGTCGCCTAATCTGAACTTACCTAAATTTTTAATGGTGGGATTGACAGCAGCCGGTGAGTAGGTTTGGACGAGTGTGTAGGTGGCGAGGAGAACATAGCAACCGGCGTAGAGGGCGAACGCAGCAAGTAGCGTGCGAGCCGTCTTCCAGTGAGATCGCAGCCGATTGGCATCCTTGTTGGATATCTAAGAATGAACCGAGTCATACAATTAAGATTACATTGGTAGTTAAAAAAATGAATAAACACGTATCTTTATTGAGTACATGTAAATAAGCAATCAATGAACTCACATTGCCCTCTCCTTTTGAGTCCCGCGGCTTAATGACCAATTTCAATACTTCATCTGTATACTTCACTTATTGCCCTTTAAAGAAGGAAGATCTTTTATAATATATCCCGCTGGTGCGTTGGTACTGAATTAGATTGTGTGAATAACTTTTCGGTCAAGTTTACTCATCGTTTCATAATTTCAAAATGGTACATCGAATACATCAAAATGGACAAGTGTATGCTAAAGACAATGGCCATCAACTTGTAATTTTGATACGGCGACCAACCTCCAACACGTGGCTCACATTTACTTAAACCTGTGTTATGTGATACTTCACAGACCTTGTCCCATCAACAACCAACCTTTGCAAATTTCTGGTTGTTTCGGCGCACGTAGACGACGATAATGACGTAAATGATGGCGGTGATGATGATGGGAACGTAGAAGAGGACGGTACTGACGTAAATGATCTTGAAGTCGAGATACCAATCAGGAAAATCCAAGATGACACGACAGGCGAACGGAGTCTTTCCGCGAAAGTTCACATCAAACGATGACACGCTGTACTTCGTCTATGGAAGGTCAAAAGGGTTGGTGTTCGTTATTCCGAAACACACAAAATCAATGTGCCTAGAGTTTCGTTAATCCGAAAAAGAAATAAGGTTCGTTATTCTGAAGGGTTGTTAGTCCGAAAATGAAATAAGGTTCGTTATTCTGAAGGTTTGTTAATCCGAATACGAAACAAGGTTCTTTATTTTGAAGGTTCGTTGATCTGGATATGAAATGAGGTTCGCTATTTTGAAGGTTCGTTGATCCGAATATGATCCGAATATGACTCTTAACAAAGAGTCTTTATTGAGTGCATATTTTGCAGACACTGAATAGTCGTAATGTCTTATGTAATACTGTGGTATGTTATTGTCCAATCAAACATTTTGTCAACACGTTGCAGATTCCATTTATGGTCTTGCCATCAGGCTCTCTGAATTCATCATTAGCAATTCCACATTCTACTTCGTTTCCCTCTCTTCCTCTTTCCCTCTACCAGTCTCTAACTTTCTATGCAGAGCTTGACGGCAGGCACCAAATGACTTAAAGGGTGGGATTTCACGGAGCACGCGAACGATTTGCGAAGGACGCGAATGGCAAAATCCAGCATTCGTATTTTAGTCTGCAAAAGATCGCCAAACGAACGTGAGGGGTCGGAAGCGTCGTCAATTGTTCGCGAATGTCGTTTTTACTTCGGCGAGAATTTCAAAAAAGTCTGACATTTTTTGCGAATCTTTTCCGCACACTTGGTCGTGATTTGCTCGTGAATTGTTCTCGAAAGTGTCTTTAAAGCCTCGTCATATGCGCAAGACCTTCGCAAGACACGCGCGATGTTCGCAAAATGTTCGTGAAACCCCAAACAGACTCCGAAACTTTGGAGAATGTCTCGCGTGTGTTACGCGAAATCTGCGAAGTTTTTCCGATCATTTTACGACGTAATCGCAAACTGTTCGCGTACCTTTTGAGACATTCTCGCGAACGTTTAGCGCACGTTTGGGGGATGTATGACCTATACGTTTTCTACAAATAAAAATCGTAGCATACATCTAAACATCAAACAATTATTAACAATTATAGTAACAAAAGAAATTAAAGACTAGCAAAGAGAAATAAATGTTTGATATACAAGAAAAAAATCGCAGAATACACATAAAATTAATCTAAAGTATGTAAAATTTCATTTGAACTATAGAGATTATGTGTTGGAGGAACTGCAAAAAAAAAAAAAAGATCAAATGCTTTACGAGTGGAGATATGTCCTAGCAAAAAAAAAAAAATGTAGGCAAGCACACGATAGAGAAACGAGAGAAAAAGAAAGGAGAAATAGAGGAAAGAAAAAAATTCAACTCAAGATAGCTTCCACCTCTCCTTGGGTACATTTTCTCCCATGATTATTGAAAATTTTTCGTTGTTCGCATTTCCGTCGCGTGTTCTTCGTGTACGTAACATGCTGTACTCTAGCAATGATACACACGACATTCGCACATACGTCGTGGAAACTTCGCACAAATTGCACAAGAATAGTTTTCAGCTTCATTGTCGGAAAACATTCGGAGAAAAACTTTTCCGAATGTTGGATTTTGTCATTCGCGTCCTTCGCAAGTCGTTCGCGTGCTCCGTGAAATCCCACCCTTAATAGCTGTACATGTTACTTTTTGTGTCTTACTGATCATATCCTAGTGATAGTTTTAATGCAGCAATAGTTTATAGTACTAGTATATATACCAAAGTAGGCTTTATAATAATGATGGCTCGGTCACAGTAAGTTCATATTAAAGTATAGTTTGTTTGTTTTTCTTCTTCTTCTTTTTCTTCTTCTTATTTTTTTTTTCTTCACATAAAATTTGGCAACCTTACATCATCATTCTGGTCTTATCTTCTATCCGTTCTCCGTTTCTTTTTCACAAACACTGATTAATCGGGGCTTACAGCCAAACAAGCTAGCTTTCATGTTGGTCCCGTCATACTTCTCTTTCATCAACCCCGGCCATTTCGATTTCGATTTTGACCAGTTATCATTACATGTAATTACTGTGTTATCACCATGTATATTGTTTGTTTTCTGCACATTGTTCACAAGGTAAAAGATCTTGTCTGGTTTCTGTTGTAATGTTCATAAATGAGAAGTATGAAAATAAAATGAATTGAATTGAATTGAATTGAAATAAGGTTCGCTATTCTGAAGGTTCGTTATTGTAAAGGTTCGTTAATCCAAAAATGAAATAAGGCTCGTTATTCTGAAGGCTCGTTAATCACAATATGAAATAAGGTTCGTTTTTCTGAAGGTTCGCTATTCTGAAGGTTCGTTTATCTGATTATGAAATAAGGTTCGTTATTCTGAGGGTTTGTTAATTCGAAGATGAAATGTGGTTCGTTATTCCGAAGGTTCGTTCATCTAAAGTTGTAAAGACGGTGCGTACTGATGAAACTTCGGAATTATGAACCTTATTTCATTTTCGGATATACGAATAAACCTTTGGAATGTTGAACCTAATTTCATCTTCCGAACATCTGGAATAACAAAATGTAACCGTTTAAAAGTGACACACGCAAAATATGAATCAAACAAAGTAACTCATTAGAATCTATTCATTTAGTTCCTGTAATAGAACATCGTCAGGAAAACAGTAAATTGGCTGTCTTTTAATTTGGGTCTGCCTGGATTTAAACCCCTTACATTCTACGCTATCGGGTCACAATCTCTATCAGTCATGTTTATATCAGTCGTATATCAACTCATACGTGCAATAAATGCGATACACTATCCTACGCAATTATGTTTCATGGTGATTTTTCTATACTTATACTCACCCCTACAATGTAATATGACACTCCTTGAACATAAATGAGCAACAGCAATTGTACACATCCCCTAAAGTTTACACTTCCGTGATACAGAACGATGAAAACCCATTATGTCATCATGAGTATTTTGTTTTCTGGAAAGACGCAAAAATAATTTGAAGTAAAAGGGTTCTGTCGAAGCAACATTCCTGTTTGTCGCAGAGCTTTCGAATGACGAAATTGTATACCCCCAAAAAAAGTTACGTTTTAGATTTCCGGCTGCCTACATTGAAAACAAACGTCAGCACAACTTTCAATTTTCTTTTTACGAAACAGCTTTGAGTTCTCTGTAAAAGTTATATCTCGTAGAGTCAAACAGCATTATTTTCTTTGTCACAAACACTGCCACTTTTATCCATGATATTCATGAAAAACCCAGATGTCATCGCGGCATTTTGTAAAACAACATTCGGGTATGTTCCGAATGTTTGCGCCACACATCTTAGAGTAATCATGGATAGACACTGGGTAGGGTTTTTGCTTTCAGATAAGAACCGAACCAAATGCATTCAGATAACATGAGACGCATGAAAACTAATCGTGGTGCTTACCGCAAAGTTTGGAACCACAGGGATGGCAGTGATCAAAGCGAGGATCCAGAGAATGACGATTTTGACCTTCGTCTTTTCAGGAGAGCAGTGAACTTTGAACTTGAGAGGGAAGCAGACAGCCAGATATCTGCATTTTAAGTGTCACAAATGTACACACAAGTAGTTATGTACATGTATCAAGGCTGTATGCATGGTTGTTTAATGTGTATGTACACAGGGTGACCAGATTAATGGAGAACATTCTATATGATATAGATATAGTACATACAGGCTGACCAGATCAGTGGAGAATTTTCTACATGGTATACAATGTAGCTACAGTACATGTATGCATGTGACAGGAAATACATTATAGCTCACTCAATCTAGAATGATTTAACCCATTCCAGAAAATTCTAGGAAGTGCTGGCTGAGTGAGGCACTGCCCTTGTAACCCAATGTGATTGGTAGTTAATTTTGGCAATGATGTTATGCACATATTAGGCAGTGAGTCATCCAGGATTCCTGGAATTTGGACTTGCTAGTATGTTCAGGTATGTGGCCCCAGGTTGGAGAAAATGAGAGAATGTACTAGAAAGGGGTGAATGGATAGTATATAAGCCGGAGAAATTCTGAGGTAGGCAGAGTACCTAACACCTCTGCTCTGAGAGTTACGTCACTTCTGGCTCTGAAGCGACTTGTTATAATCAGTCCTGTGTTACCTGCTGACCTGCTATACAAACTGTGTTTATGGAGATAAGGCTTGGGAGACATTTTGCCTGCAGAGAATTAATTTGCCTACGTTGGAGACAGAATCCATATTTTAATGTCAACGGACATTGTTACGGCAAAGCTGTGACGGGCGGATTCCTCGCTGGACATTGTGAAGTGAATCATCATTCAACGCATCAACTGGACGTGGTCGTCATAACGTCTGGATTTTACACGTTTCGCTGTGAACATTATACCGTGGGCATCTATCGTGGATTTTACCCCGGATTTATACTGTGGATTAATGCAACCTGTGCCTTTGGAGTTACGTCGGAGGAATCATTCATCGGTGCGTCAAGGATCATTCATCGGTGCATCGAACATCGTATCTGAACATTTTCAAAGGACTACTTGATAACATAATATGTAAGTGATTCTATAACCGATTTGTAATTGTTTCTATTGATCATTATTGTACTGATGTGAAAACCGATTACGAGTATGTACCCACAATATCACTGTTAATAAACCGCCTGAACATTAGTTGATGGTTTCTTTTGTGCGATCATTCTCAGAGTGATTGTGGTCGTAACATAAGAAAAAAAAAAGACGAAAAGCAAATAATCATGTCACTTATACATTCGCCCTTGGAAAATCACGCTCGTCTTTACATGCATTCTTTGTGTGTTCCTACATTTTGCCATCCTTTTAGTTATTTTGCTCACTAAAAATTGGGGATAATGTATGGTTCTTATATTTGGCGTCTTTAGTATGATAATCCGGCCCTTCTTCACCGTCTCAATCATACCATGGACCTAGCAAAGTTAGGTCCATGATCACACCTCAGACAGGCTGTGTGCTGCGACCTGGAGAGTGGAGTTTTAATTGCCAAACGTACTGAAAATCTTTTATCTACTTTGGATTGTTATCCTTGCTAAGCAGACAGTAAATCTTAAAGAAAAAAAAAACCCAGAAAACAAGTTGACTGATAGGTTTTATGAAGACAGGAGTACAAAGAAACTGGTTCCTTGTAAGTTGGCACGTACATGTATTGTGCAAGTTGTATAAACCATTGACTTTTGTTTTCATGGAAAGGAATTACCAACTTTTGCATTTTACATATCACAGCGTTTTAATGCTTCAGCCCGAAGGGTGCCGGGGGCATTATGTTTTCGGATTGTGCGTCTGTCCGTGCTTACGTCCGTACGTCCGTACGACCACAATGTCCGTCCAAACGCGATAACTTGAGTAATATTGAGTGGAATTTTACCAAACTTCCAAGTATGAAGTATGATAGGGGCAAGTACTTGATTAGATTTTGGGTGAAATCAGCCAGAGGTCAAGGTCACGGTCAAATCATGAAATTGTATCCGTTTACACGATAACTCAAGACATTTTAAGCAAATTCACCATACTTTGTCCAAGGATGACATATGATGAGGCCATTACTTGATTAGTCTTTGAGTGAAATCAACTAGAGGCCAAAGGTCAAAGGTCAACGTTAACTCTAAAATTTATCCGTTTACGCGATAACTCGAGATTCGATAAGGTAAATTTCACCTAACTTGGTCCAAGAATGACGTATGATGGAGCAATTAATTCGGTAGTTTTTGAGTGAAAACGGCAAGAGGTCAAAGGTCAAAATGTCATGGTCAAATGCTGAAAATGTTACTATTTCCTCCATATCTATGTAATGCCAGAAGGTATTTTAATGACGCTTAGAGTATAGATGTACTACCAAATGAAAATTCTCCAGAGAGTTTCAGGTCATGAGGTCAATTGTCAGAAGGTCAAAGGTCAGGTGAAAATGTTAGAATTTCACTTTTTTTCTCCATATCTCGCAAATGCTTCAAGATATCTTCATGGAACTTGGTACATATACATGAAATTGCTGGCAGGCTATCTAGGGAATTTAGGGGTCATGGGTCAAAGGTTAGGGGTCAAATGTCAAGGTCAACTCCTCAAAATTTCACTTTTTCCCTCATATTTATGCAATGCTTGCAGGATTTTTCATGAACCTTAATATATACATGTATTACCTAATGGAAATATATACATGTATTACCTAATTGAAATTTCCTGCCAAAAGGTGAAAGGTCAAACATAATAATGTCAAAGCTCAAGTGAAAGTGCTATATTTCACTTTTTCCTAAATATCTTGAAAGTGACTCAAGGTGTTATGAAGCTTAGTACATATTTATGCATGTTCTACCTGACAAAGATTCTCTTGGAAATTTTAGGGTCATAGGGTTAAAGGTCAAGGGTCAAAGGCCATAATAAAATGCAAAAGTTTTTTCTATTTAATACTGAAATTACCTTTTTTCTTCGTACCTTGAAAATAATGCAATGCATAAACATATAAAAGAGTCAGAAGTCGAGCAAAAACCCTGGAATTCCCAAATACATGTATACCTGCATTCTTAGACAATATAGCAAACTTAGTTTAAGGAAAGTGAACATTCAACACGTTTGTGACAAACCATGTGAAACTGTCATTACACATTGCCAAGACATTGTAGTATAGACCTATTAGCAGAACCATGCATTATGGCAGAGGCATACCAGTCGCCATAAGGACATTTCTAGTTTCTATGAATGTTTCAGCATTATTGTGTCTACTTTATGATGAAATATCATGTCCAGATATGTGTAGGTTGTTATGCACTGTGAAACGATTCCGCAATAATTAGTTGTGACAGCATCATTTTATTCTAATAAAGCTTATTCAATAAAATCTCAGGTGGGGTACGTTATAAGCATGTAGGCCCCGTACGATTTTGCGCGTGGCTTATTAAGAAGGGCCAACATCAATCGAACTTACAGAGAAAGATAGAGGGGAGTAGAGCAATTATTTTTGTCCTGTTTATTCATAAGCGAAAAAAACAAAAACAAAAACAAAGCAAAACAAAACAAAACAAAAACAAAAACAAAAACGGAATATGCAAAGAACGAGGTGTTTATTATATTGATGGATACATCCATTCCTTATTTTTGATTAATTTATTTCCAAACTAAAAATACGCATTTCTTATTATGTAGAATTCTCGTTAAGCTTTATTGAGGAAACAACACTAGTCCACACAAGACATAAATATAGGCGCCGTTGCAAAAGTCATGTACATACCAAGTTTTGTGCAGTCATTTCATGGTAAGTTTGAATAGGGTATCCGCAACAAAATTACAAATCGTTAGTAAAAACCACATGTCTTTACAAACGGCGCAATGCACTTTAAGAGTTTGTTCGCAAAAACCGATAAGTCCATTTTTGAAGATTTTGAAGTACGGTCTCTGTTATGAAGTACAAAATAATACCATTTTAAATGATATATTGGTCACTATAAAGGTACATTTATGAAGTTATGGTCAAAAGAACCATACATTTTCTTATGATACTCTTTATTTTTCTGAACCTTTAATCGCAAATATCTCCATTTGGCAAATATGGACTTATCGGTTTTTGCGAACAAACTCTTCACTTCTTCATCGCCGTTGGGTGACACCGTACATTATCTGAAAAAAAAAAAGTTGTTGATAACAATGTGCACGTGGGATTTTGATGTGACCATGTTCACAGAGTTAACTTACCGTCGATGATAAGTGTAATCGCTCTCTGACTACGAATTCGTTCGTTGTAATTATCATGCTAAATGACACTCGATGATAAAATCCAAGACTTGTGTGTCATCAAGGTGAACCAAGAAGACAGAAACATTTGCTACACGTATTTTTATTTTTTATTTTTTATTTTTTTGCTCTATAAATCCGAAGTCTCGTTTTCTTTAGATGATTCGGCGCTTGACACTGTGTCAAGCTTATCCAAAAGTTTCCTGGTTATTGCGTTCACATGGTTGTGATTACTGCGACACTCTACTCAATGAGCTACAACTGAAGTCTGCTCCACAACAACTTCTGGTTAGGAACGCTGAGGATAACTCGACATGATATGCCAGCTACAAAGCATCTTGTCACGGGAGATGTCACAGCTCATGCGGTCCTTGATTCGAAGTTTAACTCAGTTAGGGTTATACATTGTACTATCGTCGAGGTTAAACAGCTAAAGTTTAAAGCAGTTCTATGTGGTCTACTTGCATTTTATGGTTGTTGTTTTTTTTGTTCGTAAAGATTATGACTGAACACAAACACACAAACACAATTTGGTGCATTGCACCTTGCTTCATTGGCTTGGTGTGCGTTTCACATGCCCGACAAATGACGTTTGATGATGTGCATTACTGTAGTTTGAGAGATACTAGTAGTAATCTCATATACACATATGGAACAGGCCCAATCAATTAACTGACATCACTTCCGATTTTGAGTCATTTTACTTTGCTTGTGCCTGTGTTCATTCGCTGCCGTGCGTTAATTCTGAGTTTTCAAGAAGAAGTTTCACGATTCAGTATCAAAAGAAATTATTCCGCTTCGCTTACAGTATCATTCGAACGACACTTTCCACATCTTTCGACATTCAATAACTCTCTTACCTGAGAGCAGCCCGTACCAAATCAACTGCCATCATTGTCCTACGTAAAACAGTATTCTTTGTTAGTACCCCTGTGTTCATTCTTTGTCAAGCAGTGTTTCCTGGAAGATTTTTTTTTTTTAACGATGCAAATCGGAAACATTTTGTGCGTTGAATAATTTCATTTTGTACCTGTCTACATGCACTAGTATCGTACATGCGTAGCCACATATAGAAAATGATAAACTTGTTGAAGGATTTTTTTTTTTGGTTCTTTTTAGACGATGCAATTTCACGAGAAAAATCTTCCCCTTTCCTTTCTGTGGTGGGCACTTTTCAATATCTTTTGTGATTATGTTATTCAGGAACTCTGTTATTTTAGAACTAAGAGTAAATTTGATCATGCAACTGCAATGTTATCACTTGAATCACTTTTCTTTGTTTGTTCTTGTGTTCATGTATTTCATCAGCTGTCACAGAGAAATTTCGAGATTGCCAGAATTTTTGCACTACAATTTTATGACAAAACCTTCTGCTGCCGTTATCTTTCCGTTAGTACTTTCCAGTGCTGTTTTCAATGTATCGAACCGGTACTGTATTTAATGATTCTCTTATATTAGAACCACACATACACAAATTATTTAATTTTATTCTCCTCAGTTTGTACCAGTTGGTGTGCATGAATTACTTGCGCTTCACTGACATGATTCCGAGTTTTACAAAGGAACGGTTTTACGATGCAATTTCTGAAAGTTGCGTTTAATCATAGTGATATCTCGCCAGTATTATGCTCGCAGTAGTACTGATTTCAATTTGTTTGGCACGTATTAGAAACATTGTTACTATTTCCGTAGCTTTTAACACAAGAAAGTATCAAAGAATAGTTGCTGTAGGTTCGCAGCTTTGAACACCAATATGATTATGAGTGTTTGAGTGAAATGCTACAATGAGGGGACATAGTTTTACAGATTGGCGGCCAGTCTGTCTTTATCTTCGTTAAACTGGAGCATTACCAAAGGTCTTCAAAAAGAGTTAGACAATTGAACTAGATAACTCATTAGCGCATTATCATCATCCACCTCTCTTTGTGTTTACCCGCAAGCTTATGACAGATCCTGTCCCGTATTAAGGGTTTCACACTATAAAACATAATAAGTCAAGTTTACCTGTCAATTGCTATGGCCATCATCTCAAAAATAGTGACGTTGAAGCCGACAAAGCGAGCGAATCTGTGTAGGATGCACTGGGCATCGGTGCGCCACAAGATGAACCATGTGACCCGGTAGTACTCGGAGATGTGTAGGCCGACAACGAAGATGAGTAGGCAGATATCCCCTGACCGGAAAAAGAAGAGTTTGCTTGCAAAATGAATTAAGTATAATTTTTCATAATTTGAGATATTTGCCATTAAAGCTGCTAAAAAAGTTAGAAATAATAGGAAAACATGAAACACATTTTTTACCCGTATTTCAAGAATATTCCTTGTTATGTAGCAAGTGATGTATCACTGGAAATATTTCATTTTGTCATTTAAATGGTGCTTAATCCGTTTTGCTATCAAAATCTTCATTATGATTGATGAGTGAGATTTTATGAGAATATTGCCCAGACGTCTCATACGGCTATGGCGAACTAAAAGGTCGTTATCTCTTCCCACGCAATCTTGAGAGTGACCCAAGTTTACATCTTCTCTTTCAAGTGATTTTGTTGAAATAATAAAAAAGAAAATTTGTTACGAAGACAGTAATTGGCACGATAATGTTTTACATTATGACTAAAAAAGATTAAAATTTTTTGAGGTGGTTTTATTTCACATGAAAAATTCTTTCATAAGACGAGCAAATGCCTGGATTGCTACACACGAAAGGTTAAAGAAACAATTAGTGTTAGAAAGCCTCCATTTTTGTGAATGGTGATTTTGTTTTTAAAAAATCGTGTTTTGGGTATCTATATAATATAGTCCATGGGCCAGGCCAGATATTGGTACCATCTGAGGTGGCAAAACCTTTTTGGTGTCATTTTGTTTGTCGGGCATAGATATGCTTATCAAGCTATGATAGCATTTCCAAATGAGTAGCTTAGTCCTAATAAATGAATTTTTAACCCGTTTGGTGTCGCTGTTATATCCCTTTACTTCTGAATCGAAACTAACCGCTATAGAAAGAAAAGCACTGTCTTCTGTATGTCCACAGGTGTTCTGTTGTAAACGCGGTGCGCTTAGTCTTTATTCAAGGCAGCGAAGGGAATATCCAAGGGTTACGATGTCCACAGCGCTTAGTCTTTATTCAAGACGGCGAAGGGAATATCCAAAGCTAATGATACAGTGTATATCCCTTTATTTAAAAAGCAAACAAAAAAACAATTCCTAGTGGAAATTTTCAAAGGTCACACTCTGCCTGTCTTTGGTCAAAGAGCGTCAAAAATATTTGGCATTGGTCGGGTTGATGGCTGAAATCTATGACTAAGCTACTACTCTGGAAATGCTATTATACTTTTATAGCAAAATAATATTCCTTAGATAATATTATATGCCATTTCAAAATGCACAACTAGAACTTGCCACCTCAGGTGGTACCAGTAACCCATTTTTCGGGTCTTGGCCCATGGACTAATTGTGTGACAATTGTTTCCGTGTCTGTGTGTGTGTGTGTTTGTCTGATTAACAACAATATCAGTTCTGGTAAACACTGCAAAAAGAAAAAAACAACAACAACAACAACAACAACAAAACAAAACAATGTACCGTTATCATATCTAAAGTTACTATTTAAAGGAATTATCTATACTGTTTTTATACTACCCTCTCAACAAATACATCAGTTTTAAACAAAAATCACTCTGCTCATTTACAATAGTATTTATTATTACGTATTGTAGTGTACCGGTTCATTGTTTGATGGAAATAAAGCTACATTGGCGTGGCATTAGTGTTTTCACCCTAGCGTTTTCACCGGAAAATGATGAATAATAAAAAATACGGCAAAATCCACGAGGAATTGATTTTTTGTTTGTTTTTTTAGATAAAGGGATATGCACTGTATCATAGGCTTTGGATATTCCCTTCGCCGTCTTGAATAAAGACTAAACGCACCGCGTTTAGCTCTGGACAGCATCACCCTTTGGATATTCCCTTCGCCGCCTTGAATAAATACTAAGCGCACCGCGTTTACAACAGAACACCTGTGGACATACCATGAGCTCCATGGACATACAGAAGACCGTGCTCTTGTTTCTGTAGCGGTTAGCCTCGATTCAGAAGTATGGGGATATAAAAACGAGCCCAAATTGGTTAAAAATTCATTTATTAGGACTAAGCTACTCATTTGGAAATGCTATCATAGCTTGATAAGCATATCTATGCCCAACAAACAAAATGACACCAAAAAGGTATTGCCCCCTGAGATGGTACCAATAACCAATTTTTCGCCTCTTGGCCCATGGACTAATAGCAACGCGGCAAGCTCCTGCTCTTAAGTTGCTAATTTATTATCAGACAACAATAATTCTTTGAATGATACAGCTTATTCTTATCAATTCTTTGTCAAAATAAAGAAAATAGTAAGAGAAGTGGTATTTTGTGCGGTGATGGCGTTTTCCATTTTGCGCTTGTAGTTGCTTTTGATACAACTGGTCTGATAAGACAGAGTTGAAACTTCAGTATTCTACGACCTTTTTTTAATTTCTATTTCAAGCTCGATTATAATGAAACCTTGAAGCTTACCACACGGTTTGTCTAATTTCACTCTCTTCACTATATTTAACTTGAACTCGACGTCGAATTGCATTTCTGAAATACCTGCAATACCTACAATCTCGCACCCACAGAATTTATGAACATTTGAGGAAGACAAAGAAAATCCAGTGAAACTGTTCACAAACACCCTTGCAACTATATTTTTCTATCATCAAGAACTCCATAAAAACACCGTTGGAATCTTCATCACTCGGGCTATGTTTAAGTGATATAACTTCGGCCATCTTAAATTGTGGGTACGAATAAGCTCGTCGACAGTTTCGGTTTGATTAAGGAGATAGTAGTGGATTAAAATATCAATGGGTAGTGCATCGTTTGATAATAAAGAAGCAATCATAAACTCATGCGACGTTTGTCTACTCGTGGCAGGTTAGACATCATGTGCCCTTTTTGATAAACTGTATGCCTATTTGATAATCTTTAATATATAGTTTTTAAAAAAGCACACTTATCAAATTACATTACTACGTAAAAATTAATATTTTCACTCACCCGCAGCAAGGCTCAAGATGTGAAGAGCTGCGTTCGAGTTCCTAAATTTCTTCTGACCATACACGGCGACGACGATTAGGTTACCGACCCCTCCAAAGAGGAGCATCGTGATGAAGAAGGGGACTTCGAACGAGGCCTTACCAGCCGGCGTAATCGTCTTTTCTTCGACGATGCTGGAATCATTTTCCCCTTCGATGAATTCGATCGTCGAGTTAAGCATTGATGTCTCCATCACTGAGGTGTTCTTGTTAGCTTTGCTAGAGATATAAATGCGACAAGTCAGAAACGAAGAAGTGTTTACCTATTAGCGAAGGTTTTGTCTTTAAACGGAGTGGGGGGGGAGGGGGAACTACGCGCATTTGATTTATAGAGGGCGCTTTGAAAATCTCTGCCTTTCATAAGCCTTATCCTACAGAGAAGGGGGGTCCTACTAACCTCCCAAATGGTTAGAAAATCATATAATTATGATAGTGCACTACAATCTTACAATTAGCACAACTCCACATTATACAATGAAATTCGTTGTTGCTTTTAATGTAAATTGCATCCACGTCAATGTTAACATACTGTATTTAGAAGAAAGAAAAAAATCACTTACCTATCTTGATGTTACTTCAGTTTTCATGTCTGTGGCATGATTCGCCTGTTTCTTTTTATATTTATTTGAATTCCGTTGAATGATACTGAAATCGCATTCACAGAGAGGCAAACACACACATGCACACGTACACGCTGAAGACAACAATACAACTAATACTCCAATCGTTGCAGCTTGATCAAATAAAATTCGAACGTTTGCAGAAACAAAAGCAAAAAAAAAAATATGCAGATACATGCATATAACGCGAAGATATAAGAAGATCTGTAACCATGTATACATACATAAATATTAAGTCGTAATTTAATAGGATTGATATCATTAAACCGAGGATCCTGCTTGAACACGCAAAATGCCTGCATAAAAAAAAAAAACACAGACATTATACTTTATCTTATCATAGCCCAGAATCCATGTATTTCATGTTACTGTAATTGTAGCTCAGTACTCACTTGATAAAGTAAGGCGTCGCAAAAAAAAAAAAAAAAAAAAAAAACCCAAAAAATCACTACTCAACCAAGTAAAATATTTGAAAGTCCTCTATCCAAATGCTAAAACAGACGTAAATATTCGTTAACCCTTTCGGTGTAGGAGACTTTGGACAGCGCCCCCAACACTGGGATTTTCTGTGCATGTCGGCACTCGAAGCATAGAAAGGGTTAATGTATATATAAGGTTTACTCAATGCCCTATATTTTGTGCGTCTTTTTTTTTACACTCCAGTGCTTACCCAGCGTTATGTTAAAAAAAGAAAATATCGACCATTATCTGATATCAACAATGAGTAGGCATATGTACAGGCTTACAAATATACAGAGCATACAGACATTATGTACGTCTAGACATGAAGGCCCGAATTCACGAAGGTGGTACAATTGAAACCATGGTTTAAACCAAGGACAATTTGTATGGAGCGCCAAGTGTCGCATGGCCTTATTATTAATTTCGTTGCGAAATCAGTCATGTCGTCGACGAAATGATCATGTTGTAACGAAATGACATTTTGTTGACGAAATGACAACATTTTGCTTACGAAGTGATCATTTCGTCGACGAAATGACTGATTTCGTAACGAAATAGGCCATGCGACACTTGGCGCTCCATACAAATTGTTCATGGTTTAAACCATGGTTTCAATTGTACCACCTTCGTGAATACGGGCCGAAGAGTTTTATCGCAATACAAGCTAACTCCATTCATGTTAAGTTGAGATATTTATGACACAAGCTGTTGAAACAAACAACGAAAATAATAAGAAAATACGGGATATTCTTAATCATAGCTTCTAAAAAATTCCATCTCATGTTACAAGTGAGGTATTATTGGAAAGGCTTAATTTTGCTCTATTGGATGATGGACTTACTTTTAAATGTTTAAAAATGGCGCTTGAGCTCATTTTGCAATTAAACCCTTCACATCTAGGGCATCGATAGGGGAAGACAGAAGATTTTCTCAGTGGAATGCATATCTGCTATGAGAAGAACTTCATTAAATGTCAGACAGTCCTAGATGCCTTATAATGTCCTCCCTAGACTAAGCCTGAAATTGTGGCTTTCCGCTTGGTCTCGGAGAAACCAAGTGATCTGATGATACCACCACTGGAATTCATCCGCGACTGTCGCTCCCTGGAGGGGCATATTGACATCGATGCGTTGATAATCCGCGTGTTTTTACGTCACAGGAAGTCAAGCTCGCTGGGATATATGACTACTGTTTCACCTACATGACGCTCAAGAAAACCGGGACAGGTCAATTAGTAAAGCGAGGGACATCCGACAAACACTCCCGGAGGACCTATGACCAAGTTTCGGATACCGTGACAATTCAGACTTGTTAGACTCAAACAAGACTCAAACAGACCGATAATTGGGATGCTGGCGTCAGCTAGAAGATTAGCTGGGCGGAAAGACCTGCGACCCAGCGAGGAGAGAAGGTAACTGATAATCAGCACCTATGCCTATTATACGTGAGGTGGGGTGTTTATAAAACAACGTGAATTTTCGAAAACATAAAATACCAAAACTATAAGATAATAATATAAGATTATATCAAACTATCAATTAACCGGCTAAAGTATCACTGATTCACTTTTTGTCAATCGACTCAGCTTCACTGGATAAGAGACAAAGAAGGAAACAAAAATGCAGAGCGGAAACTTTTTGAATGCATGAAGAATAAAGGAATTAAGGGAGTAGACGAAAACTTTAAGAATGACTCAAAACATTTCGTCACAACCGCAATATTAATGTCAATTTTTGATCTGTCACCAAGCGTGTTCCTTGACTTCGGTATACACACATACACGCCCTCACATATGCACATTTATTTACCTATGTCATACAAACACACACTTGGGATTGTCTTTGTTTTTATTCAAAGCCCACAAAGAGTTAATAAAAATCACTTTCACGACCATTCATGCATTTTCCTATCTAGACAACAAAATCAAGATTTCAGCGCAACAATCTGGATGCCAAAGTCAGGGTTTGGGGTAAACTTATTTTCATCACCGAGAAACATTTCAGCTAGCACGTCGTATACATCGATCTCAGTCGAAACTCGATACGGGTTCCAGTCATCCATTATCTACAAGGCTTTATTCGATGTCGGCGAGGTACTCTAAATTTTGACCTGCCTACTCGTCTTTGAGTTGCGTTTGAACATCTCTGGTATTGGAAGGGATCCATTTCTACGGCAGCAGGACTGTTTTAAAGGCCGAGGGAGCTGGAGCGGCTGCCGACACGGTGAAGGTCTAGCTGATCCCTGATGAGGGTCAAGTCTACGAGATCTACCAAACGACAAGCCAAGCGATCCGGGGTGCAGCTAGTGCCAGCCAGCTACAGCCAGGGCGCTGGATGGCAACGACGTCTCGACTCAGCACTGCGCAGCTGAAGGGAACGCGAACATCCAAGAAGTTGTGACCAGTTGTGACCAGTTCTATAGACACTTGTGAATCTGTTGTTTCAGTCATTTCCTATGCCACATTTATATTTATCTTGTCAAAATCAACATTGTAAGCGCGACAAAATTTGACGATTAAACTCTAATTCAACTATATATATATTTGACCTGTCTCGATATTAAAAATGGGCTATGTAATAATTACTGCCTTTACTGTTTGTGCGTCGAGGAATTTACTGAATCACCGACTTGTATGAAACTGTTCTCTCCGTGATTTTCACAAGTAAACTGAAATGTGAAACGTTCTCCCATGCAGAGACGATCTGCAAATTTCGTAAACGAGCAGCATTTTGTTATTATAAAGGAGCACATTTCTTTGGACAACCGTTTTCCTTTGTTAATCGCTCTCAGAAAAGACTTCTATGTTACCGTGTTCCTTGTAAGCGAATTTTGCACCATTGACTTTTGGAACCTGAAGTTTCACTTTGTTACAACGAAAATTCGTTATTACCGTGTTCATTGTCATAACAGAAGTGCATTGTATCAGCAAAAACAAATGTAGGTTCCTACATACTGTACATTATACACTCACACACTACACGCAGATTCTAAAAATTCCCTATAAAGAAATGATATGAAGAAATACATATTCCAGGCATGACACTCCAGTGGCGGTCTGATTATAGGTCATTTAGTTTCCCATGGGGACGATTTTCTTTTAATAGAGGTTTATTCAAAATGTGTGTATTAAGATAATATTCCACACAAATCATACAGTGTTGTGTTTACAACATCCATCGATGACAATGTAAAGTGTCACATAAATTATAAGTTATAAGTTCACATACAAAAGCATTTACATAGCACATAATACATGTATTAGCAAAAGCTATGGGCGTATGTGAATTTAATTCCACTGTAAATATTCCATGGGTGAATATAGATTCAGCAGCCTGTGAGCGTATAGTAGAATGTAAACATCTTGCATATTTTGGTTTGGGGTTTTTTTTCCATTTTTGAATATCCCGATGTCTTAGCCATTCTTCAAAGGGAAGGGACATCAAATCCTGCAGCGCCCACAAACACATTCAAGTACACAAACAACCATTCAATTCAATTCAATTTCAATTCAATGAAGGTTTATTGACAATAAAAAAGAACATGCAGCTCATCAGCTGAAATTGTTCATTTTACAATTAAAACAGAAATACAACATTGTACAAAATAAATATATATATATATATTTGTGAAATTGGCTATCGATATGAATATGAATATGACGGAAACACTGCACAAACAGATAAAACATTGATATTTCAACCCGGCCTCAAATCCCTGAATTTTGAACCAAGACCCTAAAATTCAAATGGAAATTATCAACAAACAGTACATGCATAAATATTTTCTTTTTCGCTGATTAAAACCTTTGACCTCTTAACCCTCAATAAAAATGCATGTATTAAAATTATCAATAATGGATTACGAATACTGAAAAATATTGCACATGTAAAGAAACAAATGATTGTAAAAATCATTGAGTAACTGAACTGAGCAGGGAGTAATCAAATTTCTGAACAATAAAATAATTGAGCTTAATTATCGATACGCATCATAAACACAATCATATGAATGTAAACAAACTCAAGACGCCGTTATGGCACAACATATTGTGGTTCTCAAAACAAGTCTAAAGCACATTTCAAATATAAAACAATATTTCAACACAGTTGACAAAACATTTAAAAACTGTGTATTTATCACAAAGGTATTGAGTGCTTCCCACCCCCACCCACCAAGTCCAAATCAATGAACATCCAAGTTATTAAATAAAAAACAAGATATCTAAAAATCCAAAAAGTTTCAACTTACACCGAAACTATCACAAATCCATGCATCAAAACATAAAAGAGAAAAAAAAAATCAGCACCAAACAACAAACTTATAGCATCCAGCCTGACCCTTGACCCTTGACCCCACGACCTCAAAACTCTCAAGAGAATCATTGATGGGCAGAGATATGAACTTGAAATTGACCTTGACCTTTTGGACATGAACAAAATACGCATGAAATTTACTATCAAAAACACAAAGAGAATACTTTACAAAAGGTCAGGAATATTGCACATTGATGAGTAGAAAAGTCTACAAGCCATTGAGTAGCCTCACTAAGCAAGGGATTGTTGAGTTTCTGAAACGTTGTGTTCTGGTTCGGGGGATGTCGATATTTAACGAGTTCCTAAGGCTACGAGTTATGAGTTGGGAACGCTGAGGAGGAAGCATGTCACGGTGACGGGTAGAGCGAAGGAGGGATTTTCCAAAACTAGTGAGAAGGGAACTCCTTCTTTCAGACAATGACTCGATGTTCATATCGCGGAGAGCATCATTATAGGGGAGATATAAGGGGTAACTGATGAGGCGGAGAGCTCTCCTCTGCACCTTTTCCAACGCTTGTGACTGCTCATGAGTCAGGTTGGTGCACCACACTGGGGCAGCAAATTCAAGAAGGGGGCGGATATACACGGTGTACACAAACAACAGATCATTATGGGTAACTCCGTTTCTCCTGAGTGAGCACAAAATATAAAGTCTCCGAGAGGCGCGCGAGATCATTTCCCGTACTTGACTATCCCATCTCAGGTCTGATCGGATGGTAACGCCAAGAATGCGCATGGAGGATACGACTTCAATCGGGTTGTTTCCAATAGTAATGACCGGAGGGGGGACATGATTACGCAAGAAGGTGAAGTGCATCAATTTGCATTTTTCAGGCTTGGGTTTCATGTAATTAGCATTGCTCCATTCACAAACAGATTCAATATGAGATTGCAAATTGTTGTGGCCGGCTTTGTGAGAGATTTCGACTATGCTCAGGTCGTCGACATACTTCCATCTATTGTCCATAGTAATTATACATAGTAAGGCAGGCGAACTTTGTATTTATTGTGGATTATTCTCGCTGCTCTATTTTGTTTTTCTCTTCTAGCCGTTTTAAAACGTGTCATGTCGCAGAAAGAACAAAGAACCAGCCTAGCACAGCGTGAAGATGATTTTTCCCACTTCCATCTCATATTGGGACGTCATACCCTGATCACATGAATATTTATGATAATTATGCTTTCTTTGATAGGACGTCTGTTTGTGCAGGAGGGCTTTGTCTTACCTATTAACAGGCGCTTGCTTTTGTGATTATCTGAACCCCTAAAGGTTTTTTGTTTTGTTTTGTTTTGTCTTGTTTTGTTTTGTTTTTGCATTGTTAGTGAACATCTATAAATTGGTTATACTGGGTTACACGGTTTCAGTTTCAGAATTTAGAGTGATTGGGATGAGGATTAAGAATGTTTCAAAATTCATGAGAAATCACAGTCAACAAGGTTGATGACATGGCAGCTTTACCACTACCACTCCTGGGTAAATGCAGTGATCTTTTTTTTTTATTGAATACAAACAAATATCTAGATTACGATGTTAAAATCAAAGTGCTCATTTGTCTCTGACAGTTCATGGTTCGTATCAATATAAACACTATCATAATTATGTAATTGCATATTTTGATCGGTTTCGTTCTTTCCTAACCATTCAACATTTGAAAAAGTATTCGGGTGACAAGTGCATGCAACTATACAGTAAAACGTTTCCTAAGAAAAAAAAAAGTAAAAGTGTTCTTCTTCTTGCAAAGAGATAAACATTCAAAATTGAAACGACGTGATATTCAGAAGGATCCTCCCACCTGCAAAGACAACAGTTAATTTTACATGTATTTAGTTACTCAACCGTCGTCTGTTTAAATCATTTTTTGCTGGAAACTTAAGCCTATTGAAACGCTAGAATACACAATAGCTTTTATGTTATATTTTCTGGGTAATTATTAAGCGCAATATGATTGCATACTGATAAGAAACATAAAAGCCCTGTAACGAAATAGGATTAAAATTGAAGCAGTTTAGGCACGAAGAAAAGAAATACCTTCAATAGGTAAAAGAGTATTTGATGTTTTTTTTAATGAGTAATTTAATGGGAAAATCAGAGCTAATAACATAGGAAGTTATGAAAGAGGCGGGGGAAATATGCAGCGACAGTTACAAATTGACGCACTCATAAAATAACGCAAAACATTGTTATGCCTTTTGCAATTCACTTAAAGGCATAATTTACCATTTACAGATGAAACAAAAACCCAGCATTAGTGCTTAAAATTAATTCTAAAATGTGAGTTAGGGATAAAAAAAAAAACTGTAAAAAGTTTGAATCCGTATAATGGATGATGAGTATTGCTAAATACACAAAATGTTATAATAAAAATGTTTCCAAACTAAACCGTCAGTTATGGTTTATTGAGAAAAATACTGATATCTCCTTATATTTTAGGCTTTATCGTAAAAATTTTACATGGTATGATGTTTTGTGATACAACAGACCTACAAATGTGCATTAAATGTGATATTTTGAACCTTCTTTTTTTAATAACTGCTCCCAAAGGTAAACAAGACCTTTAAGATTCTGTTCCGGTTAGATGACGATTGTTCGCATACCAAGTTGAACTCTTAATGTAAACCTGGATCTCGGCAACCTGACTTTTACGATTATTACAAGTTGATATAAATCAGTGAGGCATTATCATCAGCTCATAGAAACTCACTTAATTCTTCGTCTTCTTCTTCTTCTTTAACAATTCTCTCTATCCCTCTCTTTCTCTCTCTACCCCTTCCTTCTCTCCCTTCCTCCCTGACGTGTCAGAAGAAGTCTGTATGTGTGTTTGTTTGGTTGGTTGGTTGGTTGTTGTTTTTTTTATCTTAGAAGATGACTGGATTGCCATTTCAATGCAAGCGAATCTGATGGAGATGATTCTAACCAGCTGGTGATTCAAAAGAAAAAAAAAATTATTGGGAGATCAAATCCTTATATATTGTAATGTATCATTTAGATCATAGAATATATCATGTCACTGTACAGGTCTATTTTCCTCCAAATGTCCAATCATGTTCACGATGATTAAAATATCTCAAAGCCCCCCCTTTTTTTTACAATCACCCCATCCAAAGAGGGTCAAAACCCTTACAACTGTATCAATACTAAAAAGTTTGATTAGCATACTACGAATGTAGATATGAGTGTATATGAGTGTGCACATAAGATCACAAGTCCATCTTTAATACAGTTTTTACATCACAAAGAGAAAAAGCGCGTCTTCAGATAACTTTAGACGGGACAGCGGTCGAATCCGTCTTGTTACTTGCCGATTCGGCGGTATTTGGTTTATTTTTGACCTGAGATCTGTCCTGCTTCTTGCTCGGGCTCAGCCCGAAGAGTTTGCCGAGACCTACCCGGAAGCGGGGGTTGATGATGAAATAGATGACAGGGTTCATAAAGCTATTGGCGAATGGGGACAACAGACCTGTAAGAAACAAACAAATGATGTAATATTCATAATTACCCTCATGACAACAACAAGGAGAACAAAAATGACGTCTCTTGAGCGTAGAACGACACAGAAAATTTTTACTGCTCTTGAAGACCTCCATATACGACGATCTTTGTTCCCGCCATTCACAAGGAGGGAACAACCACTACCACTAGTGGTAGTGGTAGGTAGTTGGGGCAAAACGAGTTTTTGCCCCCCCCCCCCTTATTTAAAGACCAAAATGAGCAATAAAGGCACTTTTCTTGTCTAAAAGTTGTCAATTTCATACCTGAAAATGCGGTTAAAATCATAATACATTATTAATATACATTATAATACCTATACCAGGGCTCCACACTAACTTTTCTTTTTGGTGGCCCGATGGGGCCACCAAGATTCATAATTTCACATTTCTGGTGGCCCGAGAGGAAAATTTGGTGGCCCGAAAAAAAAAGCAAAAAAAAAAACCCCTCAAAACATTAAAAGTCCTGTTTTTTTGATGAGTCAAATATTTAAGCTTTATCATAGTAAGAATTGAAAGTTGGACATATCTACTCATAAATAAACCTCAACAAATTTGCAACACTCACTCTCAGGCATTCATTCAGTCCTGTTCATCCATCCTTTGAACAAATTTATCTGCTAATTTCCGGCGCAAAAAGTTACGAATTTATTAACATGCTTTTCCCAAAATTTTGGTGGCCCCAGGCGGGCCACCAAAATTTGCCCTTTTTTGAAATTTGGTGGCCCGACTTTCATTTTTAGTGGCCCCGGGCAACCGGGCCACCGTTAGTGTCGAGCCCTGACTATACACTAATACTTACTGATGAGGAAATTTAGTGTATAGATGGTAGCCTCGCGTCCTCGAGTGTGCCCCCTGAAACATATCTTTAGTAAACCTTACATTTTCCCTTTCTTCTATGCTTTTTAGCAATATGAGAATAATTTTTATTGCTCGAACAATGCGATCACGTTTAAGCTTTTAATGAATACATTTCAGACGAATGGTAAAGTGAAAGTCGCTCTGCCCGTACATACAGTAAAATGAAGTTTTCATAAGTTATGATCATAGTCCTTCACGGTGATTTTTTTTTTTTTTACTACGTTTAATTCCCAAGAAATTTGAGTATGTTCTGTAAACGCGATTTTTATACTCTGTTTTTACAAAAAGTCCCTACGCTGGACTGAATTCGAACTTGGGTCCTCCGAATGGGAGGAGTCGTATCCACTTCCAGGCGTCGTATCCACTATACCACAGTGTCTCCAATATGACAAATATGACAAATGCATTGTGGTGCTGTATACGGGGTTTGGAGTGATAGTTGTAAGCACCAGTCTCTTATATCCGTTTCCGGTATTAGGCTACTTCAGTTATTATTCAATAAAGCGGATGATTAAGTGGAATGAAAGGAAAATAGGTGCAAGTGAAGTAAAAATAACAAAACAATACAATACAAAACAAAATGAAACAAACAAATATCCCAACCAGCAGTGGGCTTCGCGCTTCAGGTGAGCTAATTACCCACCTATGTTCTTGACGTGTGCGAGGATTGTTGATCTGTTGAAAGGGTCGAAGAGTTGGACCAGGATGTGAGCAACCGAGAAGACGTAGCAAGCAACGTAAGCCACGAAGATGATAAGCAACACTCGGGCTGTCTTCCAGTGTGATCGGAGTTTATTTTCTTGGCTCGACATCTGGCGGGAAAATGGGTCATCATCATGTTCTTGATTACATTCATTTTTTTGTTCACGCGGTTGCTCGATCTCTCATGTTATCAATTTCACTTTCGAGAGAATCATTATTTTGATAAAGTCCTCAAATCCCCTTAACACTTTCTGTGTCAGGGACTTCGGACAGTGTGTACAATGCTATGAGGTTTTCTGTGTTTATTCGGTACTCAAAGCACGCAAAGGGTTAAGGAGGAAATCCACCCCGAAAATAGACGAAATTAAAAGGAAATAGAAAATCTTCTCTATACAGAACGATACAAATATGACAAAAATCGGATGGAAAATGAGGAAGATATTATGATATTTATTTTTTTTTTTGGAAAACATTCAAATAAGCTAGTTGATGATGTCATACCCTCACAATTTTTCATGTATGTTGTAGCTGAAATTCTAAAAAAAAGAAAGAAATTTTATTGTTAGCTAATACAAGTAAATGCATGTTCCCATAACAAGATGTATCAAAGTTAACATTTTTTTTTTCATTTTAGGTTGCTTTCAAGGCAAGTTTATATATAGCTGAAATATTTGTTTGGGTTTTTCTCTTCTGGGTCATTTCTGTGTATGAAAGGAATAAGAACTTGTGATAGCATGACATCGTCAACTTGCTGATTTGAATATCGTAATTCATAACGACTGTTCAAGAAGTGTTTTCCGAAAAAAAAAAATGTGAAATTCCAAAATATCATATCTTCCTTATTTCTAATCTAATTTTTGTCATTTTTGTATCGTTCTGTGGGGAATATTTTTCTCTTTCTTTTGAAGTTTATTCTTCTTTTCGGCGGATTTCCTCTTTTAATGACCTGGCCTTTTCATTTTGTGATACCATTATTCTAATCTAAAACACTTGTGGGTGTACTGGGAGCACAACTCAACTGTTCACTTTATTTCTGGTATTGATCTGACTGCGAGGTGCACGATCTCATGATTACAACACAGATATAGACCCTGCTTCCATTGTAAGTTTACGTCATATATTATTTTATAAATCAATACAACCGGAAAAAAAGAATCAGACAATCGTAAGTATTGTGCGTAAAGGCGACAGGATCAAAGGTTTATGGAAGATCTGTCGTGGAAACGTGCCAGAACTATTATACATCATAAACGGGAGGTCGAGTGTTGCCCATCACCTTGACAAACTTGCGGTTGTTCCGGCGAACGTAGAAGACCATGACGGTGTAGATGATCGCGGTGAGGGTGACTGGGAGTACGAAGAGAACGAGACTGACGTCGACCAACTTTGCCACCACGTACCAATAGGGGAAGCCGGCTAACCCTCGGCAGGCATAGGGAGTCTTTCCTCTGTACTCCGCGCTAATCACCGACACACCATACTTAGTCTGACCAGGTCCATGTTAAGAGATATAGGTAGAGAGAGATGGAAGAAAAACTGGAAAAGATACAGTCTCGAATTAGCTTCTGTTGCTGCGGCTACTATTTCCTCAGATGAATATGACATTGTTATCGAGGTAAAATATAATTTGTTTCCAAAGAGTTATTAAACAATAGTTATGTATCACATGGTTAAACAAATAGTGGTTATGACTGTGTCATGTACTTAAACCTGCTTTTGATTTTGTGTTCTGAAGATCATAGCAAAATACCGGTATTCGCGCTGTGAACACACACATAGACCAGTGACATAGATGATAGACACACGCGCGCAAACACACACAGTCACACTTATGTATACACACATTGAATAATCTAAGATATTACATTGGTTAAAGGGGAAATCCAGTCCAAATATTAGTTAGTCTGCATGATAAGAAAGAGTAAAATCATACGAATGCAACGGTAAAATTTTGATCAAAATCGGGTGAAAAATAAAGACGTTCTGACATTTTGAAGTTTCGCTAATTTCGCTAGAATGCACTTTCTTTTCATGTTCGGATTAACGAACCTTCGAAATAACAGATCTCGTTTCATTTTTGAAATTACTAATCTTTGGAATAACGAACCTCCGAATTAACGTAACAAATGTTTGGATCAGCGAACTTTTTCTTTCTTCATTTTCAATTAATGAACATCTTATTTAGGTATTCGGAACTTGTGCATTTCAGAATGAAGAACGTGTATTTCATTTTCGGATAACATTGGAACTTCGGAATAGGAAAATCACCCATATTTCCATATCAAGGCAGTGGTTATTCTGACGAATAGACGGCTGGTTCACAGCTCATACCAATGATGGGAATGTTCAAAGAATTCTGTCAGTTTTGAAAGGGTGTGTTTATATCACAATAAATGTTATACCAGCAGATAACTGAATCAAATGGCATTTCAATCATAACGACGTTGATTTTTAACAAGTCACCTCCTGGTTAGAACTGCTTGACGCAACAGTCTATACGTAGAACTTTATGGCGTCAGTTAATTTCATTGAATTTTGGATCCTGTATGATAAGGAGTTGCGATTGATCTTACGCTCGATTTATTGAGCGTAAGTCAGTGCATCAAGCGTGGAATCAGTTCTGATCGTAATTCCGTTTCATAAAGATTGATTTAAAGCACATAAACTTATTTCACAACAGATCTAGCGTAAATTTTGCATCAATCGCAATCTTAGACTCAATCTTTATTATGAAACAAGCCCCTGATTATCATCTAAATAAACTTGCTCATATCGGAGTGTCAGAGTTGTAAGTTTCTGAATTGGTGTGAGATTAGATAGACTGTCATGTCGTCCTCATTTCAGGAAAAGGCGGGGGGGGGGAGAACATTATTCTCTACAGATTAAACTACTATAGGACCACGTGTATCTCTCGGATCTCTTACCCCGATGTTAAGCGGAATTGGTATCGCAGCTAGAAACGCGCCAATCCACGTTGCAATCATTTTCATCTTCGTTCGTCTGGTCGTGCAGTAAATCCTGAACTTTAAGGGATGGCAGATAGCGATGTACCTTCAAGTATACAAAAGGTGAAAGAAGAGTTATGAAAAGGAGAATAACGAGGGAGTAAGGTGACATCATCTCTTGCAATGATAGGCAACTTAGTTATCCAGTATGAAATATCAATATACTTTAGCTCTATCTTGGACACCGAGAAGAAAGTGATCAATCTGCTTGTAATATTGCTACATGATAAATGTTTCACGACATGGCAGGGTATCTTGTCGAGATTTGGAAATCCACAGGTCTATTCTAAATATTAAGAGTTTAGAATACAAATCTTTCTTTTCTATGTACGATTGGAACGTCAATCTCTGGAAATTAAAAAAACGTGGTCCACAGAATGGAAATGTTAGAATATGACTTTAAACTGCTTCGTTGAAAAGAGGCAATTTTCCAGAGGTACAAATGTCGAATTAGATACATCCAATGTGTATATATACACTCAGCAAAAAAAGAAAGTAAACACTTTTTCAAGTTTACATTTCTCACGGAATATTTGGCTAAAACTTAATGTATTATATATCATATTGAAGGTAATTTGATTGGCTATCAGCCTGGTAGGTCAATGAAAAGGGAAACTTTACGCATGAGTGAACACCTTTGTTTTTATCTCCCGAGGCAAAAAAGTAAAAATTGCAAAAATGAACAAGTTGTCATTCATGCGTAAGTGCTCTTCCATATAACAATAAGAACAAAAAACAAATTTAACACAATTAGATACATTAATTAAGTTGCAAAAATAAACCTTTGATCTCCATAATATCTTTGAAGCCCAAAATATCAATAAAGGCCAAAATTAAGGGAAAAAAAGAAGAATCTTGGGTCAAACCCAAATTCAAATGAAGTAAGATAAGCAGCAATATGAACAAAAATGGTAGAAATTTCAATTTGTTTTCAAATTAGGAAAATTGTCAATAATATATTGCTCTTAAATTTATTTCATGAATTACTAAGTAAAAAGACTGAAATAAAGAAATTCTGTTTATGTAATCATCTTTATGCCATAACTCCCTATGTCGTTTGAAGTTTAAAGGTATTAGCCCACATTTGTAAACCTGCAGCAATTGGTCTCAAAGTTAGCATAGAGTTTGGGTATGATTGCAGTAACACCTGTGCAAAATTTCGTTCCAATTAGTCCATTACATTCATAAAAATAAATGAAAATGCACCGTAATCCGTATGCATGCGTATAACGCTCGCTAGCTCCGGTCCACGTACGTGTTACATGTACAATGTACGTAGCTATAGCCCGTGCTCGTAATTCGATTTTGGGTCGGGTTGACCCGGTTTGAAAATTGATTTTAAAACGATGATTTTCTCTCTTTTATCGAATGGTATAGACAAATATGGGTCGGGATGACCCGGTTTGAAAATTGATTTTAAAACGATGATTTTCTCTCTTTTATCGAATGGTATAGACAAAGAGCGACAGGTGAGGTATGTTACTGTTATAACTTGTACTTGAAGTCATATTGGACCTGTTTTATGCAGTTTTGATTTTCGTGGGTTTGCAAATGTGGGCTAGTACCTTTAAGCTGACAGAAAATTCTTATTTCCCCCCTTTAGTTTCCCACTTTCTTTTTGTTTGAGGTTATAAAGAGAACAAAAACTTGTCTTGTTTTTGCTATTTCATTCATGTCTCTCATTGAGTTAAACTGGCTTTTTGTTGTCATTGTTATCTGAAGGGCATTGCCAACTGAAAGACAATAATAAATTATGTCAAATTTTGCAATTTTTTCTTTTGTGCCTTGGACGGCAAAAATGAGCGTGTTCGCTCATGCATAAAGTTTCCCTTTGTGTTAACCTACTAGCTCGATAGCCAATTAAATTACCTTTAATATGGTATGTAATACATTGATTTTCATCCAAATCATCCAGGAAAATATGAACTTGAAAAATTGTTTGCTTTCTTTTTTTGCTGAGTGTATATATAGGCGGTAAAATTTCAAAGACATCTTTATAGGAATAAACTTCACCACTACACGCACACTGTTTACTTACAATATTTATAATTCAAGACGATTAAATGTTATGTACAGCATTTGGATTGATACAGTCACTTGATACGTCGTGAATTGTTCCTCTGACTTCTTTACCTTTGGTATTTTGACCTTCTAACGAAAATATGACAGCAGTGCCATAAATTGATTTACAGCTGTAGGAATAGTCACAATGTGACATTGTGGAATAGCAACGTTCTACCTGTCCAGCTTATGTGGGTTTTTTTTTTCTAACTAGAATTTAATTTGCCCCTCTCGCCCCGTCTCTCTCAAGTCTTTCTTTCTTTCTGTCTGTCTTTCTTTCTTTAGGCTCTTTCTCTTCCCCTTTACCTCTGTCTAAGGTCAAAAAAAAATATGCAGTAATAATAATAGTAGACATTTATAGAGCGCCTTTTCCACTGCATACAAAGCGCTTGTATAACAAATAGGGATGTGTGATGTACTTACAATAATCATAATTTAAGACGATTAAATGTTATGTACAGCATTTGGATTGATACAGTCACTTGATATGTCGTGAATTGTTCCTCTGACATTGTTCCATGATTGTAAGATTTGTTTACTTCTGACTTCTTTACATTTGGTATTTTGACCTTCTAACGAAAATATGACAGCAGTGCCATAAATTGATTTACAGCTGTAGGAATAGTCACAATGTGTAATGGCATTATGGAATAGCAACGTTTTACCTGTCCAGTTTATGTGGGTTTTTTTCTAACTAGAATTTAATTTGCCCCTCTCGCCCGTCTCTCTCACGTCTTTCTTTCTTTCTTTCTGTCTTTCTTTCTTTAGGCTCTTTCTCTTCCCCTTTACCTCTGTCTAAGGTCAAAATAAATATGCAGTAATAATAATAGTAGACATTTATAGAGCGCCTTTTCCACTGGATACAAAGCGCTAGTAGGGATGTGTGATCTACTTGCCTGTCGACTGCCATGGCCATCATCTCGAAAATGGTGATGTTGAAGCCGACAAACCGGGCGAATCGATGGAGGACGCATTGGATATCTGTTCTCCAAAGTATGGCCCAGGTACTGTAGTAGAATTCGGTGATGTGAAATCCACCGACAATTACCAGAAGAAACACATCGCCTGTATGAAATGAACAAAGGACCCCATTCCCAGTCATTCATGAATGGTCTGGTTTCCATTATATTCATACCGGCGCAGGGGCGGATCCAGGAATTCCGTAAAGGGGAGGCGCCTTAAAAAACAACAGAAAACAACAACAACAACAACAAAAACCAACAACTGAAGGAGGCGCACTCGACCCCATTTGTTCTTTTTATCTCATTTGTTTTAACAAGAATAAAGAGGGGGCGCGCGCCCGATGCGCCCCCTCTCTGGATCCGCCACTGCCGGCGTGCAAGCAGCTGGACAAGGGTAGGCCTACAGATTATTATTGTCATTGTCAAAGCCCGTCGTGCACTGATTCTTCGTATGACCGAGTGACAAACATGAGAGTGGTATTGATTTGTTCATTTAGCCGTTCATCCCGCCTCGTTCAAGACGACATTATGAAGTGTCAGCATTGCTGACTCCTTACAACTTATTGACAATCTAATGTAAAGGAAACGATTGTATTGCCTCTTCTAAAAATTAATGTCCGAAAAAAAATCAGAAAAAGATTTATGTGCAAGATAAATGACTTGTTAGGGCGTGATAAGTCATGTAAATAGGAGACTACTGTAGCCTAACTGGTTCGATGACATTTGCTCCTGCGACAATTGCTCCCATGAAATGTTTGCACAACCAAGCCAAACATGAATTCTACCCAGAACGTATCCCTTTAATCCTCATCCTAATCCTAATCCTCACATCAAACCATATCACAGCCCTTACCCTAAGCCCTCGGAGAATTAGAATATTAAAAGACTGGGACGACTGTCGCAGGAGCAAAATTAATGTCGCGTCACCACTGTAATTGCCTTCGATACATTCATGTGACATTAGCCTAACTCGGTGTTCTTGGAAATGTCTGACACTGAGCGATTCAAATAGCCATAACTTTCTCTTTTCTATCGAATCTTCGTGAAAATGTCAGTGTTTGTTGCGCTTGAGTGTGATCACTAATATCAACTTCAAACATGGAGTAGATTTGCACTGAATCCGTCTTTTCATCTGGCGTCAAAATAGAAAAGTTTTTCAAGTACACAATGTTGTACATTGTCGTTGTATTGGAATACATGTACTGAGAGCTAAGTAGTTATATCTTGAAAGGAAGAAACTAATCAATCTGTTTCTGCGGAGAGGTTTTTGCGGTTCAGAAACGGTGATGGGAACTTAAGATCAAATAATGATGATAATAATAATCATCATAAAGAATAATAATTATCAAAATAATAAAATGATGTTAGTTATTTATGATATTAACATATTGATCTTAACAGTAAAATTAATGATAAGTGAATTCAACTAGGATGATCATTTTATTTGTATGAAATTTTGGTTTGTACACACCTGCTGCTAGGTTCAGTATATGCAGGCCGGCGTTGGTCACGCGAAGACCTTTTTGACTGTAGACGGCGACGACCAGCGAGTTTCCGATGACTCCAAGAATGATGACGCAGGCGAGAAAAGGAACCTCGAAAGACTGCCTTCCCGCCACAACCAGATCGCTGGCGTCCTCGGTCCCGAAGAGGGTAGCTGACGTCTGCTCGAACTCCTGCAGAACGGTCCGGAATAACTCTGTAATCGCGACGTCCGTTCCGTTATTGATCTCGTGAGAGCCTTCGTCGTCGAAAACGGCGCCCGTTCCACCATCGGCAAAGAGGGGTGTAGTCGCGCCGTCCATATTCATCAAAGAGAGCCAGAATTTTGTTATTGCTGTTGTTGTCAACTGTGCTCTTGCATTACTTTGATAGCAGTTTGAATTGAAACTGCTTTTATACAGACCCGAAATCTCAGTAATGGAGCGGCAGTCCTTCAAGTTCGCTCTAACCTTAGCTTCGTCGGAAAGAAACGAAATCAAAAGTGGCGACATTGTAATTTCAACTTAGCCCTCCTGTTATGTAATCTTTAGAACCTGCTAAGTTTCCCGAGAGACTTGTTACTTTTACCTCCTCAGAAGAAATGATAATCTACCGACAAAACCATCTCATCAGTAAACGCGTATTTTGAGGGACACGACAATCATTATAGTTTATAGTTATCATACAAAACTTTAGTATACGTGCTCTTTCAACGTTTTGAACAAGGGAATAGAATGAGATGTACGGTGTGCAGTTATCAGTGTTCCAAGCATGTTTCTGTATTACACATTCAATGATATATGTATCATCAAGAGAAACAAAGTCGCCATAATTTAACTATTATATTCATTTTTAAACATTCGTCTTGCGTCTGTGCGTGCGGCAAGTATCAAAGCATGACTTCATTAATTATTTTCCCTAAAGAAGTGAGTCCAATAGATGTCTGTTGTATCTTTGTTTTCTGATATCTTCTTGCTGTTTTCTCATGCAGAGTAAGTGTACGAGGACTAAACACTCGTTTTCACTTATTATGTCTCTTTTTGGGAATGGGTAATGATATGTCAATGTGGTAAGAGTTTTGTTTGTTTAACACGACATGACGATTTCGAACCTTCTCTTTGTTGTTCCGTCTCGAGGTCACCCCTGGAAAGAATTTTATCAAATCCGTTTGAGAGAAGACACGGATATCGGTGTACCCAAAATTCGCTGACTTGATTCGAACAAAGTACATTCAGAGAATGCGGAATAAAAGCAAAATAGTCATTGAAAGTATTCTTTTATTTCTCCCGTGCTTTCTGTTCAGTTTCTTCTCCATTTCTTTACCTGCTCCAGAGTTATATCAGAGTTTACCTTTGCACTCACGTCGGGTTTGTCGTTGTTGTTTTTTGCTTCTCTGCAAACGTCTTGCTCTCTCACAAACATTATCTTTCTGGAAGAAATAATTATGTTATGTCGATATAATGGTTGAGGTTTTATAGGCCTATTTACAGAATGTAGAAGACTTTCTTGAATAAACGAATATACATGTAATTGTATCGATATATCTTTACTGGAACTGAATGAAAGAAATTATTTGATTAGGATAAATTTGAGACGAAATCTAACTAGTAATACTCGTTTTGACGTATTATTTGAGCAAAAAAAAAAATCATTTTGAGACAATTAGTAACTAGCAGCAGATCAATCATTATAATACGTAATTCCTTGACTCGCGTTTTATCCTAACCGTAGTAAGTATCAATGCTCTTTTACACACAGAATGGAACAAAGTCTACCTGGATTTTTTAATACTCTTAAGGATACCAGAATGAGGATTGAATGATTTGCATTCAGATGTTAACTTATTTCTTTTATTTCTTCAGCATACAAAATGTGGTCACTTGCAAACACAGAGAGCACCACGTGTTCGCATCCATTCGTCAACTGTTGCACGCAACGTTAGGGAAATTCCCATCTAACAGAAATCGATTTGATATAATATTACTTTGCATTGATGAGTAACAAAAGTCATGTCCATCAAATTGCAACATTTTTGTGATTGGCAGAATACATAGATATTGATAAACAAATGTCGCGTAAATGGTGTTCCTTCAAGCATCTGTTTAATTCCATTACTGATCTTGATAGCAGATTTATGACACTGGAGGAAATGCACTCCTGAAAACGTTTTAAAGCCAAAACATACTTCACATAATACACCAGCATAAACTGTTCAATTTTACTGTATGGAGACCGCGGCTCGTCGCGGCTCGTCCCAGCCCCGCATTGTAAACGAGGTCAAAGAGTCGTGTACAAAACTAGGGCGGTGAGTTGGCTCAGTCGGTAGCGCGTCTGCCTCACGATCCTAAGGGCCCGGGTTCGAACCCGAGTCTGGACTGAGCAATGTTGTCTGTAAGCATACCGTCCCCTCTAGCAAGAGGCAAAACACTCTGTCCCTCGGATAGCCCTTACAAAAAAAGTCATGTGGTACTCCTGTGGTAATTACCACAGAACAGTACCACAGGACAGTACCACAGGACGATACCACAGGACAGTTATACCACAGGAATTGTCCTGTGGTATTTTGGGACGTACCACAGGGTAGTACCACAGGAATTGTCCTGTGGTATTTTGGTCTAGTCAAAGAAGTTACTCAAAAACCATCAGCAAGGTCAGATGTCATCAATGATAGAAATGGTACCACCCTAACAGAGAGCACAGACATAAAGAACAGATGGACCGAGTACTGCAATGAGCTCTACGAGCAGAAGACCCAGGTGGACTCCACCAACAGCAACCTAGGGGAACAAGAGTTAGAACCACCCCCGTTATTGGAGGAAGTGCGCCAAGCAATGAGAGAAATTAGGAACGGTAAATCACCAGGCTGGGGTGATATCCCAGGCGAGTTATGGAAAGCCTCTGGTGAGGAAGGCATGAACATCATGTGGAAACTCTGTGACAGAATCTGGAGGAATGTGGAATGGCCTGAGGACTGGGGAAGAGCGGTCTTTATCCCGATACCTAAAAAGGGAAATGTAAAGGAGTGCTCAAACCACCGCACCACTAGCTTAATAAGCCATGCCAGCAAAATACTACTCAAGATCATCAACAACAGAATGAAACAGCAGATGGAAAATGAGATAGCTGAAGAGCAGGCTGGCTTTAGAGCAGGAAGAGGCACGAAAGACCATATCATCAACATCAGAAACATCATTGAGAATTGCCGAGGGCACTCTGTACCACTCTACCTGTGCTTTATTGATTACAGCAAAGCCTTTGATTGTGTCTGTCATGTAAAATCATGGAACACTATGAGAGAAATGGGTTTTCCTAGTCATATAGTGAAGCTCATCAGCAAGCTGTATGAAGATCAAGAGTCTACAGTACGAACAAGCAGAGGTGACACAGAATGGTTCAAGATTGGTAGAGGGATTGACAGGGATGCATATCATCGCCCCAGCTTTTCAACATCTATGCTGAACGGATTATGAGAGATGCCCTTGGAGATTTCCTTGGTGGAGTGACAATAGGTGGCCAACGGGTAACAAATCTCAGGTATGCAGATGACACCACCCTGGTTTGCAACAACAGAAGAGAATTGATGGATCTACTCAGAGCAGTGAAAATAGCAAGTGAAGAGAGGGGGCTAATGCTGAAAGTGCGTGTTTATACAGGAGCCTCTCGCATCGGCGCGCATGAGCCGGTATTTCACCTCCCGCATGAGCGCTTATTTCTCGTGTTTATACAGAAGTCAAAATACCGGCTCATGCGAGCCGATGCGAGCGGACCTCAGCTGAACCGGACCTATCGAATTTTTGTGTCAAGCATAGGTCACGTTCGCAGTGCAGTTTATTGCATGATGGGAAAAAATGAAAAAAATCAAGATGGCACCGGCAAAGTCATCAGGACCACCAAGCTTGAAGGTCATTCTTGTAACGTTCCTCTTGACAACCACCCGGCCAAATGATCAACTGAAATCCAGTTTTTCAGTAAGAAGGAGAAGACGTGGTTCGATCATGACAGATATTGAAATACACGCTTTCCGGTTACCTCTCGAATTTCGGTCGTCTGTATAAACACACAGCAAAATACGCGAGGCTCCTCTCGCATCGGCCACCTCAAAAGGTGGCGGACGGAACCTCTCGCATGAGCCTGCATTTGGCGGCGTATGCCGGCATACGCCGTGTTTATACAGAGCAAAATTCGAGAGGTCCTCTCGCATGAGCCGGCATGTTATGAGCCGGCATGAGCCGGCATGAGCGCGTATTTTGCTTCTCTGTATAAACACGCCCTAAGATCATGGTTGTAGATGGAAAACGGAGTTTTGCAGATGGTGTCTTTTCTCTACATGGTGATGTCATTGAAGAGGTGGAAAGCTTCGAGTTCCTAGGTTCCATCATAAACACCAAAGGGGACTGCTCACCGGAGATTAAACGAAGACTAGCAATGGCCCGGAATGTGGCACAAGGTATGACAAAGCTTTGGAAAAGTAAACTCCCTTCCGCCCTCAAGGTCCGGCTATTAAGATCTACAGCCTTTGCCGTGTCATCATCTGGCTCAGAATCCTGGACAATGAATTCAGCAGACAAGAAGAGACTGGATTCATTTGAGATGTGGTGCTATCGTAGGATACTGAGGATACCATGTAAAGAAAGAAGAGCAAATACATGGGTGCTAGAGGAGCTTGGAGTGGAAAAGAAACTACGGGCTGATATTGTGGCCAGAAAACTGACATATTTTGGCCATGCTACCAGACATGACTGCCTTCAGAAAACAATCATCCAGGGAATGGTTGAGGGAAAACGTAAAAGACGAAGACCTGCAGCAAGCTGGCTTGATGACATCAAACAGGTGACTAGAGTAACAATGGCGTTCTCTCATCCGAACCACACCTGCATGTTTGTATGCTACGTGACTAGAGAGAGAGAGAGAGATTTTGGGACGTACCACAGGGCAGTACCACAGGGCGGTACCACAGGATAGTACCACAGGACCAGTACCACAGGAACTGTCCTGTGGTATTTTGGGACATTACCACACAGCATTACCACATAGCATTACCATGGTACCACAGGAGAGTACCACACAGGATGGATCGAAAAAAAAAAATCTGGGAGAATCAATAGCCCTATCCAGGAATACTCGTGACAGGCGAGTGATGGATTGCAGGACAAACATGGCCTGTCCTACTCCTAACATAACCTAAAACAACAGTCTCATATGGCATAGTGCCATTCTAGTCCTATATATATTCATCCTATTCCTAGTCAGTCATCGGTCGTATCAGTACATATGGCCATCTATCCGTAATGCAATAAGGCATGGTTACTAACTAGATCATACTTTATCAAGATATGAAATTACACTTTCATAACAATATCTTGCAGGACATAAAATGGGGGTCCCGTGTATGAGAAAGTTACAACTCATGCACGTAAAAGACCCCGCTTCATTCATTCATCGCAAAGAGCAGGGTGTTTAACCCGGTGAAGTGGTCCCACCTCACATCCAATTGGACCCCCATGGAAGACCAGCTTAACGTAGCTCAATATGGGCTATCTAGCCATCTTCTCAGATGGACATGAACAAACAAACAAACAAACAAACTGTCAATTTAATTACAGTAGTTTACAATTAATTTGATCTCAAAGTACTATAAAAAAAAAAAAAAAAAAAAACATTATCATGGCAAACTGTGTAAGCCAGACAACTTTTTCGGTAGACCCTTTCTATACGACGTACATATGTATATTGGAAGCAAATTCCAAATGGTGGATGATGAATTTTGAATCTTTCTGAGTACTCTGTTTCAGCATCAAAACGCAGAAACAGAAGATAAACACAAAAATCATTCCTCTGTCCATCAGCTGTTAACGTAGTTCGTGAGTTATGACAACTTTGCGTGACGGGAGGGGGACAAACATTGATTTGATAACGAATGGCGGAATCAGATCACACATCTCAATTCTGTCTATCCCACAGGTCAAGAACCTTTCGGCATTACACTGAGAGCAACGATTAAAGATTATATATCTCTTTTCTTCCATATCTTAAAGCGTTTTCCTTATTCGAGCGCAATCGGCTGCTTAAAATTGAATTAATCAAACAACGACAGAACACGCAAACAGCGTGCAATGTCCCAACGGCTTTGGCACATCTCTGAAGAGACAAAGTAATTATCTTTTTTTTCCCCGTTCTTTATCTCTTCTCTCTCTTCTTTCTTTCGCATTTTACTCCGTCGCGTGACTCCATTTCTCCTACCCTTGTGCGTCATTGGAATAATTCTTAACTGACAGACAGATACACAGACACACATAAGCTTGTTAGCGTTGCGCCACATCCACAGAGTCCAACAATTATCCAATCAACGGGCGAGACGCCTCCGCCTTTAATGATAAAAAGAAACATCGGAAGCACGGACAAAAACGCTTAGATTCGTTATCTCATGTCGCCGCTTCTGAAGATGAATAAGTGTATCACTCTGAGGAGGGTGATAGCTCGAGTGCGTTTACAAGTGCAGCCAAGATTGAGACTTGTCCCACCGCTTGTCGCTTGTAATCAGGGATAATTATGTTGTGGAAATAAAAGTATGTCATACACACACAACCGCCCACACTCACACACACACACACACACACACACACACACACACAACCATAGACCCGATGAAACGATACTCGTAATAAAGTCGGATACAACAAAGTCGAGTGGAAAGGTGAACAGGTGATAACCTGAAAAGTAAAGTTATGAAAGTTGAGTTCGTTAAAGAAAAAGAAAAAGAATAATTAGGGCCTAAGTTTGATACGTTAACTAACTGCTGTCAAAATTTCTAATACGTAGAAAGTGTATTTTGTCGGTTGTTATATACATGTATATGGCTTGGAAATGAAGATAAAATGAATAAAAATGACTAAATCAAAAGATAGAATAGATAGGCTAATAGATAAACAGATAGATGAATTATACTAGTAAATTTGTGTTGCTGTTGTCTTTGGAAAACAAAATAAAAATTAATGGGGCTCTATGAAATTAATTTGCCCAAGGCAATACTGATATCAATATAAAGATCAAACTACGTATACTATTCCTAAAGCTATACTCATTATGCCTGCACGAGTGAGCTCACAATATATTGTCTTGAGGAGCTCATAAGAGAAAGGAAGAGAAAAGAAAAGAAAAATCCTCACGGGAAGGTCATATACTGCAGCAGAACTGATACGATTGCAAAATAGTCTCCTCGACTTCTCTACTAGTAGGTAGACAGACAGATATAATTGTAGATAGATAGATACATACATACATACATACATACACACGTGTACACACATACATCAGACACACATACATACTAGTGAAGGGATGTAATATTTACATTTTATGTGTATGTGTCGGTAGGTGACATAACTCTGTATTCATATACATCCATTTACCTTATATTTATAGAAACACAGTAAGCATGTCACAGGGGCGGATCCGGGAATTCCGTAAGGGGGGGGGGAAGTATTTCTGGTGCCACTTCGAGGGTTTAATAAGCTGACAAGCACACACACAAAGGCTTGAAAGCAATTTTCTGGTGGCACTACAATCGGCTGACAAAGATGGTTTCTTTAACAAATTAAAGGGGGGCGCACACACCCCTTTTCATTTTTTTTAATTTCATATATATTAAACAAAGTTAAAGGGAGCACACACCTGGTGCCCCCCCCCCCCTCCCCCACCGGATCCGCCATTGATGTCATACTTCCCATTTCAATGACAAGACCTCGACACATCCATGTATGTTCCAAGAAGTGTTTTATTTTTACACTTCAAAACGCCCCTATATCTTCCGTTTACACGCATAAACTGTTGTCGATAATCTCTTGATGCGCGCAGACATCCCACATTTGTTTATTTTGGTATATACACAGATTTACACAATACAGTCATGGTATCGGGATTTCATAATCACTAAAATAATGCTAATTGTAATCTCCATATCTAACTACAAATGACTTTTTGTGAGATAAAATTGTTACATATACTGTACTTCATGGCAAATTAAGGGTATGGAACTCGGCAAACTGATTACAGGAGAGCCGTTTTCTGAGTAAGAAAGGAACATCTGTTTTTTCTCAACAACGTTAACATCCCTGAAGCCGGTAGCTATTACTCTAATATCCTGTAACAGACGAAGCTATCCCCCACAAATAAATATAAAACACTTACATAAACAAATAGATGTAATATCTGAACAAGGTCCTATGCTTTTATCAAATTGGCAGAATACACGATCTTTACTTTGGACCTCAAACATAACAAGACACGAAAAAGCCTCGGTAGTCTATTCAAATATACCACTGGCAGAACCGGCTCGTGCTCTGTAATACGTTGTGTGTTTGGAGTAACATATAAAATATAGACATAAATTATACAGCATCAAAGTACTCTGCCATTGAATAAAATCCCATGTACACCCACCACTCCAGTATAAGTCTTCACATACATTATGATTGCAGGTACGAACAAACCTCATCATGTTGGGATTTCAATTGCAAACTCAATAATCATAAAAACCTTGCCTTCATTCATTAAACATTTAATAATTCCCCCCCCCCCCCCCCCCACTGGCATAGGCATGGAGCTCACACTTAAAGCAAGCTACATAATATATTTAAAAAAAACATTGATCTTTTCTCAAGAGTATTATGGCTGTCTCAATCCTATGGAGTGGCCAGCAGGTCTGTTTGTTTGAATTATTTTGGATCAATTCTTGGTTGGAAATCAAAGGTAGTTTCTAGTTGCTTAAAATTCACCATCAGCTGGTAATCTTGGTGACTTTTGTTACTTAAACTCTGTACTGGCATCAAGTCTGTACTTTGGCCGTGTGGAATCTCTCCCCCCCCCCCCCCCCCCATTCCCCCATATAACACCATCAACATGCAAACACACACACACACACATATGCAAACACATAAACTAACTACACTAAAAAGGGTCTTCAAATGTGGACTATATCTTAGCATACGAATTTTGATACCCAATTTAGGATGCATGAACAGCCAGAAATGTTATAATGGCATACGACACTGTTTACTCTATGCGCAAAACACATTTCTGCTAGACTGTAAACTCCAATCCCCCACCCCACCCCACTTCTCTTTCTTCCAACCACGCTTACTCAGACCAAATTCAGCGCACGTTGGCATGGTCTGCATTACGCAAAACTGACTCAAGGACTTTGCGTTGGTTGAGTACGGAAAGGACAGTAACTCTCTGGTCTGGGTATTAGTGCCCTTCTGACTCTCGACTGACCAGACAGCATCCAAACTTTGGGTGTGTCTGCAGTCAGTATGACGGTGTAGCCTCACAGATGCCCACTTTCACTAGCATGGATGTACTCACAAATGAACTCACACTATCAACACATTTGTCTCGTGAACATGGCTCATATTCCTCAAGACCATAAAATGATTAACATCACAAGAGTAAGGAGGTTAGAAATATAAATTGAACTAGGCAACACAGGCATATTAACGCTGCTCCAAAAGGCTAAAAACATGCAAATTACTTTCAACAAAACATTAAAATCATTTCTACGATCACAGTAATCTATACTGTCAGTTGGTTCCAACCCTGTGGTACCATGATATCTGTTCATCCACAAGAATACACATTATCTAAAGGATAATATGTTTTCAAACCCCACAGGGCATACAAGAATGCCCCTATACAGCTTTAAATACTTGCAAAAAAATCCAAAACATGTGTCCAATATTTCTGGTGCACCTTGCAAGTGGGGATCCCCCCATCCCATTGACAAAAGGGGAGAGGGGTATCCATATCAAAAACAAACAAACAAACAAAAGAAAAACAGTACGAGGCTTACAGGGGAACGCTTTGCACAGATGGTACCTGCACACTGTAGTCGGCCAGCTGGCAAAGTAGACTCAGATCAGAACATTGTCCTTCATTTAATACAACACCAAGAACACAAGTCTGTTAATTCCAGGTGCAGTGCATGAACAAAGTCTTCATTAAACACGTCCACGCACTTTTATCACATTTGTGTGTGTGTGTGTGTGTGTGTGTGTGCGCGTGTGTGCGTGTGTGTGAATATTGCAATTGGCCACATCAGAATCTCCCTTTGCCCGAACACTTCTTTCATCTGGATGCAAAATTCTAAAGTGCAAGGTATGCACAGGAGAGATGTCGATAATGATCCAATTTTGAAAACAATGACAATGCCGGCCAAGCCTTGTTACTTCCCATGGCAGTTCACAATACTTGCTTGTATGCTTATCGTTGCTGGGGTGACAAGACCCTGAACCTCAAATTTTGGTGAAAATGACTTTTTTGGACTAATGGTCAGATAATCAGTTAAGCGATGTCTTGTCCAAATCCCAGCTGTCTTACCCAAAAAATGAAGCCAACACAGCATGTCAAAGGAAAGGCTATCCCATTTGGTACAGTGCTTTGGCTGCCATGTTTTTGGTTTCTTTTTTTGCTCTCCTGAACATTTGACATTTTGTAGATATGAGGTCTTGTTGCCCCAGCGACGTTCTGATCCACATAAACAGACAGATAAAACAAAATTTGTAGAGTTGCTCCCATCCGCCTGAGTCATGCAAGGGGCAACTCTGAAGCGGGTGCATAAAAATGGCGGCCAGACAGCCACCGCTAAGAAATATCAACATTACATCATCACTGCTACCCATTCGGGCAAAACACGCTCTTTGCTGAACTACATCAAGCCTGGCCACAAGCAACACACACTGAACAAAGTGGCGACACTATAAATACTATAATGATGATCTGCTTTTGCACCATATCTTCAGAAAGAATAGTATAGCTCTGCTGTTCAAATGAAACAGTTATGTATCATACAAACATTGACTAATACACTATAGCATATTGTAACGTAAGACAACCATATCTTTTGATAACTGTACAACACACAACTTCAGTCATTTTTGATCTGACAAATGCCATCTACGAGATTATCAACAACTAACACCTGGTTAATAGATCTGCAAGATTCTACAAAGTTTGTTCGTTTGTTATTGGTTGTTTGAGGAGGTCCATCAAAGATCCTGATGTGGACATTTAGTTGGTTACAGGTCATCCAAGGAGAAATGACATTACTCTCATTAACATAATTTGCCTGCAAAGCGCACATGCTCCGTCTAGGATCCTTACGGCTGGAATCGTGTCGTCTCGGTGGCATACGGTCTGTCTGAACAGCCCAGTGTCGTCCATAAAGCAAAGCATGGCTGCAGTCTTGAGCAAGTGCCTCTGTATCTTACTCACCATCGTTTGAATATTCCACAATCTGGGGTTGGAAGAGCGCCGCATGGCAGCAGAACTCGGTTCTCAGCTCAGTATAAAGTGAGAAACAATGTGCTAGTCTTTACAGTGGGGCAATTTCACCCTCCTCATACAACAAAAGAACTCAGACACCTAGGAAGAAATTCTCATACTCTATATACCATTAAACATCTGTACAAATCATGAGCAAACCTCGGCAATGCGTCATTATAGAATTATACAAATAAATATCAAAATACTGTTCCGACTTCATGATAAATGCCTTCTTGTTGCAGCTTGGTTGTTTGCCTGTGCTTCTGAGCATGCTATCTTCCTACGGTACATCTAAACTGCAACCATCACATCCTCCTCATTCAACACGTAGGCAGTGGTTGATGAAACATGTACGGATCATAAACAGACACCAAAGGTGGCCATCATACCTCCTTTATAATCAGCATTACTGATGAGTTTCTGTGGTATACATAAAAGCAATTCATTCCGGGTGTGTCATGGGGAGGGAGGGGGAGCGGGAGGGGAGTAAAATGGGAACAGGTGGGGGTAGTAAGGGAGGGGTTTTAAGTGGTACAGTAGGACGAGTCTGTGCTTAAAAGGCAGTAATAATCACTGCTGAGGGCTTTCTTTACAAGGGACATTCCTCACAACTCTCATCATCATCTGATCGATGTGAAAACTTTGACGGACAGTCATTATCTCATTTGTGTCTTCTGGCCTTTTCATTCTGAGCCAGAACTACAAAAAAAAAATCCTACAGTGGTAACATGAATTCTACTTCCCAGCTGAGAGAGAATTGTGAGACACATTCGCCTGCTTTAACCCTAAAAGGGCCGGGGGGTTGAATCAACCCCCCTCGACATTTTTTGCGACCATTCTGCTGCGCGAGATTTTTTGACTGGGCCACTTGCTGACTTCTTACTTTCAAGTCTTGCAAATCTTATGACACCATTTTCGCGAAAATCGGACATACCGTTACGACGCTGCACGACTTTTTGTACATGCTTGTCTGACCGAAAATGGCTCAAAAACGTGATTTTGTGTACAAAGTCTATGCAAACAGAGTTTTCTCAACTCATTCAAAAAGATATGATTATTTTCACTTTCAATGGCTAAAATCAAATAATTTTAGCATAATTATGATTAAAATAGGGTCTGTAATAAATTTTGTGGAAAAAAAAGAAAAAAAAAGTCAAACAACAAAGAAATACATAAGAAATTCATAAAACAATAGAATACATGAGAAATTAACTTTGATACCAGATTTAGCTTTATTTTTTTAATTAGAGCAAAATTTATGATTTCACGCATATTTCACGATATTCACGCATAAATATAAAATATAAAAAATGAAAAATTCACTTTTTTTTCTTTTATAGTTTGGTAGAGTACGCAACAAGTAATGCACTTGCCAATTTTCAGGGCAATTGCGCGATCGACGGCCGAGATCTCGCGGGGGGGGGGGGGGGGGGATTTGAATCAACCCTACCCCGGCCACAGAACAGGCCAAAAAGCCCGGCCTGGTTAGGGTTAACAGACAAAACCCAAGGACATGCTGATCTAAAGTCTAATTTAAACATGAAAGGTTAAAACCATCAAACAAAATTGGAGAGAACACAGGCTTGCCCTAAACAGCCATGAGCCTGGTGGATTATCAGACAGTTTGAATCCTAAGGAATATCCAGCAAAGAATTTCTTTGGTTATCTGTTTGATTCCTTTCCCTCGGCAGAACTGTAAAAGTGTAAGTTTCTGTACATTTCGCACATTTTGCGCCTTATCATGAAAGAGTGAAAAACAAAACATCCAAATTTTGTGCTTGTTGTATTTTATACTTTTTATACCGAATTGAAAACATGCAAAATCTATCTTAACCAGCTGAGTGCAAAAAAAAAAAAAAAAATTACCTGCATGAAAATTTCCACTGTTACAGTTGTAACAAGGAGAGTAGATTGTTCTCACATTACACGACTTCACTCAGAAGGGGAATACTTGGTGATATAAATTGAATGATATGGATAGTTTCAGTAAATAAATACACTTTTTCCCTTTAATGCAGACAAAAATTCTTCAAACCAAAGTCAAACGGATAGTAAAGACTCCAATTTCCTGTTGGGTGATGCACTTTTCTCAACAGCAAAGTTTTTGACTCACACATGGCTGATTGAATGAATGGAAATCCTTAATACCCCACACAGAGTTACTCGACAACAAGACAGTGCCTTTAGTGATTACACAGTACCATGCATGTGAATGAAACCACAGACAACTTTATCTACTTTTTCCATCTATTTCTTTACAGTCAAGCCCAGAGGGAAGCTGAAAACCACAGCATCTTGAATTCTCCTCTAAGCTTGATTGATAGCCATGGCAGGTCATAGAAACGCAGCTTTCTTTCAGCAACTCCAGAAAGTCTCCCCTCTCTCATTTAAATACATACAGGATATAAGGACACACATTGTAGATATAATTATACTAGTAGATACAAATTCCTATCGTATTATGTCACTTTGCATTTAAAAGCAGGCTACAAGTACATTGTGTCTACCTACAGCTCATGATAACTACTCTGCACGGTTTTGGCGACAAGTCAAATTGCACTACTGCATAGAGATGGCCGTGTCTCCAGCACTTTCAAATTGAACGGGTCTGAAATGAAGACTGGCACCCGAGGCTGCGGCTGCCAAAGATGGCGGAAGTGCCGTCGAGACCCGAGCCCCGCCCCGCCCCGCCCCCTGGCGACATCATTTCTGCTTCTTGGATAGAATCCAATCCTCTATCCTCTTCTTCAGCTCTGTGGCTGTGTGAGAGACGGAGAAGATGGAGAAAATTCAACAAATTATGAGAACTGAATTGAACTTCTGTGTACTCGTTCTAAAAATGATATTGGTGATGAATTCCATTATTTTTGTTTGTATGTCCCTTCTTAAAGACAAAACGAAAAACATTTCTCAAGAAGTATTATAGGAAATATCCTAGCACATTTAAATACAATCAATTGTTTAATTCCACTAAAAAACTTTGTCAAATATCTCAAGGTTTTGTAAAGTAATAATGTCCTTTTTTCATTAGTTACTGTACACTTTATTATTTTGTTTGTTTTAGTATATTATATGTATCCTTTGTATGATTATTTGCATCAGGCAGTGGCTGTAGATTTACATTTGTATGTAGATTATTCATAAGACACTTTCATGCAAATTGTATTTGATATGCTGATATCTTGCATAAATTTGTGTTATACATAAAATTGTATTTGAAATTATTCTATTTTGTACATAATAATTTGATAAACTTCAACTTCAACTTCAGAGGGAATCTGAGACTCTACTCTGGTTGTCAGAGGCGACAACATGACAAACACTTTGACTGCTTTACACAGACTCAAACAACCTCTCATACACTGTGCAGAGGTATAGGCAGAGGGCAGAGGAGCAATTAACTAGTGCCATTTGCTACTGTCACCGACAAAGTCAGACAGAATCTCACAACATCGGTTCTCTTATTGTGGTATGTTGGAATTTTAAAGATTTTTAGCTTTCAGGTGATAGTATGTATACAGCCTGTCCAAAACTACTTTCAAAGTAAGCAATCTGCAGGAAAGGCAGTCACAATAGAGCAAACTTCTCAGAAAATAAGCTTTCACGTGTAGATGCAATCAAGCATGCAAGAGATTAGGCATTTGAGCATTGCAGGCAAATTCAAAACACCTCATCAACACAGGACAAACATAAGGAAGACAAGTTTTACTTGGCACAGTGTTCCGATTTGCATTTACGTGATCACGCACACTGAAAATACCATGGAGAAACGAAGGAGAGCAATAACGAGAGTGAACGATTGAGATGTGAAAGAAGAGATTTGGGTGGAGTACCTGGCTGCAGCATGTCGCTGCTGAGCGGCCGCCGATTGAAGGGGTCCGTCTGGGAGTTGAGGAGGTGGCGTTCTATAATGGCACGATCCATCACGTTGCCCGAGGGCAGCATCACGGGATCTGACATTAGCGTGGCCATGAGGGGATCTAGGAAATGAGGGCATGATTAAGGCATAATTTACCATTTGCAGATGAAACAAAAAACCCAGCATTTGTGCTTCAAAATAATTCTAAAATGAGCGTTAGAGAGAGAACAACCATTGTAAAAATTTTAATCTGTATAACCAATTGTAAGTATTGTTAAATACACAAAATGTGAACAATGGGTATAATCAAAGTGTTTCCAGATTAAACCATCTACAGTTATGGTTTACTGAGAAAAATACTGATATCTCTTAATACTTAAGACTTTATAGCAAAAAATTTATACGGTAGAATGTTTCGTGATACAACAGACCTACACATATGCATCAAATGTGATATCTTGAAATCTTTTTAAATCACTGCTCCCAAAGGTAAAAAGTACCTTTAAGACAAACCCCAATAAACATTATTATCACTTTGAATATTTCACAGTTGCTGTGGAGTAGACGGAAGTTTCTTCCAATACACTCCGTACTACATTCACAGTATACTTCGTGGTGTTTTTAATGTAGAGAATTTTGCAAGTTGCTTGATATTTGGGAAATTTACAACTTGCGAAAAATACTGCCTCCTGTACTCACACAAATGCACTTTTTAAAATTTCTGTGGTGTTTCATAATAACTTTTATCTCAAATATTGATCATACTTATTTTTAATTCACACAATGCGGTTCTGCATTGAAAATTCAACCATTTACAAAACTTAGTGCAAGTCCCAATTTGCGAAATATCATACTGAAGACAGAAACAGCATATGTAATGTTATCTTGTCAGTGTGAACCTTGCACTACTAAATTTCTTAGTGGTGATGCCGGTGTCAGGTAAGAATTGCATCAAACTGAATTAACTGAAGCACAAAAGCACCTGCAAATGTTTCACCACATAAAATGGCTTGTGGTAGCATTAAGAATCGAAGGGGCTTTTGTATTAGACGTCCTTGTGGTGCGTTTGCACGGTACGTTTCTTTTATCTCCATACTGCAAAATGAGGAATGTTCGAGTGCAGTTTTAATTTCACGAATTTTGCGAGAGCCAAGATTTGCAAAATTAAAATGCACATGAAAGTTCTTGTCTACACGGTATGCACTGAATGTTAGTGGCAACTCGCAAAAATTTCATGCCACAAAAAAGGCCGTCGGCTCCAATATGTGAAAATTCTATGCCGCAAAAAAAAATTGTTTTACAGTACACTTCTGTATACTTATACTTTGAAGGGCTTTTGTATTACACTACCTTGTGCGTTTGCATGCTACGTTTATGTTATCTACATATGTACTGTAAAATTAGGAATGTTCGTGTGCATTTTAATTTTGCGAATTTCATGAGAGCCAAGATTTGTGAAATTAAAATGCATGTGAAAGTTCTTGTCTACAATAAACTGTATGCACTGAATGTTAGTGGCAACTTGCGAAAATTTCATGCCACGAAAAAGGTCGTCGACTCCAATTCGTGAAAATTCTATGCCGCAAAAGAATATCTTGTTTTACAGTATACTTCTGGATATTGAATGGCAGGAAATAGAGCACTGACCTTTGAACTCATCTGGGGCATCCTCGAGGTCAATGTCCTTTTGCCGGTTGAGCTCTGAAATCTTCTGTGCCCTCTGGGAGAGATTGGCGAACTGCTGGATTTGGTTGGAGCTCTTGATCTTGCTGCGGTTCATGATGCGGATCGCCTCAGCAAAGATGTCCTGGCAGAACGATCGCTGTGTAGGCAAGCACAAATTTCACACTTCTTGACCGAAGAACATTTTCCCATTAACCTGTTGAAGACAGACTGATTTTGCTATTACACGCATTTCCCATACACACTTGCCTGAGTATACTCGGGACTCGTCCTCAACAGGTTAAAAGCAAGGTGGGGTGACACAATAGAACAGCAAAATCAATTGGCAAATTGACAAGACAGTGGACAGTTACTCAGAGTTACAAATGAGAAGAAGGTCCTTAGTCATCACTTATTGTCATGAAAAAAAAAAATAACAGAACGAAAATCCTGTCATCCCATTATCATTGTCTGATTAATCGTTGTTGTCATTGTCATCATCATCATCATCATCGTCGTCATCACCATCAGAACGATCACCATCACTGGAAAGTCGAAAATCTCTGTGTTCTCACCTCATCTGAGGCTATCCCCTCGGCCAGTTCCTGGCTGTCCAGATTGAGGTATATGGTGGTCAGCTGGTCAAGCATCTTGCGCGGCTCAAAGCCGTACTTCTCCCGATTCTCCACCCGCAGGTCGTTGCAACGGGGCCCGCACAGCTGCTGGAGGTTGGAGTTCAGCATAACGGCAAGACGGCTGCACAGCTCCTGGATGGGGGTTACACAAAACAAGGAAAAGTAGAAATCACGCGGTGCGTAATATATGTCCCCGCCGGAAGTAGCATTTAGTAGCAAAATGTACAATATAGGTAAAAAGATCAAGGTCAAAGGTCAAAGAAGTCAAAGGTCAAAATTCTATGTAGAAGTTTTGAAGCCCTCACCTAGTGCCATCACATAAAGCAAACGGAATCGAAATCGGGTTAGAAATGGCGAAGGAGTAGCATTTTGTAGCCAATGTACAATATAGGTAAAAAAATCAAGGTCAAAGGTCAAAGAAGTCAAAGGTCAAAATTCTGTGTAGAAGTTTTGAAGCCCTCACCTAGTGCCATCACATAAAGGAAACAGAATCGAAATCGGGTTAGAAATGGCGAAGGAGTAGCATTTGGTAGCAAAATGTACAATACAGGTCAAAAATCAAGGTCAAAGGTCAAAGAAGTCAAAGGTCAAAATTCTGTGTAGAAGTTTTGAAGCCCTCACCTAGTGCCATCACTTAAAGCAAACGGAATTGAAATCGGGTTACAAATGGCGAGGGAGTAGCATTTTGTAGCAAAATGTACAATATAGGTCAAAAATCAAGGTCAAAGGTCAAAGAAGTCAAAGGTCAAAATTCTGCGCAGAAGTTTTGAAGCCCTCACCTAGTGCCATCACATAAAGCAAACGGAATCGAAATCGGGTTAGAAATGGCGAAGGAGTAGCATTTTGTAGGCAATGTACAATATAGGTCAAAAATCAAGGTCAAAGGTCAAAGAAGTCAAAGGTCAAAATTCTGCGTAGAAGTTTTGAAGCCCTCACCTAGTGCCATCACATAAAGCAAACGGAATCAAAATCGGGTTAGAAATGGCGAAGGAGTAGCATTTTGAAGCAAAATGTACAATATAGGTCAAAGGTCAAGGTCAAAGGTCACAACTGAAATTCTGTATACAAGTTTCAAAGCTCTCATGTAGTGCTATCATATAAAGCAAACAGAATCAAAATCGGGTTAGAAATGGCGAAGGAGTAGCATTTTGAACATTTTGATCACACACGGACGCACGGACGGACACACGGACGGACACACGGACACACACACGTACGGAGCCCGTTTCATAGTCCCCTGCTCGAACTCGTTCGGCGGGGACAAAAAGTGCCATCAAATCTCACTGTACTCTTTTTTATCAGCCAATTCAGCTCAAACTTAATTTGATGTAATTTACAATGATAGCTAGTGTGACTCATAGGTATTATCAGTACAGATATTCTGAAACTGAACATAAATTAGCAGGGATTAATTTTGACTACGCTTCATTTATTCATTTTGTTTCTTTTTCTCACATTTTTGTATCTTTGTGTTTTCACTATACAGTGTATGATTTATACAAGTCACTCCTATCATATTGTGGCTCATCTTACTGGAAAAGCAAAATTTTGCAATTCTTAAAAGCAATATATTAAGTTCTTCCAGTTCACTGCTATCTTTTGTACAAAAATGAATAGAAAATATGCAAAATTGTAGTGTGATGTGAATTTTCAATGTAATTTGTGGTTCATATATAGTAAAGGGGCATTCCGGACGATTTTCATAATTTCACATCATGTAGTACATAAATCAACAGCTTGATGTATAGATTTGTAGAATTTATTGTGGTTCTTGAGCAGAGAAACAGTACTTTCAAAAACCTTAACCCTAAAAAGACTGGGGGGGGGGCCTAAAAGGCCCCCCCCCCTCGACATTTCGCGTGATTACTCTGCAACACGCAATGCTCTCGCCGCGATGCTTTATGACTTTTTTCTTTCAAGTTTCCTGCACATTTTGACACCAAATTTGTGACGCCCGGGGGTACGGTTCAGAAGTTACGTAACATTTTGTACATGCATGTGAGGCCGAAAATGGCTCAAAAATGTGATTTTGTGTACAAAGTCAATGCAAATTGATTTTTTTCACATAATTCACATAAATATGCTTATTTTTACTCTCAATGGCTAAAATTAATTTGTTTTAGGAGTATTATGCTTCAAAAAGTGTCTGCCACAAAGTTTGTTAAAAAAAAACAACAGAAACAAAGGGTCAAAAAAACAAAGAAATACATAATTCATGAAACAATAAAATAAATAAGAAATTGATTTTGATACCGAATTTTTTTTCAAGTGCATTTGCTAAGAATGCCACAAAGAGTAATTAGACCAAAAATGAGCACTTTTGGAGCTTTATTTACTGATTTAGATCAAAGAGTCCGATTTCTCGCATAAATTAGCATAATTAATCAAAATAAAATAAAAGAAGACTATTTTGGAAAATTTAAATATACGATCTTGTAGATTACATCGCACACTACCATTGTGCAAATTTTCGCGGCGATCGTGCGATCCACAGCCGAGATCTGAAGGGGGGCCCCCCCCCCCCCCCCCCGTCTTTCGAGCTACCAAAATAGCCCAGTCTTTTTAGGGTTAAACAAATTACACTGAACAAAAATGATGACATAGGAGCCTCACATATCTCAGATATGTAGCAGTGTCATTCCATTACAATACCGCATGCTTGCAAGCTAACCTGTGTGTAATCTATGCATGCCTTCTTCTTTTGTGCTGCTTCCTTGAGCCACATCTCATGCATTCTTATGGTGAGGCTGCCATGTCATCATCCTTGTTCATTGCAATTTGTTATAAACTTCGAAAACATTCTTATTTTTCATCCCAATCATTATAAATCCTGAAACTCTGTACCCAGTATAACTAATTTATATATGTTCAAATGTAAAAATTTGAAAATCATCCGGAGGTCTCCTTTAAGTACCAAAGGTTGTGATGGACTCTAAAGACAAAAGACAATAAGGGGTATCGCATGATCTTTTCGCATTTCCAAATAATCCTGAAATTAATATAGAGGGGCTAAATTCCCCATTTTTATAGGGTGAAGGAAAGTTATGCGCTATATCTGCTTCCAAAACAACACAAGTAAATGACAATAAGAACCCATATTCCTGCTATAAATTTAACATAGCACAGCATATTGAATTCATGTAATCCTCATACTCATTACTCATTGTCTGAGTGGTGGGGGGGGGGTAGAGATGTGAACATGAATGAACGTGAGATTTGTCCACTCACGGGTCTGAGGAATGGTTTCTTGATGTGAACGGTCAGGTAGTTGAACATCTCCAGCGTTTCGTTGGCCAGAGTGAGGTAGGATCGGCACTGGCGCTGGTCTGAGGACAGCTGGCGGGACCGCGACTGCTGCTCTTCCTGTAGGGGACACAAGGTAATCACTCGTTGGATATTACTCGTACATACCTTTTCTTACCTGTTAATTTCTTTTTTGGCTTGTTTTCTGGGCATTTCTTTTTTGAGGAGGGTCGGGGGGGGGGGGAGGTTGATTCAGATATCATACATATTATAATTGCATCCCACATAAACCAATCTCAAAATTACTAAGAGGATTTACATCCAAAATAAAACAATATTCTTAATCACATCACATATTTATAGCATTTCAGTTTTGTTCATGTTTTTTTCTTCTTTTTTTTTTTCAACACCAGGAAGAATATTGTATGTCCTCCCCCCCCCCCCCCCCGAAAAAAAAAAAAATCAGAACAGGACCCTCCACAACGATAACTTTCAAAACAGTGAGTCAATCGAAATATAATTTCAGGATATGAAACTACATTGTATAACTTAATACCCACATCTTACAGAAAACTACATCCGATATGCTTCAGTGGTTAAAGAGAAATGAGGATTTTTCTGTGGAGCATGTCAGGAATCCCTTCCCTCCAAGTTCTGCCCATTGTGTTCACCCATTGATATGCATTGCCAAGAGCATCCAAGTGCTAAACTTGGAAGAATCAGACCCATGATATGCTTTACAACGATCCACATTTCTCTGTGACCACTTAACCAAATTGAATGAGGTTTTCTGCGAAATGTAGCTAAGACGTTATATTTTAAGACTCCGAGATAGCACTAAGACAGTTTAACCATATTGGAAGTTATCAAAGTGAAAATCCGATTGTATTCTTTCTTTTTTTTTCTTCTTTATTCTTTTTATTTATTTATTTTTTTTTTTTTTTTTGGGGGGGGACATACTGTATTGCTGGTGTATCAAGACTGACAAAAAGATACATCTCAGACTGATCAATTACTTTGACATGAATGACGACCAGCAATTTGAATCACTTCTTTTTACCACTTCACGTATATTATTCTTAGAGATCAACAAGAAGAGGGGTGACGATTCTGTGAACACTAGATCTCAAATAGCTGAACTGCTATTTGACAAGGCAAAAAGAATGTAAATAATCAGGCAAATTAACATCACTTAATATCTTCACCTTTTCCACACATCTCCATGGTAAATATTTTACATACATTTTACATGCAGAAAGATATGACTTCAAACTTCCATTATTAAAGTTAGCTAATTATCCTTTTGAACCATTTTAAGGCAATATATTTTACTTTCTCATGACAATTTTTTGAAGATGCAGAGTAAAATATGCAATTTACGGGGAACAATAAAGCAACCTGGTAAATTTGCAATGCTTTGTGAGCATTTAACAATAAACCTTTGCAGACATAATCATTTTGAAATGCCATTGTCACTGTACACAACTAAGTTCCCACTGGTAGTAACTGAAGGCAAGGTCACACTGCCAACATAACGTCATAAAGGTAATGGTGGTAATACACAGAAAATAACATGCACACTAGTTGTTCGCACAATATTTCTGTCAGTGTCACAATGCCCAAGATAATGTTATGATTTCTAGTGCACTAGCCATTATCACATAAATTTGTCACCAATGTGAGCGCATGGGCTGCTGCGTTGCTGCCATATGCGATGTGTACGCACACTAGCTTTCCACATCAATTCGGGCACACATTATCAAATTCTTTCACTGCTCAGCATTACACCGCCAAAACAATACACTTGAATGACTATTAAAAAGAAAAGTGCTTCGTTTGAAGATCTCCCTTTGTTGCTGATACCCTGCGATATAATTTCTATGCGATCCAGAAACGATGGCGACAAAGAGTACAATAATGACCCTTACCTGGGAGAGCTCCCTCCAGCGCGCCTTGTCCTTCATGTTTTCCTGCACCTCGTGGATCCGCTTGAGGCATCCGATGCTCTCATCCAGCAGGAACGTGGTGTCGTTCATCAGCATGTTGATGAAGCGCACAAAGTTGGCATCCTGTAATCTGCGAGACACACAAAAGGGATAGAGAGGAATGTCATCTTTGTTAACCCTTCGTGTGCCTTGAGTGCTGATTAGCACAGAAAGCCCCCCACAGCATAGTACATATCGTCCAAAGTCCCTGGCACATAAAGTGTTAAGCCAAATCTACTCCATTGAAGCTCTGTGACCATGCATGAGGATAAAATGACCTGACCTGCACTATTCAACATCTCTTCAAAATAATGCTGACAATGCCTACATTACCCTGAAAAAGATTTACATGAGGCTTTACTGCAACTATGAGAAGTCAAATCAAACATTCAGTCAGTATCCTGTCTTATCGTTCAAAAGTTCTATTTACCCCATCTTATATTTGGCCCGACAGGGTTAATGTCAGAGAACAAGTTGTATACAGACTTGCTTGTTAGAAACACTGCCCCACAATCATAATGCATGGCATTTTGGCAGTGATTACCACTTACTTTTTGTGTGGCACAATGTGCCCAGTTGATACTATCTAACATATGTACCTCATTTGATGAATCGTTGCTTCTGATAGGCCGAAATTGGGGGGCATATATTCAACAATTGCCTTCAGCCCTATAGTGCCAAAACTGCCCCATAGTACTAAATTGCACTTCTTTGGTTTGTAAGTAATTTGTAAATGTACATGTATGTATACAGTAAATTTCCATTTAATGTGATAACAGAGCAGATATCTATGGCAGCATCTGAAGTCTGGACTGGCTAGCGTGATCAAGACCGACTACTACAAAATTTCATTTCAATTTATTTGGTATGTAAAACAGATGTTGACTACATTTATTCAAGGCATAGTTGAAATTATTGGCAGGGTTTCTGTTTGCCTAATAGTCTTGATAAACTTACTCGCTAGTCTGGACGAAGACATCTTGGTGGAGAGGGATCTTCCACAGGGCTTTGAAGATGATACTGATGTGATAACGGATGCTGAACTTGTCGTAAAACTCGCTGCTGGCACCAGTTGTCTCTATGTCTGCAAATGTAACAAAAAAAAAAAAGGTTAAATTTGCCTAATGATTGAATGTCATGTTGTCAAAAGACAGAACATACACTAATATGTCATCAACAAGCAAAACAAATCAATCACTCTGGAGCTAAATACTCAAAATAGAAAAGCCCCCAATGACTTTTCAAAGTTTAATTGTTTGTTTGTTTGTTTGTTTTTGACGGGTGGGGTTTGGGGCAAGAAAAAGCAAACCACTGATTTAAAAAGAGTAATTTGAGATTACCTGAAGTAAAATTAAGATCAAAGTGTGATTACACTGTAATGCTGAGGGCTTTCTTCTGTAACATGAAAATATCTTTAAGGCATAATTTACTATTTGCAGATGAAACAGAAAGCCAGCATTAGTGCTTTAAAATAGTTCTAAAATGTGAGTTAGGGATAGAAACAACCACTGTAAAAATTTGAACCCGTATTACCGCTGTTAGGTATTATTAAATACACAAAATGTGAATAATAGTTATAATAAAAATGTTTCCAGACTAAACCATCTACAGTTATGGTTTGAGAAAAATACTGATATCTCCTTATATTTTAGGCTTTATTGCAAAAATTTTATATGGTAGGATGTTTTGTGATATAACACACCTACACACATGCATCACACATCAAATGTGATATCTTGAAAATTTTTTGAATCACTGCTCCAAAAGGTAAACAGGACCTTTAAAGCTGTATTCCAAAGAGACACTTCATCGTGTTATTAAAGCAATCCCATCCAGCTCCACGTTATACCATGGGCATTGGGTAACCAGCCCCTACACACACAGAAAAAACAACAGCAACAAAACAAAAATCAAAGCAGAAAACAAGAGTGCGACTGACCTGTGTAAAATTTCATAAGGGCAGGAACAAGGTGAGGAATGGCCAGGGAGTGGAGTTCAATGGCCTCAAACAACTTGGCAGTCTTGGGCTGGACAGCAGGGCTCAGGACAAAGAAGACCTGACCGGAAAAAAACCACGGAGAAATGGTCAGTCATGCATACATGTATGTAAGTCGGCGTCAAATGTGAGTGACGACTAACGATTGAACAGGAACAGAATGAAGAATGGACATGCCATTGTAAAAAAGAAATACGCAAAAAATTTTGGTTCCTCGGTACAGAGCGATAACTATTCCTAAATATGAATGTGAACTTTACGTCAAAACATCACATGGGTTCACCAGATACTGGCCAATGATTGGATAATCTGGATCATGTGATATTAGACCTTGTGTAATGTTCATCCACAGTAAAACATTCTGAAACGATCTCCCAAGAGAGGGAACATTTTTTTGTGTGTGTTGTAGCAAGCACCACTTGATACTATTTGACAGAACGACAAACTTTTTCAGCACCATAGATAGAATAATGTATGTATTCCATAACACAAAACGAGCAAACAATAATTTGGGGCACAAATGGAAAGGTGATTTAGGGAAGAAGCATGTAACAAAATCAGATGAGCACAGTGTGATAGATAGATAGATTGATAGATAGATAGATAGATAGATAGATAGAAAGAAAGAAAGAAAAAAGATAGATAGATAGATAGATAGATAGATAGACAGATGTAGATAGATAGAAAGATAGATAGAAAGATATACAGATAGATAGATAGATAAATAGATAGATAGATAGATAGATAGATAGAGATAGATAGACAGACAGATATATAGATAGATAGATAGATAGAGATAGATAGACAGACAGATAGATAGATAGAAAGATAGATAGAAAGATATACAGATAGATAGATAGATAGATAGGTAGATAGATAAATAGTCAGAGAGAGAGATAGACAGATAGATAGACAGACAGATAGATAGATAGACAAACAGAGAACAGATAGATGGATAGATAAAAAGCTAGATGGATGGAAAGATAGATGGGTGGATAGATAGATAAATATATAGATGAACAGATAGACAGATAGATAGACAGATAGATGAATAGATAGATGGAGAGATAAAGTGATTGATAGACAGAGAGATGGGTGGATACATTCATAGCTTTACCTCAACCAGCTTAGCCACCAGGTAGGGATTCTTGAGATACTGGCTGGAGCACATAAAGATGAGGAGGAAGGGAATCATGTCGTGCTGTGCTGTGTCCTCCAGGATCTGGGGGGTGTGTCTAGGGGGCGGAAGAGGAAAAAATCCAGATTAGAAACATCATGATTGACATGATTACAGAGAATATCAATATTATCATAAAGAATTGGAATAAGATAAATCCAGATTAGAAACATTATGATCGGCATGATTGTAAAGAATATCAATATAATCGTAACAAATCGGAAGAGGAAAAATCCAAATTAGAAAGGTGATGATTGGCATGACGGTAAAAAATATCAACATTACCAAAAAAATCTGGAGCAGATAAATCCAGATTACAAACATGATTATCGGCATGATTGTAAAGAATATCAACATTATCAAGAAAAATCAGAAGCGGATAAATCCAGATTAGAAACATCATGATCGGCATGATCGTAAAGAATATCAACATTATCATATGAAATCTGAACCATTGAAATGGTGCACGTTTCCTACTTCTCGTTCATTTCAAGTAAAGCTGCCACAATTCTTTTTTGTTTCAACTGACTCATTTTCTGAATTTAGGGTTTCCCCATAATCACAAAAGACGACGAATAAGGATGTGTTTGAGTGCTCCAAGTACACTATCTCTACAGAGCCCTCCAACACTCCCAGCGCAATTGGTCTGGCACAGTATGGGTATGTACGGTACAACAAGGTGCGGTTCAGTTTGCTCAAACACCCAAAGAAAATGTGAACAATATCAATGATATCATTGAAAAAACCTTAAACGATGAAATTCCTCAAATTTTTTACTTGATCCAAAGAAAACTTTCACCAAGCCATTTCGTGTTACTAAAGTTCATCATAGTCAACCTGACTTAATCCGTTGAGGACAAGCTGATTTCGCTACAACACACATGTCCCATAGACACCTGCCTGAGTATACTTGGGACTAGTCTACAATGGGTTAAGAGAATGGGTTTCCCTGTAAACACACACACACACACACACACACACACAAAAAAAAAAAAAGCTGTTTGGAAACACTCACTGGATGACGAATAAGAGGAACTCTGCGATGTCTTCAATGTAATACTCTGGGAGAGCAGCGAAAGCTGGTGGAATGTCTGCAGGAAGAGGAAGTCTGGGATGGAGAGATAGAGAGAAGGGAAGACTAACATCAAACTATTCAGTGCTTTGAAGGGACTGTACAGCACTGGTTGAGGTGAGGATTCAGTTTGTAATGTTTTGCGAGATATTTAGAAACCACTCCATGAAAAGTTAAATACAATTCTATGGGGAATCAAAAGTTTATATGATGAAAATCAGTTTTGAAATGACTGAGACATCTAAAAACAAGGAAAAACAAAAGAGATCCTAATAAAAGTCATGGCCTGTCAATTCTATTAGGATTGCTGTTTTGGACATCTCAGCCATTTCAAGGTCAATTTTCATCAAATAAACATTGAATCATTTTTGAAATAACATGCTCTTTCATATTTCATAAGAGGTTTCTCATTATCTCACAAAAAAAAATCCTCACCTCAACCGGTACTGCACAGTCCCTTTTATGTCGATGTAGGGCAATTTGTCAATCAGTTGCAATAAAAACAACTCAATGCAAGAATTTCATCGATCTGAATAATTACGCAGTACCCGCTGCATGCTACATGTATAAGGATTAGAACCAGCACTGGCTGTTAGGCGAAAGCCCGGTGGTCTAGTGGATAAGACGCCTGTCTGGTGATTGGGAGGTTGTAGGTTCATATCTTGCTCGAGTATGTATGCCCATGATTTCTTTCGTCATGGCTACTATTCAAACACTGATCAATTCAGTGCTTATTTACATTGATGTACGGCAATTAGTCAATCAATTGCAATAAAAACAACTTGACGCAAGAACTTCATCAATTTGAATATCTTACAGGTAGTTTTAGCTGCTGGCAAGGCACCAACCGGTGTTATATTGACAGCACTTCTACTTGTAACAATACAATTGTTTCTATTACCACCATGTTTGTTTCTATTACCACCATGTTTGTACTTTAAGTAACAATTCTAATACTTATAGTTCTACCCCAGGTAAATAAGTCTGTATCTCAACAATGGTTATAATTACTCATTGATAATGCAACTCCTACTTTTACAAAAAACCAAAATCATGTTCGGTACTACTACTACTACTACTACTACTATTACTTCAGGTAGTACTGCAGTGTGCAGCATTCCCTCATGCTGTTGTTCTTTAGCATGTCTCTTTCTAAATCCATACGGGAAAATAAGACGGAAAGATATATAAGATGACATGTGGTAAACTTGGCAGTATGTTTGCTGTTACTTACGCTGCTCCCTTGGGACTGACCAGCTCCACTAAGAGAGACATGACCGTGCCGTAGAACTGGAAGCAGCCTCGCAGAAGGCTTTCATGTAGAAGGCCTGCATCTGCACACACCTTGGCCTTCTCGATTTTCTGTCCACAGCAATGAAGATCAATCTTACAATAAGACTCAGAGAAACTAATGCTTTAATCTTCAATCAATTTAAATAATTTTTATGAAGTCTGAATTGGGAAGATACGGTGTACATGGGTATTACACAAATTTGAATACTGTAAAACAAGGAATGTTCGCGTGCATTTTGATTTCACAAATTTCGCGAGAGCCAAGATTCATGAAATTATAATGCACCCGAAAGTTCTTGTCAACACTGTACGCATTGAATGCCAGTGGCAATTTGCGAAAATTTCATGCCGCGAAAAAAGGGCCATCGGCCCCAATTCGTGAAAATTTCATGCCACGAATATATCATGTTTTACAGTACTTGACAATGGATTTGACCAGAAGCTATGAATCAGTGAATACATTTAGATGTTGCATAACCAGGCTAGAAACAAAACCACATCAATTCTTTGGGGGTTGGCTGGTCACAATGAATACAGAGAAGAACTGTTGTATTAGGCCCCCCCAAAAAAAATTGTTTGTTTGCCCTTAATTGTCAAAACCCCAAGAGGGTCGGTAGGTCGGTTTTTTTTTTGTTTTGTTTTGTTTTGGGGGGGGGGGGTTTCTTTTCTTTTTTTTTAACCCTTTCTTCCATGTCAATGCACTAAAAACTCCAAGGGATTCATTCAAATTTACGTCTTGTCAGGGCCCGGTAGGCGAGGCAGAAACACTCAATGACAAACACTTATAACGTTCATCTTTGTTGAATATGCAAACAGCTCCAAAAAAGTACCTTCCAGTGAGATGCTGGCAACTGAACTCCAAACAGTTTTGGTGCCATGACAGCTGGTAATGGATGCTGCAAAAGTAGCCATCTTGGCAGTCGCGCTGTGCTGCGCCGCGGCCGGTACGGTAGCTAGCTAGCTAGCGCACTACCTATGCCCATATGCACGCATTGATTGGATTTCGTGCGCATGCACGCACATGAGCCAAAAAGGTAGCTAGCATGCAATGCATGCTATAAAACGTAGCCTGCGGCCCCACGCGACCCGAACATGATTACGACGGGTCGATGAGATGAAAAAAAAAACATTTTTAGAATTTTTTTTCATTCTTTCTTTAGCTTAAAATGGATAATTTTGGGTTTAAAACTGTTAACAAATTTGCAAAAGATGAAATTTGTGGGAAAAAATAAACTTAAAAGAGAGGAAAAAAAAAATGGACATGAAATTTCTGATCAGTCGCGAAGGGCAAACAAACGATATTTTTTTTTTTTTTGCCTTATCACTACCACAACCTGGCACTGCTTATCATCACATGCAAGCAATTCGTAAGTACATCACAAACAAACAAAGTCAAAACATTGTAAAATGAATGAGCCGCATTTGTGATCAGCCATGCTACTAGTCTCTTCACAAGGCTTTGGGGTCAGTATAAGGACATCTAGAAGTAATAATCCTTTATAATTCAGCAAAACTTGTGTCAAGTAATCGGTTAAGTCAAACAGTCCCAACCAATTCATAGCCTCATGTATTATTTCTCTATTCAAGTTAAATTTCTGCTAATCGCTTAATTGCTTAATTTGATGAAATTCTGACAGTTACAAAAGGAAAATCATTCATTTTGTACTACAAAAAGTCTAACTACACAGCAAAGTGTACTCAATCACTGGCAAAGGGCACCAGGGTGTCGCCTGGGCACTCTATAATTCTGCCGACCTCAATCAGATGGCGGTTCTGATAGGAACAATAAACGCAAGTCAATTTTTCTTCGACTTACGCAGTTATCGTATATTGCCTCGGTCAATGCTTTTTCCTCAGTCCCGTCAAGATTGACTTACACATAGTTGACTGAACGTTTCATTTCAATGTTTTTCATGTCTCTCTCTCTCTCTCTCCCTATGATAGGACTACCATGTCATAAAAAAAAAAGATTCAAGCAAATGGAAAATACTGTAACATAAGAAACAGTCCTGGTAAGAAACTTTTGCGAATTAAAGTCAATGACAATTTTTTTTTTGCAGCATGAAACCTGCACATTAATTGCTAACCTTGAAAAACTATGAGTATGCTAGATGTTACATTATAAGCAATACGTGGATTTGTTGAACTACTCACAGCAGGATGCTACTCACCTTGCTCTGTGATTTCCACCTCTCGATGAGCTGGCGGTTGCGGCGCTCCAGGGGCGTGCCTTTCCACTGGGACTCCTGGCCCTGGAGGTCTTCCGTCAGCCGCGCCAGCTCTCGCAGGGTGCGGATCCGCTGGGAGTAGTGCCGGCAGGCCGGTAGCAGAGCCAGGTGCTGGCAGTGAAGGGTCATGAAGTAACACTCCGTGGGGAACTTGGGCTCCACCCACGTGCTGGACTCTAATGGAGGGGAAACGAAAGGGAGACAGGTGATGAACGTCCGCACTTCTTATGTGAGCTTAAAGGGGCAGTGCCACACGATATATAAACATTTCAAAACTTCATGTACAAACTATATAGCAAGTTGTGAGGGTATGACATGATCACTTTGCCAATTGCATATTCATATCGACCATTCAAGAACTGTTTCCTGAAAAAATAGTGAAACTTCAAAATATCATAACTTCCTTATTTTTCACCCGATTTCGATCAAAATTTTACCACTGAACCCGTAACATTGTACTCTTTCTTATCCCTAAAGGGGCAGGGCTGTTGGGGGATGGATTCAGAATTTCTTATGTATTTCTTTGTTTTTCAACTTTTGTTTTTTCTTTGTTTTTTCATTGGAAATTGTCACTGACCATTTTTCTACCATAATTAGCACAAAATCAATAAATGAAAGTGATTAATTGTAAAAATAATCAGGTTTTTATGACTTTCATGACAGAGCACTGTTTTCCATAGGAAATGTACACAAAATCACAAAATTGTGCCCGTTTTGGGGCGACATTCCGTTACAAAAATGGGCGTGGCTTCGCAAAAGTATGCACGGATGTTGCAAATTTGGTCTCAAAAGTTACGCGAGACTTGAACAAATAAAGTCAAGAGGCCTCGCGACGATGCCTTCTCGCGTTACAGAATTATAGCGCGAAACCGAGGGGGGGGGGATTTACATTTGGACTAGATTTCCCCTTTAACAGGTGCCACTTACTGAGACTCTTCAGCCATTCCTGGGCCTCGTGCTCCGTCATGTTCATACGAGTCTCCTGTGAGACGTCCACCCTGGCCTTGGGGTGGTGCGGGTACAGGACGTCCACCTTGGCCAGGTGGATCTTCTGGCTGAGGCGGTGGAAGACCACCAGGAGGTTGAGCATGAAGCCATCCCCAGCCACCTGGCTCTCATCAACCTGTTGGGCAGAAGAGGGTCAAGGAGGCAAGATGACACAATGGTCCCTCCACCATTCAATGCAAATAACCATAAAACCAGGGCCGCGTTTCATAAAGCTGTTCGTAAAGTTACGAACTTACAAGCGACTGGTGATCAGTTCTTGTGCTGAATTACTGAAATTCAGAACTGATCACCAGTCACTTGTAAGTTGTTTGTAACTTTACGAACAGCTTTATGAAACAGGGCCCTGTTTGTTTTTGTTTGTTTGGTTGGTTCATCTCCATCTGAGAAGCAAGGCTGGATAGCCCATATTCAGCTGCAAAAGCTTGTCTTTCATGGGTTCCAGTTGGATGTAAAGTGGGACCACTTCGTCGGGTTAAACATCTTGCTCTTTGCAATGAATAAGTAAAGCGGGATGTTTTACGTGCATGGGTTGTGACTCATTCACACACGGGGCCACCATTTTATGTCCTATCCGAGGGACAGAATATTTTACGTCTTACTGGATGGGATGGTATGATTACACACAACATTGCTCATTGGGACCCGGGAATCGAACTGGGGTCCTTTGAATCGTGAGGCAGATGCGCTACCGACTGAGTTTACCTCATTATAACTAAGTTGGATATTGCCAGATACCTGATATAGCACGGTAATTTCGCAGGTCTTTTCCTTTTATATTCTTCTATTTTCATCCCTGATATAACCAGATACCCGATATACTCAGTAACAAGGAAATTTCAGAGGTCCTTTGCAGCTCATTATGACAAGGTTCCCCTGAACAAATTAATTGGCTCTGAGTCACTTGAAGTCAATTCAATGCCTATCCACTCATTCAATCTCAAAATGTCTTTGTATTTGACTCCTTGATTCAATATACACTGTGATCACTGTTAGTCAACAACGGCATATTAAAGTTTTTTTTTTTTTTAATGTCTGAATCATATTCCATTTGCTTTTCTGTGTCATTTGAATGATCTGCTTTGAAAAACATCAACAAGAACGACAATCTTTCATATAAAAGGAAAAATTCCATGTCTCTCATACACTCACCCAAACACTTCGGCAAAAGTCAATGTTTTAAAATCTTTACTATGCCTCTCCAGTGATGGCTTCTAAGCTGGGCACTGGTAAAGTAGCATTGTGTGTAACCTTTTCTGTTGAAGAATATCATGATTAGTGTCATTCAAAGGAATTTAACCTCTTCTTCAGTAGCAATGAATGCACTTACAATTAGTGTTTAAGCTGTCACACATTGTTTGCTGCTGTTGATTGTTCCATTTAATGATGCCAGTAAAACCTTTGCCGAATTTTCCCGAATTCATTTAAAGTGCTTGCATCGTATAAATTTTCTCTTTGCTCTTGTTGCATTCCCCGTTGTAAAATGAGCATAAGTCTTACATTTTGTCCTTTCCAAGATTGTAGTATAAAAACAGCATATAAATTTGTTCCAAATGGTAATTTTTTCTTCACTTATTCACTTCAACTTTCAGATCAACTTAAATTCTTTGAGTAACAAGTCTCTGTGAGCTGGACTCACCTGAATTTGGGCACGCTTGTTGTTCCTGGACAGCACGCTGGCAAGGAATGACATCATAGCTTCTCGCGTGTCACTATTCACCAGCACACTGTGAATAATATGATGCTGGTGAGCCTGTAGAGAATATGGTCACAAGAAACACAATTTATTATTATTTTTCCATTACGAGATGCTTTTATAGTGCTTAGAAACTGTCGTAATAAGCGCTTTATAAATGATATTTACTATCATTTATTAGCACATGCAGGCGACTTGCCATTAAAACAAAGTTTAAACAAAAAATGCTCATAAAGTTTTTTAGCCAACAATTCGAGGACCTGATTGCTTACGTAATTCACTTTGTTCATACAGATGAAGTCACCCCTATTCTGAATCCTGATAAAGCAGAAACGTTCGCATGCATGAAATTTTCGTGAATTTTGCAAGGAGCCAAGGCTCATGAAATCAAAATGCACATGAAAGTTTCTGCCTACACTACACTATGCATTGAATGTCAGGGCAATTTGCAAAAATATCATGCCATAAACAACCCGAAAACATAATGCCTCTGGTGACACTTCATGGCAGAGGCATAAAAAAAGTTGTCAGTTCCAATCTGCACAAATGTCATGCTGCAAATATTTCTGGTTCTACAGTATTGTGCAACTATGGCTTTTGCAAGATAGTCAGGATATGTGGCAGACATATCACCATTACACTGTCATACAGGGTAGCTCCTAAACAATGAAACTACCAACACTGTAGAAATGACAGAGGCTATTATCTCTTTGCCTCTAGGCAACGTTGAACACTGGCGCTGGTCTGCATTCCCAGACGGTGAAAATCACTGCCGGGCCAGTAACTTTTCAAGAATTGCAAAAATTTTATTGGTGCGACATGATCTGTAAAAAGAAAATAAGATTGTCGGGGCCAGTCAAAAAAAAAAAAAAAGAAAGAAAGAAAAGAGAAAGAAAGAAAAGAGAGAAAGGAAAAGAAAAGAAAACAGAGGACCAGTAGATTTCAGATTTACACCAGTAAACTGTACAGTAGAACTTTGTTTCTACTGATCCGACAGGATAAGGTTGGACCAGTTTAAAAAAAAAAAAAAAAAAAAAAAAGGTTATAGTGCAGTCCTGCTTTAGGATCTGGGTGCACTGTGTATAACTCTACAGGAGAGTACAACTCTAGTAGTTAAAGGGTTAACATGCACAGTGACAAAGTGAGAAAAAGACAGACACATAGACACACACAGAGACAGACAGATCAGTGCTAAACTCACCTGGACTTGATCAAGTATTCTTTGGAGATTTTCAATCGCTAGCCTCGGGTTTTCTACTGACGCGCCAAAGTATTTATCCGCAACTCTTTGCTAAGGTAGGAATATGATAAAACAAGTGGAATAAAATTCTTCTCTGATCAATATCACTACGTGGCTTGACAAATTTTAAAAAAGAATGTCATTCACCTATCATAAAATAACCCACCTAATTGAGTGTTAGTATTTTTTTTTCTTATTCTATTTTTTTTTTTAGTTGTTGTGTGTTTACAAGAACTTAATTAGAAGTGCAACTTCCCAAGAGAGGAAAAGTAAAATCAAAACAGTTTGGCTATACACAGTTGGAGGGAATGGACACTATCCCCAGTAATTTCATTTCATTCTATACAAACATTTGTGTCATGTTTACATATGATGTGAAATATTGTACTCTCATACATAATGTAAATGCAGAAATCACACTGAATATTGGTAAGAAAACAAAACTGCACTTCATCTCATCTTTTTTTTTTTTTTTTTTTTTTTCTCCTGGAGGCGCACACAGTTATCAATTATTGTACCATTGTATCACATGTATTTTTCTTTTCTTTTCTTTTCTTTCTTCTTCTTTTGTTACTGTTAACGCTGATTTTGTTAATGTTATTGTGTTTTCTAATCTATTTGTATGAGTAGCAAAGTGCGCTTAGAAACGTCAGTATGAAGCGCCATATAAATGCAATTATTATTATTATTATTATTATTATTCATCTCAAGATTCCAACACAGTCATGGTACAGCTAATTTCATCAAATAGTTTTCTTTTCTTTCACAGATGGGTTTTGTCCTCAGCTGTCAGGTGGCCTGAAGTCTTCAGAAATTATCCCATCAGATATTTGCTCTCAAACTGTGATGAAATATTGCAAATTGAAATCAAGCATGCTGTGCAAGATATATTCAAAATTGCAATACTCAAGCAAATACTGTCTTTTATGACTTGTACACTAAAATACATTACTTGGAGAAAAGATGTTCTCTATTTGATCCCAATTTTCCTCATGTCATCTTTTTTTTCTTCCATTACCGATCAAACAAAACAAAAAGAAAACAATTACAAGAATCATAGCATATATATATATGATTACACAAAGAAACAACATGAAGTGTACATAACTCTATTCTTTACAAAAAAAAAAAAAAAATTCAGGGAAAATCTCTGTCATTGGCTTTAAATCTCAGTTGAAATGTTAATACATCTATCAAACTATCATCTACACAAGAAAGAAAAATTTGCTCTTAATTTTCACAGAGAGATAATCAATTTTGATACATAAAACATGTTATACTCACGTCATCCTCAGCAAATACAGAAAGTCTGAGGCAAGCCCCCAGGAGTGAGAGTTGTTCAAGTTCCCGGCCCGCAGCGCTGCTGACGTGCTCTGGTAGCCACAGAGGGGACTTGGAGAGCTGGGGGTGGGTAAGGTCAGCAATGAGAGAGAAAGAATATATGTGTGTGTGTGTGTGTGTGTGTGTGTGTGTGTGCGTGAAGGAGAGGAGTGGGGAAGGGGAAAAAGAGAAAAGGCAAAATATTAAAGAGACAGGAGATGGGAATACAGGGGAGGGGGAACAGGGTGAGATAAAGAGGAGGAATGGGGGAGTGAAAGGGACAGAAATTGTGCAAGGGAGAGAGAGAAAGATGATGGAGAAAGAAGGGAGGGAAAGGAAAGAGATGGGGGGGTGAATGAGAGATGAATTGAGGGAGGGAGGAGGAGATAGTGAGGAGAAAAGAGAGAAAGGAGAGGGTGGACAGAACAAAATGTGAGCTATTTACATCCACTATTCCCTTCTGTCTGTGAAGTCACTGGTCATTCAAGCAAGTTTCACTTGTTTGTCTGTTTGTTTGTATGTATGTAATAAAGGGGGGGGGGTCAGGAATACTAGTTTCCATGAATATGAGGAGGTGTCATGAGAATAATTCTCACAAAGGGCCTCAAATATCAGCAGCTCAACATAGCCTTCTCAGGTATAGGATGCAAGATGTAAGAGACCTTGCACTACCAACGGCGTAAAACCGGACCCGGGGGGGGGGGGGGGGGGGGGGGGGGGGGGGGGGGGGGGGGAAAGAAGCTTGGTGCCCCCCCCCCTCCCACACACACACACACTTTACAGGGACTGGATGTCCCACTCTTTTGCATGAAATATAAAGTGGGAGGAAAGTGGCAGCAAAAATATGAAGACTTTTTGTTCTTGTTGCTTTTTTTTTTTGCTTGTCAGATGACTTTCGGCGGAAAATCAGACCTTAAAAGTATGAAGACATTTTTTTTTTTTTTTTTGGAATATCTGTGAGAGGGAGCGGAGCGACCGAACGGGGGGAGGGTGTGTGGGGGGGGGGGGGGGGGGTATCCCTCTCCCACACGAGGAAGATTTTGCATTTTCAGACCTGAAATTCAACGATCTGGTGCACACTTTTGGTGAAAAATTTATTTTCTTTTCTTATTTATTTTTCTAATTAAGGGGGGCACACCGGGTGCAACTGCTGTCAATCACTGGCAGCAACATCAGGAGAATGGCCGCAATTTGATAGCGATTAAATGCGAGCGAGCTTGAAAATTTTGACATTCTACAGTCTAAAAACTGCCGTTTGTCGCTATACTTTTTCGCTTTGGAAATTAAGGGGGGCCGCGCCGGGCGAAACTGCTGTCAATCACTGGCAGCAACATCAGGAGAATGGCATAGCGATTAAATGCGAGCGAGCGGAGCGAGCGAGCTTGAAAGTTTTGACATTTTACAGTCCAAAGACTGCCGTTTGTGGCTGTATTTTTTCGCTTTGGAAATTAAGGGGACACACCGGGCAAAACTGCCGGTAATTACTGGCAGCAACATCAGGAGAATAGCATAATGAATAAATGCGAGCGAGCGAAGCGAGTGAGCTTGAAAATTTTGATATTTTACAGTCGCCCAAACTGTCCTTTGTGGCTGTATTTTTTCGCTTGGGAAATAAAGGGGGCGCACCGGGCGAAAACTGCTGGCAATTACTGGCAGCAACATCAGGAAAATGGCATAATGATTAAATGCGAGCGAGCGAAGCGAGCGAGCTTCAAAATTTTCACATTTTACAGTCCCAAAACTACCGTTCATAGTTATATTTTTCGCTTTGGAAATTAAGGGGGACCGCACCGGGCGCAACTGCTGTCAATCACTTTCAGCAACATCAGGAGAATGGCATAGCGATTAAATGCGAGCGAGCGGAGCGAGCGAGCTTGAAAATTCTGACATTTTAGAGTCTAAAAACTGCCGTTTGTAGCTATACTTTTTCGCTTTGAAAATTAAGGGGAGCCGCACCGGGCGCAACTGCGGGGGCTGGCAATCACAGGCAGCAACATCAGGAGAATGGCATAGCGGTTAAATGCGAGCGAGCAGAGCGAGCGAGCTTGAAAATTTTGACATTTAACAGTCCAAAGACTGCTGTTTGTGGCTGTATTATTTCACTTTGGAAATAAAGGGGAGCGCACCGGGCGAAAACTGCTGGCAATTACTGGCAGCAACATCAGGAGAATGGCATAATGATTATTTATAATGCGAGCGAGCGAAGCGAGCGAGCTTCAAAATTTTCACATTTTACAGTCCCAAAACTACCATTCGTAGCTATATTTTTTGCTTTGGAAATTGAGGGGGGCGCACCGGCCGAAAACTGCTGTCAGTCACTGGCAGCAACATCAGGAGAATGGCATTATGGTTGAATGCGAGCGAAAGGAGCGAGCGAGCTTTAGAATTTTGATATTTTACACTCCAAAAACTGCCGTTTGTAGCTATATTTTTCGCTTTTGTTTGTGCCACTTTTATGGGAGAACCATCCCCCCCCCCCCCCCCCCCCCCCGATCGACGCCTCTGCATATGAGGGTGCTTTTGTTAAGTGAAAGATCTGCTGCACATTCTTTGATGAATTAGGGATATATACGTCAATGTCAAATAAAAAGTGTACAAAGTTTATCGAAAGGGATCCTGTATAGCGGAGCTTTTGCATGCTTATGATTGCAATACAACGATCTGGTGCATAGTTCTCGGGATATTTGGACAATTTTCCATTCAGAAAGTTCGAGATTTGTCCTCATCTCGGGAATTGCTTGGGGGATAAATGATTTGTCTGCCTAAACACTTCCAAAGGGGCGGGGCAAATGCCCCTTTGCCCCCTTGCCCCCCCCCCCCCCCCCCGCCGAGATAGATTTGACGCCCCTGATCTTCCCTGGGAATGCCCACAGATGTATCCTGACTGAGTAATCAGTCACTCTCAGAAATGATTCAGGAAATGGAGGGGGTTCAATTATGACGATATAGTTTTTGTTATTGTTTGTTTGTTTGTTTGTTTTCGTACATATTTTGCAGATGGCCCCCAGTTACTCGCGTCATATAGCATGTTTACATGTAGGCCTATACTATTTGACGTTGTCAACGTCTGAGCCATACCTTACAGTGACTGTATGTCGATGTTACTTTCTTCGCGAGCGAGCGAAGCGAGCGAGCGCTTGAGAAAATTATGTATACATTTTCCTAAAAGATACAATACTGTTCAGCTATGTTACCTGTCTGAAGGCGGCGTTCAAACGTCATGCAATAATTATGTCAAAATTGTTACAATCACATTTCTGCTTCCTCCATTTTTTTCCTCAAAATTCAGGGGGGGATGATTGTACAGGCCATCCCCCCCTCCTCCATTTCAGGGGGGGATATATCCCCCCCATCCCCCCCCCGGGATTTACGCCCATGTGCACTACAAACTCACACGAATCATACCAGTTGTTTTTCCCTGCACATCTGAAAATATACAGTATGATATGGGTCAACACTGCAAATTTCTATTTTTTTATTTATTTATTTATGTATCTATTTTTTATTTATTCATTTATTTATTTATTCATTTATTTATTTGTATTTATTTATCTATTTTATTTTATTTATTTTTTTTTTTGGGGGGGGGGCATTTCCTGAAGGCTTAATCTATCTTCTATCTTCATCTGAGATTTTAGAAGCATAGGATTATGAGAAAGTAGTGTTTTATTTTGTTTTAATAGCTTTCAAAGACACATGCTTCATTTGTCTCTAGTGTGTTTCTCAATTCTAAACTCATAAGGCATCTGAAAGTGTCAGGACAGGACAGGTCTGGAAAAACCTTTAAAATCAGTCAGCAGAACCACTGTTACTGTTAAGTAATCATGCACATCATGTACCCTTATAAGTACTGTAAAAGAGGAAAATTTTGCACAAATAATCTTTAATTCTGCAGAATCAAAACTTAAAAGTAGTGTTACATGTAATATGCAAAGAAATTAATGTGCCATATCTCGCGCTAGTTTCTTGTCACAAGAAATGCAAAAAATAAAATAAAATTTAAAAAAAAATCCACACCACTAAATTTCCACTATTACAGTATGCACCATTCAATTTCCTGTCATATTGTAGTGTATATTTTAACTAGGTTGGAATATCAAATTTTGATGACATAACATCAATTCAAGTACTTTTTTTTTCCTTTTAAAAAGTGCATCTGAAGACTGAAGACCTGAAAGGACACTTACCAGATTGCATATAGGTCTTGATGAGCCGTCCTTAATCCTACAGAGCTCGCTCAAAATCTGCCAAGACAAGATGTAAAAGAGAAATCACCTAATCTTAATGAATCTGGAAATCTGCAGGTTAGCAGACTGTGAAACATATAAACTTATTGGTATTTTGACCAGTGGTTGTATGAACAATGGTTATACTATTATCTACAGCTTTATGAGTAAAAAGAAAAAAATACTTGTTGGCATGTACTATTATTACGATTTCTATTACTGGTTTAACTCAAATTACCACAACCACTAATGATATGGCTGAACATGCTGACGATCTAATCTCAAACAGCACACTTCTTGCGGTACATAGATAACCAAAATCATACACATTCTCTCTTGTGATAAGCTAAACCCACGAGTATAACATATCTACTGTTACTACAATTCCTAGTGCCCCATTTACTAGTTTCTGCTATTGCTATTACTGGGGCACTACTACAACTATTCTTACAACGTTGATTTGACTGATATAAGTTATATTTTTCTTACAATTAATGTGATTATTACCGTTACTACTAATTTCTCTTATCACCACCAGTAGCAGTAGTACTACTATTAAAAATGCAATTACATCACTCACTGCTGCTTCTATGTATACTACTACTGCTGCTGCTACTACCAATTCTACTGCAACAATTTGTACAATTACGCTGTACTAATTTTAATATTGCTATTTCCACTACTTCTACACTTAATACTAATAATAAACAAAATAAAAATAGTAATAACAATAATAATGAGATAAATGTGTAACTCCTTAAAGTTACACTGTTGCTATTATTCTTATCTTATTTGAAGGACTACATTTACTGTTAATAGTATTCTTTACATCATTACTAGTATAAGCCCTACTACTACTACTTCTACTACTACTATTATTATTATTATTATTATTATTATTATTATTGTTATTATTTTCTTCGGCATTTCGGTCTTTGCACGTGTACATGGGTAAACACAAAACACATTTGATTCAACATAACAAAAATAAGATAAATTATAACTACTATAACTATAATTACAACTACTATTACTACTACTACTACTACTACTATACCTTTTACTATTACTGAAATCAAAGTGCTGCCATCCCTATTAGTCCCGCTATCACTGATACAACCATTACTACCTTTTAATACCACTGCCACCACTACTATGATTACTTGTATTACTAATCTCTCACCACCAGTGGAGTCCTGAAGTCATCCGTTGATAGAGAGCACCGTTGGAGGCTTTGCACTAGACCCATGATCACAGGGAGAAATATCTGGATTTGAAGGGGGAAAATTCAAAAATATTTAAGATAACAATAATGACAATATCAAATAACAACAACAAAATACCACCACTACTACCACTACTACTACTACTACTACTACTACTACTACTACTACTACCACCACTACTACTACTACTACTACTACTACTACTACTACCACCACCACCACCACCACCACCACCACCACCACCACCACCACCACCACCACTACTACTACTACTACTAATAATAATAGTAATGATAATGTTTGGCAATCATGTGGGATACTCAATAAAGAGGTACCTGATTATGCAGAGGCTACTGTGTATGCCATATATTTTTAGTTTAGTGATTTTTCGCGAGTCAGGACTTCCAGACAGTTTTGAGAGTGGTCAAATTCATGATCATGGAGCATGGTAATGAAGAAAAAAAATTAAAGTGTGCCGTCGCATTCATGTCGAGATCAGAGTTAATAATTTTGCGTGTTGTTAAATTTGTGAATACCACTTGAGTCACAAGTTTGCGAAAATAAAAATTTCGCAAAATATATGCCATATACAGTACTGTACTAGATTTGTGACCCGCTACAACAAAAGGATCCGAAAGTCGGGGAGGACAATTTTCTGAAAATGGCATGACATTATTCCCTTACTCTTCCAGTTTAATGTCATATATAACACAACTCATAAAAGTACTCGGTTTCGGAGATATCAATGATTTTATTAGCACATGTTGAGTGGTTGAGGAAATCAGAGTTTCAAGAAAAACCCTTCAAAGTTTTCCTTCCGATGCTATCATAATCAAGGGGAGGCGAGACAGTTTTCACCGCTTGACAATAGAAGGTATGCTCCTTGCGACCTCTGCGATGTTCATTCAAGCTTAGCGCCAGCGGTCTACGCAGGACCAATCACTAATCAGGATGCCACGCACTGACCAATTAGATCACTCCCTCATTGCTAGGGGCAGAGTTTAGCTGTGGCGCTAAATCCAAATCTTCGGACACGACCGGGTCGTTTCTGTTACATTGAAGCCAGAAAATCATGGCCCAGAAAAATGCTGATTTTTTGCCTTTCCTTTGATCATTTAGCTTCGAAATTTCGGCAGATGATAGACAAAACATTAGACTACAAAATTATGCCAAAACAGAAATCTGATTGTTTTGATCAATTTTGATGATGTGACTTCAAACTCGATTTTCTTGGCTCAGCCGTCAACGACTTTAGGATCCTTTTGTTGTAGCAGGTCACATTTGATCAAAACTGTTTGGCTACTCCTGGCTACTCACAGCTTTAAAACCAGCTGGGTTGTGGCGACTCTGGATGACCAGATCCTGGAGAAAGCTTGGGGGTAAGCTGAGTTCTCTGATCATGGGAAGAAGGGCTGAGGGATCCGTTTGATTGCTGTGAAAAGAGACAAATCAAGGCTGTTGTATCTTCAAGCTATATGCTTATTTGACGACAGTCTTCCGCATTCACACTCCCATTACATGTGCCACAATTCAGTCAGATCATCTGATTCACTTTATCCCGAGTAGTTCCCAATTGATGTGTTCTCTTATTCTTTTCTTTAATCTGTACACGTATATCTCAGATTTATATTCGGATGTACACACTGTATGTTCTATTGTCTTGTAAACAAAAAGAAATGACTGTATTTCATTTGTAATATATATTCGATGCAGAAAATTTCTAATAAATTCATTTGAATTTGAATTTGAAAAAAGAACTGAGGTGACTTGTGTTACTGGGCAGACTCAACCACACTGCCAAAAAAGGGAATATAACCCAAATATTTCGCACAAAACGACAGAACTTCAGGGAACATTTTCAATTTTTCCACTACCATTCTGCATTGCCATTTAATCTAAATTTGATTCATGAATGCTTTTAAAATATCACTTGCCATCAACTCTTGGAAAATTTGCTCGCAAGAATTTGGGTAGATGCTGTACTCACTTCCCAGAAACACAGAAAATTGATAAGGATAATACTGCCACTGCACTCAGACAATGCATTTACAGTATACTACTATGGTGCAACAAGGAGTGCTGGTAGCATCTGAATTTTCATACATGAAGTCTTACAGAAGGGAGATTTTTGTGAATTTACAGGTGATGAAAGCCATACAAAAACGGTATGTGGACACAATCAATACTGCATCATCCCACCTGTACAGATTTGTGTTTTTTTGTTCTTGACCAATGCAACCAATGAGTAGGCATAGAACTAGTTAAATGTAATTTAAGTGATTCAACAATGCGTATAATGATTTGTCTCTGCCCTGCCAGCTAGTAAGTACCGCGCTGTGTGGAGAATGAGTAACATCGTGTAATCTTCAAATAGAGGGTTTAATATATGAAATGAAATGACCTCTAATCACTAGTAAGTGCCTCTGGTAGAATACTTGAGAGATATGATCTGGAAATACAACACATTCAAGGCTGCCAACATTAAAGGAAACCGAAACCCAAAGAGCAATGTGGATTGAGTGAAAGCAGCAACATTAGTAGGAGTACACATCAGTGAAAGTTTGAGGAAAATCGGACAATTGATGCAAAAGTTATGAATTTATGAAAACTTTAAGATTCATAACTTTTGCATCGATTGTCCGATTTTCCTCAAACTTTCACTGATGTGTTCTATGTACTAAAGTTGCTGCTTTCACTCAATCCACATTGCTCTTTGGGTTTGGGTTTCCTTTAAGCACATAAAATTCAGGAAGATAGCAAAGAGCAATCAGGGTAATGCTTGTGTGCTACGTGCATCTCTATGACCAAAAGTAATCCCTAAATCAGGGAGATTTGAATATTCTGCTATGCAGACATGAGGAGACAGTGAAATTTTCAAGAAGCTCCCTGCAGAATGAGGTCTGTACACTGTATGCATACTGTGAACACTAATTTTCATGTACAGATATTTTCATGCATGACAGTTTATGGACATTATGACAAGTAGGTAATTTCACACTTTTTTATTTTGTCTATTCATTATCATGATAACTGCAAAAAACACAACAAGAAAACACAACAACAAAAAAACCAACAAACAACAAACCACACAATCAGAAGAAGGCGTGACTCCTCAAACAAACTGTTTCGTTAAAACACTGCTTGAAATGAGATTAAATCTCTCAGAAAAAAAAAGAAGAAAAATGTTCCGGTACTACAAAGCATGTAGCATGCCATTTGAATTAGAGCAGGGGGCCCCAATAGCAAGTAGCCTTCAGCTTTAGCATGCACATACATGTAATACTGAGTATGCCAGTATTACTGAACTTGCCAAGGCAAGTGTTATGTGCGGGGCAATCTCTGTTTTTATTTTGTTGATATGTTTGCGCACTGTTGTTTTCACAAGTGGAAGTCTATTTGCTAAAATTCAAGAAAACAAAAGTACCTGAAAATTCAGGGTTTACAACTAGATTTGGCCATGGCTTTGCGGTAAACTGACCAATGCTGCTGGGGATACTCACCTGGGCCGTGTGAAGAGGCCCTCTAAGATGAGAGCAGCGTGGCACACACACTGATGACGCGCAGCCTGAAGGAGTTCCCGTAGGGCCGGGTGCTGGCGGTACATCTGAAATGCAACACAGATACAAAAAGTCCAAAAAAAAATTATAATCAGACCTTTTGCAATGATAACTTTAAAAATAGAGAATCAATCTAAATGCCATTTCAATGAATATAACTGTTACTTATTACCCACATCTTAATACAGAAAACATTATCTGATTTGCTTCAGTGGTCAAAGAGAAATGATGATCTTTGTAGAGCATGTCGGGAATCCCTTCCCTCCAAGTTTTGTCCATTGTGTTCACAGTTCCAAGAGCAGCAACATGCTGAACTTTGAAGAAACGGACCCATGACATGCTTTACAATGATCCGCATTTCTCTGTGTCCACTTAAACAAGTTGAATGGAATTTTCTGCAGTCCTATGCCCTGAGACGAAGTCAAGGTGCATGGCACTGTCAAGAAATCACTGAGGGCAAAAAGTTTCATCCATGACCCAAAAGAAAGCTGTCAATATTTGTTTTAATAAAAAGTATATCCCTCACAAGCTTTTTACTATTCAAAGACACATGAGTAGAGGAATGAATTGATGACGAGGGTCTCTCTTGGAACCGCGAAACATTAGTTCTCAGCCGGTGCCATGCAGTGCATGAAGCAGGTAGCAAGGCTGTGTATGAATGTATTAGGCCTCTGTAGTAAACATCGTACACACAATTCACCACGTCTCCAAGCTCCAGCATGTAGCTGTAGAACTTCAAGAGAAGAAGGTCTAGGACTGGTAGACCTAAAAGGGGTTTCGTTATCCAGATCATCATCAAAATCTGTTAAGTTTCCTGAAATGATCCTAAACCTCTGCTGTAGTTTACGAATTTCCTCCATTATTTGAAGCAGCCACTTTGTTGATTGAGCTGAACTTCATTGATCATGCACCCATCATCATACCACACACGCCATTGCACCAGATTTATATGTATCGCACCAGACTGCTTTTACGCGATGTTAGCTAGCTAGCTAGCTACTGCATGCACTGCAAAAATGTAAGTAATTTAGGTATCGATCCCACAATCAGCCATTGCATGCAGATCATGGATTCCCAAATGTACTTTATCACGCTAGATATGTATACGTCATATATTTCGCGAGTCTAAATTTTCGCGAATCGGGAATTCCCGACGATTTCGCGAGTGGTTAAATTCGCGATCGTGGAGTCCTGTACTGAATGGAGAAATGTACACACGTACGTAGCATTCAAATCGGGGATCACAGTCAATATTTTCGCGTGTCTTTAATTTCGCGAATAGCACCCGCCTCGCAAAATTCGCGAAAATAAAAACCTCGCGAAATATTCAGCGTATACAGTAGTAGATCATTACACCCCATTCACCGCACAGAGTACGGCTCAGTAAGATAGACCCTATACTTCAGAGCTTCTTTTCTCAGTACCCACTTTTCCATAATGTGTGCTTTCTTTAGAATATCTAGATAGACTAGGAGAGCCCATTTGACAATTATACGTCATATTAAAGCTTAAAGTTTACTCTTTCCGAATCTGCTCTTTGCTAAAAATCCATGTCTGGTGACTTTTTTTGGGTTTTGTGATGAAGAGTCACCAATGTGAACACACCTCAGACGATGACCTCTCCTCAGCAGTGACTCGTTGAAAGCACTGCACGACGTAGGCCAGCATCTCGGATTCCAGCTGGCTGTTGGACTGCTGTGAGCCAGCTGCAGGTGCCGCTAAGGTGGCAGAGCTGTGCGAGGAGAGAAGGAACTGTGAGATTAGCGGTAGTACCAAACATCGGCTTGTCCTTTTGGTACTGACTTCAAATTACTCTTCCCTTGGCTTTGTTAGTTAATCCTTCCATCCACTTGAGAGCTTTCTTCAACATAGACTGTCCCTAAACTCAGCTTCAGTGAATAGATGTTATGCAATCTTATTAATCCCCAACATAACACAATGACCTTCCTGTGGGACTATTGCTACATCTGAGTAAGCATGTGTATTATGTATCACTGCTAAGCTTGGGTAGAGAGGAAATTAATCTATTGCATTACACAGTGCAGCAAGCCAAATGCAGTAACAGGGAAGAATTTAATTTAACATTTAACAGCCAACCTGCACAAAGGGACCATCTGGGTAGAAAGACCACAACATCATAAGCATATTGCCTTCTTATGACATAACATGAAGCTGGACCTGCGTGTAAAGACCACCTGTGTGCAATTCCCCTTTTTATTTTCTGATGTCCTATGATTTTTATTTTTACAGAATGTAATCATACCATGAAATAGGGACTGAGGGAAAGTGTATTGACGATTACCTTGCCCCGCTTGACGTGCCTTGTTGCTGAGACCCAGAGAGATTGGAGTATGGGTTGCCACTTGATGCATGCAGTGATAAAATTTCCATGAGAATCAGGCACACGAGGTCCTCCATACTCCCAAACACTAAGGCAACAGACAGAGATATTGTAAGAGATGACATGCATAATAACTTGATAGTGGGGAAAGGAAAAAATAGCAGTATGTAAAGTTCCCTGTACAAAGAAGAAAAAGTCATGAATAAATTCACAAACAGGAACAATCAGTTACATGGAATATGGTAAAAGACGAAAGAGCAAATTTTAATCTTTCAGTCTTTGTGGTTCCTTCAGTCATTAATCTGCTCTTAAACAGAACTCTATGACTGTTGGCACATTGGCACTCATGAAAATAATCTATTTGAAGACATGCTATGCAGAAATACCAGGTTAAATTGAAGGTACCTTACAAGTGAAAAGTACCACAAACTTAATGTCTTAGTACATGAACATGTGATACAACTATAAGAGATAGCAGCTACATTTTGTACTCTGATATGCACTTTTATTTTAAATTTACTAACCTAATTTAACAACACAAAAAAATCTTGTCATACAATGTACGCTAGGGTAATATTGCACTTATGATACTCTTAGGTGTCAAATCACGAAAACAAAATTTTGGGAAAATGTCCATGACCTCCTCATTTGGGAAAATGCAAAAATAACAACTTATACAGTATACGAACACTTAAAAAACGCTTATCACTCGGGTCATCACCTGGGAGATGCGACGGTTAATCAAACCGGGTACACTCACAAGAAATTTCTGTCATACTAGCGAATGAGCTCCCTGTTGAATTTCTCTTGCCTGCTCATCTGCAGTGCAAGTACTGCAAAATGAGGAATGTTTGCATGCATTTCAATTTCAAGGATTTCGCGAGAGCCAAGATTTGCAAAATTAAAATGCACACAAAAGTTCTTGTCTACACAATATGCATTGAAAGTGACAGGAAACTCGCGAAAATTTTATGCCGCAAAAAGGGCCGTCGGCTCCAATTCGCGATAATTTCGTGCCGCAAAGATATCATGTTTTACAGTACAGGTTACGGCATAAGCGCAAAACAGCCTTCATGTTATTGGTATGCTGACCTTTGCTTTTCACATGAGAGTTTACCCAAGCTACAACATCACCCATGAGATTCCAGGAAATCTCACATGAAGTTTTTTTTTCAGAAATGGAAGGGGTTTTAGAGATATGATCGTACCTTTGCTTGGATCCTCCGCGAATTCAGTGGCGAGTTCTTTGAGGTAGACGACATTAGGACCTTGTTCCTTCCATGACACATTAAAAACTTTGGATATAACTGTAAGTAGGGTGTGCTCACTAACACCACATAGCAGCAGCTGTAACAAACAAACATAGTTCAGCAGAAAGAGAGTGTACTAAATTACATGCTACTTTGATATCATTGCTACATGTACATTACTAGGTCTTGAATGGTTTGCACATAGCGTATATCATCTAATGCTGATTCACTGATTGAATGTGCTTCCACACATGTATTCAGTGTAACAGGTCAAAGTTGCAGGACATAAACAACATTGCAATTTCCTTTAAAAGTACAGCCCTCCTAAAAGCACCCTTCTTCTTTCTTCTTCTTTAAATACTAATCATAATCCATGTCACACACTGTGAACTAAAACAAGTGATATCTCTCAAAGACATTGGACAGTATTTGCCCTACTCTGGTTTTCAATGACAGTGAGAGTTCATCAGTGTCCACTTTTCCATGTTTATATTTTGGTTGATGTACAATATCTAAAGGCAGCCTTTTGTCTATAGTTTGGTCAACATACAACATTTACATGCAGCCTTTTGTCAAGACAGGTCTGAGTATTGATTTGTGGTAATGCCATGACACAGATGTGTAGGAAAGACAAAACTAGGAAGAATATCTTACCAACGAAGAAAGAGCATCACATACAATGTATTTTGTGTGGAAATATGTTGAGCATTCAGAGCTGACACCATTTTTTGTCTGCCTACTCTTTATCAAGTTTTTGAATGAAAATTAAACAGAAATGCACGAAAACTCAGGCATGCACTTCACACTTGTTTGAAGTTTTAAAGTGTACAGTGCTTCCCTAAAAGATGATTCTTGAATACATTTTTGTATTTTGTGAAATGGGTCATCGCAGCATTAGGCCCTATCCCTGCACCTCACCCTCATGACCTTTATCTGTAATAGACGGATTCTAAATTGTCACTAATAATTCTGAGATGACCATCAATCATGCAGTATAAAGTGGAAGACTACTATACATGCAATTGTATATTAAAACAAAACCAAAGATGTTGCATGTTACTACCACGTTTGAGTGGGCTTTTTCAAGTGCTTTAGTTACAAAGGAAATGAGAAATTATGATTGCATAGATTTAAACCCAGATCACATTACAATGTACATAAATCTGACAGGCATTTCATAAAGCAGTTTGGTCAGATATTTTTTTAACAAACTTTTACAAGCTACTGAAATCCTTGCATCTGATTGGCTAAGAGCAAATTTGTCCGACAACTTTGTAGGACAAAATTATTCATGAAATGCCCCCCTGGTCTGGCACCAATATATAGTTGGGACACTGCCCCCCCCCCCCAAAAAAAAAAAATGAACAAGAAGAAAAAAATACAATGAATAATTAAATGTATTAATAAGCAAATATGGAAATTAATTCTTAATGACAATGTGTCATGAACTCACACGAGGAGGTGACTTTTTCTTGTTGGCTGGAACATCTTCTACTTCTGTGGTCTCAATTCCAGAATCAACATCCATCTGTGACAGGGATCTGCAGATGTCCGAAGATTTTGAAAAGTCTTAGGAAAATACAGTTTTACATCGATACAGCAACTGATGTTCATATTGTATTTCATATCATTTAGAGTCAAATTGCGCCTTTTCAATTACTCTCATGGAAGGCATTTTGGTATTTATGGCAAAGAGTGAAAATGAGATGAACTAAGGTTATTTATTTTTTGGTTTTAAGCACATATGTTTGTCCCTCGTCACCATTACACACACACACAGACACACCTACTCTAGTCAGAGTCACCAGAATTTTTCTATCAGAAAGAGTTAGTCCTCCGTCAAAGTGCTTCACAAATTTGACACATACAGTGCACTCCCATTTTAACGAACACGGTTACAACGAAGTAGAAATTCAGGCAGCAACGTTATCCACTCTATGTACTTTTATTGTTTATTCGTTCGGTTTTAACATAATTTTGATATAATGAAAGAAAACTGCCGGTCCCGAGGACTTCATTATAAGGGGAGTCCACTGTATACACATGCACAAGTGAACATATATGAATGATATCTCTTAAGAAAAAAACAACAACAACAACAAGAACAACCAATCCCTATAGGATAAAACCTCTCTCACACAGACACACACACACACATGTATTCAACTACAAATCTTGTTTATAGTACATTCGTAACTATCATGACACGATTGGTGTACACACCTTGTTACAGTACAATGTACGTAGACGATTTCTTATCTTTTATTTCTTTGCTTTATTGATAATTATGATGAATCAAATTTGATCATATTGATCTTTATTAGGTGATATGGAGTGACATATGCGGGCTCACATGCCCCCGGGTAAGAGTAAAGAATTTTACTTATGTGAGCCCTGGCCAATGTGTCACTCTGTTACATTTTATACATGTATACCCCTGCATGTATGTTACATGACATTGTATTGCATATTGCAATTGAATGGCCAATTAAATAAATGATAATAATAACAATACACTCCCACCAATCCAATGCACTTACCCCGAGTCACAGGTGGACTGGAAGTCCACCTCCATGCTCTGCGGGGCCTCAGAGTCCAAGCTTCCCACACCGCTACTGGCCTGACTGGGCATACCGGGCTCTTCAGTCACTGGGGACTGACAGTGGGCAGTGGGGCCATGCTCTCCTCCTTCCGTTGAGGTAGCCCTGCCTAGCTCCCGCGACGACGGACCAGCAGAATCTGGGCAGGCATTTCAAAAAGGAGTACAGCCATAGTGCTGCTTCAGTTCTCTCGCTCTCTCTCTCTCTCACACACATACGTGTACACATACACAGAAATGCACATTTGTACATCACTTATGGGCATGACAGGAGATTTAAGCGAAATAGTCTGTTTACAATTTTCCCAAATTGTTAAAAGAGCAAATGTCCAGTGCCCTTCTACGTACACTGTATATCACTTACATTGTACCCGACAGCAAGTTCCTACATTGTATGTACATGTATGTTTCTACTGACCATTGCATACAATATGCATATTTCCAGCAACTTGGGACAGGTTCCAACTTTTTTGGTTCACATATTTGCCTGAAGATCATATTTTGCTTGTTCTTTCAAAAGGAACATTGCCATATGGTGTATGTATAATACTATTATGCACTTGAATGTATCAATCATGCAATCAATAACCACAAATCATCCGAGGATAAAAGATTATTTCATGGCAAGGTTTGTTACACACCTGTGTAAGTTTATCAGATTTCAAGATTGGCATCGCAGTATTGAAACAATCATCTTTTGCATCCTTGTGCAAAATATACATGCCAATGTGAATAGTCTAATTATTTGTGATACTCCACCATCACTGAATTTTCATTAAGAACATTTTTGTTATACTGTAATAATGTGGTATTGCTTTTAAATTTCAACTAGAACTCAGAAAAGAAAACAATGAAAATTTTCTGAAAGAATCTGGCTGACTTGGCATGCCACTTCTTCCAGCCTAAAAAAAAAAAAAAAAAATCTTTTGCAAACCAATTTTGTATATGGTACTCATAGCACAAACATGTCACATGATACAACCGTACATGGTGTACATACATGTATTATTGACAGATAGATCTACAATGTACATTGTACAGTCTTATTTGCCATGCACTGTGTTTCTCACCTGAAAAATCTCTACTCGGTGTAGTCCTGGCAGTGTGGCTGGGGCTCAAACTCCCGCTGGGTGAAGTGGGAGAGGCAGGTGTGCTTGATTTGGACGTTCTAGACTCTTGGCCCGGTGAAGTCAATGGGCTGAGCCCTGGGTTTCTGTCCAGTCGCGCCAGACGGCGGCGGCGGATCTACATGAACAAATGAAGAGAATTTGATTTACAATTTTTGAATATCTCCAATTTTCAAAGCAGAAAGTGATGGAAAGATTGAGGTAGAAAGACACTACCAAGTCTACTTTGAAGATCTGGGCCATGCGTCAGTGTCGGTGTCGGTGTGTCTACAGTGTACATGTATCTGTTTTTCTGTCTGTATGTGTGCCGTCTTGTGCAATGTAGAAACTGCATGTCTCATCAGACTTCAGTCAACTTGCCTTACATGATTATGAATCATTATGTACATTATTTTTTGCTCCAATTACTTGAAAGAGTCATTGCATAGTGTTAAGTAGATGGCTAACTTCAGCTTCATATCATGTACAGGTTGTAGGCGGCTTTCACCACGATTGTTAGCACACAGCAAGTTGTTTTGAGCAACAACATTAAAGTCAATGTCTATATCAACGCTTGTGGATGACTGATGTGGGTCAAATTTATGAGAGTGTTCAGAAATAAAGCTACAGAGTATACCCTAAGATTTTTGTGCAATTTGGTTGTATAGAACAATAGCACCACGATATCTAACACACACAAACATACTTGGACATTCACAAATTGCAATTTCATCAGAACACAATAAATATAATAGTAGTTGATGGCCCTTGAAGAAGTTTACACTTACTGTATTGGCCAAATATTTTGCAAGGTTTTCATTTTTGTGAATTTTGCAAGTCGGGTGCTATTTGCGAATTTAAAAGCAGGCAAAAACAATAACTCTGATCCCGACATGAATGTGAGGTGCACCGTACATTTCTTCATTCAATGCTGGACTCCCCAATAGCAAAGTTAACCACTCGCAAAATTGTTGTGAAGTCCTGATTCATAAAAAATTAGACTTGCTAAATATATGGCATACATATACATTTTGTACAGCAATTGGTTCAAAACCATCTACACCATACATTGTAGATTGTATTCATGAGCTGGCTGTCATTCCAAGACTTCCAGAAATGAATTAAACAAAGAAATGAAGATCAAAATAAACCTGATTCTACTGCCTTTTGTTCAAACCATTGCAATGAATCATATTCATTAATATTCATTTTGGTGCTCACTGTTCAACACAGGTCTATACGACTAGCAAACAAACACCGTATTGCGTGCTTCTTCTTCCAGCTGATACAGTCCGCCGCTGGCGTATTATCATACCTTGTGCTTGTCAAGTGCTGGGTGTACAGTGTGCAGGTAAAAATCCTCTACAATTTTCTATGTGCAGCTAAAAACAACTAACATGCATGTAACATTACACATATAAAGACTTTGGTGCTACTGCACAAGCATGAATCCTTAAATCCTAAAATCAGGTTACAGTTAGGCTTTAGTTTTAAGGTTTGTTGTGGCATTAACAGTTGATCAAGTACAAAGTTGAGAATGCCTGTCAAAACTGCATTGTGCAGGTTAGGCCCTAAGGCTAAATTTAATTAACTCGAATAGCAGCATCCAGTGGTGAGCTCTGGCCTGGCCTAGAGTACTGTAAAAGTAGAAATTTTCACGGTGTTGAAATTTTCACTCATTTCGCACAGCCAAAAACTAGCGCAAAAATAAAAAAAAAAACAAGATTATTTTTGCTTGCCATACATGTTCCTGTGCATGATGTTTTAATTCTGCAGAATTAGAAACATGTCTCAACTAGAAAAGCACTCTTAAGAGCGCAGACCTCCGCCAAGCATGCAGCTCATTTCCATCACTGATCTTGTTCTTCTTTAGAGATATCAGTGATTTCCACCCATACGTACATGTACTTATACTATAGCATGCTGAAAGTATACTTAGTGTGCTGAAAGTCGCCCGATTTCCCAAACGAGATAGAAGCCTTTATGCACTTGTCAATGTAATGACGCACACCACTACCCCCGGACATGGGTGCGTCATGGTCATTTTTTGACTGACCACACGGGGTTTTTGACGGACACCAGAGTCACTTTTTTGACGGACAAAAGGCTGCAAGTGACGAACACCACAGTCACTTTTTTGACGGACAACACGTTGAAAGTGACGAACACCTCGGTCACTTTTTTGACGGACATCCTCGGTACATTTGACGCACCCCCGAAAATACTGAAACGATTTTTGCATACGTTTTATTCAAGCAATTTCATTTTCTTTTGGTTCGTAAGCATAATTTGTAAAAGTTTCGGCAAGTTTCCCTTACCCTGGCCCTGCAAGCACCGTACCGTCATTCACCGTACATCACGCTGCTGCTACGATATTCCGTACAGTAGTATGTATTCTGTGCATGCAATCCATCCATACGACAATCACATGTGTGCAGATGCGCTGTGTGTGCGCGGCCATTGCTAGTCCGGTGGATGCATACTGCAGCGCAGGTACACACCACGCCACGGCATTCCCGCGAGTATAAACAGCCCAGTCGCTGTACGTAGAGATTCGCACAGCCTAAACAAGTCCCTGGTTTGACTTGAGATTGAGTATGCGTGATTTCATGGGTTTGTTGGATAGAAAATGTGAGGAGAAAGGGTGGCTTTTAAATTGTTTGCTTGCCAGATTCTGGCAAGCATTTTTCCCTCTTATTCCAAAATGCTTCCCGACTTTGATTTTCACTTGCCGCGGGAAAACGCTCACCGTAATTTCACTCGCGGTACGCGTATACGGTATACTGGTAGCGTGCAAAAATGCGTGCAGTTTTCCATAGGCTGTAGCCAAGTGACGCACCCCTCGGTTCAGAATAATGCGTGTTATTTTCCATAGCCAAGTGACGTACCATGACGCACCCCTCGGTCAAAAATTTGACCGACAATGATGGGATTTTGACGCACCCCTCGGTCAAAAATTTGACGGACAAAGCTGGTAAAATGACGGACACCTAGGTCACAAATTTGACGGACCAAACGAGGAAATGACGCACCCATGTCCGGGGGTAGTGGGGTGAGTCATTACATTGACAAGTGCATTATTTGTTACGTCATAAACCCTCAGCTGCACGGCATGCCTCGCCCTAGCAGAAACTAGAGCACGCACTTTAGTGTGCACATGCAAACCTCAAATACGCGCAGCCTGAACTGGCTCCCAAGTTCATTGACCCTACCTGCCAAAATATTAAAAATCCTTCATAAATTCCCCAAAAATTGTTCGATCACTACCAAAATTTAATCATTGATCTGTTACTTGTATCATTCTAAACCTTTTCTGCAAGTTTCATCCAAATCCATTGACTACTTTTTGAGTTATTTTGCACCAGGACAAACAAACGAACCAACAAACCAACGAACGGTAACGAAAACATAACCTCCTCCGGCCTCCCTTGGCCATTGGCGGAGGTACATGTAACTAGAAACCCGTACCCAAGCCAAGCGCTAGTGATGCGAAAGTACACTAGCACCAGAGACCCACTGACAAGGTTAGGAGAGGATATAGAGCATGATTTTGCATAAATTGACAACACTGATTTTTACACCTCCGCACGGCCTCTTCGCCTCAGCTCAGCTCAGCATGCATGCACTGCAGTCAGCTCAGGCCTGATAACGACATCAGTCATCACATAGTTCTAGTCATAAGCCTCAGCTAGTGAAGCTGTGCGTGTGCACTGGCGCTGGCAGGGCGTGGGCCTTCAAAAAAGATTAATTTAGGTAAATTCCCAAAATTCTGGTGACGTAAAATGTGGGAGTCTCTAGAAAGTCTGTAATTACACTATCACAGGCCAATTACCCTGTCGATCAAGACAAAGCGATGAATCCTGCATACACAGTCTGCATACTCATTCACTATGCGCTGTTCACCATACGCGGTTATTAAGCAGTGGGACTTCGGTATTGTTCGGTCCTACGAAAAAGCGCTATCAGCTATGAATCCATGATGACGGCACAAAAAGTAAACAAAAAGTTTATGAGAAATAAGGACCAAGTCATCATACCTCATCGGGCGTGAGTTCACTCATTTTAGACTGCAGAATATGGAAGGGATTCGCACTGGACAATGCTTTGAAGAGAGCAAGTAGAAACGATGAAATATTAAAGAATCACTCCATTCATTCCTTCGTACGTTACCACTTTTCAGCCATCTTTATTATTTTCGCGAGACGAAGCCGGACGACCTACTTTGCGCACGCGCAATCGAACAACGCAGGCATAACAGCTGGTACATGTACAGTGTACAGGTACACGTAGTTCTAAACATACGGACATAGGGGTAAATTGTTTTGGTTTTATTGGCGTGTATCACTCAGAAATACAAGCAATTTGTGCTTATTATCTTTCTTGCTCTCAGGCGCAGAAACTCATTGAAGTATTTTACTCACAGTACAACTGATGAACGGCAGTCTTGGCATTTCGACCAAAAGGGAAAAATACACAACAAACATAAAAATGATAATGTTTGTGATCTGGATAAAAGTGTAAAAAGTCTAGTTCTTGATAAGAAAAATAGGGCCTACTTTACCGAAGTCTTGTGGAACGTGCATTATTAAAGTGTAAAAAGTCTAGTTAAGAGGGACATTTTAGTAGGCTAGTCTGCTATAAACTTATGGGAATATCAATAGAGGGAACTCAAGCTTCTGCAAATTAGTAAAGGATAGATAGACCCAGAGCCTACATTGCGTCATGTATTTTGTGTGTGAGTGAAATGTGTTAATGAACCAAAATATAAGCTGTGCTTCTCGAGGTCCATTACCATGATTCACTGTATTGTTATAACATGCATGTATTACTGTTGATTATCACATCCGGGCATGTCACATCAAACTGTTATTCAGTAAATCATCGGTTACTTACATTGATCATTGAATGATTGGTTCAACAGTCCAGGTCTACATCTATTCTGTTATCAATTTGTTCGTTTAAAGTAATTCTGATGCTATGCAGTACGCTCATTCTTCTCTCTCTAAATTTTTAGGTTTTTATTTTCTTTTGAGAGAATGTGTTACTCCTCATCTGCAATGTTTTATCCTGTAATAGTTCAAAGTGATCTGTTTTGAAGTAAACGCACTGTGATTCCTTAATTCCCAACCCCATTTTTTGCTGCAAGAAGGCAACCTTGTGAAAGCCTTTGTGAGGTTTTAGTTCTGTTGTTAGTGTTCGATGTGTTTTAGTCACTTTGACTTCAGTGTCTTGTCTGGTTTTGAGGGAAAGCATATTACAAGTTCTATTTTTTAGCATCCCTTCCACTCAACATTGCGCAGTAGGCCTATACAAAATAACCATTATACGCGTTTATTATTTCTTCCTTAATTCATGGTATTTATATGATATTACGACGTATTCAGAATATGTATTTTTATTTCCATATTAATGTTCTTTTCTCGTGATATGTTTGTACATTGTCACTCTTTGTTGAAAATGAAATAAACGAAACGAAACGAAACATCTATTTTAACTAGAACTATAGCACTGAAGGTGATTAATTACTCCGCTCCAGCAGCTGAGCTCAGAGTCCTATGAAAAAGAATTGAACTAGGGTTTGATAAAAGGTTATATGTGTGTGTGTGTGTGTGTGTGTGTGTGTGTGTGTGTGTGTGTGTGTGTGCGTGTGTGTGTGTGTGTGTGTGGTACCTTTTGAGTACCTTGTGAGTTTGATCAGGTCTGCCGTGCTCTTGTACATCCCAAGCTTATGTAGGGATTCCCAAATGTCACAAGGTTTTTATAAAATTGTGGTTACCATGGCAACGATTTGTCTGGCAAACACAAAAATCAAGTCCCCACATCTATACCCCAATGCCACAATTTCCACCAAATGTGATTTCAATTGCGTCACAACTGTGGAAGTAGTTCACTCCACAAGATTTTCAAGAAAGTATTCAGTTGCCATGGCAACGCCTTGTCGGGTGCAAACACAAAGAGTGCCTTGCATAACTACACCTTAGACCATTATACATACCAAATTTGAAATAAATACGTACTGTGGAAGTAGTTCGTTCCACAAGGTTTTGGGAAAATTGTGGTTACCATGCCAACGCCTTCTCCGACAAACACAAGAAGCATGTCTTGCATCCACCTCAATATCATCATTATAAACGTTTCATCTAAATTGCTGCAAATATTATGCGTTGACTATATTATTATCCAACATGCACGCAAAGCATCTCATCTTTGATGCATGATGTCACAGCAGATTTCTCACGCATATATCGTCACATCAGCTCAACACATAATGTCACACCAGCAGTGATTATTGCATGGTTCCTTATACTCTCAAAGCTGTATGATGTGATAGATGAGTTTGTATAATCATGTTTCCAAATTGTGTAACGTCTGTATTCGTTCAAGACATTAGCGGCCGAAAGTTTGGGGAGGGGGGAACCAGAAAGGCTCATGCACAACCGAATATTCGGATCTTCCTGATCGGGGAGCGCTGGTGGGTAAAACATCTCCACAATTTGGTGTCGCTGTCGGGAGTCTAATCCACTCGATGCCACAGCGTCCCCACCCTTGTGTATAAGACTTCATGACTGAGTACTGAAGGCATGATGAAGGGGAAAAGTAAAGATAGAGAGAAAATGATATGATAAAAATAAGAACAACAAAAGGAAAGATAGGGAAAATCATAAGCTATTTATGACAGAATAAAATGAAAGAATTAGATATGAACAAACATAAATATTAAGGAAGAGATGATAGAAGCAAAATTAGAGACTCGTAAAAAACGAGCGAGAAGATGAAAGAAAACAAAGAATTAGGTTACTTGAAAGTAACATAATAAGGAAAGAACAAAAAATGACTGCATATGGGGAATTATGAAAATGACGGCAGACTTGGACGCAACGCAAATAATAAAATAAAGAAAAAATGAAGAGAAGATAAAGAGGAAAAAAATAATCAAGAAATACACATGGTTGGTTATGCCAGTCCGAGCCTCATCACTTCTCTTACCAACTTAGATACTTTACAATAAATCTGGAAAAAGAATAGACGATACAAGCCATACACAAGCCTATTACAAACTAATTAGGTGTGATAACAGATAAGGGTGAATTCCTTTACGAAATACATCTTATTTGGAGACTGGATATATGGCTTCTTTTACATAATGTATTATATAGGGGGACTACATTTTGTTTTGATGTATAGTGTCAATGAAAACATCACACCATTAAATCATTTTGTTGAGCGGTAAAACATCTGGGTCCCATTTCATAAAAAGTTGATATGATAGCAACTCTTGCTGGAATGGCAATTGTCATAGTAACGACAAGAATTCAGCTTCCTGATTGGCTGTTGCTATGGGAAGTTGCCATTCCAGCAAGAGTTGCTATCCTAATATGTTTTATGAAATGGGGCCCTGAGCTGCCTTCGAGAAGGCTCCTCTTCCCCTTGCAGTTTCAGTATTGGAGAGAAGTAAGTTGTCTACTTTGTTATACAAAGTACAAAGGACTCTGCATGAATCTTACACATGTTTTAATCATTTTATTATTTACTTTTAGCGTGTGGATCTATAAGGAGAATATCTACAGGAACGAGACTTTCAACGTATACCTATAAGTTGACCTTCACTTTCCCGGTGAAACTGCAGAGTTGGATAGCTACACAACGGCTGAGATCAGTTTAAAGAACTTAAAATCAGCATAATGAATTAAACTTTCGATTGCTTGAACGCTGTTTTGAAACATGTTTTGGATTGTGAGTCATAACAATCTCTCAGACTCGAAAAAAAAAAAAGGTGCATGAACAAACCCTATAGGAGTAGCTATCCCAGGAGGTAACGATTTTGATTTGATTTGATTTTATTTTATTTGATTTGATTTATTCTCTGTATTTTCTGAGGAGTTAAATTCATTTTTCTTTGGGAAACCGCCCAGTGGTGTCCTGCTCAGGGATGCCACCGTCCATCACTGACCTCCCTTTTGTATGATAAAACACTGTTGTCACATGATGTATAGGACAGTGTAGACATTATACATTGAATTGAGGCTGATATCGATACAATTCAATGCTCCTCTTGATCAGACACTGGCATAGAGTATGTATCTACTAAGAAACAATCTGCTTGGAAACGGATCGATGTGCTTTCACATAGTCACCAACTCAGTGTTACTCTGTAGGGTATACCCACCCATCTCATGTACGGAGCCGGTATAGTACCAACATGAACCCTATATAGGGTCCATGGTACCAAAGAATATGGAAGCGCAACAGCAGCCATTTCAGGAAGCAAACAGCAGGATTATCAAGGGCATTACGTTACCTGTCGGAGTAAATTCTGCCTTCTTTCATTTCCTCCATTTTGATTAATCCCGTTAACTGCCGAGGGTATATTCAGCATTTCTAGCTTTTTGACCACACAAATATATTGAAAATTATTTAAAAACATTTCATTTCTTGTCTTAATGTCATGTTATACCTCATTTAAAAAAGGAAAGATTGGACATTATTTTTAACGAAAAAAATCCTTTCGATGAATTTCAAATTTCAATTTCATATTCTATACGCGAAACACAAATTCCATGATATATATATATATATATATATATATATATATATATATCTTTTAAATATGAAAACTTATAGTATATATCAAACTTTCCTCGATGGTTTTCCAAAATTTTCTACCAAATTTTGTACATTGATATCTTAGGACACCAACACGAAAATTTCAGGAATTTATATTTATTCACTGCTGAGATATCTGCATAATTATTGTGAGACATGTTAGCAATGTCCGTGTAGTCCCACATAATGATTTTTTTTCTGTGGTACTTTGATCAAAAACGTATATAATTTGACATCATTTTTGGATGTAGCATTTGTACTTTTATGATAAACCTCACGCGGATCAAGAGTTCTACATTCCCCTCAAAAAAAAAAAAAATAAGATGAAATAACCAAAAAGAAGAAATAAGTAATGTTCTGCAGCTTTCCTGTAAAAGACTATTAGAAAGAATAATTCTATTGGCCGCCTACAATGATTTCTGCTTTGCTATCACTTTTCTTCCCTTCTCTTCTCTTCTTTTCTCTCTACTCTTCCTATTCGGGTACGATACCCCCTTAATCTTGTCCTTTATTTTTTTTTTTGTCCTTTCATATTCTATGATTATATTATTGTAATGTAAATTATTGTTTATATTTTCATGACTTGTGAATACCACGTTTGATATTGTCATGATTAATTTCTTTGATATACAAGAGGAGGAATAACTAAAATTGTTGGTTGTTTTGGGGAAAATCATAATTATGAGCCTACATTGTGACTAAAACCAACAAAGAAACAAACAGCGGACGACTCCAAAATATGAATGATGGACTATCCGCTGGGCTGTAGGAGAAGGGCAAACGAGAGAGAGAACAACAAATATGAATAATGCATGGCCGGCGGAACAACGGGGGGGGGGGGGGGGGGGAGATGAACAGAGAACCTTTTTTTTTTCTTGTCACCTCATGAAAACCGGAAGTGGAAGGGGAGAGATGAGCTGAGGACCTTTTTTATTTTTGTTATTTTTTTCATATTTTTATTTCTTTTTCTTTCTTTTTTTTGCTAGTGAGGATTTTTTTTTTTTTTTTTTTTTTTTTTTTTGTTAGCTCATGAAACCCGGAAGTGGGCCCCCACTTTTGAAAACGCTCCGCCGGCCCTGGTGGGATTAATGCTCTTCAAAAGAGAAGAGAAGGGCTGAGAAAGAGAGGGAGGGAGAGAGAGGGAGGGGGGGGGGGGAGGAGAGAGAGAGGGGTCTGAAGCTGTGAGCACCCCCACGCATATCAAACACCATGGTTTAGGTATACTTGTACTCCCTATCATAAGGTCATTAGTTAGCTCGAATTTTGAGGGACCACAACTTGGATAATAAAGGGCATTTCTTCATTTCTATTTCGTGCTCAGGCAGGAATGACACTTCTCCATGCCGTAATGAGGTCCGAAGTATACATCTTTTACCATGTATGCTCTGTCCGAGTGAATAGGAGAAAATGAAAGGCAAATACAACTCCATAGGGTCGATAGGGTCACGCAGAGCGGGTTTATAGAGAACCCGCTCTAGGGTCACGTTAAACACTAGACAGAAAGATCCGTCTGTCCGGAGCTCAGGAGTCTTTCATTTTTTTGACGTTTCACGCTCTTATCGGGGATCCGTGAAGCCAGACGCACTGGCCAGACGCAGTCTCCGCGGAACATACAGTATCCCCGATACGCCCTCTATCGCTCAATTTGCTTCCTGACTACTGCACCAGTTCAGTGGGCTGAACCAAGAGTTCTGTGGGCTGAACCCACTGACCTCTGTAATATACAGTCAAACCTGTCCATAGCGGCCACCCAAGGGAAACGAAAAGAGTGGCTGTTATAGACAGGTGGCCGCTATAGACAGGTTATCCAGCTTTGTGTGTATTGATTACATGTACATGTATACGTATGGACCACACGTGTGTTTCATGCATTGAACAATGCCGGTGTTTATCACCAATTGCACATAGCAGTAGCATCAAAGATCGTACACTCTTTGGTAGCATGTGTACAGTCGTGAAGAACGCTTAACACTAGAGCATTATTATATCAGGGGGGTGTTTCATCAACGTTTGTCGGCGCTGACAACTTGAATCACCATACAGTGAGTCAGTGACCAGAGCGTCTCAGCCAATCAAAACCAAGGATTTTGCTGAAGTTGGTCAGTGCCGACAGTTGTCGGCGCTGACAAGCGTTGATGAAACACCCCCAGGACTGAATGAGTGATGAATGCAGCGGTGGCGATCACTGAACGTTGCCCATGAATGGCTAGCACGGTTACAAAGCAGAAAAACACGCTGAATTATCGGCTCGGCTACGGCTCCATCGGGTCTGTGACCGCTATAGACAGGTTAAAATCTACCGCGGGGAACAAATTCTGTGGCCGCTCTACACAGGGTCTTTAACAGGGCTTTTCTCTCGGGGGATTTTTCAGTGGCCATTATAGACAGGCGGCCGCTAAGACAGGCGGCCGCTAAGACAGGTTTGAATATAGAGTTCAGTGGCTGCACCTGCCCGAGACAGATGTGTTATGGGGGGCATTTCATGAAGCATTGTGTCCGACAACTTTGTCGGACAAAATTGCTCTCAGCCAATCAGATGCAAGGATTTCAGGGGGGTGTTTCATCAACGCTTGTCAGCGCCGACAACTGTCGCCGCTGACCAATTTCAGCAAAATCCTTGGTTTTGATTGGCTGAGATGCTCTGGTCACTGACTGTTACTATGGTGATTCAAGTTGTCAGCGCCGACAAACGTTGATGAAACACCCCCCAGTAGCTTGTAATAGTTTGTCAGAAAAAATAGCTGACCAAAAAGTTTTAGGGGGGGGGGGTATTGGAAGAGGGTGTCTCTCCACCCCCCCCCCCCACACACACACATATACACACAGTGAGAACTTTTTGCACTTTGATGTTGTAAACAGGGGCCGCGGAAGCGGGGGGGGGGGGTGGGGCTGGGGGGCTGCAGCCCCCCCCCCCCCCACACACACACACACACACTTTTGGTTCGTTAAAAAAAAAAAAAAAAAAAAAATCGAAAAAAAAATCGAAAAAAAATCACAACACTCATGAATTTCAATTCCCAAAGATTCCGCCCTTAGATTCTTCCCGTCTAAGTGCGTGTTTTATCAACTTAAGACGGTCCCACTGGTTTACGTAAAAAGCAGTATTTTGATATAGATTAGGCCTATTAGGGCTATTGAACAATTTGCCCTAAAAAATGTTATCATTTAAATAAATTTCTTGTATTACGATAAATATCATGAACGCTGTCTGTTCAGTAAACAGAAAAAGCATGAAAACGAGGGTGTATTGTAGGAGAGGGGTATATTCTCCTCCAATAGGAGGATGATTTTTGCATTTAGCAGACCTGGGGGGTGTTTCATCAACGTTTGTCGGCGCTGACAACTTGAATCACCATAGTAACAGTCAGTGACCAGAGCATCTCAGCCAATCAAAACGAAGGATTTTGCTGAAATTGGTCAGCGCCGACAGTTGTCGGCGCTGACAAGCGTTGATGAAACACCCCCCTGAAATTCAGCGATCTGGTGCAAAACCTTTGATGAAATACTTAAAATGTTTTTCCCGAAAAAAAAGAAATAAATAAATGATACAAGTAAATAAGGGTTTTGTCTATTTGTTTTGTTTTTTCAGGGAAGTGTTAAAAGCTAAATCACGAAATTTGGCTCTTATTCTGCGTGTGCATCATCACTGTGTATGTTAAGGTCTAGATGGGGGAGGGTGTGGGAAGGGGTGCCCCCTCCCACATCCGACGGAGATTTTGCGTTTAAAGAATTGAAATAAAGTGATCTGGGCACACTTTTTTGTGCGTGAAAAATTAGGAAATTGCCATGGAGGGGACCAAGCAATATGAAGGTGGCAAGATACGTCTCCCATATTCGAGGGAGCTTTTTCATTTTTAGAACTGAAATTCAACGATCTGGCGCACACTTTTGCTGGAATATCTTGAATTGTCAGAGAAGTGTAGCAAGTATAGGCCTATGTGGAAGGAGACAAAGGAGGAGGATGTGGGAAGGGATAAGCCCTCCACCTCCTATCAACACGAGGGAGACTAATAAATTATTGCTGTTAAACGTTCTGGTGCACACATTTTGTTGCATTTGGAAAACTCTCAATGTTCAAAGTGTGGCCATAGAGTGGGGGGGGGGGATGATTGATGATAGTCACCATCACATACAATCACGATTACAAGCCCATCTCATAACCGGACTGGCGCAAAAGTTGGGGGTGGGGGCTTGTGGAGCTTGATGGGGGGGGGGGGGGGGCTTCCCCCCTTTTTTTTTCTTTTCTTTTTTGCAGAAAACAAAGGGATTGAATGTTTGCATCCCCGACATTTTTTTTTTTTTTTTTTGTGCTTGAAATATAAGATGGGAGGGAAGTGGCAGCAAAAAATGTGAAGACTCATTGTTCTTCTTTTTTTCTTTTTTTTTTTGTCAGCCGACTTTCGGCCGAAAATTGCACGTCAAAAATATCAAGACCTCTTTGTTGCTGTTTCAC